>NC_140590.1:1404900748-1405551582 GCF_964204655.1 Triturus cristatus
TTTACAGCTAGTAGTTCATCACTACGCAAGGAACTGCACTGCCCCCTCTGAAGTTTTTTGCAAACAAGCTCTTTCGGATAACCTTTACGGTTAGAGAGGATTGTGCCACATGCAAAAGTGTCCACTTTATACAATTCCTTAAATAATTGCACAGCAGTGTAGAAGTTATCAAGGTACAAATGGTGGCCTCTGTTAAACAGTCTTCTAGCAAGATCTCACACAATTTTCTCTGAAACTCCAAAAGTGGACAGATAACCTGGGGGATCAATAGTAGAATCTCTACCAGTGTACACACGAAAATTAAAAACATATCCTATCCTACTCACAGACAACATATACAGCTTAATTCCATAGCGTGCCCTCTTGCTAGGGATGTACTGCCTAAAAACCAAACGGCCCTTGAACAACACCAAAGACTCATCAATAGATATTTCTTTCCCTGGAGTATAGATCTCAGAAAATCGATCTACAAAGTGATCAAGAACAGGCCGAATCCTAAAAAGACGGTCACAGTCAGGGTGATCTCGTGGCAACGCCATAGAATTATCAACAAAATGCAGCATACGTAGCAAAAGTAAATGCCGTTTACGAGTCATAACTGCAGGAAATATGGCAGTTACCAACAAGGGGCTAGTAGACCAATATGAAGCCAAGTTTGGCTTCCTTACCACACCCATCAATAAAATCAAACGCAAAAACTTCTCAATCTCTTCCAGATTTGTGGGAGTCCACCGGGTAGCTCTAGACTGGGGCCTATGTTTGTCACTGTTGTCCCTCAAAAACTGTTCAGCATACAAATTTGTCTGCTCAACAATCTCACCCAAAAATACATCATCCATAAACAACTGAAAAACTGTATAGGCAAAAAATGTTCACAATCCGCTCTACACCCTGCATCACCGCTAAAGTCAGGCAACACCGGCTGCACCATGTTTGGATCAACCCAAAGTCCAGCACTTCCAGTAGGAAGCCTAGCAGCCTCAGACTGCAATCCAGATGCCTCTTGCACCATCGGCACAGCAGTTTCCTCCTCTAAAACAGGCACTTCATCCACACTGAGAGTTGCTTCATCCACACCAAGAGTACCTTCATCTGCACTGAGAGTACCTTCATCATCCGATGATTCCATGTGGAGAGAAAACTCACTGCCAGAATCTTCCCCTCCCTCCTCTCCCTCAGACGCACTGTCAGTCTCATAATCATGCTCAGAGGAAGATTCAAGAAGCATACCAACCACCTGTTGCGCAGTCATTCTAAGACCATGCAAAACACATTACAAAGAATTTCATGCTCAAAACACTAACCAAATATGCTGCCATTATGACATCACTTACAAAAAAATTCATTCAAACATTAAAATATTACTCATTTGGAGTAAATACAAAAAAAAAAAAAATTCTTACCAATAAAATGCAACTACACAAAACAGAACAACCACTGTCGAAACCGGAAACAGGAATCAAAAGCTTTAGACTAGAATAAAAAGGAGAAAAAAACATTAATGTCACATATGCATATAATGCACCAATCCACACACAATCCACCAACAAAGATAAGGGGTAGGTGGACCTAAGAGTATAAATTAAATATTCACTCCCGTAAAAGATGAGCAACCCTTGCGGCCACTCCCCAACACAAAGATTTAAAAAACACAGGTGTCTAGTGGCTTCTGTCCCCCTTGGGGGCAGATGGGCCTAAAAACATACTGCTATCCTACCACCCAAAGAGTGCAGAAATGGCCACAAACATCCTCCCATAAAGGGGAGCGACCCTTGTCCAAGGGGCCGCTCCCCCAAACAACAAATACAATAGTAAATTAAAAATCTGCCCCCCCCCCCCGGGGGCAGACACATCCACTCACGATCTCTCCATCCTAAGCTCTACTCTTGAATCCATTCAAAACTGGATGTTAACTCATCAACTGATTCTGAATCCCTCCAAAGCTGAATTCCTCCTCCTCTCCTCCTCACTTTCTCCTCCCTCGGTTCTATCATGGATGGATCAGAAGAATTTACTTAACAAAAAATCCATCATTGTTGACAGCGCACAATCTCTTAGTGTCATACTCGACAAAAAACTCAATCTACTCTCCCACATCAATTCCTGCGCCTTCTTTGGGGGATTTGTCGCTTCTTCCCGGAGCAAGACCTTCAAACCCTGGTCCAATCGCTGGTTCTCTCCAGATTGGACTACTGCAATTCTCTTCTTACTGGCCTCCACAAATCCCACCTGTCCCCCCGTAAATATGTTCTCCATTCAGCAGCTCGTTTCATATATGGGGCCAAAAGAAGCGACTACATCACACCCATTTTATCCACCCTCCGTTGGCTTCCCATCGAGGCAAGATCTATCTACAAAAATGCTTGTATCACCCACAAAGCCTTGCACTCCTCCTCTCCTCGCTACCTGGCAAATAAACTGAAACTCTCTGGAGGCTCTAGACCATCACGTACTGTGCAAAATGTATTGCTTGAACCTCCCACTTTCAAGAAGGAAAGATCGATGGCCCAATCCTTTACAGGCAACGCGGTGAGAATCTGGAACTCACTTCCGCCTCAGCTCCGGACCACCCCCTCTTCCCAGTCCTTCAAAACTGACCTCAAAGTTCTCCTCCTGCAAAGACACTTCAAAAATTAATTCACGCCCTCTCTATTATCTGAAGGAAGTCTTTACATTATAGGAAGTTCTATTCTCCATGCCTATAGAAGTGCCTTCCCAGTGTGTTCCTGTGTTTTGAGTGTCTGCCATTTATTGCAGTTTTATACCTCTACTTGTACTTGTACTCTTTTGTAACTTACACACATGTCACTTTTCCTTGTATTTTGTTTGCTTTTGATACATGCACAATTGCCACCATGGCCTCATGTAAAATAACGTTTGTTCTTGTGTTTTATGTGTCTGCCATCTATTGCAGTATTATACCTCTATTTGTACTTTGTACGCTTTTGAAACATGCACACATGTCACTTTTTCCGCATGTAACGTATCGTCTGCTACCTCTTGCATTTCATTTGCTCTTGATACACGCACAATTGTCACTATTGCCACATGTAACGTAATGTTGGCTTTTGTAACATGATAACTTCAATTTTTCGAAATAAAATAAAGCACTGTCCCTATTAAGAATGGGTCTGGGGACTTTAAAATAAAAACAAATAATGTGGCCATAAGGGGAGCGACCCTTGCCTAAGGGGCCGCTCCCCCTAACAACCCAAAACTAGAAAAACTAAAAAATCCCTGGCGCTAGTGGCCATTCCTGCTGCACGATCGCACGATCGTGCAGCAGGAATGCATAAAAGAGACATCGGGGTAAAGGAAAACCCTTTCCTTTCCCTCGATGCCTCTTTCAGTGAAATCCCCCCCTCCCCAGCCCCAAAACTTACCTCTTTCTTTTCCGACCCGCAGGAAGCAAATGCGGCTCGCGCGCTGACGTTATTGATGACGCAGGGTGGGGGGCAGGGGGAGGCAGTGGAAGGTCTTCCCCTGCCTTCCCAGTAAAAAAAAAACTGATTGACTACTCACGGGGGAACGCCAGCGCTTACCCCGTGGGTGGGTGTCATGACGAGCTTGGGCACATGGCGACTGTACTCCATGACGAGTCCAGCTCGTCATAGGCTTAGAAGGGGTTAAAAGCCATCTTTACTAATATATGTGCTATTACATTTTGAGTTCAAAGAGCCTGAACTTTATTTCTCTATCTTGTCCCAATGGACAGTTATACTTGTAAGATGTTAAAAAGTATCTCTCATTTTATCTTATGGGACAGATAGCCTTTCAATAGTGAAAAATGAAATACACTGTATTGCACTATCAGGACATGTCACACACACCAGTACATGTCCTACCTTTCACATACACTGCACCTTGCCCATGGGGTTCCTTGGTCCTACCATAGGGGTGCCTTACACACAAGAAAAGGGAAGGTTAGGGCATGGCAAGTGGGTGTACTTGCAAGGTTGACATGGTAGTTTAAAACTGCACACAGACACTGCAGTGGCAGGTCAGAGATACCTTTTCAGGGCTACTCATGTGGGTGGAACAATCAGTGCTGCAGGCCCACTAGTAGCATTTGATTTGCAGGCCCTGACATACTAATTGCACTTTACTACGGACTTACAAGTAAATCAAATATGCAATCAGGAAGAACCAATTGTAATAACAGTTTACACAGGGAGCACTGGCACTTTGACACTGATCAGCAGTGGCAAAGTGCCCAAAGCATCTAAGCTAGCAAAAACGAAATTCGGCAGAGCATCAAAATATACAGGAGGTAGAAGCAAACATTTATTTTAGGTGCAGGTTGTGGAGTTTATAGGGGTAAAGGGTGGAAAGAAATGTATTTTAAATTCATTATTAATTAGTTTATAATTAGTATTAATTAATTATTAATTATGTTCATTGTTTAATTACATTGTTTTCGGTATATAGGGATTAAAGGAGGGAAAGTAATTTATTTTCAATTCATTAATAAATAGTTATAAATTAATATTAATTAATTGATAATTAATTATGTTAATTGTTCCATTGCCTTTTTTTGTGTGGGGATTTTGAGTTTATAGGGGTAAAGCGTGGGAAGTTAATACATTTTTCTGAAGTTGTATTTGTTTTTTAATGAATAATATTTGTTTAATTGATAATTAGTTATGTTAATTGTGTAAATATCTTTTTTTTAGATTTTAGAAGTGGGTTGTGAGTTCTGTTGTGTTATAGGGTAGGAAGTAAATAAACTACATATATGTAATAATTCATGTTTTTGTTAATAAATAATTTCTAAATAAAAATATTTATGTGTACATAAAGTATTTTGTTTATTTTATTTAATATAATATTTGTATGTATTTCTGATATATATTTAACATTATAATATGTTTTTATTTGTATTTTTTTCTAATATTAAATATATTTTTATTTTCAACATATTTACATAAGTTTTTTATTTACTTTGTTTTTAAATTATTGTTATTTTTTTGTTGATGATATTTTGTTTGTTTTTAATTTTGAACTGACTGGACTGGGAATAGTAATTTTTACTGTTCCACAATCCAACACTTTCCCTACTGTTGCACTCACTGGAGTGGGAATAGTCATTTTTAACCCTCAGCAAGCCAACACTTTCTCTACTGTTGCATTGGCTGGAGTGGGAATAGTAAATTGAATCCCTCCACTATCCAACACTTTACCTGCTGTTGCTCTCACTGGAGTGGGCACAGTAAAAAAAAAAAAATCATTATTAACTTTCGGTTTCATCAAAAGAAAAAACATAAAAGTATCATACATTTTAAAAAGACATAGCATTATCCAATCATAAAAATATTACTTTTAGTTGTTAAAATCATTACAGTCGAAAAAGAAAAAAAATTCATTTAAAATTTTTCAGATTAAGAACATGTACGAACTTTGAAATACATCCAAGTGCAAATTACAAGTTAGCTCTATGTCGAATGCAGAATTTTAAAAACCTTACTATATTTATGGCTAACAAATCTGATTCCAAAAGTTGGAGAGCAATAAGAGCAGGACGACATTGGCGAAGGCCCATGCTTTTTAAAATCGGGATGAGCCATCGCTTTCTGGGTTCAGTATAAAATTTACAAAAAAGGGTTACGTGAAGGAGCGATTGTGGGGAAATTCCATCACATGGGCAATGGGTTAGCTGCTTAGACCAACAAATCAAGGCTATGACAAAAAACAGGAAAAAACACTGATCCAAAGTCTCTAAAGCAGACATTCCTTATTTACCAACACTTCTTTCTATTGCTTCCGGATACCAATTCTTCAGGTGTATGTGCCTATTCCTCATGTCCTGATCTTCACTACCCAGAACTCACCTGATGACTTCGCCCACAATACTTGGACCTCAGATGCTTCTCCAAACATCCTCATTCTACTGTTGTCAACTTGATTGGACAGCCCACATGTTTGCTGATTGACTCACCTCAACAGTTTTGGCCGGAACTAGTGATGGTTTCCTCATACACTCCTTTTGTTTGCAGCTCACCACTAGGACCCCAATGAAACATAAGAGCGACAACCATGTAAGCATGAAGACCTACGCTATGGGAGGAAAACTTGTTTCAACAACATGAGGCTGAGAGACTGTATCAAGTTTCTAATAGGCGGCTCCACAACAAAATTGTTGAAACTTTTTCCATTCCTAACTACTGTATGCAGGAAGACAATATCTTGCAGACTATAGCTTTAAAAAGGCATGGTCGAGACAGTGCAATGTGCTTATATAGATCTTAAGACTTGCAGGAGACACAATGATACTAAGAGCAAAAGGAAACAGCCAACTGCTGGAAGAATCAGTTCCAGTGAGCCCAACTCTTGCAAGTCACCCTTGCAGTCATTGGGTGAGGAGTGTGATTTTGCTTTCAATCCTGCCCCTGTTCTTAAAAGTCAAGTATGAGGGAACCATCTACAGTAATGGCAATGGCAGCCTTAGTCTTTGAGTACATCCCAGTCCATTATGTTGCACTATCACTGTGCCACACGTACTTTCATGATAATGTCATGAACCTGCATTGTGTGTGGTGTTTAGTTTTTCGAGGTGGGCAAAGTTGTGCAACTTTTTTTAGGAAGTCTTTAATATATTTCTCATTAAAACAACAAAATATATGGAGACATTCCACAGTGGTGTACAGAGGTGTGGCTCTGTGGGAGCCGCTGTGAGAGCTGAGAACCTTATAAGAGTCAACCTGCTGGGAGCTGTTATTAAATAGTAATGTTCATTCATAAATCAAGTTGAAGGGTTTATTTGGCAACACGTTTAATTTGCACAAGCATCTTCCAGTTCCCAACAGTAATAATCCCAACAACTTTTTCTAACCCAACAGCCTTCCAGTAGTGGAATGTAGAACTCCCCTGGAAACAAAACATGTTGCATGCAAAGGCATGCAACAGAATACAAGAAACTTAACCCCTTCGCTGCCAGGCCTTTCCCCCCTCCTGTGCCAAGCCTTTTTTTGGCTATTTGGGGTAGTGCGCGATGAGGCCCCCTGTAATTTTTTGACCACATAAGGTATCCATGCCAAATTTGCGTCCTTTTCTTCCAACATCATGGGGATTCTAAAGGTACTCAGGGTTTGTGGATTCTCCTAGAGGGGTCACAGAAATAAGCCAAAATACAGCAAAAGTTTGGGTTTTTTCGGAAAAATTGGAAAAACGGGCTGCAAATGAAAGCATCTGGGTTTTTCCCTGCAAATGTTATCAAAAAAGGGTTTGTGGGGTTGAAATCACCATTTTCCCAGCTTTTCGGGGATACCAGACTTTTGTCAGAAATCCAACATTTTTTACACAGTTTTGGCATTTTTCTGGGATATAGCCTATTTTTGCTATTTTTTGTGCTTTTGACCTCCTTCCAGTTAATGGCAGAAATGGGTACAAAAGCAATAATGGATCCTGGAAAGCTATACATTTTCGAGAAGAAGACAAAATTCTGAATTCAGCAAGGGGTCATTTATGTAGATCCATCAAGGTTTTTTTTATAGAAACAAACAGTTAAATATAGGATAAATTGAAAATTAGTTGAAAAAAACAGCCTTTTGTGTCAACGTTTTCACCTGTAACTTCTTCTAATTATGACAGCTCTTTGAAAGCAATATACCGTTGCATCCGCTGGACATTACTAGTTGTGGGGCTATATAGAATTTGTAGGTTCACCAAGAACCTGACGAACCCAGAGCCAAAAACTGAGCAGTAACTTGCAAATGGTTTTTTATTATGTACCGGGTATATAGTAATTATTCTGTAAAAATGTGTACATGGAAAAATCGGTATGAAAGACACCTATGTATTTCTGAAATGGGAACAAAATATAGAGGTTAGAAACAGTAGATATTTGCACATTTCTGAAATTGGGAATACTCCTACTAGCATGAGAATTATCAGTCATTTTTTAGAATGACTTCTTTTTTACACAATATCTTTCATTTGGAAGGCAGAAATGCATCGAAAGTCAATAGATAATAACAGTTCCTTTACAAATCTGAATTACCCTAAGTCTCCCGATAAAAATGGTACCTCACTTGTGTGGGTAGGCATAGTGCCCACGACAGGAAACGGCGCAAAACGCAACGTGGTCACAACTCAATATCGAAGTGAAAATTTACCCTTTTTTTGCAAAGTGCCTAGCTCCAGTTTTTGAACCCTAGCTCTGCGGGCACCTTGGGAAATCTAGCAAACCTATACATTTTTGAAAACTAGACACCCAGGGGAATCCAGGATGGGGTGACTTGACTGCCTCCCACCAGGGTCTGTTACCCAGAATCCCTTGCAAACCTAAAAAATTGTAAAAAAAAACACATTTTCCCCACACTTCTGTCGTGGAAAGTTCTGGAATCTGTGTGGATCCACAAATTCCCACCCACCCCGCGTTCCCCAAAGTCTTACGAGAAAAACAGTACCTCACTTGTGTGTGTCGGCCTAGTGCCCGCGACAGGAACCGGCGCAAAACGCAACGTGGTCGCACTCAATTTCGCAGTGAAAAATGACCCTTTTTTGGCAAAATGACTAGCTGTAGTTTTTGAACCCTAGCTCTCCGGGCACGTTGGGAAACCTAGAAAACCTATACATTTTTGAAAACTAGACACCCAGGGGAATCCAGGATGGGGTGACTTGACTGCCTCCCAACAGGGTCTGTTACCCAGAATCCCTTGCAAACCTGAACAATTGTCAAAAAACATATTTTCCCCACATTTCTGTCGTGGAAAGTTCCGGGATCCGCGTAGATCCACAAATTTCCACCGACCCCGCGTTCTCCAAAGTCTTACGAGAAAAACGGTACCTCACTTGTGTGGGTCCGCCTAGTGTTCGCGACAGGAAACGGCACCAAACGCAACGTGGTCACACCTCAATTTCGCAGTGAAATATGACCCTTTTTTGGCAAAAGGACTAGCTGTAGTTTTTGAACCCTAGCTCTGCGGGCACCTTGGGAAACCTAGCAAACCTATACATTTTTGAAAACTAGACACCCAGGGGAATCCAGGATGGGGTGACTTGACTGCCTCCCACCAGGGTCTGTTACCCAGAATCCCTTGCAAACCTAAAAAATTGTCAAAAAAAACACATTTTCCCCACATTTCTGTCGTGGAAAGTTCCGGAATCAGTGTGGATCCACAAATTTCCACCCACCCCGCCTTCCCCAAAGTCTTACGAGAAAAACGGTCCCTCACTTGTGTGGGTCGGCCTAGTGCCCGCGACAGGAAACGGCGCAAAACGTAGTGAGTTAACATCAAAATTGCCCATCTCAAAACCACCTGGTTTTGCAAGGGGGGGTCACTTGGGTTTTTGGCCCGGTGCACGGCGGCCATCTAGGGAAACCTACCAAACCCATACATTTCTGAAAACTAGACACCCGGGGGCTTCCAGGGAGGTATGGCTTGCGTGGATCCCCCAACTTTTCCTTACCCAGAATCCCCTGCAAACCTCAATTTTAGCTGAAAAAATCACTTTTTTTCACACATTTTTGTGTGGGAAAGTTGTGGCATCACCGGGCTCACTCAAATTTCCCACCACCCAGCGTTCCCCCGGGTCTCCCGGTAAAAATGGTGCCTCACTTGTGTGGGAGGCCCAAGTACCCGCGACAGGCAAGGGCCCAAAACGTAGTGAGGCGACATCAAAATTGCCCATCTCAAAACCACCTGGTTTTGCAAGTGGGGTCACTTGGGTTTTTGGCCCGGTGCTCGGCGGCCATCTAGGGAAACCTACCAAACCCATACATTTCTGAAAACTAGACACCCGGGGGCTTCCAGGGAGGTATGGCCTGCGTGGATCCCCCAACGTTTCCTTACCCAGAATCCCCTGCAAACCTCAATTTTAGCTGAAAAAATCACTTTTTTCGCACATTTTTGTGTGGGAAAGTTGTGGCATCACCGGGCTCACTCAAATTTCCCACCTCCCAGCGTTCCCCTGGGTCTCCCAGTAAAAATGGTGCCTCACTTGTGTGGGAGGCCCAATTACCCCAGACAGGCAAGGGCCCAAAACGTAGTGTGGTGACATGAAAATTGCCTATCTCAAAACCACCTGGTTTTGCAAGGGGGTCACCTGGGTTTTTGGCCCGGTGCTCGGCGGCCATCTAGGGAAACCTACCAAACCCATACATTTCTGAAAACTAGACACCCGGGGGCTTCCAGGGAGGTGTGGCTTGCATGGATCCCTCAACGTTTCCTTACCCAGAATCCCCTGCAAACCTCAATTTTAGCTGAAAAAATCACTTTTTTCACACATTTTTGTGTGGGAAAGTTGTGGCATCACCGGGCTCACTCAAATTTCCCACCTCCCAGCGTTCCCCTGGGTCTCCTGGTAAAAATGGTGCCTCACTTGTGTGGGAGGCCCAAGTACCCGCGACAGGCAAGGGCCCAAAACGTAGTGTGGTGACATCAAAATTGCCTATCTCAAAACCACCTGGTTTTGCAAGGGGGTCACCTGGGTTTTTGGCCCAGTGCTCGGCGGCCATCTAGGGAAACCTACCAAAACCCATACATTTCTGAAAACTAGACACCTAGGGGCTTCCAGGGAGGTATGGCTTGCATGGATCCCCCAACGTTTCCTTACCCAGAATCCCCTGCAAACCTCAATTTTAGCTGAAAAAATCATTTTTTTCACACATTTTTGTGTGGGTAAGTTGTGGCATCACCGGGCTCACTCAAATTTCCCACCTCCCAGCGTTCTTCTGGGTCTCCCGGTAAAAATGGTGCCTCACTTGTGTGGGAGGCCCAAGTACCCGCGACAGGCAAGGCCTCAAAACATAGTGTGGTGACATCAAAATTGCCTATCTCAAAACCACCTGGTTTTGCAAGGGGGGGTCACCTGGGTTTTTGGCCCGGTGCTCATCGGCCATCTAGGGAAACTTACCAAACCCATACATTTCTGAAAACTAGACACCCAGGGGCTTCCAGGAAGGTATGGCTTGCGTGGATCCCCCAACGTTTCCTTACCCAGAATCCCCTGCAAACCTCAATTTTAGCTGGAAAATTCACTGTTTTCACACATTTTTGTGTGGGAAAGTTGTGGCATCACCGGGCTCACTCAAATTTCCCACCTCCCAGCATTCCCCTGGGTCTCCCGGTAAAAATGGTGCCTCACTTGTGTGGGAGGCCCAAGTACCCGCGACAGGCAAGGGCCCAAAACGTAGTGTGGTGACATCAAAATTGCCTATCTCAAAACCACCCGGTTTTGCAAGGGGGGTCACCTGGGTTTTTGGCCTGGTGCTCGGCGGCCATCTAGGGAAACCTACCAAACCCATACATTTCTGAAAACTAGACACCCGGGGGCTTCCAGGGAGGTATGGCTTGCGTGGATCCCCCAAAGTTTCCTTACCCAGAATCCCCTGCAAACCTCAATTTTAGCTGAAAAAATCCCTTTTTTCACACATTTTTGTGTGGGAAAGTTGTGGCATCACTGGGCTCACTCAAATTTCCCACCTCCCAGCATTCCCCTGGGTCTCCCGGTAAAAATGGTGCCTCACTTGTGTGGGAGGCCCAAGTACCCGCGACAGGCAAGGGCCCAAAACGTAGTGTGGTGACATCAAAATTGCCTATCTCAAAACCACCTGGTTTTGCAAGGGGGGTCACCTGGGTTTTTGGCCCGGTACTCGGCGGCCATCTAGGGAAACCTACCAAACCCATACATTTCTGAAAACTAGACACCCAGGGGATTCCAGGGAGGTATGGCTTGCATGGATCCCCCAACATTTCCTTACCCAGAATCCCCTGCAAACCTCAATTTTAGCTGAAAAGATCACTTTTTTTACACATTATTGTGTGGGAAAGTTGTGGCATCACGGGGCTCACTCAAATTTCCCACCTCCCAGCGTTCCCCTGGGTCTCCCGGTAAAAATGGTGCCTCACTTGTGTGGGAGGCCCAAATACCCGTGACAGGCAAGGGCCCAAAACGTAGTGTGGTGACATCAAAATTGCCTATCTCAAAACCACCTGGTTTTGCAAGGGGGGTCACCTGGGTTTTTGGCCCGGTGCTCGGCGGCCATCTAGGGAAACCTACCAAACCCATACCTTTCTGAAAACTAGACACCCGGGGGCTTCCAGGGAGGTATGGCTTGCATGGATCCCCCAACGTTTCTTCACCCAGAATCCCCTGCAAACCTCAATTTTAGCTGAAAAAAATCACTTTTTTCACACATTTTTGTGTGGGAAAGTTGTGGCATCACCGGGCTCACTCAAATTTCCCACCTCCCAGCGTTCCCCTGGGTCTCCCGGTAAAAATGGTGCCTCACTTGTGTGGGAGGCCCAAGTACCCGCGACAGGCAAGGGCCCAAAACGTAGTGTGGTGACATCAAAATTGCCTATCTCAAAACCACCTGGTTTTGCAAGGGGGGTCACCTGGGTTTTTGGCCCGGTGCACGGCGGCCATCTAGGGAAACTTACCAAACCCATACATTTCTGAAAACTAGACACCCAGGGGCTTCCAGGAAGGTATGGCTTGCGTGGATCCCCCGAAGTTTCCTTACCCAGAATCCCCTGCAAACCTCAATTTTAGCTGAAAAAATCACTTTTTTTACACATTATTGTGTGGGAAAGTTGTGGCATCACGGGGCTCACTCAAATTTCCCACCTCCCAGCGTTCCCCTGGGTCTCCCGGTAAAAATGGTGCCTCACTTGTGTGGGAGGCCCAAGTACCCGCGACAGGCAAGGGCCCAAAACGTAGTGTGGTGACATCAAAATTGCCTATCTCAAAACCACCCGGTTTTGCAAGGGGGGTCACCTGGGTTTTTGGCCCGGTGCTCGGCGGCCATCTAGGGAAACCTACCAAACCCATACATTTCTGAAAACTAGACACCCGGGGGCTTCCAGGGAGGTATGGCTTGCGTGGATCCCCCAAAGTTTCCTTACCCAGAATCCCCTGCAAACCTCAATTTTAGCTGAAAAAATCCCTTTTTTCACACATTTTTGTGTGGGAAAGTTGTGGCATCACCGGGCTCACTCAAATTTCCCACCACCCAGCGTTCCCCCGGGTCTCCCGGTAAAAATGGTGCCTCACTTGTGTGGGAGGCCCAAGTACCCGCGACAGGCAAGGGCCCAAAACGTAGTGAGGCGACATCAAAATTGCCCATCTCAAAACCACCTGGTTTTGCAAGTGGGGTCACTTGGGTTTTTGGCCCGGTGCTCGGCGGCCATCTAGGGAAACCTACCAAACCCATACATTTCTGAAAACTAGACACCCGGGGGCTTCCAGGGAGGTATGGCCTGCGTGGATCCCCCAACGTTTCCTTACCCAGAATCCCCTGCAAACCTCAATTTTAGCTGAAAAAATCACTTTTTTCGCACATTTTTGTGTGGGAAAGTTGTGGCATCACCGGGCTCACTCAAATTTCCCACCTCCCAGCGTTCCCCTGGGTCTCCCAGTAAAAATGGTGCCTCACTTGTGTGGGAGGCCCAATTACCCCAGACAGGCAAGGGCCCAAAACGTAGTGTGGTGACATGAAAATTGCCTATCTCAAAACCACCTGGTTTTGCAAGGGGGTCACCTGGGTTTTTGGCCCGGTGCTCGGCGGCCATCTAGGGAAACCTACCAAACCCATACATTTCTGAAAACTAGACACCCGGGGGCTTCCAGGGAGGTGTGGCTTGCATGGATCCCTCAACGTTTCCTTACCCAGAATCCCCTGCAAACCTCAATTTTAGCTGAAAAAATCACTTTTTTCACACATTTTTGTGTGGGAAAGTTGTGGCATCACCGGGCTCACTCAAATTTCCCACCTCCCAGCGTTCCCCTGGGTCTCCCGGTAAAAATGGTGCCTCACTTGTGTGGGAGGCCCAAGTACCCGCGACAGGCAAGGGCCCAAAACGTAGTGTGGTGACATCAAAATTGCCTATCTCAAAACCACCTGGTTTTGCAAGGGGGTCACCTGGGTTTTTGGCCCAGTGCTCGGCGGCCATCTAGGGAAACCTACCAAAACCCATACATTTCTGAAAACTAGACACCTAGGGGCTTCCAGGGAGGTATGGCTTGCATGGATCCCCCAACGTTTCCTTACCCAGAATCCCCTGCAAACCTCAATTTTAGCTGAAAAAATCATTTTTTTCACACATTTTTGTGTGGGTAAGTTGTGGCATCACCGGGCTCACTCAAATTTCCCACCTCCCAGCGTTCTTCTGGGTCTCCCGGTAAAAATGGTGCCTCACTTGTGTGGGAGGCCCAAGTACCCGCGACAGGCAAGGCCTCAAAACATAGTGTGGTGACATCAAAATTGCCTATCTCAAAACCACCTGGTTTTGCAAGGGGGGGTCACCTGGGTTTTTGGCCCGGTGCTCATCGGCCATCTAGGGAAACTTACCAAACCCATACATTTCTGAAAACTAGACACCCAGGGGCTTCCAGGAAGGTATGGCTTGCGTGGATCCCCCAACGTTTCCTTACCCAGAATCCCCTGCAAACCTCAATTTTAGCTGGAAAATTCACTGTTTTCACACATTTTTGTGTGGGAAAGTTGTGGCATCACCGGGCTCACTCAAATTTCCCACCTCCCAGCATTCCCCTGGGTCTCCCGGTAAAAATGGTGCCTCACTTGTGTGGGAGGCCCAAGTACCCGCGACAGGCAAGGGCCCAAAACGTAGTGTGGTGACATCAAAATTGCCTATCTCAAAACCACCCGGTTTTGCAAGGGGGGTCACCTGGGTTTTTGGCCTGGTGCTCGGCGGCCATCTAGGGAAACCTACCAAACCCATACATTTCTGAAAACTAGACACCCGGGGGCTTCCAGGGAGGTATGGCTTGCGTGGATCCCCCAAAGTTTCCTTACCCAGAATCCCCTGCAAACCTCAATTTTAGCTGAAAAAATCCCTTTTTTCACACATTTTTGTGTGGGAAAGTTGTGGCATCACTGGGCTCACTCAAATTTCCCACCTCCCAGCATTCCCCTGGGTCTCCCGGTAAAAATGGTGCCTCACTTGTGTGGGAGGCCCAAGTACCCGCGACAGGCAAGGGCCCAAAACGTAGTGTGGTGACATCAAAATTGCCTATCTCAAAACCACCTGGTTTTGCAAGGGGGGTCACCTGGGTTTTTGGCCCGGTACTCGGCGGCCATCTAGGGAAACCTACCAAACCCATACATTTCTGAAAACTAGACACCCAGGGGATTCCAGGGAGGTATGGCTTGCATGGATCCCCCAACATTTCCTTACCCAGAATCCCCTGCAAACCTCAATTTTAGCTGAAAAGATCACTTTTTTTACACATTATTGTGTGGGAAAGTTGTGGCATCACGGGGCTCACTCAAATTTCCCACCTCCCAGCGTTCCCCTGGGTCTCCCGGTAAAAATGGTGCCTCACTTGTGTGGGAGGCCCAAATACCCGTGACAGGCAAGGGCCCAAAACGTAGTGTGGTGACATCAAAATTGCCTATCTCAAAACCACCTGGTTTTGCAAGGGGGGTCACCTGGGTTTTTGGCCCGGTGCTCGGCGGCCATCTAGGGAAACCTACCAAACCCATACCTTTCTGAAAACTAGACACCCGGGGGCTTCCAGGGAGGTATGGCTTGCATGGATCCCCCAACGTTTCTTCACCCAGAATCCCCTGCAAACCTCAATTTTAGCTGAAAAAAATCACTTTTTTCACACATTTTTGTGTGGGAAAGTTGTGGCATCACCGGGCTCACTCAAATTTCCCACCTCCCAGCGTTCCCCTGGGTCTCCCGGTAAAAATGGTGCCTCACTTGTGTGGGAGGCCCAAGTACCCGCGACAGGCAAGGGCCCAAAACGTAGTGTGGTGACATCAAAATTGCCTATCTCAAAACCACCTGGTTTTGCAAGGGGGGTCACCTGGGTTTTTGGCCCGGTGCACGGCGGCCATCTAGGGAAACTTACCAAACCCATACATTTCTGAAAACTAGACACCCAGGGGCTTCCAGGAAGGTATGGCTTGCGTGGATCCCCCAAAGTTTCCTTACCCAGAATCCCCTGCAAACCTCAATTTTAGCTGAAAAAATCACTTTTTTTACACATTATTGTGTGGGAAAGTTGTGGCATCACGGGGCTCACTCAAATTTCCCACCTCCCAGCGTTCCCCTGGGTCTCCCGGTAAAAATGGTGCCTCACTTGTGTGGGAGGCCCAAGTACCCGCGACAGGCAAGGGCCCAAAACGTAGTGTGGTGACATCAAAATTGCCTATCTCAAAACCACCCGGTTTTGCAAGGGGGAACACCTGGGTTTTTGGCCCGGTGCTCGGCGGCCATCTAGGGAAACCTACCAAACCCATACATTTCTGAAAACTAGACACCCGGGGGCTTCCAGGGAGGTATGGCTTGCGTGGATCCCCCAACGTTTCCTTACCCAGAATCCCCAGCAAACCTCAATTTTAGCTGAAAAAATCACTTTTTTCACACATTTTTGTGTGGGAAAGTTGTGGCATCACTGGGCTCACTCAAATTTCCCACCTCCCAGCATTCCCCTGGGTCTCCCGGTAAAAATGGTGCCTCACTTGTGTGGGAGGCCCAAGTACCCGCGTCAGGCAAGGGCCCAAAACGTAGTGTGGTGACATCAAAATTGCCTATCTCAAAACCACCTGGTTTTGCAAGGGGGGTCACCTGGGTTTTTGGCCCGGTACTCGGCGGCCATCTAGGGAAACCTACCAAACCCATACATTTCTGAAAACTAGACACCCAGGGGCTTCCAGGGAGGTATGGCTTGCGTGGATCCCCCAACGTTTCCTTACCCAGAATCCCCTGCAAACCTCAATTTTAGCTGAAAAAATCACTTTTTTTACACATTATTGTGTGGGAAAGTTGTGGCATCACGGGGCTCACTCAAATTTCCCACCTCCCAGCGTTCCCCTGGGTCTCCCGGTAAAAATGGTGCCTCACTTGTGTGGGAGGCCCAAGTACCCGCGACAGGCAAGGGCCCAAAACGTAGTGTGGTGACATCAAAATTGCCTATCTCAAAACCACCTGGTTTTGAAAGGGGGTCACTTGGGTTTTTGGCCCGGTGCTCGGCGGCCATCTAGGGAAACCTACCAAACCCATACATTTCTGAAAACTAGACACCTAGGGGCTTCCAGGGAGGTATGGCTTGCATGGATCCCCCAACGTTTCCTTACCCAGAATCCCCTGCAAACCTCAATTTTAGCTGAAAAAATCACTTTTTTCACACATTTTTGTGTGGGTAAGTTGTGGCATCACCGGGCTCACTCAAATTTCCCACCTCCCAGCGTTTTTCTGGGTCTCCCGGTAAAAATGGTGCCTCACTTGTGTGGGAGGCCCAAGTACCCGCGACAGGCAAGGCCTCAAAACGTAGTGTGGTGACATCATAATTGCCTATCTCAAAACCACCTGGTTTTGCAAGGGGGGTCACCTGGGTTTTTGGCCCGGTGCTCGGCGGCCATCTAGGGAAACCTACCAAACCCATACCTTTCTGAAAACTAGACACCCGGGGGCTTCCAGGGAGGTATGGCTTGCATGGATCCCCCAACGTTTCTTCACCCAGAATCCCCTGCAAACCTCAATTTTAGCTGAAAAAAATCACTTTTTTCACACATTTTTGTGTGGGAAAGTTGTGGCATCACCGGGCTCACTCAAATTTCCCACCTCCCAGCGTTCCCCTGGGTCTCCCGGTAAAAATGGTGCCTCACTTGTGTGGGAGGCCCAAGTACCCGCGACAGGCAAGGGCCCAAAACGTAGTGTGGTGACATCAAAATTGCCTATCTCAAAACCACCTGGTTTTGCAAGGGGGGTCACCTGGGTTTTTGGCCCGGTGCACGGCGGCCATCTAGGGAAACTTACCAAACCCATACATTTCTGAAAACTAGACACCCAGGGGCTTCCAGGAAGGTATGGCTTGCGTGGATCCCCCAAAGTTTCCTTACCCAGAATCCCCTGCAAACCTCAATTTTAGCTGAAAAAATCACTTTTTTTACACATTATTGTGTGGGAAAGTTGTGGCATCACGGGGCTCACTCAAATTTCCCACCTCCCAGCGTTCCCCTGGGTCTCCCGGTAAAAATGGTGCCTCACTTGTGTGGGAGGCCCAAGTACCCGCGACAGGCAAGGGCCCAAAACGTAGTGTGGTGACATCAAAATTGCCTATCTCAAAACCACCCGGTTTTGCAAGGGGGGTCACCTGGGTTTTTGGCCCGGTGCTCGGCGGCCATCTAGGGAAACCTACCAAACCCATACATTTCTGAAAACTAGACACCCGGGGGCTTCCAGGGAGGTATGGCTTGCGTGGATCCCCCAAAGTTTCCTTACCCAGAATCCCCTGCAAACCTCAATTTTAGCTGAAAAAATCCCTTTTTTCACACATTTTTGTGTGGGAAAGTTGTGGCATCACCGGGCTCACTCAAATTTCCCACCTCCCAGCGTTCCCCTGGGTCTCCCGGTAAAAATGGTGCCTCACTTGTGTGGGAGGCCCAAGTACCCGCGACAGGCAAGGGCCCAAAACGTAGTGTGGTGACATCAAAATTGCCTATCTCAAAACCACCTGGTTTTGCAAGGGGGGTCACCTGGGTTTTTGGCCCGGTGCATGGCGGCCATCTAGGGAAACTTACCAAACCCATACATTTCTGAAAACTAGACACCCAGGGGCTTCCAGGAAGGTATGGCTTGCGTGGATCCCCCAACGTTTCCTTACCCAGAATCCCCAGCAAACCTCAATTTTAGCTGAAAAAATCACTTTTTTCACACATTTTTGTGTGGGAAAGTTGTGGCATCACTGGGCTCACTCAAATTTCCCACCTCCCAGCATTCCCCTGGGTCTCCCGGTAAAAATGGTGCCTCACTTGTGTGGGAGGCCCAAGTACCCGCGTCAGGCAAGGGCCCAAAACGTAGTGTGGTGACATCAAAATTGCCTATCTCAAAACCACCTGGTTTTGCAAGGGGGGTCACCTGGGTTTTTGGCCCGGTACTCGGCGGCCATCTAGGGAAACCTACCAAACCCATACATTTCTGAAAACTAGACACCCAGGGGCTTCCAGGGAGGTATGGCTTGCGTGGATCCCCCAACGTTTCCTTACCCAGAATCCCCTGCAAACCTCAATTTTAGCTGAAAAAATCACTTTTTTTACACATTATTGTGTGGGAAAGTTGTGGCATCACCGGGCTCACTCAAATTTCCCACCTCCCAGCGTTCCCCTGGGTCTCCCGGTAAAAATGGTGCCTCACTTGTGTGGGAGGCCCAAGTACCCGCGACAGGCAAGGGCCCAAAACGTAGTGTGGTGACATCAAAATTGCCTATCTCAAAACCACCTGGTTTTGAAAGGGGGTCACTTGGGTTTTTGGCCCGGTGCTCGGCGGCCATCTAGGGAAACCTACCAAACCCATACATTTCTGAAAACTAGACACCTAGGGGCTTCCAGGGAGGTATGGCTTGCATGGATCCCCCAACGTTTCCTTACCCAGAATCCCCTGCAAACCTCAATTTTAGCTGAAAAAATCACTTTTTTCACACATTTTTGTGTGGGTAAGTTGTGGCATCACCGGGCTCACTCAAATTTCCCACCTCCCAGCGTTTTTCTGGGTCTCCCGGTAAAAATGGTGCCTCACTTGTGTGGGAGGCCCAAGTACCCGCGACAGGCAAGGCCTCAAAACGTAGTGTGGTGACATCAAAATTGCCTATCTCAAAACCACCTGGTTTTGCAAGGGGGGGTCACCTGGGTTTTTGGCCCGGTGCTCATCGGCCATCTAGGGAAACTTACCAAACCCATACATTTCTGAAAACTAGACACCCAGGGGCTTCCAGGAAGGTATGGCTTGCGTGGATCCCCCAACGTTTCCTTACCCAGAATCCCCTGCAAACCTCAATTTTAGCTGAAAAATTCACTGTTTTCACACATTTTTGTGTGGGAAAGTTGTGGCATCACCGGGCTCACTCAAATTTCCCACCTCCCAGCATTCCCCTGGGTCTCCCGGTAAAAATGATGCCTCACTTGTGTGGGAGGCCCAAGTACCCGCGACAGGCAAGGGCCTAAAACGTAGTGTGGTGACATCAAAATTGCCTATCTCAAAACCACCTGGTTTTGCAAGGGGGGTCACCTGGGTTTTTGGCCCGGTGCTCGGCGGCCATCTAGGGAAACCTACCAAACCCATACATTTCTGAAAACTAGACAACCGGGGGCTTCCAGGGAGGTATGGCTTGCGTGGATCCCCCAAAGTTTCCTTACCCAGAATCCCCTGCAAACCTCAATTTTAGCTGAAAAAATCCCTTTTTTCACACATTTTTGTGTGGGAAAGTTGTGGCATCACTGGGCTCACTCAAATTTCCCACCTCCCAGCATTCCCCTGGGTCTCCCGGTAAAAATGGTGCCTCACTTGTGTGGGAGGCCCAAGTACCCGCGACAGGCAAGGGCCCAAAACGTAGTGTGGTGACATCAAAATTGCCTATCTCAAAACCACCTGGTTTTGCAAGGGGGTCACCTGGGTTTTTGGCCCGGTGCTCGGCGGCCATCTAGGGAAACCTACCAAACCCATACATTTCTGAAAACTAGACAGCCGGGGGCTTCCAGGGAGGTATGGCTTGCGTGGATCCCCCAAAGTTTCCTTACCCAGAATCCCCTGCAAACCTCAATTTTAGCTGAAAAAATCCCTTTTTTCACACATTTTTGTGTGGGAAAGTTGTGGCATCACTGGGCTCACTCAAATTTCCCACCTCCCAGCATTCCCCTGGGTCTCCCGGTAAAAATGGTGCCTCACTTGTGTGGGAGGCCCAAGTACCCGCGACAGGCAAGGGCCCAAAACGTAGTGTGGTGACATCAAAATTGCCTATCTCAAAACCACCTGGTTTTGCAAGGGGGGTCACCTGGGTTTTTGGCCCGGTACTCGGTGGCCATCTAGGGAAACCTACCAAACCCATACATTTCTGAAAACTAGACACCCAGGGGATTCCAGGGAGGTATGGCTTGCGTGGATCCCCCAATGTTTCCTTACCCAGAATCCCCTGCAAACCTCAATTGTAGCTAAAAAAATCACTTTTTTTACACATTATTGTGTGGGAAAGTTGTGGCATCACGGGGCTCACTCAAATTTCCCACCTCCCAGCGTTCCCCTGGGTCTCCCGGTAAAAATGGTGCCTCACTTGTGTGGGAGGCCCAAATACCCGCGACAGGCAAGGGCCCAAAACGTAGTGTGGTGACATCAAAATTGCCTATCTCAAAACCACCTGGTTTTGCAAGGGGGTCACCTGGGTTTTTGGCCCGGTGCTCGGCGGCCATCTAGGGAAACCTACCAAACCCATACATTTCTGAAAACTAGACACCCAGGGGCTTCCAGGGAGGTATGGCTTGCGTGGATCCCCCAACGTTTCTTCACCCAGAATCCCCTGCAAACGTCAATTTTAGCTGAAAAAAATCACTTTTTTCACACATTTTTGTGTGGGAAAGTTGTGGCATCACCGGGCTCACTCAAATTTCCCACCTCCCAGCGTTCCCCTGGGTCTCCCGGTAAAAATGGTGCCTCACTTGTGTGGGAGGCCCAAGTACCCGCGACAGGCAAGGGCCCAAAACGTAGTGTGGTGATATCAAAATTGCCTATCTCAAAACCACCTGGTCTTGCAAGGGGGTCACCTGGGTTTTTGGTCCGGTGCTCGGCGGCCATCTAGGGAAACCTACCAAACCCATACATTTCTGAAAACTAGACACCCAGGGTCTTCCAGGGAGGTATGGCTTGCGTGGATCCCCCAACGTTTCCTTACCCAGAATCCCCTGCAAACCTCAATTTTAGCAGAAAAATTCACTGTTTTCACACATTTTTGTGTGGGGAAGTTGTGGCATCACCGGGCTCACTCAAATTTCCCACCTCCCAGCATTCTTCTGGGTCTCCCGGTAAAAATGGTGCCTCACTTGTGTGGGAGGCCCAAGTACCCGCGACAGGCAAGGCCTCAAAACGTAGTGTGGTGACATCAAAATTGCCTATCTCAAAACCACCTGGTTTTGCAAGGGGGGTCACCTGGGTTTTTGGCCCGGTGCTCGTCGGCCATCTAGGGAAACTAACCAAACTCATACATTTCTGAAAACTAGACACCCAGGGGCTTCCAGGAAGGTATGGCTTGCGTGGATCCCCCAACGTTTCCTTACCCAGAATCCCCTGCAAACCTCAATTTTGGCTGAAAAAAATCACTTTTTTCACACATTTTTGTGTGGGAAAGTTGTGGCATCACCGGGCTCACTCAAATTTCCCACCTCCCAGCGGTCCCCTGGATCTCCCGGTAAAAATGGCGCCTCACTTGTGTGGGAGGCCCAAGTACCCGCGACAGGCAAGGGCCCAAAACGTAGTGTGGTGATATCAAAATTGCCTATCTCAAAACCACCTGGTCTTGCAAGGGGGTCACCTGGGTTTTTGGTCCGGTGCTCGGCGGCCATCTAGGGAAACCTACCAAACCCATACATTTCTGAAAACTAGACACCCGGGGTCTTCCAGGGAGGTATGGCTTGCGTGGATCCCCCAACGTTTCCTTACCCAGAATCCCCTGCAAACCTCAATTTTAGCAGAAAAATTCACTGTTTTCACACATTTTTGTGTGGGAAAGTTGTGGCATCACCGGGCTCACTCAAATTTCCCACCTCCCAGCGTTCTTCTGGGTCTCCCGGTAAAAATGGTGCCTCACTTGTGTGGGAGGCCCAAGTACCCGCGACAGGCAAGGCCTCAAAACGTAGTGTGGTGACATCAAAATTGCCTATCTCAAAACCACCTGGTTTTGCAAGGGGGGTCACCTGGGTTTTTGGCCCGGTGCTCGTCGGCCATCTAGGGAAACTTACCAAACTCATACATTTCTGAAAACTAGACACCCAGGGGCTTCCAGGAAGGTATGGCTTGCGTGGATCCCCCAACGTTTCCTTACCCAGAATCCCCTGCAAACCTCAATTTTGGCTGAAAAAAATCACTTTTTTCACACATTTTTGTGTGGGAAAGTTGTGGCATCACCGGGCTCACTCAAATTTCCCACCTCCCAGCGGTCCCCTGGATCTCCCGGTAAAAATGGCGCCTCACTTGTGTGAGAGGTCCAAGTACCCGCGACAGGCAAGGGCCCAAAACGTAGTTTGGTGACATCAAAATTGCCTATCTCAAAACCACCTGGTTTTGCAAGGGGGGTCACCTGGGTTTTTGGCCCGGTGCACGGCGGCCATCTAGGGAAACTTACCAAACCCATACATTTCTGAAAACTAGACACCCAGGGGCTTCCAGGAAGGTATGGCTTGCGTGGATCCCCCAACGTTTCCTTACCCAGAATCCCCAGCAAACTTCAATTTTAGCTGAAAAAATCACTTTTTTCACACATTTTTGTGTGGGAAAGTTGTGGCATCACTGGGCTCACTCAAATTTCCCACCTCCCAGCATTCCCCTGGGTCTCCCGGTAAAAATGGTGCCTCACTTGTGTGGGAGGCCCAAGTACCCGCGTCAGGCAAGGGCCCAAAACGTAGTGTGGTGACATCAAAATTGCCTATCTCAAAACCACCTGGTTTTGCAAGGGGGGTCACCTGGGTTTTTGGCCCGGTACTCGGCGGCCATCTAGGGAAACCTACCAAACCCATACATTTCTGAAAACTAGACACCCAGGGGCTTCCAGGGAGGTATGGCTTGCGTGGATCCCCCAACGTTTCCTTACCCAGAATCCCCTGCAAACCTCAATTTTAGCTGAAAAAATCACTTTTTTTACACATTATTGTGTGGGAAAGTTGTGGCATCACCGGGCTCACTCAAATTTCCCACCTCCCAGCGTTCCCCTGGGTCTCCCGGTAAAAATGGTGCCTCACTTGTGTGGGAGGCCCAATTACCCCAGACAGGCAAGGGCCCAAAACGTAGTATGGTGACATGAAAATTGCCTATCTCAAAACCACCTGGTTTTGCAAGGGGGTCACCTGGGTTTTTGGCCCAGTGCTCGGCGGCCATCTAGGGAAACCTACCAAACCCATACATTTCTGAAAACTAGACACCCGGGGGCATCCAGGGAGGTGTGGCTTGCATGGATCCCTCAACGTTTCCTTACCCAGAATCCCCCGCAAACCTCAATTTTAGCTGAAAAAATCACTTTTTTCACACATTTTTGTGTGGGAAAGTTGTGGCATCACCGGGCTCACTCAAATTTCCCACCTCCCAGCGTTCCCCTGGGTCTCCCGGTAAAAATGGTGCCTCACTTGTGTGGGAGGCCCAAGTACCCGCGACAGGCAAGGGCCCAAAACGTAGTGTGGTGACATCAAAATTGCCTATCTCAAAACCACCTGGTTTTGAAAGGGGGTCACTTGGGTTTTTGGCCCGGTGCTCGGCGGCCATCTAGGGAAACCTACCAAACCCATACATTTCTGAAAACTAGACACCTAGGGGCTTCCAGGGAGGTATGGCTTGCATGGATCCCCCAACGTTTCCTTACCCAGAATCCCCTGCAAACCTCAATTTTAGCTGAAAAAATCACTTTTTTCACACATTTTTGTGTGGGTAAGTTGTGGCATCACCGGGCTCACTCAAATTTCCCACCTCCCAGCGTTCTTCTGGGTCTCCCGTTAAAAATGGTGCCTCACTTGTGTGGGAGGCCCAAGTACCCGCGACAGGCAAGGCCTCAAAACGTAGTGTGGTGACATCAAAATTGCCTATCTCAAAACCACCTGGTTTTGCAAGGGGGGGTCACCTGGGTTTTTGGCCCGGTGCTCATCGGCCATCTAGGGAAACTTACCAAACCCATACATTTCTGAAAACTAGACACCCAGGGGCTTCCAGGAAGGTATGGCTTGCGTGGATCCCCCAACGTTTCCTTACCCAGAATCCCCTGCAAACCTCAATTTTAGCTGAAAAATTCACTGTTTTCACACATTTTTGTGTGGGAAAGTTGTGGCATAACCGGGCTCACTCAAATTTCCCACCTCCCAGCATTCCCCTGGGTCTCCCGGTAAAAATGGTGCCTCACTTGTGTGGGAGGCCCAAGTACCCGCGACAGGCAAGGGCCCAAAAAGTAGTGTGGTGACATCAAAATTGCCTATCTCGAAACCACCTGGTTTTGCAAGGGGGGTCACCTGGGTTTTCGGACCGGTACTCGGCGGCCATCTAGGGAAACCTACCAAACCCATACATTTCTGAAAACTAGACACCCGGGGTCTTCCAGGGAGGTATGGCTTGCGTGGATCCCCCAACGTTTCCTTACCCAGAATCCCCTGCAAACCTCAATTTTAGCAGAAAAATTCACTGTTTTCACACATTTTTGTGTGGGAAAGTTGTGGCATCACCGGGCTCACTCAAATTTCCCACCTCCCAGCGTTCTTCTGGGTCTCCCGGTAAAAATGGTGCCTCACTTGTGTGGGAGGCCCAAGTACCCGCGACAGGCAAGGCCTCAAAACGTAGTGTGGTGACATCAAAATTGCCTATCTCAAAACCACCTGGTTTTGCAAGGGGGGTCACCTGGGTTTTTGGCCCGGTGCTCGTCGGCCATCTAGGGAAACTTACCAAACTCATACATTTCTGAAAACTAGACACCCAGGGGCTTCCAGGAAGGTATGGCTTGCGTGGATCCCCCAACGTTTCCTTACCCAGAATCCCCTGCAAACCTCAATTTTAGCTGAAAAAATCACTTTTTTCACACATTTTTGTGTGGGAAAGTTGTGGCATCACCGGGCTCACTCAAATTTCCCACCTCCCAGCATTCCCCTGGGTCTCCCAGTAAAAATGGTGCCTCACTTGTGTGGGAGGCCCAAGTACCCGCGACAGGCAAGGTCCCAAAACGTAGTTTGGTGACATCAAAATTGCCTATCTCAAAACCACCTGGTTTTGCAAGGGGGTCACCTGGGTTTTTGGCCCGGTGCTCGGCGGCCATCTAGGGAAACCTACCAAACCCATACCTTTCTGAAAACTAGACACCCGGGGGCTTCCAGGGAGGTATGGCTTGCGTGGATCCCCCAACGTTTCTTCACCCAGAATCCCCTGCAAACCTCAATTTTAGCTGAAAAAAATCACTTTTTTCACACATTTTTGTGTGGGAAAGTTGTGGCATCACCGGGCTCACTCAAATTTCCCACCTCCCAGCGTTCCCCTGGGTCTCCCGGTAAAAATGGTGCCTCACTTGTGTGGGAGGCCCAAGTACCCGCGACAGGCAAGGGCCCAAAACGTAGTGTGGTGACATCAAAATTGCCTATCTCAAAACCACCTGGTTTTGCACGGGGGTCACCTGGGTTTTTGGCCCGGTGCACGGCGGCCATCTAGGGAAACCTACCAAACCCATACATTTATGAAAACTAGACACCCGGGGGCATCCAGGGAGGTGTGGCTTGCATGGATCCCTCAACGTTTCCTTACCCAGAATCCCCTGCAAACCTCAATTTTAGCTGAAAAAATCACTTTTTTCACACATTTTTGTGTGGGAAAGTTGTGGCATCACCGGGCTCACTCAAATTTCCCACCTCCCAGCGTTCCCCTGGGTCTCCCGGTAAAAATGGTGCCTCACTTGTGTGGGAGGCCCAAGTACCCGCGACAGGCAAGGGCCCAAAACGTAGTGTGGTGACGTCAAAATTGCCTATCTCAAAACCACCTGGTTTTGAAAGGTGGTCACTTGGGTTTTTGGCCCGGTGCTCGGCGGCCATCTAGGGAAACCTACCAAACCCATACATTTCTGAAAACTAGACACCTAGGGGCTTCCAGGGAGGTATGGCTTGCATGGATCCCCCAACGTTTCCTTACCCAGAATCCCCTGCAAACCTCAATTTTAGCTGAAAAAATCACTTTTTTCACACATTTTTGTGTGGGTAAGTTGTGGCATCACCGGGCTCACTCAAATTTCCCACCTCCCAGCGTTCTTCTGGGTCTCCCGGTAAAAATGGTGCCTCACTTGTGTGGGAGGCCCAAGTAGCCGCGACAGGCAAGGCCTCAAAACGTAGTGTGGTGACATCAAAATTGCCTATCTCAAAACCACCTGGTTTTGCAAGGGGGGGTCACCTGGGTTTTTGGCCCGGTGCTCATCGGCCATCTAGGGAAACTTACCAAACCCATACATTTCTGAAAACTAGACACCCAGGGGCTTCCAGGAAGGTATGGCTTGCGTGGATCCCCCAACGTTTCCTTACCCAGAATCCCCTGCAAACCTCAATTTTAGCTGAAAAATTCACTGTTTTCACACATTTTTGTGTGGGAAAGTTGTGGCATCACCGGGCTCACTCAAATTTCCCACCTCCCAGCATTCCCCTGGGTCTCCCGGTAAAAATGGTGCCTCACTTGTGTGGGAGGCCCAAGTACCCGCGACAGGCAAGGGCCCAAAACGTAGTGTGGTTACATCAAAATTGCCTATCTCAAAACCACCTGGTTTTGCAAGGGGGGTCACCTGGGTTTTTGGCCCGGTGCTCGGCGGCCATCTAGGGAAACCTACCAAACCCATACATTTCTGAAAACTAGACAGCCGGGGGCTTCCAGGGAGGTATGGCTTGCGTGGATCCCCCAAAGTTTCCTTACCCAGAATCCCCTGCAAACCTCAATTTTAGCTGAAAAAATCCCTTTTTTCACACATTTTTGTGTGGGAAAGTTGTGGCATCACTGGGCTCACTCAAATTTCCCACCTCCCAGCATTCCCCTGGGTCTCCCGGTAAAAATGGTGCCTCACTTGTGTGGGAGGCCCAAGTACCCGCGACAGGCAAGGGCCCAAAACGTAGTGTGGTGACATCAAAATTGCCTATCTCAAAACCACCTGGTTTTGCATGGGGGGTCACCTGGGTTTTTGGACCGGTACTCGGCGGCAATCTAGGGAAACCTACCAAACCCATACATTTCTGAAAACTAGACACCCGGGGTCTTCCAGGGAGGTATGGCTTGCGTGGATCCCCCAACGTTTCCTTACCCAGAATCCCCTGCAAACCTCAATTTTAGCAGAAAAATTCACTGTTTTCACACATTTTTGTGTGGGAAAGTTGTGGCATCACCGGGCTCACTCAAATTTCCCACCTCCCAGCGTTCTTCTGGGTCTCCCGGTAAAAATGGTGCCTCACTTGTGTGGGAGGCCCAAGTACCCGCGACAGGCAAGGCCTCAAAACGTAGTGTGGTGACATCAAAATTGCCTATCTCAAAACCACCTGGTTTTGCAAGGGGGGTCACCTGGGTTTTTGGCCCGGTGCTCGTCGGCCATCTAGGGAAACTTACCAAACTCATACATTTCTGAAAACTAGACACCCAGGGGCTTCCAGGAAGGTATGGCTTGCGTGGATCCCCCAACGTTTCCTTACCCAGAATCCCCTGCAAACCTCAATTTTAGCTGAAAAAATCACTTTTTTCACACATTTTTGTGTGGGAAAGTTGTGGCATCACCGGGCTCACTCAAATTTCCCACCTCCCAGCATTCCCCTGGGTCTCCCAGTAAAAATGGTGCCTCACTTGTGTGGGAGGCCCAAGTACCCGCGACAGGCAAGGTCCCAAAACGTAGTGTGGTGACATCAAAATTGCCTATCTCAAAACCACCTGGTTTTGCAAGGGGGGTCACCTGGGTTTTTGGCCCGGTGCTCGGTGGCCATCTAGGGAAACCTACCAAACCCATACATTTCTGAAAACTAGACACCCGGGGGCTTCCAGGGAGGTATGGCTTGCGTGGATCCCCCAAAGTTTCCTTACCCAGAATCCCCTGCAAACCTCAATTTTGGATGAAAAAAATCACTTTTTTCACACATTTTTGTGTGGGAAAGTTGTGGCATCACCGGGCTCACTCAAATTTCCCACCTCCCAGCGGTCCCCTGGATCTCCCGGTAAAAATGGCGCCTCACTTGTGTGAGAGGCCCAAGTACCCGCGACAGGCAAGGGCCCAAAACGTAGTTTGGTGACATCAAAATTGCCTATCTCAAAACCACCTGGTTTTGCAAGGGGGGTCACCTGGGTTTTTGGCCCGGTGCTCGGCGGCCATCTAGGGAAACCTACCAAACCCATACATTTCTGAAAACTAGACACCCGGGGGCTTCCAGGGAGGTATGGCTTGCGTGGATCCCCCAACGTTTCTTTACCCAGAATCCCCTGCAAACCTCAATTTTAGCTGAAAAAATCACTTTTTTCACAAATTTTTGTGTGGGAAAGTTGTGGCATCACCGGGCTCACTCAAATTTCCCACCTCCCAGCGTTCCCCTGGGTCTCCCGGTAAAAATGGTGTCTCACTTGTGTGGGAGGCCCAAGTACCCGCGACAGGAAAGGGCCCAAAACATAGTGAGGCGACATCAAATTTGCCCATCTCAAAACCACCTGGTTTTGCAAGGGAGGTCACTTGGGTTTTTGGCCCGGTGCTCGGCGGCCATCTAGGGAAACCTACCAAACCCATATATTTCTGAAAACTAGACACCTGGGGGCTTCCAGCGAGGTATGGCTTGCGTGGATCCCCCGACGTTTCCTTACCCAGAATCCCCTGCAAACCTCAATTTTAGCTGAAAAAATCACTTTTTTCACACATTTTAGTGTGGGAAAGTTGTGGCATCACCGGGCTCACTCAAATTTCCCACCTCCCAGCGTTCCCCTGGGTCTCCCGGTAAAAATGGCGCCTCACTTGTGTGGGAGGCCCAAGTACCCGCGACAGGCAAGGGCCCAAAACGTAGTTTGGTGACATCAAAATTGCCTATCTCAAAACCACCTGGTTTTGCAAGGGGGGTCACCTGGGTGTTTGGCCCGGTGCTCGGCCGCCATCTAGGGAAACCTACCAAGCCCATACATTTCTGAAAACTAGACACCCGCGGGCTTCCAGGGAGGTATGGCTTGCGTGGATCCCCCAACGTTTCTTTACCCAGAATCCCCTGCAAACCTCAATTTTAGCTGAAAAAGTCACTTTTTTCACACATTTCTGTGTGGGAAAGTTGTGCAATCACCGGGGTCACTCAAATTTCCCACCTCCCAGCGTTCCCCTGGGTCTCCCGGTAAAAATGGTGCCTCACTTGTGTGGGAGGCCCAGTTACCCCAGACAAGCAAGGGCCCAAAACGTAGTGTGGTAACATGAAAATTGCCTATCTCAAAACCACCTGGTTTTGCAAGGGAGGTCACCTGGGTTTTTGGCCCGGTGCTCGGCGGCCATCTAAGGAAACCTACCAAACCCATACATTTCTGAAAACTAGACACCCAGGGGCTTCCAGGGAGGTGTGGCTTGCATGGATCCCCCAACGTTTCCTTACCCAGAATCCCCTGCAAACCTCAATTTTAGCTGAAAAAATCACTTTTTCCACACATTTTTGTGTGGGAAAGTTGTGGCATCACCGGGCTCACTCAAATTTCCCCCCTCCCAGCGTTCCCCTGGGTCTCCCGTTAAAAATGGTGCCTCACTTGTGTGGGAGGCCCAAGTACCCGCGACAGGCAAGGGCCCAAATCGTAGTGTGGTGGCATCAAAATTGCCTATCTCAAAACCACCTGGTTTTGCAAGGGGGTCACCTGGGATTTTGGCGCGGTGCTCGGCGGCCATCTAGGGAAACCTACCAAACCCATACATTTCTGAAAGCTAGACACCTGGGGACTTCCAGGGAGGTATGGCTTGCGTGGATCCCCCAACGTTTCCTTACCCAGAATCCCCTGCAAACCTCAATTTTGGCTGAAAAAAATCACTTTTTTCACACATTTTTGTGTGGGAAAGTTGTGGCATCACCGGGCTCACTCAAATTTCCCACCTCCCAGCGGTCCCCTGGATCTCCCGGTAAAAATGGCGCCTCACTTGTGTGAGAGGCCCAAGTACCCGCGACAGGCAAGGGCCCAAAACGTAGTTTGGTGACATCAAAATTGCCTATCTCAAAACCACCTGGTTTTGCAAGGGGGTCACCTGGGTTTTTGGCCCGGTGCTCGGCGGCCATCTAGGGAAACCTACCAAACCCATACATTTCTGAAAACTAGACACCGGGGGCCTTCCAGGGAGGTATGGCGTGCGTGGATCCCCCAACGTTTCCTTACCCAGAATCCCCTGCAAACCTCAATTTTAGCTGAAAAATTCACTGTTTTCACACATTTTTGTGTGGGAAAGTTGTGGCATCACCGGGCTCACTCAAATTTCCCACCTCCCAGCGTTCTCCTGGGTCTCCCGGTAAAAATGGTGCCTCACTTGTGTGGGAGGCCCAAGTACCCGAGACAGGCAAGGCCTCAAAACGTAGTGTGGTGACATCAAAATTGCCTATCTCAAAACCACCTGGTTTTGCAAGGGGGGTCACCTGGGTTTTTGGCCCGGTGCTCGGCGGCCATCTAGGGAAACCTACCAAACCCATACATTTCTGAAAACTAGACACCCGGGGGCTTCCAGGGAGGTATGGCTTGCGTGGATTCCCCAACGTTTCCTTACCCAGAATCCCCTGCAAACCTCAATTTTAGCTGAAAAAATCACTTTTTTCACACATTTTTGTGTGGGAAAGTTGTGGCATCGCTCTAGTCACTCAAATTTCCCACCTCCCAGCATTCCCCTGGGTCTCCCGGTAAAAATGGTGCCTCACTTGTGTGGGAGGCCCAAGTACCCGCGACAGGCAAGGGCCCAAAACATAGTGTGGTGACATCAAAATTGCTATCTCAAAACCACCGGGTTTTGCAAGGGGGGTGACCTGGGTTTTTGGCCCGGTACTCGGCGGCCATCTAGGGAAACCTACCAAACCCATACATTTCTGAAAACTAGACGCCCGGGGGCTTCCAGGAAGGTATGGCTTGCGTGGATCCCCCAACGTTTCCTTACCCAGAATCCCCTGCAAACCTCACTTTTAGCTGAAAAAATCACTTTTGTTACACATTATTGTGTGGGAAAGTTGTGGCATCACCGGGCTCACTCAAATTTCCCACCTCCCAGCGTTCCCCTGGGTCTCCCGGTACAAATGGTGCCTCACTTGTGTGGGAGGCCCAAATACCCGCGACAGGCAAGGGCCCAAAACGTAGTGTGGTAACATCAACATTGCCTCTCCCAAATGTCGCATCACTATGTTTTGGGCCCTTGCCTGTCGCGGGTACTTGGGCCTCCAACACAAGTGAGGCACCATTTTTACCGGGAGACCCAGGGGAACGCTGGGAGGTGCGAAATTTGAGTGAGCCCGGTGATGCCACAACTTTCCCATACAAAAATGTGTGAAAAAAGTGATTTTTTCAGCTAAAATTGAGGTTTGCAGGGGATTCTGGGTAAGGAAACGTTGGGGGATACACGCAAGCCATACCTCCCTGGAAGCCCCCGGGTGTCTAGTTTTCAGAAATGTATGGGTTTGATAGGTTTCCCTAGATGGCCGCCGATCACCGGGCCAACAACCCAGGTGACCCCCCTTGCAAAACCAGGTAGTTTTGAGATAGGCAATTTTGATGTCACCACACTACGTTTTGGGCCCTTGCCTGTCGCGGGTACTTGGGCCTCCCACACAAGTGAGGCACCATTTTTACTGGGAGACCCAGGGGAATGCTGGGAGGTGGGAAATTTGAGTGAGCCCGGTGATGCCACAACTTTCCCACACAAAAATGTGTGAAAAAAGTGATTTTTTCAGCTAAAATTGAGGTTTGCAGGGGATTCTGGGTAAAGTAACGTTGGGGGATCCACGCAAGCCATACCTCGCTGGAAGCCCCCGGGTGTCTAGTTTTCAGAAATGTATGGGTTTGGTAGGTTTCCCTAGATGGCCGCCGAGGACCGGGCCAAAAACCCAAGTGACCCCCCTTGCAAAACCAGGTGGTTTTGAGATGGGCAATTTTGATGTCTCCTCACTACGTTTTAGGCCCTTGCCTGTCGCGGGTACTTGGGCCTCCCACACTAGAGAGGCATCATTTTTACCGGGAGACCCAGGGGAATGCTGGGAGGTGGGAAATTTAAGTGAGCCCGGTGATGCCACAACTTTCCCACACAAAAACGTGTAAAAAAAGTGATTTTTTTCAGCTAAAATTGAGGTTTGCAGGGGATTCTGGGTAAGGAAACGTTGGGGGATCCACGCAAGCCATACCTCCCTGGAAGCCCCCGCGTGTCTAGTTTTCAGAAATGTATGGGTTTGGTAGGTTTCCCTAGATGGCCGCCGAGCACTGGGCCAAAAACCCAGGTGACCCCCCTTGCAAAACCAGGTGGTTTTGAGATAGGCAATTTTGATGTCACCACACTACGTTTTGGGCCCTTGCCTGTCGCGGGTACTTGGGCCTCCCACACAAGTGAGGCATCATTTTTACGGGGAGACCCAGGGGAACGCTGGGAGGTGGGAAATTTGAGTGAGCCCGGTGATGCCACAACTTTCCCACACAAAAATGTGTGAAAAAAGGGATTTTTTTCAGCTAAAATTGAGGTTTGCAGGGGATTCTGGGTAAGGAAACGTTGGGGATCCACGCAAGCCATACCTCCCTGGAAGCCCCCGGGTGTCTAGTTTTCAGAAATGTATGGGTTTGGTAGGTGTCCCTAGATGGCCGCCGATCACCGGGCCAAAAACCCAGGTGACCCCCTTGCAAAACCGGGTGGTTTTGAGATGGGCAATTTTGATGTCGCCTCACTACGTTTTGGGCCCTTGCCTGTCGCGGGTACTTGGGCCTCCCACACAAGTGAGGCACCAATTTTTACCGGGAGACCCAGGGGAACGCTCGGAGGTGGGAAATTTGAGTGAGCCCGGTGATGCCACAACTTTCCCACACAAAAATGTGTGAAAAAAGGGTTTTTCTCAGCTAAAATTGAGGTTTGCAGGGGATTCTGGGTAAGGAAACGTTGGGGGATCCACACAAGCCATACCTCCCTGGAAGCCCCCGCGTGTCTAGTTTTCAGAAATGTATGGGTTTGGTAGGTGTCCCTAGATGGCCGCCGAGCACGGGCCAAAAAGACAGTTGACCCCCTTGCAAAACCAGATCATTTTGACATTGTTTGTTTCTACAGCGTGAGAATTTCGGCACAATATTGCAAGGAAAATGTGACAGACATTTTGAGGTTTGCAGGACATTGTGGATAAAATAACTTTTTTCTTACCAAAACAACGCAACTACACAAAACTGCAGAACAAGCACTGTCGTAACCGGAATCAAAAGCTTTAGACTAGAATAAAAAGATGAAAAAAACATTACTGTCAAGAAGGAAAGATCGATGGCCCAATCCTTTACAAGCAACGCGGCGAGAATCTGGAACTCCGCCTCAGCTCCGGACCACCCCCTCCCTCTTCCCAGTCCTTCAAAACTGACCTCAAAGTTTTCCTCTTGCAAAGTCACTTCCAAACTTAATTCACACCCTCTCTATTGTCTGAAGGAAGTCTTTACATGATAGGAAATTCTGTTCTCCATGCCCGTGGAAGTGCCTTCCCAGTGTGTTCCTGTGTTTTGAGTGTCTGCCATTTATTGCACTTTTATACCTCTACTTGTACTTTGTACTCTTTTGTAACTTGCACACATGTCACTTTTCCTCTTGTAACGTATTGTTTGCTACCTCTTGAATTTTGTTTGCTTTTGATACATGCACAATTACCACCATTGCCTCATTTAACATAACGTTTGCTCTTGTTTTCAGAGTGTCTGCCATTTATTGCAGTATTTTACCTCATGAGACATCCATCAGAGAGCTGCGTGAATAATTGCCTGGTAATCCCCTCAGCACAATGCAAACACCCACCCGAAATAGGTACCCAGTGAGGTCACACCGTTCGCATCGCCCTAACCTGCTCAAGGTTCATGTGACCTCAGTGACAGTCACATCGACTGGATCACTAATGCTCTAGGGTGTGCTGCTTCGTAGGCCTGCCCGCAACACTGGAGATGAACTTTCAGTATGGATTGTGGTGGACAGGCCTTCAAGGTTAACCCACAATTGACACCACTACAGTACACCTGCTTGTGCTAAGACATCAAGCCTTCTAAGGTCTAGTGGGGCCTTCTACGGTCTAGCATGGGAATGTGCTCCCTCAGTACAGTGGTGTGGTGGACTGGTCATGAATGCTGAACCCGGTTCCCCAGTTCCAAATTCGACAGCTCTGGCCATAGTGCCACATCCCCACTGAACGCCATACTTGCCCACTGAGAGAAACTCGCACTGCCCTCAGCTATAACCTAATTGTGCCCGCTATAAACACTTGGATGTGGCTCAATTCAAATTATGCACTTGATAAGAGTAATACGCTGCCTAAAAAAAAAAAAAAAGCAACCACTCATAGGGAATGCAAAGCATGTGAAATGTAAGCAGAAACAACATGGTTACCTAAACGATCTCTCACTAACTATTCAGAAATCAGAGAGTGGTTTCACCTGAAAAGTTATGGACATGACTAGGGGGCCCTGAAGGGAACCGTTTCACTGTCCATTGCTTACATCCTTACAAAACATAAGCAGTATGGTATAAAAAGACCACATCCATAAACACAGAGCCATGGTGCACATTGTGTTTTCCAATTCACCCATCAACCAGGTATTGCAGTACCTCCAGGAATGGTACACTCTCCCAACCTGGAAACAACAATGCTGTTCAAAGAAAGACGAGAAAACGAAAGTAGCACTTCACTGGCAAACTCTGTAAAGTGATGCTGGTGTATTTGGATGTAAATAAAACCAATCTGGCCACTTTGCAACCCCTCTGTCTTGTTTTATTTAGTTGTGTATTTATTTTCCATATAATATCTTCTAACTCTCTCCATCCTGCTGCACTTTGTAACAGTAAAGATCAGAAGAAGGGCATTACTCGGCAGAGCACAATGCTGTTCAAAGAAAGACGAGAAAACGAAAGTAGCACTTCACTGGCAAACTCTGTAAAGTGATGCTGGTGTATTTGGATGTAAAAAAAACAATCTGGCCACTTTGCAACCCCTCTGTCTTGCTTTATTTAGTTGTGTATTTATTTCCCATATAATATCTTCTAACTCTCTCCATCCTGCTGCACTTTGTAATAGTAAAGATCCGAAGAAGGGCATTACTCGGCAGAGCGTTTTTTCTTTTTTGGATCCATTTCACATGGAAGCAACAGACAAAAAACACTAACGAAACCGAGCCTTGCAGCATGGCTTCGACCTCCCCCTACATAGTGCCCCCACCCTGAAAAAAAACAACGAGGTATTGCAGTACCTCCAGGAATGGTACACTCTCCCAACCTGGAAACAACAATGCTGTTCAAAGAAAGACGAGAAAACGAAAGTAGCACTTCACTGGCAAACTCTGTAAAGTGATGCTGGTGTATTTGGATGTTAAAAAAACCAATCTGGCCACTTTGCAACCCCTCTGTCTTGCTTTATTTAGTTGTCTATTTATTTCCCATATAATATCTTCTAACTCTCTCCATCCTGCTGCACTTTGTAACAGTAAAGATCAGAAGAAGGGCATTACTCGGCAGAGCACAATGCTGTTCAAAGAAAGACGAGAAAACGAAAGTAGCACTTCACTGGCAAACTCTGTAAAGTGATGCTGGTGTATTTGGATGTAAAAAAAAAAATCTGGCCACTTTGCAACCCCTCTGTCTTGCTTTATTTAGTTGTGTATTTATTTCCCATATAATATCTTCTAACTCTCTCCATCCTGCTGCACTTTGTAATAGTAAAGATCAGAAGAAGGGCATTACTCGGCAGAGCGTTTTTTCTTTTTTGGATCCATTTCGCAGGGAAGCAACAGACAAAAAACACGAACGAAGCCGAGCCTTGCAGCATGGCTTCGACCTCCCCCTACATAGTGCCCCAACCCAGAAAAATCAACGATGACAACAAAATCCCCCCTCCCCAGCCCCAAAACTCACCTGCACTCTCCGACGCGCAGGAAGCAAATGGCTTCCTGCGCCTCGGAGAACAAATGGGAAACCTCCGATGACGTCAGCGCGGCTCGCGCGCTGACGTCATTGATGACGCGGGGGTGGGGGGCGGGGGGAGGCAGGGGAAGGTCTTCCCCTGCCTTCCCAATAAAAAAAAAAAAGATCGACCACTCACGGGGGGAGCGCCAGCGCTTCCCCCGTGGGTGGGTGTCATGACGAGCTGGACTCGTCATGGGCACAGCGCGACTGTGCTCCATGACGAGTCCAGCTCGTCATAGGCACAGAAGGGGTTAAAGGGACACAGTTGTCCTAATAAACAGAGAATTCAACACATCTCCCGTATTAAACAAAAGAATTAAGAATCTTCAAACAGAAATAGAAAATACAACAAGAAAGATATACAACATAATAATATTGTTACATGAAATTTACATATCTTTTAGGTATGTTAATAATGCGTCTAGAATCTTTAACTCTGTGAGCAACCGAATCATATTTGTTAAGATTGGTATCAGAATCATGTTTGTGAACATTGGTATCAATGACATATTGATTTTCTTTTGTAGGGTTAAGTATGGGACACTTAGCCAACCTTTTCATATTCCAGATTTATCCATCCTGGACCAACAAAAAGGGCCCACACACACAAACCATGAGCCTTTGCAACAGACTCACAGCAGCTACAGAGCACACCCCAACAACTGCACCCATACACCTTAACATATACACCTTCACACACACTCCTTCACACATACCCCGTCTTCACATTCCCACACACACCTTCACATTCACACCCACACACCCACAACCATCCACACCCTCACCCCACACCATGCCCACAGACAAGAATCCAAAGTTCACAAGGGAGGAGCTGGACATCCTTGTCAAAGAAGTCATCAGAGTCGAGCCACAGCTCTTTGGAACATTGGTCAGACAGACCAGCATAGCAGAAAAATCATGCCTGTGGCAGAGGATCGTCGATAGGGTGAATGCTGTTGCGCCCATCAGAAGGACCAGGAAGGAATGCCAAGCCAGGTGGTACGATCTGCGGAGGGCAGTCAAGCGGAAAATGAACGAGGACTACGCCCAGAGCAACATCACTGGAGGTGGGCTGCCCCGCAGACCGGTACATTACCATCCCTGGGAGGAGAAGGTGATGGCCCTGCTTCCGCCGGTGGGAGTACACGGAGTCGAAGGAGTTGCAGAGCCTGGTGAGTACACAAACAACTTACGTAACATGGGGGTAATGCCATCTACACCCCAACTACACCAAATGCACACAACTACCCCCAAGCCCTCACCGGACACCACCACACTCAAAAACAATGCTCATGCCATTAACATGCGTATGCCCCATCCACAAAGCAAGGCCATGCCATGTCCCAGGCTACACGAAGCACAAACCCAAGACTGGATGTCCGGGATGCTGGGAGGGTGGGTCTCACAAAACACATAGTTCAACTCTGAATCAGACACCATTGCCCTCAGCCCATATGGCCCAGCTACACACCCATGCACCATGCTCAATGCACAGGGACTGGCAAAGTACTGACAAGGTAGCTGACACTTGGCCCTGCTGTAGGCAGCACAAGGCCCTCCTGTGACCACTGTAAACTCAAACACCAACACCACAAGCTCAGATATCTAGGACAGGAACTCACACTTACTGTCATGGCAGCATGCACCATGAGGGGACAGATACACCACCTGGGAGACCCACTGCCAAATCACACTACACCCACCAGCAGGCCCTGTCACACACACCCCTTACACAAGCAGACACCCCCGGGGCAGGCAATGGATTTACCCACTCTCACAATGGACATGTGACACAACAAGATCAATCCATAGCCAAAGAAGCATCCAAGCCAAAACTCTACATGTCAAACACTCAGGAGAACATATCAATCTGTCCCCCGCAACATACCCATCCACAAGTGAACAGTGAGGGGAATGCTAGGCACATACAACTACCTGGAGGAACTGTGCCAACTAGAAGATGTATGAAACATGGATGTCGCATGAAACAGCATTAACATTGTCTTTCTCTCACACACAGGGCAAGGTCATGGATCTCCCCCCAACAATGGGGGGAAGAATCACAGTCCCAGGCTCGGGAGGAGCCTGATCCCACCAGCAGCGGCGCCTCTCAACACTCCGTGGATGACCCCAACCCACCTGGACCCTCTGGTGTCCAAGCCCCTGCAGCACCTGCTCCAGGTACATCTGTGCCAACCACCACCCCCATTCCTGCCACATCCCAGGAGACACCCAGGAGCCCTGCCCGCACTGAACAACTGAGCCAGTCTGACCTGGGGGACAAGGTTCGCCGGGCACCCAGGAGGAGGCAGACAACCCCACAACTGCCATCCCTCAGGGGTCCCGTAGACCTGATGTGCCCACAACGGCAAGCCAGGCTCGTGTGGGCAGGGGTGGTGGGAGTGGAGGCAGGCAGAGGCGAGAACCTGACCAGCCAGCTGAAGGGACCGGTATGTAACACATACGCAACATCATGGACGCATGCCGGCGTGACACCAGGGCCATCAGCCAGGTAGTGGAGACACTCACAGAGATTAAGAACCAGCAGGCCGAGCAACACGCCAGTCAACAACAACACCAAGGACGGATGGAGGCAAGACTGGCTGAGCTCCTGGCGGTGCAAATGGACATAAGCCGTTCACTCCGTCAGATCGCCGACAACATGGCCAACCCTCCCTGTGCCACCAGGCGAAGACCACCACCAGCCACAGGGAGGGAGGAGGATTCGTCCGACGGAGCGTCCCAAACATCATCAAGGCCTGCATCTGAGGGTCCCGCGAGGAAGGTGGGTCGTCCACGGAAAAGACCGTGAGAGGCAGCGGAGCAGCCATATCTCCCAGGTTACCTGGCCTGGCACCTGGCCTTCATGCGCAACAGCAGCACCTCATTCACTGACATTCTCTGCCACATAGACTTGCTGGTCACAGTCTGACCAATGATGACAAACACTGTGTTCTGGACTCTGATGACTTCAAATGCCAAGGATCCCAACTCCCCCTGTGAACTTTGGATTCTAGGCACACTGTATTGCACCTATTTTTCCCCACAATACACGCCCCCCACCGAGAATAAAACTAAATTACTTTAATTAGATGTTGCAGTCATTTTGCATGAGTCCACAACATATGTGTGGGGAAATGTCAAACTATGCCTGTGTGTTGAACTAACTCCAGCCATCCATACCCTGGGATCTGAGTCCGGTACAGGACACACATGGGTCACAATGTATCATCCAATACAGACATGGAGCACAATACTCACCCGTGATGGCCTCAAGCTGCTGAGGGGGGGCTTGCAATACTGTGTGGACAGACCAATTTGGAAGAGTATCATTAAGGTGTAGAGGTCATGGCTCATGTGGAGGTTCCCGTTGAGGGAGTCCCAGGTATGTTTAGCCAGATGGGAGAACTATGTCCTGCATGCTGGAGTTCGGTGGATGTGAAGAATGTTGACTAGGGCAAGGTTGGATGCACGGAGTTGGCCCAACGGGGTCTTGGATGACAGACCTCCAAGGTTGGTTTGCGGTCTGGGGTTGTGGACTGCCTCCTGAGTGTGGGTGAGGAATGTGAAGGTCATCCTGCAGAAGACAGTGATCCATTGCAGCTATCTCAGGTGGACAGTGATGTGGCTGGGGCGCGGGATGTTGAAGCTGAGGTGTGCAGATGCACCCTGGATGTGGACAAGTTTTCCAGGAGTTTGGCTGTACTTGCTCCGTAGAGGGCGGGGCTGTAGTTGACACGGCTGGTGTCGTGGACCTGTGGGACGGTCTGTCTTGCCTTGGAGTGGATCTATCTGTGGGTCATGTGCATCATGCGGAGGGTGTTGCAGCATGAGGTACAGATGCTGGTGAATTGCATGGCAATTGTAAGGGACGAGTCCATGATGCACACCATCTTGTGTGCGTGGCCACTGGGTGCTGGTGCAGTGCCCTTGCGGGTGGGACACAAGGAGTTGACCCAGCTGTAAGGGGACAATCCTCAGATGATTACCTCAGTCCTGTACAAGTCCATCCTCAGGTGGCTGATGTTCAGCCATTCATCAACGGACCTCATGCCTTCTTGAAGGTTGGAACTGGCAATGGCTGTGTCTTTGGTGAGAGTGAGGAGCAGCTGGCTGTCAATGGCATACGAGATGATGATGAGGTTGTGTGCGCATGTGATGGTGGAGAGGGGGGTCATGGACACATTGAAGATTGACACGCTGAGAGATGAGCCTTGGGCCATGTGCCAGATGACGCCACTGTACTACATGCTGAAGGCTTGAGTCCCACTTCCATGGCCTTGCTGGTGAGCTACTTGGTGATTTCATCCTGGGCCATCCCCTGGATACCAGTGTTGGAGATGTGTGAGCTGACAGTGTGTGAGCACATTGTGCATAATGCTGTGGAGAGGTCAAGGGGGTGGCCTCATCATTGTTGAGCAGGGCAAAGTTGTCGGTGTTGGTGGCAATGATGACGGTTGCAGTGGGGTGATTACAGTGGAAGACGGTCTTGTGCAGGTTGCCTGGAGCTCTTTGCGTGGAGGAAGTTTGTCAGTTGCTCGTTGACTCTCTTCCTGATGACATTTGCTGGCTAGGGAAGCGCGTTGAGGTTCCTTGAGAGCCAGCGTTCCTGCCGTCCATTGTCTAAGAAGGGCCTGGGTCACTGCATGCCTCTATCTACCATGGAATGTGGCTAACTCCAATGATACATACATGACGTGCTGGACGTGGGCTACAAGGATGGGGAATGATGTGGTTGAGATGTTGTGTGGGAAGGGTCCTGATGGAGATCCCCAGGGGATGTTGCAAATGAGCCGGGTGTTGTATCTGCTGATGATGGAAGTCCAAAACCTGAGGGTGGTTGGTCCCGCGTATAATAGTGCGTTCTGCCTCTGTGTGCCAAGGCTTGTGTGTATGTCCATGAGCTTGCAGTGGTAGAAAGTTGCAAGGGATTGGCTCAGCCTTGCAAGGGTGGGGTGTCTTTTGGATGGAGAGCTGATGTCAGTGCACTCACAATGCTGATGAGCTCCTTGATGTCGTGCGGTTTTTTGGCCTCGGCCCCATCTCAAGGATCTCCAATTGTCCTTGCTGATCATATGGTGATGGCTGTATGTGCCGTTTTCTAGGGTTGTAAGGCCACTGATGGTTATTTGTGTTGCAAGCTGCGCACAAGAGTCCTGCTAGACGTGTAAGAGTCCAGTAGGTCTGCCTTGTCCCAGGTGGCTTAATTGTTGATGTGCGTCACAGGAAATTCCGTCAACGTGGCTAGATTGTTGGATCAGTTGCTGATCCAGTGTGTGAGGTTGCAGGGTGTGGCGGTGGTGTTGGTTCCAGTGTCCCACACAGCATGTCTGTGTTGACTTACATCAAGCATCTTTGGGGGATTGGTAGCGGGGTGTGTGGCAGTGTGTTGCCCATCGGAGACGTGGATGCTAATGTGGATGGACCAATGATGGATGCTGGTGTGGTTCTCATCCAGGCAGAAGTTCCTGGCCCACAGCCACATGTATCCTGTGGATGTGAGGGCGTGCGTGACGATGGACGTGTTGATGGCTTTGCGGAATTGTGGATGTAGGCCTGGAGATCTGTAGATGAGTGTTACTCTGAGGGTTTGCAGGGGGTTTGTGCCAAACCGGATGTGTGACCCTGAGTGCGTACTTGGGAATAGATATCAATTCATCCTCCGGGATTGTTAGTGCCGTCCCTGCGGGTGCTCTTGTATCTGTCTGAGATGGCAATGAAGAAGTAGTGTGCTGAGGATGCTTTCATCCAGGTCACTGTCATGAAGGTGATGTGTGGGCCTGTTGTGTTGAGGAGGTAACAGAGTCCTATGGCGTCCTCGTGGACGGAGCGGGTGTGGAGTAGGAGGGACATGACCTGGTTGGTGTGACAGGGCCTGGCAGGCGGGGCAGCGCTGTGTAGGCAGTTGGAGTTGCACACTCAGCATGCGAAGGTGTCGTGTGTGCGCTTAGGGTATGCCTGAGAGCAGGCGGTTGATTTTCGCTTGGACATTGCTTGGAGGGTGGCTGCAACATGAGACTGTTGTGTGATGTGGGTCATGCAAGGACATGAGGGTCGTGCAATGTGCACGTTGCATGCGCTGACGGTCCTGCCTTTGGCACCGCGTGGCCGCAACAGTGGCACAGACAAGCTGATGACAGCCTAATGAATGGGTGGAGGGAGGAAGGGAGGAGCATCTTGGAGGCGTGTGGGTTGCAGAATCTGGGAACTTGGTGGGCCCTTGCCGCAGGGCCCGCAGCAGCAGGTGGCATGTACTGGAAACTAGGCCGAAAGTAGCACACAAAGACAAGGATGTCAGAAAGGACAACTGCAACAGGCGTATGTAAAGGAAGGATTGTCAGGTTACTCATGGCTCACCCAGAGAAAATGGATGAACAATCACCAAAGATGACTGACACAGGATCAGGAAACAGAAGGCCGAGCTGCGCACAGGAGACACACCCTCAGCAGGCGTTGACGGCCCGTTGGTGGGTGCAACCTGCCCAAATACATACACAACCATGGACTTCATGCACAATAGAGATTATTAGCCATGAAGAACTGCATGCATGTTGCCGAACTACACATACACTCATATGCACAATCTTTGACAACTATGCCAGAGATGAGGCATGCAAAGTGGCAAGAGACCTGCATTGACAGAGATGAGGCACTCCGGTGGATGAGGAACACCTTTATTACTCAAGCTCACACTAAGGGAAATGCATCAATATAAACAGACTCACACGTCATTTGACTGAACATGTGGGACCTACGCTGGACACCCCCTTCACAACACGGATGTTGTAAATCCAGATGAACTGGCACACAAGTTAAGGGGATGAGCCAAACACCTCCTGCTGCACACGGAGAGGCTGCAATTCCCCATTGAGCCTGTCATGGGGATGTCCCACACTATGTCCACCCATAGCATCCCGTATGTTTCAGAGGGAAGTTTTACACACATTGATGCCTTCAACAGAATCCAAAAACCATTACAGATGACTGTCACGAAGGGTGACTGTCAATTCATGGGAGTCATGCTACATGTTATGTGCTCCATGGTGAGTCGACATGTATGCATGGTAACACAACATGCACAGAAGCAGTCCCCACACATTCCAAACATGTACCACCCCCAAAATGCCTTGCTGCAATCCTTACCCAACATGACATTTCCCCATGTCCGTGCATGGAACGCTGATTCAGCACACGTTGCAATACTCATGAGGAATAGCAGGAGGACAACGAAGACACGAGCAGACAACATGCGCAAGAACCTGGGAATGACAGACACACAAGAAGTCAGCTTAAAGATTTGTCTACGCATACATGGTAATATACTAAACATGAACAAGGTTGTCCCCATACTAATTTAAGAGAAAGTGTCTCAGCTAAAATGTGGGGAATGACATCATCACTTGAGTGACATATCAGAACACACATCTAAGTCACTTAGCATACAGTCAGCTGGACACACACATTGCAACACATGCCACCCAAGGCTACAAGCATGCACACACAGACCCAGGGACTCACCATTATGAGAAGAAGTTGCGTATGAGCTGACTCCGGATATCCTCCTCCTCCTCCTCACTTGCCTCGTGACCAAGCCCTTCATCCTCCACGGGTGGATGTTCCTGCTCATCCTGCTCCAGGATGAGTGGCACTGCCTTCTCCACTGCCATGTTGTGCAGCATGCAGCACACGAGGAAGATTTTGCAGACCTTCGCCGGTGCATATGGGAGGGACCCGCCTGTCTTGTGAAGGCACCGGAATCGGCTCTTCAGGAGGCCAAACGTCCTCTCAATCACTCGCCTGGTCTGCCGTGTGCATTGTTGTACCGGTGATCTGCAGCTGATCTTGGGTTGCGGAGAGGCGTCATCAGCCATGGCATGTAGGGATAGCCAGAGTCCCCTACATGGAAACATCATGTAAATAAGTGGGTCAGGAGATGCCGTAAGAGCCAAAGATACCGCAACACACAGGACAAATAGAGTATACCCACCAACAAGACATGCTCGTACGTTGTGTAGCCGCAGCATCATTTGTGGCACCATGCTACGCCTCATGATGTAGGCATCGTGTGCTGACCCTGGAATATGTGCACAGACATGGGAAATCAGCATGTTAGCAAGACACACCACAAGGGCATTTATAGAGTGGTATTGTTTACGGTTGCGATAGGCTACCTCCTGTGCCTGTGGTGGTACCAAAGCCACATGTGTCCCATCAATGGACCCAATGACATGGGGCATCCCTCCCAGGGCATAGAAATCACCCTTGACACCTGTCAACTCCTCAGAAGTCGGAAAATGGATGAATTCATCAAGGTGCTCCAACATGGCTTCCAAAACATCACGCAGGACACGGCTGAACATTGTCTGTGACATGCCACCAACCTCAGCTATGGTGAATTGAAACATACCTGTGGCAAAAAAAGTAGGGCTGCCATCACCTTCACCTTGGGGGTCAGCGCAGTAGGATACCTGTGTCGCGGTTGGAGGTGTGGTGCCACCTTGGCAGTCAAGTCCTCAATCAACTGTTGAGTGAATCTGTAACTTTGGATGCAGGCACGTTCCCTCATGGCACCCAAGTCTGGCATTGGTCGGGGGACAGGCGGTGCCCTGCAGAAAATTGTGATGAATGACGAACATTGAGAGCATGACAACATCAATGTCAATGAACAGAGCACATGCTCAACTGCTACTACACATCTGCTAAATACAGAGTCTGGTGTGTGCAATACATCCAGGACATGTATGCTAGCTTGGTGATACTCCTACGAAAAGCCAGATACACCCGTTGATTGGCAAGTCTACATGACATGCCCTGAAACGAGCTGGGTGCCAGTCTGAGTGAACAGCCAGAGACATCACAGGAGTGACATACATCCACATAGCTGCATTTAAAGGATGTCATCTCATACAGACAGCTGACGGCAAGCTAGACGCACAGGTCACATGGAATGTCAAATGTACAGATCCAACACATTGCGATGAAGGGGTACACGTGAAAACAGAAAACACAGATATTGAGACAACGCAGATATGTCCTAATGTGAAAATATCATGTCCGATGCATACAGACCCTGCTTACGTGGGAATCCACATGTGGCATGGTTTGCGTAGATGTGTGCCATGCCCATCTCCACACGGACACATGTTGGATGCAGCAACAGCAGATGTAGTTGACGGAACACTAACAGCAAGCTCATGGGAACACATGACACACACATGACATAGTCACATCGGGGCACGCTGATTGTGAAATGTCAGTTGTTAGTGTTCCTGTCCCTGGCATCAGGGGACAGTTGCGGGTGGTGGTGACTGTGCCATACCAGTGATGCTGTGCTTGATACGTTTGTACTACAGGCACACATGTGCAAAGTGGGAAGGGGAAGTGTGCCACATAGTGCCCCATCACACATGACATGACATGTAGGGGTCCATACCACACGTACCCCTACGGCACCACTACGATGGTGTTATGGACCGTACACACGCTCTGAGGGCGTGTGTATGGTCCGTACCACGCGTACCCCTATGTCACCACTACAAGTGTGATACGGACCGTACACACGCTCTGAGGGCGTGTGTACGGGCCGTACCACGCGTACCCCTACGGCACCACTACTATAGTTATACGGACCGTACACACGCTCTGAGGGCGTGTGTACAGTCCGTACCATGCGTACCCCTACAGCACCACTACAATGGTGTTACGGACCGTTCACACGCTCTGAGGGCGTGCGTACGGTCCGTACCACTCATACCCCTACGTCACCACTACAATGGTGATACGGACCGTACACACACTCTGAGGGCGTGTGTACGGTCCGTACCACGCGTACCCCTACGGCACCACTGCAATGATGATACGGACCGTACACACGCTATGAGGGCATGTGTACGGTCCGTACCACCGTACCCCCACGGCACCACTAATATAGTGCTACAGACCGTACCCACGCTATGTATGTGTGAGTATGGTGCATATCACTATTGTAGTGTTGCCATAGGGGTACGCGTACACGTCCACTTCCGTTGTTGCGTGACGCAGGGATTGGTGGACACGCCCCCCGGTGTGACCAGACCCTTGAGGTAATGTATGTCCTCAATATTGTAGGTTATAATTTGGGTAGGGGGTATGTTTCCTGCCCCTCACCCCCCCTTGGCCCCTGGGTGTTGTTCTCACCTTCTGCGGCGTGTGCGATGGGTTCGGTGCACCAGGTCGTAGGCTAAGTGGGCCGGGATGACACGTATGATGGGGTCCATGGCGGTCCGTCGCGTACCAGGGCTCTGTTTTCGCGTCGGACTCAGTTTTCTGGCTTTTTTTGGCTGCCGTAAAAAAATAGCTGTGCGGAGTGACGTGGGGACGAATCGTACTTGCTGGTCCGTAAAACGCTGCCTGACTCCGTACGGACGTCGCGTACGTGCTGTCCAGGATCAGACTCATGGGTATTTTTTAGCCGTACGGTGTTTTGTATGATTCGTACGGAAATGGTATTTCTGTATGAATCGTACTTGCTGGATTGTACGGTGGATTTCCCGGGTACGAATCGTATGGAGAATACGCTCCGTACGACGAATCGTACCCGGGTTTTACCGGATCGGAATTGGCACCTACCTGTGTTCTGATCGCAGGGTAACCGTGATAAATAATCAGCTGTCACATTTTTCTTACCAGGTACATATACAGTGATAAAGTTGTATTCTTGTAATTTTGACGTCAGTCTAGAAATTCTGGCCGTAGAATTCCAACCTCCTCCCACCGATAAAATGTTGACCAAAGGCTTGTGGTCTGTCCTAAGAGTAAATTTAGAACTCCACACATATAATCTGAAATGTTCTATAGCCCAAACACATGCTAATAGTTCCTTTTCTATAACAGCATATTTGCGTTCAGATTCATTAAGGGTTCTTGAAGCGAAGGCAACATTCCATTCAATATTACCCTCTTTTTGTGAGAGAACACCACCCAGCCCATACAAGCTTGCGTCAACCGTGATGATACACTCTCTGTTGATGCGGAAAGGTTTAAGAGTGGGAGCATTTATGATATCATGTTTAATTGCTTCAAAACTTTGTTGTGCATCACTCCATTCGTATTTAAAATCTTTTCTTAGAAGTTTCCATAAAGGTTCCATTTTTGTGGCAAAATTAACAACAAACTTGCTGTAATATTCACACATGCCAGCGAATGATAGGAGTTGGTCTTTGTTTTCTGGCGCAGGAGCCTTAGAAATAGCCTCTACATTAGGAACAACACCACTAACAGAAAGAGTATGTCCCAAATACTCAACAGATTTTTTTAACAAATTGCATTTTTGTGCTTTGAGGGTTAAGCCATTTTGTTCTAACCTTCTACATACATCTTGCAGATGTTTTTCATGTTCAGCAGTATTTTTGGAAAAAAACAAAATATCATCTTGAAAGCATTTTACATAATTATCAACATCCCTAAATATGTGAAACATTATTCTTTGAAACACAGATGCGGCAGATGCAAGTGCAAATGGCATGCGAGTGTACTGAAATAAACCTTGTGGAGTGATAAATGCCATGGATTGTCTAGAATCTTTGGTGAGTTCAATTTGGTGGTATGCTGATCTGAGATCGAGAGTAGAGAATATTTGTGCCCCATCTAAAAGTGACACTAACTCATTTATGTTCGGCAAAGGGTGACAATCAATGATTATTTTTTTTATTTTTATTTTTTTTATTGAAGTACTTTAGTGACATTAAAGGATTGCTGATCAACAATACATAGGATCAAATTCCACGAAAACAGGTTCAACCTAAAATACAGCCAAATAATGAAGTTTAACATCGTCAACCAATTAGAAATCAATCAAAATCAAAATAAGGTCCCCAAATGTTATCAAATTTTCTTACTCCTCCCACCCGCATGGCATAGATTTGTTCACTTTTCCTAACTCTCCTCATTTTCTGTATCCACTCTAATTTAGATGGGATCTGTTCTGACCGCCAGTTCTGCAATAACAAAGATCTTGCCACTGCCATTGCTATATACAGTAATTTAACAAACTGGACAGGGATTTTAAGATCCGGATCAAAACCATAAAGCATCAATTTTTCATTAAAAGGGACCGTAATTTTATAATCAATGATTATATTAGAGTTTAACGCTCTTAAGTCAACACACACTCTCAATTTTTATCCGGTTTTCTTACTAAAACTATGAGAGATACCCATTCTGATGACTCTATTGGTTCAATAATGCCCTCTTTTAATAGATCATCTAACATTGTTTTAAGTTCATCTCTAATGTTGATAGGGACACGTCTGAGTTTCTGCACAACTGGCGTATGGTTACTTTTCAGGACAATTCTGTGTGAGAAATTTTTGAGTCTACCTAAATTGTCACTAAAAACAGTACTAAAACTTTTAATAAGTTTGTCTGCTTTTTCGGTATCTATAGATTCATTAATACAAGGCATGTTTACGACACAGACAGTGTTCATAAGAAAATCCTCACATAAGGAAACTGGTTCCTTGGATCGGGAGTTTAAGATGATGCCCAACTTCCATTGATCCAACCAGCCTAACACATTAACTCCCTTCTGAGAAATATACAGTTTGATATTTGCCTCTCTGTGTTTGAACTGCAATTTTACAGGAATAAATCCTATCATGTCAATTCTAGTACGACAAAAACTTTCAGCCACAATATCAGGTTTTTCCAAGCTGTCTAATGAAATACAATCCGCTAAGGTGTCAACAAAATGTTCGTGTGAGATAATGGTCCATGGAGACCCCGAGTCAACCATAAGCAACAAATCAATTCCACATACTTGAAAAGTGCATTTTGGAGATTTAAGATGTACTTGAGTAAAATTATCTACTATAGACACCACAAAACCCCTGGCCATTTCGCAATTAACATTACTGATAGTGCTTAAGTTTTCTTCTAGCAAAGATGAAACAGCGCCATGCTTCTGAAGCTGTGTGCGTTTATCTCTGCACATATTGCTAAAATGTCCAATTCTGTTGCATATGTTACACACCCTCTTCAAAGCTGGACAACCTGGAAAGGAAGCATAATGAGACCTATTTCCACATCTGTAACACATTCCCTGGATATTGAATCCTTCATTTGACTTTTGGTGGAGAAATTGCTTTGACTTATTAAAATTTGATCTTCCCACCAATTGTGTAAACTCTTGTTTTGGTATATACTTGTGTCCGATAGTACAGATTTCTTCAGCCGAAGATTTTTTTTCAGTGTTATTCTTGATAGTGTCCATCCATAAATCCGATTGTTCTTGAGCTTTAGCTGTGGCAATGGTTTCACTTAGATTTGGATCACCCATGACCCATAGTTTATCCTGGATTTTTTTACATTTGACATGAACAATTATTAGCTCACGTGTCATTTCATCCGACATGGTGCCAAAATTACAATGAACGCTTAAAGATCTTAAAGAAGTTAAAAAATTGTCTAAAGATTCATCATCCTTTTGTTTTCTGGTGTAGAATTTGAAATGATTAAGAGCAATGCTCACATTAGGTTTGAATCTCTTCTCTAACCTTGCTAAAGTTTCAGTGTAAACGTTCATTGAGTCACCGCTTCCTCCTGCGCTTGGTGTGGTAATTTGGGGAAGGGATCTAAAAATGACTTGTCCCTCTGAGCCAAGACAATGTAATAAAATACTTTTTTTTCTTTCCAAACCCATTCTTTCGCAATCAATGGCCTTCATATAATTTAAGAATTCTTCCTTCCACCTGGGCCATGGTATTGGTGGATCACCTTTGACTTGCAGCAATTTTTCCAGGTGGGTCAAATTGCATGTTGAATGTTAAATTAAGATTTAAGTAGTGACCATATGTAATAAAATTTGTTGTGAAAAATTATTTTTATGTATTTCTATTTTTTTTATTTTGTGCTAATAAGATTCAATTGTATTGAAAGTTTTTAATTCTCCAATTCTTAGAGTATTCACATATGATGGAACATTGTTGTTATATATTTCTTTTTTAAGTCAGGTATTTGGTTGCAAATACGAAAAACAAATAAAGTTTTTTAAAGAATATTTACTCTATTTCTTGTAAAGGTTGCCTGGTATTGAAGCGTACTGAATAAAGTTAAAAAGTGCCGATTGACAGCTTTGTCGATTATGAGTTTTCGTTCGGCATATTAGAAACCATGGCAACACAAGATGGCGGTGCTGCGCATGATGTCACACGTAGAAACGTGGTTGCGTATATCCGACTGCTGCGTAATGGAGATTGTCGGAGAAGGATTCCCGAATCCTGAGTGGAATTACTGAAAGGTATTTTCTTTTAAATATTGTTCCACAAACTGATCTCCATACACACGTTTGAAATGTGTACTGTTACATACCAAGTTGTAGAAAAGTACGACAACCATCCGTTGTCCAGAACACCGCATAAGAAATAAAGCTTCCTTCACAAATCCGAGGCAACTTGTTATGTCGCGGTTGAAACACAAGTTCAAACTCCACCTTGCCGCCGCTCAACACCAAACTGCTGATGGCACACGATCAAACAAAGTTGCCCAAAAAAATACTCATCCCCAATCAATGAAAAAATATATGTGATTACGGAATTATCCTAGTAGTCTGCACCGCACATTCTTACGAAACGAACAGCCTCAGGTGCAATCAGGTCACTAGTAGCACCAGCAGCCGCTGGTACTATCACAGTACATTATTTTAAGAGCTGAGAATTTTCAACATACCTAGGATGTATAATCTCCACAGGTTGCAAATGTCCAATATAGGTGGATTCAACACACCACTCTTATTCCGTGTTGCCGAGTGGTTGTTTCCGCTCGTCGGCAATATTAAATAGTAATGTCCATTCATAAATCAAGTTGAAGGGTTTATTTGGCAACACGTTCAATTTGCACAAGCATCTTCCAGTTCCCACCAGTAATAATCCCAACAACTTTTTCTAACCCAACAGCCTTCCAGTAGTGGAATGTAGAACTCCCCTGGAAACAAAACAGGTCGCATGCAAAGGCATGCGACAGAATACAAGAAACTTAAAGGGACACAGTCGTCCTAATAAACAGAGAATGCAACAGATGTGCTTCATGGGCAGCAGCCCTAGAATCAATTAGCATGGCATGCTTGTGTCTGGGTTCCTAGCTGAGCCCCGCACCAAATGTCACAACAAACCTGGTCCCTGTGGCTCCACTGGCTGCCTGAGGAGTCGAAGCTGGTCCCTGTTCCTTCACTGGCTGCCTGAGGAGTCGATCAGTAAGAAAGATCAACTTGTGGGTTATCGGAAAGGTGGTGCACTTGCAGGTTTAGTATTCTGAACTGGCAGGTAGCATCAGCGAAGCTTGCGGCCGGCAGCACCCGCCGTCAGTTCTTTTTTATTACACCTATCGCATGGCGAGTGCGCACAGTGCTTCCACCATCTGCCAGACACAACTTATGACTTTCAAGGTCTTGTTTGATCTTCGGGGGACAACATAACCAATTACTCATATTGAGCTCACCTTCACCATGGAATTCCCTGGGTCCCTGCCTTCAAGTAAAGACTGACAACCTTGTTTGCAGGCCGGTAGCAAATTGATTGATCGTAGTATGGCAGAGCACAGAGACTGGAATAATTCTTCTATTTTAGGTCTCGGCTCTAGATGACATGCACGCACTATCTTGAAGAGGCATGCTTTATCTACTTTGTGGGCTTACAGCCCACTCATAGGCTTCCCATTTGCTGGCACCATCGTCTCTCCATTTTTCGTTCTCCCCATTTGTCAAGCGCATGCATACGTCTTGCCTCTTCTGGGGGCATATTATTAAGCCTATTATCGCCGCTTTAGTGGCCGTTAATGGCATTGCAGTATTAGCAAGGACACGCTAGCGCGTGTTTCCTTGTCTTATCACCGGTTTTCCTTACGCCTTGCATCGCATCTATAATGAGATGCAAAGTAGGCGTTCCCTAGCAAAACAACATTAAAAATATCGCTATCTGTCTTTCTCGTAATTTACAAGCCCGCCCAGGACACAGATAGCGATATTAAAAGAGCCGCTAACCGCGGTTATCGCCGGTATTTTATGTCGGTGAAAATCCTGACTTGACTATCTTTTACATGGGAGGTGGATTGTATGGCTAAATCCACATCTCCCTATCACTATGGATTCCCCTATCGATGATAGTTTATCGCTGGAGTCACGGTGATAAACCTGCATTTCAACGCTATCGCTGGATTTTTCATCGCCGTGGAGATAAGCATTGTAAATAACACGACATCTCGGCGATCAAAATCCGTCGATAGCCGGTGTTCAACAAAATTGCGCTAGGCGCGCTCAGCGATATTTATCGCTGATTGTTGATGATATGCCCCCTGGTGTTTAGCCCTCCCCGAGAGCACCAACGAACTACTTTTAAACATATGCAGCAGCTATTTTTATCCATTGTTTCAAGACTACATCTTTTATTTTTTCAAATGGGTGACCAGTCCAGCGCTGGTGTTTTAATTAGCTATGAGCGCCATATTTATATATTTTTTTTAAATCCTGTGCTGCTTCCTTGGTCCTGTTTGCCCCATGGCTGTGCTCTCTGGGGCTGCAGCCACCGCTCCCTCCTCCTTTGCCACCCGGGACATGCATCCTCTAGCGCTGCCCGCTCCCATTCTCCCAGCATTGTGCCTCTACAGGGCTGCTTCCAGCAGGTTTGGATTGGTAAGGCGGGCACTCAGGCAATGGCCGATGGGACCGTATCGATGTTCCAGCTGTGGGCTGCTTTTTTTGGCAGCCTCGGGGGCCGATTTGGTCTGCGTCTGGTGTGTTCAGATGTCCCTAGCGGCCCAGTGGGGCCCTTAGTGGCCATTCTGGAGGCAGATGGGCATCCATTACCTCCCTTTTATCAATGGGCAGAGGTGTCACTCCTTTTCTCTCAATGGGCCGGCCAATTAATGTGTGAATACTGAGTGCAGGCAGGGGGCCTGAGCAGAAGTGGCCTCACTTGTTTGCAGGTGTTTATAAAACTTTGCCAAAGCAGTGTTTTGCGGAAAGGCAATATGCAAATGTGTGCCACTTTTATCTTTAGCGTGCCCGGACCGATTTCTAATCCCAATCCAACCCTGGCTGCCAGCAAGGCCACTGCTGTCACTCGGCTTGCCGCAGCTCATCCTGGGCTGCTGCATGGTGGCGCTCTTCTTCGCGATTCTGTGCCTCAGCACCTACCTTCCGTGTGGGATAATTGGTGAGTTTTCTTCATCGTAATGCTGGCACCCCCTTCCCTTCAGAAAGATCAGGGAAAATCAGATTTTTTTTTTTTAGCAGGACTAATACAAAATCCCAATTTTGCTTCATTCCTCCTAGAATGCACCTACTGGATCATAAGTACCGGTATACAAACTAGCTCCCCAATGTTTTTTTTATATTCTTTCAAATGTTTTGTAGCACTATGTCCAACAGTCAGCTTGTCTTTTTCAGCTCTTTCTGCCAACCTCTCTAAACATACCTTAGGTAAGTGGGCATGTTCTGTTTACATTATTGTTACTTACTCTCTTGCGTAGCTGGTCGAAGAAGCTGCTGTTTTGGAGCTCAAACAGCAGCCATAAGACAGCTGAGTCTCTTTTACGAGATGGTCGTCCTGGGTATCGACTTGGTGAAATTTTGTGAACAGTCAATAATTTAATCCTTCCTGATTGAACTGCCCGTGCACTGTTAGACACGCAGAAGTAATGTACAACTGGTCTACCATGGCGTCTTTGTGTGGGAGGAAAGGGTTACGACAGGACTTTTCCGCGTATGTTTACAATAATATTATGATACATATACAGATGACCTGTGTTCCAAGATTCAGTGTTAGTACCCTTTGGACACTAGGGGGCAGATGTACAAGCCCCTTGCCCCACTTTTGCGTCACTTTTAACATGGGAAAAGTGACGCAAAAGTGGCGCAAGGGGCTTGTAAATCTGCCCCTAGGCGTATAACTCCCACTGCTGTAAGTCACCTGTGGTTTGCATGCTCGACATGCTCGACATGCAATGCGCTCCTAATGAGTGCGGTCTCATGTGCTTTAGTCAAGGTACCTCTTCTCCGAAGAAGATCCGTGCGTTCTACCCTGCAGAGTGCCTTGAAGTCTGCCTCATCTGTCGAGGGATTCAGGGGTCTATTTGTTAAAAGTTGACTATACTTCACCAAAGCCCCCATGCTTCAGTCCTGTGTTTTGAAGCCATTCAAAGTAGGCATTATAATTGTCAATGTTTATATTTATTTGCTGGAATATAAAGGCACTTTTCATAAATGAAGTGACACCAATGTGTAGTGCTTTATACAGGGAACAATTTTTACAGGGCAACCAAACTCAAGTAGTGTCAATATAAAGTGCTTCTTGCGCAGCCCTAATTAAGCACTCCCATTGCCACCACCGATTGGCAATGCAAAGCTTGTTTGTTTTCAGGCCAAGCGGGTATCAGCAAGGGCCTCTTGTCTTCTTTCTCCCTATGTGATTTACAGCAGAAGTTGCCTGGGGTGCTCATGCTCAACAGCCATAATGCACAAAAGTGACGCAAATTGGCACTAAATATTTTTTGCCGATTAATTTTCCATCGCTAAACTTGTTTAGCACTGGAAGTAAAGTGAAAGTCGCTGCTTTGCTTTACTTAGCGCCAAGGGGGTGGACCGTGGGTGGATCCTTGGTGTTCCCATGCAACCACCCAAGGTTTCTGACACTAAACCCAATTTACTAAATAAAGTAGACAGGGTTTAGCGTCAGAAAACTGTGCCCTTTTGAAGTAGATGCCAGGAGGGAGAAAGGCATTCATCTCTCCTTCCTTTTCCAACTTTGCAAGTGTGCTGCACTGTACAGCACTTATACAAAGAGGTAAAATGGTTTAAGCCAGTCTATGCATTAATACCCTTCCAGTGCAAAACCTATGCTATACTCACAGAGACACTCTTGCACCATGGAACAAAGTGCGCTGAGTGAGAAAGTGGTAAATCTGCCCCAAAGACTTTTGCCATTTCTACAGCAAAGTCTTTAAGCATGGGATTAGCACAGTGCCATCCATGCCGAACTGTAAAACGACAAAAGTCTTTTACCACTCCAGGTACAGCATTTAAGTTTTGAATTGGTAAAATTTCACCAAACCCAGCGTGAAATTATTAAAAGTGATCCCTGACACGTCGTTCACTATCATTATAGCTCTTCAGAGAGGTTTAGTTTTGTCCAGACACAAGGGAGCACCCAGTATAAGTAAAACAAATACCCTTTCAGGCATAGAGTTCCACATAAATTAGTCAAAAAAAGCAGAGAACTCTGGGTAGCTCCCAAGTTTAGAAGGAGAGCAGCACCTATATAGAGCATCCTACAAAACACGTGTCACTCTGAATTTGCTCACCCTAAATGTTTGCTTTTCTATCAAAGTTTTTAAGCAGATGATTAGCACAGTGCCATCCATGCCAAGATAGAAAGGGACAAAGTCTTTCATCAAAAAAGTACATCATAAGGTTTCCATAAGTCAATCCAATATCAATAAATAGAAAGGACCACAATTAAAACAACATAGAAAACAAAAAAATCACACATTACCTAGTTAAAACAGATGATCAAACCCCATTTGAACCATCATAGGAACTTATCACTGGAAAACTAAAGTGTCAATGCATAGGTATAATATTAAAGTCAAGGAAGGAATAAGTTAAGAATATCTTTTTCTAATTATTAATGACCCTCTAATGAACCTAATAACAACACAGCAAACTTCCGCTGAATGTAGCTGCTGCAAGTGCTGATAGCCCTAAATTAAAAAAGGTGTTTGCACCGAGTGGTAAAGAGAGCAAAAAAGCATAAAAGTACTGCACTTTGGAGTGAGAGGTTGTCACATGGCCAGTTAGGAAGGTTTTCAAACCCGCTCATTGTTGGGGGAATGCTAAAAGAAAATGTAAGGAACCCAGCCGTAGCCTGCTTAAGTATAATCTGTATTGAGTGTTGTCTACGTAAGTTAAAATAAACTCCAGCTCATATGTGGGGCATAAGGCCTGATAACTTGCCAAGGAGTACAAGTGAAGGACATTGGTCCAGCACTGGTCAGAAAAAAGAAGCTATATCTGGGCTCTGGCAGCAGGACCTAAAAGTTCTGGGTTAGTAGAAAAACCTCAGGAACCCACAGTCTTAAAAAAGTGCTCTTGGCGTAGGCTATCAAGCGAAATTTCACCATCTTGTTGAGGGCCAAGCAATCTAGATGAATGTTTTTAGTGAGAACCAACTCAGGAGGCTGACAAATTCTTCACCATAGAAGGAGGGGAGCCAGCCCCAGGAAGTTTTCCAAATAAGGCAGGCCTTTCCTAGATTGACTGAACAAATAGCCTTCCCAGGTGGGACTATTAATAATATGTGCAAAAAAAGCAATTTTGTAACTTTTGGAGACTGTCACAATGGCAGTACCCCCAAACCCCTGTTACATAGGAGTCAACCGAAATACACTTAGATTGGCACAGAGTTACCATCTCCTTCACTGGCCTGGAATCCAGTTTTGATGCAAAGACGAAGACTGCTTCAATTGCTCTAAAAAAATTGGAGGGCTCTTAGCACCAGCAAATGGCTCTAATTATGCTGGAAATAAAAAGGGATGCCAAAATAGTTAAAACTATCTACTCTTGTAACAAGCAATCCCTCAATATAATGAGCTTTTGTTTTTGTACCTTTATGCCCGCAGATCATTGTAAAGGACTTAGGGCATATTATCAAGAGCCGGCGATAAATATCGCAAAGCGCGCTTAGCGCTTGCATATTTATCGCCGCCTAACTCTGGATTTTATCGCCCGGTTAGCGCTTTATCAACAACGTGCATCGCCGAGGCGATAAAAATTCCAGAGATAGTGTGGATATCGCCGTTTTCCATGGTGGAAAACAGTGATATCCTAGATGATAGGGCCTGTGGTCTTAGCCACACAATCCACCCCCATGTTAGGTATGGCTTAGTCAGGAATTTAACAAACGTTAAATTCCTGCGTTAAGGCATACTTAACGTGATTTTAAATATCGCTAACCCTCTTTGTCAATATGACGAAGCTGGGTTAGCAATATTTTCCCAAGGGAGTCTTGTCAGGCATGCCTCCTTTGCATCTCATTAGCGATGCGATGTGTGGCGTGCTGACAAGGGGCGCTATTGCAAGGAAACACGCGGTAGTGTGTCCTTGTTGATAATGCGATAATATTATCGCCGCTTTTCGCCTGAAAACGGGCTCTAAAGCGGCGATAATATTATCGCCACCACTTGTTGATATGCCCCTTAGTGCTGTTAACTTTTAGGTCTAATGAAGTGATAAACTCAGAGAAGGCATCCATTAGCTGTTGAAGGTCATTTGTGGTCATTCCAAGGTGAAGCGCATTATCGACGTAAATAAATGTAGGAATGTAGCAGTTGTCTACCTATGGAATATCTGGCCTTTTTTGAAGTAGGTGTCCTTCAATACCATTTATATAAATGCACTATAAAAATGGTGCTATGATACTGGTCTTGGCGGACACACTGATAGCTGCTTAAAAGTGATGTGCATTCCCCGCTTGGACCAACATTTATTTTTATCGAGATATCCCAGTGGAGGTGATGTAATAGTGTAACTGCAAAAACAACAGTTGATGGACAGAATGCAGAACAATGTCATACATTCACCCCAGTACAGAGATCTGGGCCTAAATCCATCGTTTTTTTGCTCACCATGCCATTCCAGTTTGAACCCAGCCATATGCAAATCAGTCTTGACCCTGTGCCTCTTGGGAACAGTCCAGCCCGAACTGCCAAGCCAGGTCCTCCCTGGACTGGAAATAAGCATTCTAGGATCGGGTCCGGGGTTTCACCCCTCTTCAGCCAGGATAACTTGATTCCAGTGGCATGGTGAGCACGGAACCCACGTCTGGGCATACCCGTACCACTCGGGGTGACAAATTCAAAAACATCAGTTGATGGACAGAATGCAGAACAATGTCATACCTTCACCCCAGTACAGAGATCTGGGCCTAAATCCATCGTTTTTTTGCTCACCATGCCATTCCAGTTTGAACCCAGCCATATGCAAATCAGTCTTGACCCTGTGCCTCATGGGAATAGTCCAGCCCGAACTGAAAGTAATAGTGTAACTAGCGCTTTTTTAACCCCCAGATTTTCTAAAATGTCCCGATTATAGATTGGTTTGCTGTGACATGAGAGGTCTATAAAAGCTAAATGCAAATTGCTTTTCTTGAACATACTTGCAGATTAAAATGGAAATGTGTAAACATTGCTCTAAAGTACCAAATCCTTGTTTAAAACCATACTGGACATCTGAAAAGATGTTATTTGTCTCAGTCAAGTCCTCCAATCTCAAGGACCCTTCCTAAGATCTCCACAGTAGAATCTAACAAAGATATTGGGCGGAAACAAGTTGGACTATTTCTATCTCCTTTTTTAAAGATTGAGATGATGATTGCTCATACCATGTAGGTATTAGAGGTCCATTGATCGCTGTTCTAAAAACATTCGTAAGCAAGGGGGCCAACAGTCAATATTTTCCTAAAATTTTTTCCACATTGAGTCTGTCCGGACTTGGGTTGTTGCCGCCTTTGCTCCTATTAATAGCTACAGCCATGTCCTTGACCCCGATGGTTTAACTACATGAAAGGGATAACTCCCTCTCATTACCTGATAGTCCCAATCAGCTTGTTCTGTTCGGACAGACTCACTGATTGAAACACTTGGGAAAAATAGGAAACCCAGGATTTCGCTGGAATTGAGCAATATATCTTCTAGGAGGGCCCTTCTGTGAACAGGGGGTGATTTACTACCTCCAGAAAAGTCTGGAATCCCTGGCGTTCCCTACCATTAGAAGGTCAGCTCAAGATGAGTCTCTAATTTCGGATTTCCTGTCCTTGAGCACAGCTTTGTAAAGCTTCTGGGCTGATTTAACATTCTTCCAATTTTTTAATAGGTATTGAAGGGCTGTCTTCAGTGTTTTATGGGGTTTAGAGCCGGCTGTGTTAAACCAGCAAGAGGGGGAGAAGCGGTCGGCCAGCATTTTGTTGCTAGTGCTAGGGAAACTGAGTGACATATGGAAACAAAGCTATCAAGTACATAATGAGATGAAGTGTCCGTGGATAAACACTTATTTACTATAGCTATGTCTGGAGAAACTATGGTCACTAAAAACTTTGTCGGGTCTACAGAGTCCCATTTAATAAAAGGCCCCTATTTACAGAAAAGGCAATAGGGACTACATCCAAATTTCCCCTCTCCTTGTACTGATCACTATTCAAATAGAGGGCAAGGGGATTGTGATCACTCAAACATTTGGGAGAGATTCTGAATTCCAATATTAAGAAAGAATATCCTTTTGAAATCCGTATGAAATACAACAGTACTCTATGTCCCAGCCCTTGTGAAAGTTGGGTGAGCCTTTGAAGGGGCCAAACCACACTCACTCGTAAAAAGAAGATTATTATATTTTTAATTATATTATGAAACTCCTGGCCATTTGAATCATCTAAACCGGGGACCCACTAAATGCACACATAACTCACAAGATGGATGATTTTTAAAGTTCAGTTTTACAACAAAGTCATCTAACATGTCCACAACTTCCGTGGAAGGGTGGTAAAATAAATTATAGTGAAAATTAATGACCAACAGGTCAACAGGTCCTACTTCAGCCAACATCAATGCTAGGAACCAAGGGGAAGAGCACAGGGTATATTGCACTCCTTTATTGTTGATATGCCATCTAACAATTCCCCTATGTATAATATATGCTATAGAAACCATCCTTGCACAAATTGTTTCCTGATGGGTGCATTGGCTGCTTCATTGTGAAGAGAATTATCTGTGCAATTTATTGCATGATGAAATATTTCATCAAAAGTGGGAAGATAGTATATTCCACAGAAATATTCTCTATATGTTAGAACTGTAGGAGCTCCAGAGGGATGACTTAGAGCCTATGACATTGAACCAGTTGAATTTCCTTCTGAAATCATACACTCCTATTGTGAGTATCAAATTGGATATTGTGGATGGTATTCATAGGGTTACATTTAGTACTATTAGTGCTTCATGTATTGAACGAATACCAAAGCCCTATCTGACCTGGAGTATGCAACATAGTATTCAACACTTCTTTCTAATGTTACAAATGAATGTTTTGCCTTTAGTGATAGTTACTGGGGCTTGGCAACAATTGGCTGTTAAAGACAGAAAATGTGATCTGTGAAATAATGGCATGCAAGACTTGGATCATGTTATTTTTATGTGTCCTGCACTGCAGTCTAGGCCCTGTCAATGTTTGACATCACTTCTTCTTAGATTTTTAGTACAATTGGCAAATATAGGTATTATCTTATTTTTAATGTTTCAGGAAAATGAGATGACTTGTTTTAAAATTGTTAGATTTTTAAAAATCCTTTTACATTTGCATTTCAGTGATACTATTTACATATGTATATGTGTAAATGGATACCGTGTGTTAAGTGTATGTGGCTCTCTATAAAGATCCAAATTTCATACAATGAATAAATAAATAAATAAGACAGCAAGCATTCCAAAGTTTAGGAGAGCCAGGCTTTTGCATGAATATCTGGACATTTCAAATCCTCTAATATCACATACCAAGGATTTTCAATATTTTCTATGCAGGTGTAATTTGGCTGACCATACACTCACAAATGTTTAATCTCCTGTCAGAGCATTATGCCAGCTAAACTGTCAAATTCAATCCCTCTTGCAAGGTATTGACTCCATGTGTTTTCAGAGTGCTCACACATATAAAGCACATCTGGTTTCGGGGTCAACTGAAAAATACACTCGGGCATAAGGGAATGGAAAGCGGGTAAATCTTTCAATTACTTGAAGGTCAATACTTGGGAACTGCATGCAACTTTGACCACATAATAAAAGTTCAGTCCCCCTCAGTAGTTTACCTGAAACTGTCACCTTACCACAGATACATGGGTGCTACACTTGTCAGCCTCAGGATGGTCTTCCCCCAAATATTGTGCCTTTTTCCTCCATTTTTGCAGATTTCGTTTTGCTGGCTTTAGGACTCTGTATCAACGGCAGTCCTTGCAGGTAAGCACGGTGGGGCAGAAGGGGGGAGTCAACAGACGACAGAATTGGGGAAAATAAATAAATAAATAATTCCTATTCTGTCGCCTTTCGACATCCCCCTCCACCCCGCCCCTCCGCGCATACTTGCATGGACCCCTGCTGATCTGCCCACTTTACTACTGCTAAATTGCTTGTGCTCTCTCCATACAACCTGGTAGAATTGGCTTATACCTAATTGGCATATTTAATTTACTTTTAAGCCTCAACTAAAGTGGCTCTACCTGTGCCCAGGGCCTGGATATTATATGCTATATCCAGGCCCCGGGCGCATCTGATTATGCTACCCACTTAAGAAGCCCTTTAGACATGTCTCAGGTTTGTCATTGCAGCCTGCATATGCAGTTTTAAACTGTGTTTTCAAGTTGGCAAAATAAAACTTTTGTCAAGCCCAAAACTTCTTTTTTAATTTATATGTCACCCCTAGGGTAGGCCCTGGACAGCCCAGAGGCCAGTGTGGGATGAGTGTGGAGTGAACAACACTCAAGAATTCCCACAAGACAGGATGCTGTGCTGTTTGCTTCCTATGTGGGGGCCAGGACTACCTCCTTCAGATCCCTTTGCAGTTGGGAGGATGCATCGCTTACCACAGTGGGCAGGCACCATAAAAAGACTCAAGTATTCCAGAAATGTGGGACGTGCCTGGGCGCGTACTCGGGCAAACAGCGTGCCAAGACCGTGACATCTGCATCTGTCTGTGGCTGAATGACACTGGGCTGGGCCACCTCTCTAAGTTTTATCATTGTTTACTCTTTCGAAATTACGATCATCCGTGAATTGAATAAAGAAAATCTGTAGTCTCATCTGTGCCTCATAGGGATCAGCACTTAACAGCCTCAATAACCAGTTTTTTAATGAATGCCATGGGTGAAATTAATACAGCCAAAAAAGCCTTATCTAAGGTCACAAATGGCAAGCCCGACCTGATTATTAAAACCATGCAACCAGCAAATGGGCTTAACTGTGGCGTTCAGTTTAGTATGGAATCAAATCCATGTATGTTTACCGGTGATCTAGTAGTTACACCTGACAACAGGTTACCCAAAAATAGTGAACCACTAGGTTCTTCACTACCCAAAAAGAAAAAAGGCACTCTGTGTCATGTGAGGAATCAAATAATGAAAATGCCTGTTGGAACTAAACGTTCATTTAGATCAGTGGCGAGTTCTAACAAGGAACCTGATCCTGCTCTGTTATATTTTGCTATGGTCTGTGGCCGGTGTTCTAGTAAATTAAGATCTCATCATGTTAACAACACCAGGTTGCTCTGTGTATGGACCTTCACATACTTGGGGATTCATTTTGGTAATAAAGGCACCTGGGGACACTCGGTGAAAGTTAGGAAAACCCAATTTGGAAGGTCTACTGATGCAGTTTTCAGATTTTCTGCGAAATTCGGCTCTAAACCACTGAGTGCAATGATAAAATTATACAATACTAGATGCATTTCAGTGGCCATATAATATCTGGCTATCTGGGAGTCTATAATACAAGACAAATTCAGTTGCAAAAATGCCTTTTTAAGAAAGCTGCTATTGGACTCCTCTGATGTATCCACCAATGCTTATCATGTGGAGCTGGGATTACTGTATGAGGAGCATCAGATAAAATGTGAACCACTAATGTTATGGCTTTTGATAAACAGAAATACGGCTCAGTCAGTAATTATGGCTCATGCCATAATTACTGACTGTTTAAGGCTCGATAAAGTCAACAGCATTCCATGGCTGACATGTGTCTGGGACCAACTTTGCTCGATTGGGCATGTAGATTTCTTTTTTAACTCACAGAGCCTTAGTACATCATCCAATACATTTGTGAAAAATTAATTCCTTGCAATGCTTATGAGTAGAAGAGAAGCTCAGGAGTGTAGCAAGGGAAGGATAGTGGCTTACCAACTATCAACATCCACACTTGGTATGGAGACTTATTTTTTGCCAAGTCAGCATCATAGGCACTATTTAATTAAGGTTTGTTTTAATATTGCTCACTTCTTGGTTTCATATCTAAGAGATGCATATGGTGAATCAGATCTTGTAACACGCCCATGTGATTCAGAGTCTGTACAATATACACTACATTATTTTTCTTCTGCAAACTTTATGATGTCATTTAGTCCATAGTCAATAGTCCACCTACCTAGTGGATCTCAAGACCGCTAGAAACCCCATAAAGGTGCTCCACATAAACTGCCTCAAACCCCACTTTGAGAGGTCAGAAGTCAACATGCTCCTGGTGACAGATTAAGGGACGGAAGAGGAAAGCAAGCCTCTCCCTGACATCCTCTCTGCCCAGATACATGATGGTTCAGTAGAGAGTGTCAACGTCTTTCCAACTCCTAAAAGCAGAGTGAGTGTTACCAGTTGCTGAAGCAGTTCTCCTCTCTGTTCTCCCGCACCCCTAAGCTTACACATTTGTGTACCCATGACATAGACACTGGTGGCAGTCAGCCTGTTAAAAACTAAATTTACAAGCTGTCTAGTAAGGTGAGGGCCAGTATCCATGGCTGACATGTGTCTGGGACCAACTTTGCTCGATTGGGCATGTAGATTTCTTTTTTAACTCACAGAGCCTTAGTACATCATCCAATACATTTGTGAAAAATTAATTCCTTGCAATGCTTATGAGTAGAAGAGAAGCTCAGGAGTGTAGCAAGGGAAGGATAGTGGCTTACCAACTATCAACATCCACACTTGGTATGGAGACTTATTTTTTGCCAAGTCAGCATCATAGGCACTATTTAATTAAGGTTTGTTTTAATATTGCTCACTTCTTGGTTTCATATCTAAGAGATGCATATGGTGAATCAGATCTTGTAACACGCCCATGTGATTCAGAGTCTGTACAATATACACTACATTATTTTTCTTCTGCAAACTTTATGATGTTCCAAGGAAATTTTTCTTAATCCTGTTACTTAGACAACTGAATATCAGAAGATGCAGGCCGGCCTTACTTTATTTACAAATTTTGCAGCATGAATGTATCTGTTTTTCACAGATATTCGCAAATGTCACAGCTGCAGTCATGTTATGTAACATGGTGGGCAAGTCATTTAGGGTAACAAATTATCCATGGGAAGTGATTTATTATTTGAGTTTCTTACATTTAATCTTGCTAAGTTGTGTATTATTGTTATATAGAAGATACATTAGTTGATAAAATGGTTAAGAATTTACATTCACAAATCCTTACTCCTGTGAGTTTGCTGCTACTTTTTTATTTTTTCAATTTCATGCACTAGACACTTTGCAACCCAATTCTCAAAGTAATGATTGTCGGAATATCTGTATTGGTTTTTAGTATAATTCTCATGTTTTATCAAATTGAGGTCTGACTTTTAAACTATTTAATAAACATGTTATGGTGTTATTACATGTTTAAATAAAATACAATTTGTACTTTTTTATGTTTTTTTAAACCGAATAAAGATTGGTTGACTTGACTTGAGTGTGAAATTACTTAAAGGTTTTCGACACCCTTGCACCCTCAAACAATCATGCTTGTGGAGAGATTCAACAAAACCCTCAAAGGCATGGTAATAAGGCTAACTAAGCCCATGATGCATACGGGGGATGACCTCTTGCCATGCATTCAGTTTGTCTACAGGGAGGTGACACAGAAGGGAGGTTGGTTTAGCCCCTTTGAACTCCTCTATGGACTCCCTGTTAGGGGACCTTTCTGCCTTGTCTGAAAGGGGTGGGAGCAAGCAGTCAGGAAATTCCCTCAGGATGTGGTCAGCTACATGCTGGCACTCCGCAACCAGATGCATCGCTTTTAGAAAAAAGTGAAGAACAATCTTGAAGCCAGTCAAGAAGTCATGAAACTCTGAGATGACCAGAAAGCCACCCTGGTAGAGTTTTAACCTAGCTAGAAGGTGCAGCTTAAGGAGCCTGTGGAGTCCAGAGATCTCCCGGATTGCTGGGCAGGCCCATATGAGGTGAAGGATCCTGAGGAATAGTCCACCTACCTAGTGGATCTCAAGACCGCTAGAAACCCCATAAAGGTGCTCCACATAAACTGCCTCAAACCCCACTTTGAGAGGTCAGAAGTCAACATGCTCCTGGTGACAGATTAAGGGACGGAAGAGGAAAGCAAGCCTCTCCCTGACATCCTCTCTGCCCAGATACATGATGGTTCAGTAGAGAGTGTCAACGTCTTTCCAACTCCTAAAAGCAGAGTGAGTGTTACCAGTTGCTGAAGCAGTTCTCCTCTCTGTTCTCCCGCACCCCTAAGCTTACACATTTGTGTACCCATGACATAGACACTGGTGGCAGTCAGCCTGTTAAAAACTAAATTTACAAGCTGTCTAGTAAGGTGAGGGCCAGTATCAATTAAGGGTGATTGGTCCCTCTAACAGTCCCCGGACCAGCCCTGTGGGGCTGGTACCCAAGACTGCCCCACCGGGCACCACTACAGGAAATAGGTTCTGTGTAGACTACAGGGGGCTCAGTTCCATCAGGAAGACTGACGCACAGCCCCTCCCATGAGCAGACGAGCTCATCAACAGGCTGGCCGCTGCCAAGTTCATCAGTACCTCTGTTCTTAAATCAGGATATTGACAGATTGCTCTGACTGAGAGGGCAAAAGAGAGGCCTGCATTCTTGACCCCAGAGAGCCACTTCCATTGGCGGGTAAAGCATTTTGGATTCAGGAATGCCCCTATCACCTTTCAGAGGTTGGTCCACAGGGTCCTAGCTGGGAAGGAGGCAATCTGTGCTGCCTACCTGGCCTTCAGCTCCAGCTGGGAGGAACACCAGTACCACATCCAGGAGGTAGTTCATGCCCTGCAGCAGGCGGACCTGACTATGAAGGCCAGCTAGTGCTACATAGGGCAGATTTCCATGTGGACCACATGGTGGCTGCAGGCAAGATGTAGCCCCTCCAAGTCAAGATTGAGAAGACTATCCTGGCCTGGCAGCCCCCTAAAACACAGACTGAGGTGAGGGCTTACCTAGTCCTCACAGGATACTATTGGAGGTTGGCTAAGGGACAGGGCACCGTTATTGCCTCTTAACAGAGTTGAATTCAAAAAAGCTGCCCAGAAAGGTGATCTGGGCATGGGCATGCCAAAAAGCCATGTGTACATCACCAGTACATAAAGCTCCTGACTTCTCTAAGGAGTTTATTGTGCAGAAAGATACTTCAGAGCATTGCATAGGGGTGGTCTTAGCACAGTTAAATTTGGAGTGCCTAGACCAATGAGTATTATTCATTAGCAAGAGGTTACTTTCCAGGGAACAGAGGTGTAGCGCAACTGAAACATAAGGCCTTTTGCTGTGGTCTGGGCGCTGAAGAAGTTGAGACCATTCCTGTTTGGAACTCACAACCAGGTTCAAACAACCACAGGCCCTTCAGATGGCTCATGCACATATAGGGTGAAAAATTCAAAATGTTGAGGTGGTCCATCTCTCTTACCCAAAGTAAAATCAGGCTTTCTGGCTGACAGTTTGTCCCCACATATTTTAAGAGAAATCTTTATAGCATGTCCGAGCTAGCCATATTCCTCCTAAATGGCTCACTTAATCATGGCTTGGTCCCCAGATTCTTCAAGGAAGCTGTGATAGTCCCACTAATTAAGAAAACTTGTGCAAATCTTTCAGTCCCCTGGAACTACCGCCCCATTTCACTACTACCTTACATGGCGAAAGAGCCTACCTTTGCTCTTTTATAGAACAATCCCACTTCTTACATCCCCGCCAAGCAGGCTTTTGCCCATCCCACTCTACTGAGATGGTAATCTTAAGCGTAAAGAAGGAGCCTGATAAAGGTACCACCCAGGCATTAGTGCTCCTCGATCTCTCCGTGGCCTTTGACACGGTCGACCACAATCTTTTAGTGGACCGTGTCAGGGACGCAGCGGTTCAGGGAGTCACCCTTCAATGGCTGACGTACTTTTTAGATGATCGCTCACAATCTGTCCGTCTTTCCCAATACACGGCTCCAAGAGTTAAACGAACTTGTTGGGTCCAGCAAGGTGCCTCCCTATCTCATCACCTTAATTTGTATCTCCTTCCCTCATTCAGTCCTTGGGGGAAGACAAGGTGCGCATCTTCAACTATGCAGATGATCTCCAACTGATTTTCACCATCGATAATACTCCTGCCTCCATTTTGAATTTTCAGATCACTATGTTATTCATCTGTAATTGGATGAATAAAAAACACTAAAATTAAACCCTGATAAACCAGAGCTGATCCTAACAAGTGGCTCTCGAAACCCTTGGGCTTTGAACATCTGGACAGTAGAGTTGGGAGTGTCCCCACTCCCCCTTTCTTCAGCCAAGAGCCTTGGTGTCACAATTGATAGGGACCTCTTGATGAAAAACAGATCGGAACAGTAGTTTCTACCTGCTTTATCCATCTCCATAAGCTCAGGAAAATCAGTTGATTCCTTACAACGGAAGTGGTTATCTGAGTTATTCTGTCCCTGGTAATTTCACACCTCAATTACATCAACTCCACTTACTTTGGCCTTCCAGGGTACTTAATGAGAAGACTGCAACTACTGCAAAATCAGGCAGCGAGACTTATTTATCATCAGCCAAAATTGCACCACGTCACTCCCCTTATGAGGAAACTGCACTGGCTTCCACTAACCCAACGCTGCACATTCAAAGTCGGATGCTGATCTTTAAATCGCTCCATGGCACATGTCCAGAATTTATCTCCAATCTTATCCAGGGGTATGTCCCTGTCTGGGCCCTTCGGTCCTGCCACTAGTCTCTGGTGGGAGTTTCCTCCTTCAAGCGGAAAGGAACTGGTGGATCCTGCTTTGCGTTATTGGCCCCCTCTTTTTTTGGAATGCACGCCCTTCCAACATTATTTCTTCTTCAAGCTACTGTTACCTTAGGAGGCAATTAAAAACCTGGCTGTTCTCTCAGGCCCACGAATGAACGATCTTATGGGAAGCGGATCACCTCTTCTATAAGCGCCATGAAACCATATGTTGTACGTGAGCTATACAAATTCTTTTAACATAACATAACATCTCTCTACAGGTAATGGACTTCCCGGCGGAACACAGTCCTGAGTAGGTCCACGCCAATGCTTATGGTCTATCCAGATTCATCCGCCTTATTAATGAGAACTCCCAAGAGGTTGGGTAGTTCTCCCAATTTCAGCTAGGGGGTGGATACATGTTAGACTTGTCAGCCTTAGGATATTCTTCTACCAAACCTTTTGCCTTCCTCCTCTGTTTTTGCTGATCTAGTTTTTGCTAGCCTAATGACCCTGTGCACTTTACCACTGCTAACCAGTGCTAACCTGTGTGTGCACATGCCTTAAAACATGGTAACATTGGCTTATTCCCAAATTGCATATCACATTTACTTATAAGTGCTACATATACACACGGCCTGTAAATTAAATGCTACAAGGGGGCGTGTCTTGGCGCATCAAGATGGCAGTCTCACTCTAAGAGTGCTCTGGACCCTCCGTCATCCGCGCCACAATCTATCGTCATCGGCACCTCTACAGCCCTCTACTGTGTCATCGCAACCTCCACCTCGGATAGCACTACACGACGAGGTGTCAGTCGCCGTCTTACCTGCATACAGAAGGAGAGCTCCGCTACGGCCTCAGGCGTGCCTGCGCCTAAGATGGCGACGCCTGTTCCCTGATGCTCACTATCTCCAACAATGCCTGGCACCACAGCCTGCACTGCTGGTGATGGAGATCCTGATGCTGCACTCCTGGTCCCTCGCTGACTTCCCGACACCATGGAGACTGGGAGCCGGATCACCCCACATTGGGCCCTAGGGAACGACCTTCCTCCCCCACCCGGCCGTGCCCTCCGACATCACTGGCCTGGCTTGTGGGGCCGGGGATGGAGATTGCTGGGTGGGGCGCACGACAGCCAGAGGATCGACCGCTAATTCAGGCAGCGCGATCCCGGGGCCTGTATCCCTCTGGCCCCACCTGGACCTGTGCCTGGGCTCTTGGTGGCTCCCATCCGGCTGATACCACGGGCCAGGGCTGGATCTTCTGGCTTTGAAGCCTCAAGGCGAGTGGTCTCCAGGGCTCGCTTGGAGGCCTGAACTTGGCGCGACTGCTGGGGCACCCTGCTGTGTGGCCAGAGCCCAATCTCTGTCTCTGGCTGGACCGCTGCCCCGGCTGCGCTCTCTGGGCTCCTGCCCCCCCTTGAGGCAGATGTACATCCTGCGAACTCCCGCCAGCGCCCCAGTGTGCGACTGGATCCCGTGGGGCCTCTTTGGAACCTAAAACCTGCTTGGAGCGATGGCGCTCGACTGCATATCCTGCCTAGTACCCTGTGTGCGGCCTCCTGCCTGGACTGCAGCCTGTGGGTCCTTGATCCTCGTTGGACCACCGTGCCTCTTGTGACCCATTGCCTGTGCCCCCAGCGCTCCCACCACCTTCGACGGAGGAGGGGGTACTGGCCGCACCCATCGAGCGTCGTGGGGTCCCCAACACCGGCCATCCCCACTGGTTCCTCATCTCGGTGCTGCTCCTGGATTGCCCTGATCAGGCCCTACGGACCCTGGTCGCCTGAGCTTGTGCTTCCCGCCCTGGAGCCCTGGCCTGGATGACACTCCCATTTTTACAGGAGACCCGCTGGGAAAGGTCGAACCGGCAGTATCCATCCAGCGGCGAGTGGCCCGAGGTGTGGGCCCCCATCGCCGTTCCCCACTCCTTCCTATAACCCGGTGGTGCCCTCTCCGGGTTGGATGGGGCATCATTCTTCGTGGATCGGCTGCCATTTCGGGTGGCGGGGGCTGAGTGTCTGGACTTGCTTTAACCTGCGCATCAACTCTGACGAGCTAGCACAAGGGTGGGTTCGGTGTCCGGGCCTGAGTATAGACGGCTCGGGCGCTGGCCTCTCCCGCAGGGGACTGTCTGCCTCGTGGGCCTGTGCCAGACTCAAACTAAAATGGACCAGTATACCACTGCCGAGCAGAACCCGGCAGAGGGGGCACCTGGAGGCTCCTCCCACTCCGGGAGTGACCTCTCGACCATCCTGCAGGCTACTGACGCCTCCCAGACCTCGGTGGAGAGCAAGATCGGTGAGGTCCGGGTGCAAATGGTCCTTATCCGCCAGGACCTTTGCAACGCCACGGCGCGGATCTCAGAGGTGGAGTCCCGCCTCTCCACAGTTGAGGACGAGCTGGGACAGCTGAAGACCCAGGTGGCATGTCTGCAGAATCACACCTCGGAGCTGCACCGTCGAGCGGAGGGTGTCTAAAACCGGTTGCGGCGAAACAACTTACTCCTAGTAGGTTTTCCCGAGGGGCTGAGCAAGGCCATGCGGACACCTTCGTGGAGACATAGCTAAAGTCATGGATGCCCAATGACACTCTCTCTGTTTAGTTTGCAATTGAGTGTGCCCACCGCTCCCTGGTGCCTAAACCTCCTCCCGTCATCATCAGGATCCTTAACTTCCAGGACAGAGATGCCACCCTTAGCGTGGCCCGGGCCCAGATTTCCCTGAAATCCCAAAATAGCACTATTATGCTCTTCCTGGACAATACGAAGGAGGTGCAGCCCCAATGTCGCATGTATGCAGACGTCAAACAAAAACTCCGCAATCTGGGACTGCGATATGGTCTCCTGTTCCCGGCCCGCCTCCGAGTCATCTTTCAGGGCAAGACAATCTTTTTTGCCACCCTGCAGGCTGCCTGGACCTGGCTCACTGAGGAGCGACCCCTGCGGGTCTGGCCTGCTTCCCCTCCCACCCTGTCTGATCCTCAGCAAAGAAGTTCATCTCCTCCCAAGCAACAATGGAGACGCATCCGGTCCCGCAGGGGGGGTGGTTCAGCAGGGAGGGACATCGCGGTCGCCGGGCCTTGGGTCCTGGTTGTTGAACTCCAGTGAGGTTTTCCCGGCTCTCGACAAACACAGCCACGTCAACTCTATGGATGAACTAAGTCATGGTTCGGACCCACCTGGGGCCTTGCGTCCCGACTCATCGGACTCAGACCTTTCTAGAAGCCCACGTTTCTGTGCTCCAGTGGGGATGCGGGAATCTGATTTGTGGAAGCCCATAGGGCCAGTATTGAGGCAGAACTCCTGCAAATACTTTACATTTAAAGGCAGCTGATGATGTCATTACATCCGTCATTATGGAGGGGTCCATCATTGCAACGAACTGCCCTGCTAAAAGTTTTAGCTTATCCATTTGTTATTGGTAACTTATTTTTCCTTTTCAGGGTGACAGATGCTTTGATTCCGGAAGTATAGGGTGGGAGGAAGTAGGGGGGGTTGGGGAGGTTGCCCTCCGGGTTATTTTTGTCCTGGCTCTGTTTGAGCCATTGTTTTATGTTCTTTACAGCATCTTGACATTTGCACAGCATCGCCACCAACACACAACATATCACCTTGCGCATTCCACACCTTTCCACCCTGGCTGCGGAGCACTGCTCCCCCTGGGATCTGGGCCCCTTCGGTCTGCCCCGCCTGCACCTCACCCACGACCCAGATGTCTGCCAGCAGTAGGTCCCTTCACGTTCTGTCTTGGAATGTGAATGGTTTGCTAGACCGTATCAAACCAGCAGCTGTCCTCAAATACGCCCAGCCCCACGCGCCCAACGTTCTCCTACTTCAGGAGACACACCTCCTGGGAACCCACTTCCCCTTTCTAACACGGTACGGATTCGACAGGGTGTGGCACTCCGGCTTAATACGGGGCTCCCGGGGAGTGGCTATACTAATCCAGAGGGGACTTCCCTTCACCCCTGCTCATCTGGCGACCGATGCACAGGGATACTATGTGACCGTGTCCGGTAGACTCGAAAGGCACACCCTGAATCTAGTCTCAGCATGCATCCCACCCACTACACTCCCTTCCACTCTCCATCACCTCACAGCCATAGTCTCCGCCCTGCCCCTGGGTCAGACGGTTATTGGGGCGACTTTAATGCAGTTATGCAACCGTCGCTTGAAACGACCGGAGCACCATCCCCGCCGCGCATATCCCACGTCAAGAAGTTGTCGGATTGGAAAGCTGCTCTTGGTCTATGTGACGTTTGGAGGGTTTGGAACCCCCGGGGGAAACAATACCTTGGCAGCCCACCACCTCCGGTCTGCCAGCGACTGCCAACACGTCTCCAACATCTCTATTCTCCCCTGAGGGATTTTGGACCATTCAGCCATATCACTACAATTAGGAGGCGCCGCTGACGGGACGCGGACGGTCTGGCAATTGAACGCGTGGTTTTTACAGGACAAAGAGGTTAAGGAGGCACTCGAGGCAGAATTGCAACACTCTTTTCTTATTAACCAAGGCTAGGTCTCTCCCCGGGTACACTCTGGGAGGCCAGTAAGGCCACCATCCGTGGCCTGGCCAGGGACCTAGTGCACGCAAAGCGCGTGGCACAGACTGTTCTCCTGACCCAACTTGAGGCGCTGGCCACGCGGCTGGAATTGACCCTCTCAGATACGGCCGAAGCCCAACCTCCTAGGCAGCTGGCAGCAATCCGAGATGAAATCCGTCAGATTTCCCTTGATTCTGCCAAAATGTTGTGGCGCTCCCCTGTGGCCCGTGTTTACAGATGGGGTGATAAAACTGAAAGCTGCTGCACAACTTGGTTTCCTACTCCAGGGCCAACAGAATCATCCCCGAAATCCAGGACGCCGCTGGAACACACCGCCACACCTCATGGGTCATTTCCCAGGCCTTCGTGGGCTACTATACCCAGCTGTAATCTGCTCGCCCCCCTGAGGCTTCTCTGGTGGACTTGTTGGGACAGGCGGCTGTCCAGCTCCCCTGCCTCACCCAGGCAGAAGCGACGGATCTCGACCTCCCCTTCACCCTAGAGGAGATACAGGGGGACATTTCTTTGTTGAATTCTGGGGAGACACTAGGGCCAGACGGCTTCCCGCAGGAATACTACGTGGCCTATAGAGACTTGTTGGTGCCCCAATTGGTGGACCTCTTCCAACATGTCGCAGAGAAGGGCTCCTTTCCCCCTGAGACCGACGTAGCTACTATCGTGGTAATTCCAAAGACCCAGCCACCTTCTTTCTCCTGTCCGGACTACCGTCTGAGCTCTTTAATTAACACTGAAATGAAGATATTTGCCACAGCCCTGGCCCAATGTCTCCGTCCCCTCTTGCACAAGCTGGTCCACCCGGACCAATGTGGCATCCTGCCGGCACGCAGCACCCGACACTGCATACGGCACCTCCATCTCGCCCTGGCTCACCCCCGCAGCCTGACACCGTACCTGGCACTGCTGCTTATAGATTTTGAGAAGGCCTTTGACACGGTTGACTGGAATTATCTGTAGGACGTCCTCGTGACGATGGGCTCCGGCCCCCATTTTCGACGCCTCATCCATGTCCTGTAGTCCAACCCCAAAGCCAGGGTCCTTACCAACGGTGCCTTCTCAGGGGCGTTTCAAATTTGGAGGGGCACGTGTCAGGGGTGCCCCCTCTCACCCCTTTTCTTTACGCTGGTGATGGATCCCCTGGCCGCATAGTCCCAAATCCAGGGCTGGTCCTGGGACCCCCACCAAGTGGACAAAATCTCCCTATACGATGTCCTGCTTTTCTTGGCTGACCCGGAATGCTCCGGTCCCCGCTGCCTAGAGGTGCTCCGGGCCTTCGAGAATGTCTCAGGCCTGCAACTCAACCCAGTTAAGTTCACCCTGATACCCCTTCATCTTTCAAGGGCTTGCTTTGACTGGCAGACTAATATCCCCATCAGGAGATAGTCGTTCAAATACCTTGTGATCTGGGTGTCTCTGCTCCCGGAGCTGGAATGGGCGCTCAATATTACCCCCTGGTCACGAAAGCCAAAAATGACCTTAATCGCTGGCAAACCCTACTGCTTAACCCCCTTGGAAGAGGGGCCCTTTTTAAAATGAAGATCCTTCCCCGCTTCCTATACATCATTCAGAATACCACCTTTAATTTCCAAGGTAGTTGGTGCAGAGACTTTGATGGGATGATTACAAGGTTTCTGTGGAGGGGTGGGAGGTCGCGTATCGCCTTCGCCCACAGCCGGATCCCGCCCTTTGACGGAGGCATGGGTATGATGAATCTCCACCTCTACTACTTGGCTACCAGACTCCTCATCATCCATGACTGGTTCATTGGGGGGTGGTCTGACCCGGCCTATCGGACTGAACTTAGAGACATGGACTTCCCGCAAGTCCAAGCCTACTTATACGGGGCTCCCATACCACAGGCGATCCCATCAATCACCAGAGCGGTCCTAGTGGCATGGCGCTCCGTCCTGCGATACACACACTGGGACATGCGACTCTCTCAACACACATCTCTGTGGCAGGGAACGTGGCTGCATGAAGCATCGACCCTCGCAGGCTCCCGGCAGTGGAATCAGGTCGGAATCTCCCTCCTTAGAGATGACGGGGTGGGGGACCACATCAGGGCCTTCCCCGATCTTCAGCAGCGCGATTCCCTTCACACCTCCCATATAAGTATTTACAGCTCTGGCACGCCCTCACTGTACACATCCCACCAGGTACGTCCCTGCCCGAGTTTAGCCCGTTGGAAGCACAGGTCATGATGGGAAATCTGGGAAGAGGTGGGGTGTCACAGATATACCGCTCCCTAGTGTACAATGGCCCCACTAACCTGGACTCGTTGCGGACCGCCTGGGAGGGATGGTTAGGCCCCCTAGAGGACGCAGATTGGCGCAACTCCCTTATGGCTCCCACAACTCTTACGACCTCCTCTAAACTCCGTCTAATTAAACTTTACTATCTTCACATGGGCTACCTCACTCCTGTGCACCTACATAGGGCAGGACTGCGCCACTCCCCGGACTGCACACGATGCGGCCGGGCTTCGGTTGATTTTTACCACATGGTCTGGTTGTGTCAGGGCCTTGCCTCGTTCTGGTTGGGGGTGGAATATGAGCTTCTGCAGACCCTGGGTTGGCAGGTCCCCAAAGATCCCCTGTGCCTTCTACTGGGCGTGTTTGATGGCTTGGACGGCTCTAGAGCCGACAATCACTTTCTGGGCATGGCAGTTGCTGTGGCCAAGCGAGATATTGCAGGCGGCCTGGGCCCCCCTACCCTGCGAAAGTGGGGTGGACTGGTGCGCGGCCCAGGAGGAGCCTCTCTTTGAGGCCCGGGGCTGTCCTGGGAGGTTCCACAAGGTCTGGGGATAGTGGTTGAACCTACTGTTTTAAATTATTTGCTCTGGCTGTCTCATGCACCAATGTATTGCCTTTCAGCCGGGGTGACTTGCTTGAATACTTCTATCGTGGTTTTGGCTTTTACTGTCTGTTGGGGATGGTTTTGATTTACCATGCAAGCTGTGTGCTGTCATTTTGTTTGTTTGTTTTTCAAATGCTAATAAACTTGATTATTAAAAAAACAAATTAAATGCTACAAGTGAGCCTGCAGCACTAATTGTGCCACCCACTTCAGTAGCCCATTAAACATGTCTCAGGGTGCCATTGCAGCCTATGTGTGCACATTGTATCTGCAATTTCGACATGGAAAAACAATCCTTCCCTTTTAATACATATGAGTGCTGCTGAAAGGACTGCCAATCTGCTGGCCTGGTACCATGATGGGCTAGGGCCTTGCTAGACTGCTGCTTTGCTGTGCTGACCTGCTGCCTGCTGCTCTCTTGCCTAGGTGAGAAGGACTGAACCTGCATCTGTTGAACCCAGGACCCCACAGTGACTCCAAAGACTCGTTGGCTGGCCTCCTGACTAGAGCCTTAGGGAAAGAAGGCTCCAACAACCTTGAACCCAGAACCTAGATAATGTCATCTGTGAGTCCTACCCTGCCAAGGGGTGCCACAACAGACCTGGACCCTGGGGAGCGGGCCTGAAGGTGCTCTGCAAGCCCATCTGTGGACCCAGTCAAACTGATGCATCTCTGCGGTGCAGCACAAACCTGAGCAGAACCAATGCATCGCCACTGCTGCAAGAGCTCTCCTAATACATAGTGCTCTGCATCATCCTCGCAGCCCGTATCGGAACGGCTACCTGTGTGGACTTTCCTGATGCAGGCTCATGCATCACAAAGCTCTTGTCGACGGCAGCCTTGACAGCAATGCAGGTTCTCTCATCGCAGTCTCAGAGCTCCTTGGAACCGACGCATCGCCTCGCCTGCATGATGCATCCTTGACTCCGGACTTCACATCGTAAGCCGTCATTGACAGGATCAACACCGATGCAGGACTTTGCTTTGCAGCTCCACAGCTCCTTGGAACTGACGCATCTCCTCATCTCCACGACGCACCCCCGACGTAAGGCCTTGCAATGCTCTGCAACCAGGACTTGAAGTACTCTAGTTCAATGGACCTAACTAGGTCCCTGTAGCCAGGCCGTGCTCCATCATGGTCAGCCTGTACTGATGTCTCTGTCCTGGTCCAGCATGACCAGATAACCACAGTTTGCGGTTTGTGCCTTTTGGTGCTATTTTTAATGAAATCTTTAAAATACCATGTCTCCGAATCTACTGATTGGATTTTTGTTATTTTGATCTTGTTTTATTTATTACCAATTACTCTATTTTTCTAATCTGGTGTGGGGTGCTTTTGTGGTGTGTCTTCACTGGGTTATTTTTTTAAGTGTTGCCCAAAAACTTTACACATGGCCTCTGAGTTAAGCCTGTCTGCACTGTGCCAATTAACCCCAGGGTTGAGCACAGGTTAATCTAGGGTTTGCTTGTGACTTCACCCTGACAAAGATTGTGGTTTCTGCTTGAGTGGGGTTTCACCCCCTCAACCAGTAACTCAGTGTCTTACAATGGATCACTTGCATACTGAAGTTGTCACTTACCATTCACCCTTCGACAATCACCTTGAGCATTGAACAGCAGTAAAGTGTATGGTGAAAAACACAGTTGAAGGGCTAAGTGATGGGAAGCAATGCATGGTGTAGCTATGCAAATGCTTAAATTGGCTATGGATGTGTATAGGCAGAGGTTTGTGAAAAATAAATACAGGGCACAATCTAGGCTGTGGTGAGAAGCATGGGAACTGGGTACTTTAAATGAGAATGTCCACAAAACCAAGGAAAAACACAGCTACAAGTTTGAAAGAAAAACAAAGACTACAGATTGAAAGAAAATCATCAAAGTTCCTCTGGCATAAGCCTCTGAGCTGATGTCTGGCAGTTATAAACCATCATCAGCACTCTCAGGTTGACCACATTCATCTTTTCAAGAGCAGTCTGAGGGAGAGGAGAACTGTAAACAGGATTGCGTGTGGATGAGGTGATAGGGTAAGGTTGAATGATGGTCAAGGACAATGATGTGAATGGACTGGAAAGAGAGGCAATTTGGAAAAGACACGGCAGAGGTCCAGATGGACAGCAGGCAGGTAATCTCACTCCGCTGGAATAAAAGCTGTGTCTAGAAAACCATTCACACAGACAGCTGCCAGACTCTGCCTGGGGCTTCATGAGAGTTTGCTGGACAACAGAACTTTGTCTCCTGATGTTCTGAAATGAATCAACAAGAAGAGATGGATGGTAGGTGTCTGGTGCAAAGTGGTCTACTTGCCATTGTCCTAAACCCATGGGGTTATCAATGAGACCCAGCAGACTCAGCAGACACAGATAATCAATTTGGAGTGCATGGACTCAAGAGGCGCCTGAAAGTGCATATTGGAACTTAAGTGTGCTTTGCCTCGGAGGCACTTAAAAGTGTTATTGAGCACACTAGGACTCAACAGGCACACAAAAGCATGCCAGCCTCTGTTATATTGCTCAGCAACATATTAATCAAGAATGCCAAGTTATGCCAAGTTATGAAGCATCTATTTGGAAAATTGGAGACATATTAGTGACTAGTGAGAATATCTGGGATACCTGTGAATTACAAACCTGGAAACCTGGAGCACAATTGTGTGGGGAATTAATTGGATGGAATACAGATGTAAGAACTCAGAACTTGCACACCACTGAAAGACAACAATAATTCTGGTAGGAGAGTGCTGCTTTTTGCTGACTGTTAATCAACTGGCTGTTAAATGATTGTCATTTCCTACCGCGGCAAACTATCACTATGGCTGAAGCAACTGCAGCAGCATTTAGTTACCAATTGTGCTTGGAAAGTATAGTCCAGGTTCATCATGGTTTAAAGCTTGAGTTCTCCCTTTCTAAGAAGCAATCACTAACACAATCCAATACAGCAGAAAATGAATGCTCTTCCTTCTTTTTGTTTGTAGGTTGTTCATAACTCTAGGATAATAGGGCTAACCACTGCTGTTATTAACCCACAGTGGTCTGATGATCATGTGGAGCCATGGGTCAAACCCTCCTCAGCAAATATGCAGAATGAATAACAATCTAGACATTACAGTGAATTATATGAGCTTTAGTGCCTTCTCCATGATAAGGTTGAGGTTCACCTGTGAAGGAAAGCAATTTCTCCCTAAGTGCTCTTTGTGTGTCATGTTGACGAGTGTGATCTTTTGTAAGTCCTCTCCCCTCTCTCATTCCTAAAGATGAGCACCAAGGTGACATATCAATTCTCTGACAGTGGTGGACGTTGACCCTCATCACTGGAGGGGTGTCAGGGGACCAAGAGACAAACCCAGTGGGGGGCAAACAGATAATTAAAAAAACAATTGCAACATACTTACCCGTGTTTCGCTCTCCTTCCTTCTTCTGGCGTCAGTGCGATGACAGGCACCTCAAGGAGCCTCAGGCAACCCCCTTCTGAAAATCCAGATGCTGCTCTCATGCGGCAGATGAGCAGCATGAGAGCAGCACCAGGATTGGCTGGAGAGGGTGGCCTCGAAGCTCCAGCAGGCACAGGGGGCCAGTGCCTGCTCTCCACCCAGCTGTCTGAGACAGCTAGGTGGAGAGGTTTACACTGCACATGTCAGGATGGCCATCGCGAGACGGCCGGCCAAAATGACGTGCGCAGTGAAAACTGGTGGAGTGAGCACCACTTTCCTACTGCCAGTCAGCAGCAATGCTCTGCCTCCAAACACTGCTCGGCCTGGGAGTACTGAAGAATAAAATGGGAATTTTTTTCATTACCGTTTTATTTTTCACTTTTGCTGCACTGGCAGCAGGGGACGATGCTCCTTTCCGTGGTCTGTGGTGTGTGACTTACTCCATGGCTGAATACGTGTAACTATGAGCAGCCTGAGATTTTAGTACTACGGGAGTAATGACACATGAATTTCTTTGCAAATCAGCATACCGCCTGGCAAACTTTCTTATATGTGGTTGTGTCTGGTTCTTTGAATTGACATTGTTAGGCACCTTCTTGATTTATACCCTGCCAATCAGTTTTTTTTGGTACTGGTTCCCAATATTAGGTTCACACTCTTTGGGAACCCCCAAATTTACACCTACATGTTAATTTTTCACTTACATATTATTACACGTGTGAGCACAAATGGCCATTGGAAACGTGTATGCATTCCTAATGGACATTTGTGAACTATAAAATATGTGTTGTATTGTATTGTAATTGCATTTATATAGTGCTTACTACCCCTGATGAGGCATCAAAGCGCTTTTTCGGCAAGTAGCACGCTACTCTGGAGCCCAAGAAGGATTAGTTGTGAATTAGTATAGTAAAATATGAAAGTAATTTGAGTGGTGGATAGGTTAGTCAGTTATTTGGATTCAGAAGGATAGCGGAGGGATAGAAGAGGGAAAAAGGTTTGCATTTATATAGTGCTTGTTACCCCTGATGGGGTGTTGAAGCATTTTTTTTTTTACGAGTAGCACGCTACTCCAGAACTCATAAAGGATTAGTGGTGAACTACTGTAGTGAAATATGAAAGTAATTCGAGTGGTGGATATTAGTCAGTTATTTGGATTGAGAAGGATAGTGGAGGGATAGAAGAGGGATAAAAAAGGTTTGAATTTATATGGCACTTCTTACTCCTAATGGGGTGTTGAAGCACTTTCTTGGTGAGTAGCATGCCACTCCGGAACCCATAAGGATTAGTGGTGAATCAGTATAGTGAAATATGAAAGTAATTTGAGTTGTGAATATTATTCAGTTATTTGGATTGAGAATGATAGCGGAGGGATAGAGGAGGGAAAAAGGTTTGCATTTATATAGCGCTTGTTACCCCTGTTGGGGTGTTGAAGTGATTTTTGGTGAGTAGCACACTACTCCGGAACTTATTAAAGGATTAGTGTTGAATTAGTATAGTGAAATATGAAAGTTTTTTGAGTGGTGGATGATATGTTAGTCAGTTATTTGGATTGAGAAGGATAGCAGAGGGATAGAAGAGGGATAAAACAAAGTTTGCATTTATATGGTGCTTCTTACCCCTCATGGGGTGTTGAAGCACTTTCTTGGTGAATAGAACCCTACTCCGGAATCCATAAGATTAGTGGTGAATTAGTACAGTGAAATATTAAAGTAATTTGAGTGGTGGATGATATGTTAGTTGGTTATTTGGATTGAGAAGGGTAGCAGAGGGATAGAAGAGGGACAGAAGTTTGCATATAATATAGCACTTGTTACCCCTGATGGGGTGTTGAAGTGTTTTTTCGGCAAGTAGCATGCTACTGCGGAACCCATAAAGGATTAGTGGTGAATTAGTATGGTGAAATATGAAAGTAGTTTGAATGGTGGATAATAGTCAGTTATTGAGAAGGATAGCCGAGAGATAGAAGAGGGAAAAATTGGTGCATTTATATAGTGCTTGCTACCCCTAATAAGGTGTTAAAGCTCTTTTTTTGGCGAGTAGCACGCTACTCGGAACCCATAAAGGATTAGTGGTGAATTAGTATAGTGAAATATGAAATTTGATAAGTGGACATGTTAGTCTGTTATTTTGATTGAAAAGGATAGTGGAGGGATTGGAGAGTGAAGATTTTCTTTTTTTAAGACATTATAGCAGTAGTGTCAGGCTTGGGATGAGTAAAAAGGGATGTGGAGGGGAAGAGTCAGAGGGAAGAGTTTGGAAAGGCTTGTTTTGGGGGATCAGTATAGTAAAAAAAAAAAGGTGTCAGATAGTGCAAGGAGGGGTAGAGTAGGGGATAGTCTAGAAAAGGCTTTTTGGGGGGTCATAGTAGTGGTATGGGTTTTGAGATGAATGAGAGAGTGAATGTAGAGGATATATTGATAGAGGTATAGGGTGGGAAATAGGGTAGTGCATTGGAAAGAGTAGTAGAAAGAGGTTTGAGATGAGTCTAAGAGTTGAGGTAGAAGATATATTGAGAGAGGTATAGGGTGAGAAATAGGGTAGTGCACTGGATATGCTGAATTAGAACAAAGTAATAAATATATAGATCCATAAGTACATGGAATGTTTATAAATGCAGAAAGGAAGTAAGTATATTTAGATTAAAGATATTGATAAAGGTATAGGGTGAGAAATAGGGTATTGCATTGAATATGCTTTTTTTGTGGAAGAAAGTAATAAATACATAGATCCAAGCACAAGGAAGGTATATAGATGCATAAAGTAGGTAAGTATAAGTAGATTAAAGATGCATTCGATAAACTCTGGTTTTCAAGTGTTGTACGTAAACATTTATTTATGTATTCATTTTTTTTTTTTTAAACCTAATTATTCAACATGTTTATACAAAGCAATACACATATATTGGTATATATATAGCACAAATAAATGCTTATATACTGAGGGATATGCTGTATATTTCTGGTTGAGTATGGTGCTTATGTGTGGAAGAACCAATTCTTGAGCAGTTTTCTGAAGATAATGTGGGTTTTTTGGTGGACCTTATGTTGGGGGGTAAAGAGTTCCATATTTTGGCTGCTTGAACAGAGAAGGATGTGCTACCCACGTTTATTTTCTTTTATCTTGGGATTTTGGGGAGAGGGGGAATGGGGAATGTGTATACATAGTGGGTTCAGATTTACTATTCTAACTTCATATTAGCAACATTAAGGAAAGTGCATTGATGGGGTGCCAAATTTACTATTCAAACTCCATTCCAACAAACGTTGGGAATAGTACATACATTATGGGAGTCTGATTTACTATTCTAACGCCAGTTTAACTAAGAGTGGGACATGTGCATACATTGAGGGAGGCGGTGGGACAGACTAACCCTTTTTTGACTCCATTTAACAGACTATTGGTGAAAATACATAAATTTTGGGGGGAGGGGGCAGGTTTATTATTTGAATGCCCATCCAACAAATGAGGGAGAAAGTGTGTATAGGGGCCTCATTTACATGTGCATGTCTTATGTAGTCACAATAGGCTCTACATATCATTACAAATGTTTTTTTGGGCCAAGCGAAGCAGGCTGTATATGTAGCGTCTTTGAATCCTTCTTCTTGAAAGGACAAGGCGAAGTCTTGTAATATTTTAAGACAGCTTTGGTAATACACTGCGACCTACCCTTGTCAATACATGTCCTGATTCGCAACCAGACAACCATATAATTTGGTGTTTTCTTGGGTGCCCGTGGCTAGGGAACTAATAGGGGTGCTTTGAGGACATCTTAAATAACTTTCCACCATATTCCTTTATATTAGTGATGCTTGCGCTTTTTACTGTTTCTGTGGAATAACGCCTCTGATTCTGTATTTCTGCATACCTACAATATCTCAGAGCATGCAGAAGTGGCCATAAGATGGCATGTCATTGCTATACAAAATTCCTAAACAACAAAAACTCTGATTTTGCTTATATGGGTTATTGTCCCGAATATCGATTAGGGAATACTAAGTTGCTACAACATTACAGCCAAAATATAGAGGACCAAAATATTGAGGAGGTAAGTGCATTGAGATAAGTATAGATTTGCTATTCTTAACTCCACATCTATGTACTTGGAAGAGATATATGGTCAATGCACATATTCATGAATTACACATAGAAAACCTATCATTACCATAATATACGCACTTATGCATCAACATTTTCGTTTTTTGTTGCTTTGGCTATCAAATTGTGGTAACTCGATTTCCCCTCCTCGATATTTCATACCTCCTCCCCTTGTATGTATTAGCATTAGGTTTAAGAAACCATTCAGACTATTGAGGCACTGGGCATGGCACTGGGCATGGCACTGTTGCTTCCTGAAACCATAGCCATCATTATTGCAAAACAGCTGCGCCAAATTCTTTGACAGCGTTTGATCCGCAAATGCTCAGACAAACTAAGGGGCATATTAACGAGGGCTTTATCTCCGCTTTTTTGGCTTTAAAAGCCAAAGAAGCGGAGATAAATATATCGCCCAATCAACAACAGGGTGCTAACATGCAAAATCGCATGTTAGCACCCTTTTTCACTACGCTTCCCTTTGCATCTCTAATGAGATGCAAAGTGGGCGTTCCAGAGCAAAATAATAGGAGAAATGTCGCTAAGCGACATTTCTCCTATTATCAAGCTTCACGCTAACCCTGTTAGAGACAAAAAAAGCACCGCTAACCACGTTTAACGCTGCTTTTTTACGTCTGCTAATTTTCAGACTTAGCCATGTAATCCAATGGGAGGTGGATTACATGGCTAAGTCCACCATAGGCTATCAACAAGGATATCCCTATCCTTGTAGGTTTATCGCTGCATTACCAGCGATAACCTCCCAAAATGCCGCTATCGCTGGATTTTTTATCGCCTAGGTGGTTAGTGTTGTTAATAACGTGATAACCAGGCAATATTATCCAGCGATAGCGGGCGCTAAAAAAATTTACGCTAAGCACCCTTAGTAAATAGGAGATGTGATACTTCATGCTGTGGTGGTTCTACATGCTTAGAATCCCATTTATAGTGCAATGTGTGTGGTAGTGCTCCATATGTCAGGAATTGCTCTGAGGGCAGCTCATAGTCTTTCGTCAGTGTGTTGAAATGGATCAACTCTTCATTTGCATAACAATCTCCTGCAGTCACCAACCCAACTTCTGCCCAGCTAGACATTTGTCTAGCTGGGAAGGCTTTTTGGTATGAAGCAAACTCACCGCTGTTACTAATGGTGCATACCATAAGAATTGTGAGGATTTTTCAATGCAATGCTGCCAACATTTAAGTGTTGTCCTAAGAAGCAAGGACAGCAAGTAATACAATATCAGTCCATCGTGGGTTAAAGGGAAAAACACAAGTCTTGGACCAGTTCATATGTAGGCCTGACACATCCCACAAATCTTGTAGAAGCCAAACATTCAGCCACAGTCCAGTACTTCCCTCTCTCGAATATGTCAATATATTGTTTGTGTAGAGTGAAATGGCATGCACCTCATCCCTCAGCAAGATGCTTGACATCTGTCCCTCTGTTCTTAAGATTGCCGCAAATTCTACTATGGGACTCATGAATAATAGCAGGGATAGTGGGTTCCCTTGTCTAGTACCCCTGCATATATAATAGTGAAAGAGAAACACCATCCAGTTTGAAAACTTCTTTAGATCTATGATATAATATAATCAATTTGATCCATCCTTCCCCTATCCCTGTGCACTGCATCAGATCAGATAAGCCTACTGTAGCATATCAAAGGCTTTTTCTAAATCTACAGAAATCACTACTGCTTTGGGGAACTTCCCAGATGAAGTTTCAGTGAGAACTCTAGAAGTCTCCTTATATTAAGGGAAGTGTTAAGTGATAGGAAAATGCCACTCTGGTCTGCTTGGACAAGGCTGGTCATGTTGGGGTATACTGTATTAACTATTGACCCCATCAGGACTTCAATCACAATTACAGAATTTACAAAAATGTAATAACGTAAACAACTTAAAAGACCATCCCAGTAAAACAAAGGTTATGGCCTTTTGCGAAAGCCAGAAACCATGTTAAACCAAAAACGGATGGCAACCTTCTGGAAGAAGCATCGGCATACAATTATTTGTGCTTAATGGTTGTTAACAGATTTAGATGGATAAGTCATCTTTCCAATCTAAAAACTAAGGCCTGGACAGTGTCACTCTTAGTCAAAAAATTAATGAGAGTTCATGGAGGATATGCGGTTTGTCAATCTCTACAGGTGCTGGAAACAAATCTAGTACCCTCCTTACTGTATGGAACATTAGTTCTTCCTGAAAAATCCATTAATGATCTGGATAAAAATGTATATAAAAGATCTCAGATCATTATTGAATCTTCGTTCATCACTTCCCCATTGTAAATTGTGACTGGAACTATCCTTGATTTCATTAATTGTTCATCACTCATCAGCAATGTTAAATTACTTTTGCAATTGTGCAATAGCAAAGAAAGACTCATTGAGATTTTTGATTACAATGAAGTACAAGCATTGGCATAGCCAATAGGTCTCGCCTTTGGGAACTTATAAGTGTTTAGCCATGCAACAGTTGCATAACTAAATACTTATAAGGTCCCAAAAGCGAGACCTATTGGCTATGCAAAGCGGCCGTGCAGCCGCGAAAGTGAAAGTGATTGCGGTAAAGCGCGGCGCGCGCGCCTGCGCACATGCACTGTAGCTCTAGGCTGGCCTGGTAACACTTTTTGGAGCCCTCTCAATAAGTCTCGCCAGACCAGCGCATGCGCTGGGTCAGGCGAGACCTTAAAAACCATCAAGATTTATGAGGGCTGAACTTCGCATCTGTTAATAAAATAACCATGGACAACAATGTACAGCTATCTGCAGATGCCATTAAATTGTCCAGATTGGAGCGGAAGATGTTGATTAGACAAACTCTCTGGAGTAACGCAGGAGCTGCGGACTTATTGACACTACAGAAATATTGATATGCTCATTATTTTTTGGTTTGTTTGATCTGTTTATTAAAGTTTTATACATAAAGCAAGAACAGAGACAATATAACATCATAGAAATTATCCGACAGCACCAGTAACTAAGTAGTCAGAACCAACTTACAAATCAGCAGCTCAACGGCATGGTTACATCAGTATCAGTAGGAGCAATAGCTAACAAGAGGTGGCACATCCCAGCAATAGCAGTGCCTCCACCCTCCATCAACAACAATGTTTATTCTTGTCGTGGTACAATATAACTCAACTATGTAATCACATTTCAAGTACATATGTGCGGCTCTTATCGCTGCACTCCGCCATATCACATCAGTCTGCGTATGTGATCAAAACATCTTATAAAAAACACCAAATGTAAGAACACTAACGGGAAAGGAGGATAGGAAGGGAAACAGGGGCCCCATAAAGGTAGGAAAGGAGTTACAGATCCCAAACGTTATGAGACAGAACCCTGTCAACTATCATAGGGGTGCACACCCTGACTATACAGAGAATTGCTTTACAGTGTGGGGTATAAAGGGTGCTGTCTGCAACACAAATCACAGGTCAAGGTCTACAAATGCATGACCCACTATTAGTCTGGAGTAGGAACATCCAAGGGGTCGTTCGGAGCTAACAACCCCTGCAGCATACACAGCATTGCATCCCACGCAGCAGAAATGGGGAATTTACGCATCCTCCCATACTAAGGAAACCGCCTCCACCTTCACTCTATTCAGCACGGATAGAACCCAAGCCTTCAGCGGCGGGGGCTTCTCCTCCTTCCACCTGTGTTTAATTAGGCGTTTGGCCACAATGAAGCCCAAATCCAGAAACCTAGTGGATGCTTTATGCTTTTTGCTTCTTGAAAACCCTCCGGTGATACAAGCCTCCCAGGTCCGCGGCACCTCCCTGTCCGTGCTAGGGGCCAGTGCCCCAAGTACCCCCTCCCAGTATGTACGCAAATCAGGGTAGGACCAGAGCATATGTAATAGGTTTGCATCTACCAGCCTGCAGCGCTGGCAGCACGCATCCTGCCCATATCTATTGATTTTGTAAGGAGAGAGATAGGCCCTGTGGACAATGTAGAATTGAATCAATCAGAAACAAGTGTTCCTTGGGACCTGTCTGGGACTCTCCAATACCACCGACCACTCCTTCTCCAAATAGGGCCTCCCCGATCTGCCTTCCATTTAACTCGCAAAGGGGGTAAGTCTACCAGAGTATGTTCCCTGATCGATTCTGCAAACCCCTTCCCACGTGGCGTCCCATGCCCATAACATGCACATATTGCAGGAGGAGGTGTGTTGGAGGAATATTACCGTGTTGGAGGCCATGAGTCAGAAACTAGCCGGGGGAACCCCGTCTTCATCAGCGATAGTGAGGAATGGTCGTAATGCGCCCTCTTCGTACACTTGTCCTAGGGTAGAAATACCAGCTTCCACCCAGTCGGTAAAATCCGTACCCTGGACTCGTCCCTGCACTGTTGGCCTACCCAATATGGCCACAACTGGTGCGTAGGGTGTGACATGTTTAGTATGATATGCTCATTATATAATGGAGTTGTTCTCTAGAATAAAACAAGAATATTTAACCTCGAATTTGAATCCATGATGCATGCTAAAATACATGAAATTAAGTTTCCTGTTGATACCAATAGCTCAAATTGAGGGGTCGTGGACCAATGACTGCTTATCTTCAAAAACTTGTGCTTGTGTAACTATAAAGTGGAGTCAATTGAGCATTTCATTTGTTTTTTCCTAGTTTACTAGATATACTGAAGAAATATTTAAAAAATGCATTTCATTTAATTACTTGCAGATCTGTGAAAGAGGGCGTTGCTTATTGGCAATTTTTGGGGAAATTAACAAAATTTTTAGATTATGCTTATTGTCATTTTAAGGAAGTGTGATTGAAATGCTGCTCTTATGGAATATTTGTAGACATATTTGTGATTTCTTAATATATTATATCACATATATGCATGTAGTATTGTGATGAATATTTTAATATATGATATACAATAAAGAGATTCATTCATTTGTAATACCCAGGATTTTGGAACCATTTCACTGTTTCAACGAAGTCTGTCATACTGCTTTATGGATGCATTTCATTTCAAGATGAAAGAAGCTAAAAGAGATACAATACTTTAAAGAGGCATGACACGTCAATGGGTCTCATGTTTGTAGCTCCTGCCCAGTAAATAGTGAGGTGGCTCAAGAATAAAAGAGAGGGTTGGGGGTGTCGCTGATCTCTTTGCCAGGGCCGGTTTTCGGCCGATTTTGTTACAAGGCCGATTTTGCAGCTATGCTGCAAAAACGGCCCTGTAACAAAAACGTCCCCCAGGGGCCCAAAACCGGCCCCCACCAGTGTGGCGCACCAGGGGATTGCCCGGTGCCCACTACGGCCAGTCCGGCCCTGGATGCAGAACCTGTCCACGAGACAGCCACTGCCTATACGGAATTCCAAAAGTGGCTTGTGCTAGTGGTGGAATCAGTGAACTAAGAGCAGGCCATTGGTGGCAGTTTTCACCATGAAATGTTTCTTATCACTCCTCTCCTACATGCACTCCTGCTTTAGTGTTCCTTCCCCTTCTGCCCTTAGAGCAAACATCATGCACTCATTCCTTCAGCCACTCACACACTCTTTCAGTCACTCGCACTGTTGTCTTATGCACTCCATTTTTGCATACCTATACTCTCCCTTTTATCACTGTCCCCTACAAACTTATGTCACCTGCTCACTCATTCACGTGCACAATCCCTATCCTTGAGCAGTCATGATTCCTGCATTACATTCCCTGCATCCTTTCTTGCGTACTGAATGTGCCCAGAATGCAAGCCCGAGCCCTGGTCGACTAACAGCCATGAGGTCAGGTCCTGACTGGGAACACAAAGCATCCCTGGCAGTTTTAACGGACCAGCCCCTGTAGAAGCACTGCCTGCCTCCCGGAGGCTAGACATACTTGCTTGCTGCTTTTGTTACTGGGGGCCGGATATTGCAGCACCGCTGCAAAACCGGCTCAAACTAACAAAACCGGCCTAACCACTCCAAAACCGGCCCCCAACTTTCCAGGAAAATGACCAAAGGCCGGTACAGCCAGCCCGGCCCTCCATGAGGCCCTCAATATATCAGCCAATGGTGAAACTTAAGATGATCAGTTTTTCTTGTCAAAGCAACACCAGCTAGGTGAGTGCAATGCATATTCTTTCGACCCTGAGACTCAATCCTCTATGAACCCCAACACCTCCACCCCCCATGAAAGTTGGAGCATCTAGAGAAATGAAGGGAAACATGGGCTGTAGTCTGGTAAATCAAGTGTTATGTTTATTGATCTCATGCCCTAGTTAAAAACCCTACATCAAGGGCAAAAACACTTTAAAAATAACAATGATCAAAATTCTGGTTATTAGAATTGGTAGATGGATTAAGATACTACCAGCAGAAGAATATCAAGAGTGAAATCTCGAGTTTTACCAGAATATCAAAACCAAAATGTTAAGGATGTAAGTGCATATATAGGTAAGTGCAGATTTACTATTCTTAATTCTACATCGATGTACCTTGTAGAGATATATATCTTCATGGTACAGAAATATACAGTTGAGTATCGTAAACCGATTTATATACTTGTCGATATTTGTGGTCTCAATATTTTGGCTTCGATATTATGATAACTCGAGATTTCACACTGGATATCCCATACCTACACCGATGCATGCAGGTTTCACTCATCAGTTTGTGGACACAAAAGCTGATGCATTGATCAAGCAGAGGTAACTGGTTGAGCTGTGAGTGCAAACAGTGAAGGAAGTGCAAGCCTCTGGACTTAGGATGCCTCTCATAGGTAACTATAACTATTACACTGATGGCTGGCCTGATTCTGAGACCATCAAACCCACACCCACATAACCATGACTGTATCTCTTTGATGAACAGGCAACCACAATTTCTGATTCTGACTCTCAAAGACAGTGATCCCACGTGTTTTTCTTTTCTACTTTCAAACATGATCTACTCATTTATTTTATTTATTTATATATATATATATACATATATTTATCTATTCAGAGCAACTCTCACGTCTATAGAATCTCTTGGCGCTATAGAAGTTGCAACAGAATAATAAATTACCGGGGCCGGGGGATTTGTTACTGAGATCATAACCACGTTTTCATATCTTTCTTACATTTTATAAGAGGAGTACTAAGGCGTATTTCCGGGGGAACTGTGTTCCCTAATTGGGCTTTCTCGATCTTAAAGATTCTATCACCCCATTTTGCCAGTGAGGAAAAGGGGACAAGGAAAAGAGCATTGTTTTCCGATCTTCGCTGCCTAGATGGAAAGAAACATGGGTGCTGTTCTATGATAGATGTGATACATAATGCAGCAGGGGTGGCTCCTCCACTAAGGCGGAGGAGCGTCGCCCCACTCAGCAGATCAAAGAGAAAAAATTAAATCGATAATAACTCATTGTTATTATCATTTTATTTTTCCGTGCTTTCTCAGCGGGGTAGGGGTGGGGTTGCTCTGCTCACACAGCAGGGAAGGGGAGGAGTGGTTTGCCCACTCCAAGTGTGCATGACACTTTGGCCAGCCGTCTTGAGTCGGCCAAGCCGTCATGCGCACTTTGCATGCTCTCCACCCAGGCTGCATTACAGCCTGGGTGGAGAACATGCCCAGGCTCCTATTCCCTGGCTGAGTGCCAAACCACGGCGCCGAAACCAATCACAACTCTGCAATGCAGTGTTGTGATTGGCTATGGGGAGCCTTTGAGCTGGGTGCTTTCTGCCCTGGAGTCCTGGAAGCGGGCGAAGAGGACCGAGAGGCAGTGGTACACAAGTAAGTGTTTAATTATTTGTTTCATTCCCTAACCCCACATTTGCGACTCGCCTCCCACCACCATTAAATACCAGCCGCCACTGTCATGCAGGCTGATATGAAAAGGATTCTCAACTGGAAACTGGTGCCACTACTGTAGATATTCTACACAGAATCTGTTTTTTAGATTAAAATTAGACCTAACTAGACCAGTTTAAACTTTTTGTAGGTGCGTAATATCTTTTTTGGTAGCCCTAGGTAGACCAGTTCCCATATTCGTTGTGGAATTGTACAATGACATTAGCTTCCATAATTTTGTGTATAAAGGACAAAAAAGGAAAGATTTGCCTAAGGGTACTTCCTGGGTCACTGGCTCCTGTGTTGCCTCCTATGCTCCTACCTCCCTATCAAACCTACTAGAGATGAAGTATGGCTACCCCAATTAACTATTGTTCTGTCAGCCAGTATCATACATCATTATGTTAACAAGGTTCACCTTTCATTTCTATATCATTAGATCTCCTGTGCTCTGAGACAACCTCAGGGCTGCATTAAGTTCTTTACAGGAAACCAACAACACAACACAAAGTACTTAAATTGCATTGGCAGTACTATCAATGTATATTGCTTTATCCATGGACACCAATCACCCGTCAGGGGCTGAGGGACGTATGTGTACAGTGTTGTTTGTCTTGATGGCATTACAGCTTTGTTTTACAGAATGGATCCTATGGCAGTTCCCGTACCTGCATTGCGATGTGGCCCATAGCCCCATTCCAAAACAAGACCAAGGCAACCATGCTTACACTAGTGTGGTGTGAGTCATTAAAATAGGATTTGCACATGTGCACCTCTATCTTTGAAGGGGTGTGCTCAGGGACCCCCAGTGTTGAGTGCAGTCCAAGAAGGTACAACCCTCAAGGTGATATGCCCTCCCATCATCCTTAAAACATCTGAAAGGCATGCAGCAGACCATTATGGAGTGGTGTGTAAAGTGTCCACTCCATGTAAGTTGACTGTAAGCATTTCTTTTCATGGACTGTCAATATGAACTTTGGAGGCCATATATTTCTTTTATTGATCTAAGGTTAGAAGTTTAGTTCTCTCACACAGCTTCCATTGTTCATGCACCTGTGGCATGGAAATTTACAAATGTGGAGAAAATGTTGCATCTTTTAGTGTGTATGTAAAATTGTTGTATAATTCTGCATAAACGCTGGAGCCTGCACCTCAGGAATGACATCTTTATTAACTGTTATAACCTTCAGCAGTGGGCTATAAAGCTATTATAATAAACGAGGACTTTGGAATGTTGGGAGCTTTATTTAAGACAATGGAGCGGCACAGGGCCCATAATATCTGGGATAGCCCTTATGTCCTCTACATACCTTCTGTGCTAAAGCCTATTACTCAGGGTGAGGGCATTTAGTGACCATCATAGACATCAGCAGCTGATGATGTAGGGGATTAAGTACCCTCTGCCCCATACTATAAGGACATTGTTAGTCGGGTTCGATTTACCTTGAAAAGAAGAAGACAAGAGGCGTTTGGTGAAACAGGAACAGTTTGTTTAATTAAGCAGTGCAGCCGGGAGAACAGTTACAGGCTCAAGGTCTGAGGACTGTCTCAATTTACACTGGGTTTGCGTAATCCTACAACAGGCAATAAACATTTCTGTCATATCATATATGATGAGGAACGTTGGTTGCTGCCTTAGAATCTTTAATTAATGGTCAAATGGTTACTGCAGGTGGGTCTCAACCAAGCATGGACACAATGTGGCCAGTGGTGTATGTGTCCAGATGTCCGGCATGGGGAGCGCGTGATCACTACATGTGCTAGGTCCTGATTGGCTATGTTTTCCTAACTAATGTGATATCTGACTTTATGGTGTTTTCAGAAGAGTACGTACCCCCTTGGGCCATGTGTGCTTTACTGGGGGCAATGTACCCTGACCATTGTAGTGATGCTGTGCCTATCTGTGGGATCGATCAAGAGTTTCCCGCCCGTTTGTTTGCCTGCCAGCTATGCACCCTCCCACCTGTAACCTTATCAATCAGTTATCCCAGGCTTAGGTCACACAGCCTGCCTGACTACATACTTGCGTGTCAAGGTTGATGTGGAGTTCAGGACAAGGGATTTTGTTAATTAGGACGATAGTTCATTTTCACCAGCAAACGCATCACTATCCATAGTAACACCCCCCCACTAGTTGAGTCATCAACTACACTATCTAACTCATGCATTTGTACCATTACTTTCCTAGGGTCCTGCTGTCCCCTTTGCTTGCATTTTACTACAATGACCTTTCTAGTTACTTACATTTTACATAATTTGAGGAGTGTGTTTTTACAGCAGGTGACCCCCCAATTTCACTACCCCACAAACCAACAGGAACATAATAATAACTGGCAACAGTGATCTACACAGACCGGATAACCATTGTGGGAGCCAGGAGAACCAATTTGAAAACCACTGTTGCTCAGGGGCACCTCCTTCTTCATGCATGCTTCTCTGTAGATTATGCAGTGCTTGGATGGCAAGTGTTAATGTTCCATTGTCCATGTCATTCCTCGGGATGAAAGTGCAGGAGACAGCGGCAATCTTGGTACAGACTCCTTCCTCCATTGCGGTCATTAAGTCCAAAGCTGCATTACCATGAGGCGGATGGCTCGCATTCCATCCTTGTTTGAATTGGGCCAAGCTCAGTGCTGTTCATTATTTTGAGCATTTCACAGGGGGTGATTTGCAACCAACGAGCGTTAGATTTTTTCTGCAGGGTGAAGAAGGTTATCAACCCCCCTGCCCCCAGCTGAGCCTCTGTGAACAGTCTAAACCCTTCTGGGATGTCCTTGAACTGAACCCAGCCAAAATAGTACTCCGCTCTTTTTTCACAAGCTTGATGTAGCAAGGTGGTCTTTTTTCTAAATGGGTGCTGGTACAAGTCTGTTAGCCCTTATCCAGGAATGACCAGGGTCGGGGTGTGCCGAGTCACCAGTTAGCAAAAATCTCTCCACCTGGGAACCAACAGAGTATAGGCATGCTTGCCACATTGCCAGTAGAAATCCATAAACGTGGAAGTGCTCCATTGCATATCTGGAATGTGCAGTATCACTCCGCAGTTAGCATTCATGCCCATTGGAAGTGTTCATTTTCTTCTGAAACATAAGGAATACAGGGTAAGTTTCCGTACAATCATAGGTCGACCATTCTCTTCTAGCCAAGTGCACCCACACAACTCGGTGTCCCAGATTTCTTGACATGGGTCAGCCATACTTTCATTGAACCCTCCCTGATGCCAATCATTCCCCTTCCTATCTCTGAGCTGAATGGTCCTACACAGGAATTCCATATCGGGAGACCGCCTATTGTTAAAAATGACCACCAAGTAGATGCTAAGGGCCACCCTCAGACCGCAGATGGATGCTGGAGCAGACGTGTTTATGCACTGAGTTTGAGTTTCGCTACCTCCAAGAATCTCTTCTCTGGGAAGTCTCGGGGCCAAACAGTATCCTCCCTTATGGTGCCTTCCTATGCATCCTGTCCAGCTTGGCTTGGATTCAGTGAAGAGGTATAAAACATTTGGGTTTTGTATCGTATTAGGTCAGGTTTACAATTACGCTGTGGGGTAATATCTTATTGGGCTGGATCTTGGCCCTTATCCTACATAGGTAAAGGTGAATGCGGCACTTTGGTTTTTCGGGGTTTACCTTTTGGGACAGGTAGAGTCTATCTGCGCCTAACGCATGTGGAATCAGTGAACAGACATAGCATGGCCAGCCTGATGCTTGGGAGTTGACTGAGGTCATGTGTTGATACCAAGTATAATGTAAGAGGGTACTAAGTGGTGCATATGGGATGCTAGTTTTCGGTTTAGTGTAATTGTAGGTCCCTAAGCAAGCACTGTAGTTCCCCATTTTTTAATCCCTTTTGACCCGGCAGTTCCTCAATGGGGAGTAAGTGTGCTTTTGCAAAGTCATCGTGTGCCCTGGGAACCCCCCAACTTTTTGCTGACTGATACCAGTGGTAACTTACTCTGACTGACCCTGGGCTCTGCCCAAACAGGCCCAGAGCCAGTGCTATGCAGAAAGAGACACATTTATAATACAGTGAAAACACCTACCTACACTAGGGTACACTATGGTATGGGGTACCCCTGTGATTGGCATGACCTACCCTATCAGACCCTAGTAAATAATAGGGCAGGGGGGTTGAAACTACTAGAAGTCCCTAGTACACAATAGGGCATGGCAGTCTAGAGGCAAGCAGCTTTTTCTGCACTTGCATGTGAGCACTGCTGAAGCCTGAGGTCAGTTTAAAAGCAGCCATAGGTGGCAGGACTGCTTTTAAAAAGTAAATTGTGTCCAAACTTGTCTTTGGTGTTTGTGGCACTTAACACTGGGAAACCTACAACATATTGGCAAATTAGGAACCCCCAGGGTCTCCCATAGGTGTCCCAGGGGTGGGGGTCAGGTATGTATAAGGTGGACCTGTTAGACCCGGCCCACGTAACATAGCCATACCTGACCCCTGCACCTCACACAGCCCCCGAGCCCACGGCCTAGCCGATCCTTCCCACCAGAACACACACACACGACCCGGACTTCCCCGTCCGTGGCCTTCCTCCTTTCGGCCACACCGGGCCCGCGTGCCCACTTCATGCACCAAGATGGCCGCCCGGCCCCAGCGTGACCCTGGCCTAGAGGCGCCACTGCGGCGGGAGGACATCGTGCTCCCATTGGGATGAGAGAGGGAGGAGCAGTTTCTATCGCACCTCTGAGCTTCCCTGGGAAGGTGGGTTTCGATCGGCCTGCCGGCCTCCCCGAGGGCTGGCTCCACGCCTGCTGGGTGTCTGGGACTCCTCCCGACCCGGCCCTGAAAGGATCAAAAGACAATGGCAGGAAACCCCGACAAGCGACCCCCAGGTGACAAGACCCCTGCCTGCACAGACTCCGGACATCAAAGAGGAGTCGCCCTATAACAAGGGGTGCTCTGGGACTGTCCAGCAGATTCGCCTTTGGAAACACCTGAGCCCTGCTGAGTGACTCGCGGCTCCCTGAAGATCGTAAGACCTCCGAACTTGTGCTTGAGCCCTGCTGAGTGACTCGCGGCTCCCTAAAGATCGTAAGACATCCGAACTCGTGCTTGAGCCCTGCTGAGTGACTCGCGGCTCCCTGAAGATCGTAAGACCTCCGAACTTGTGCTTGAGCCCTGCTGAGTGACTCGCGGCTCCCTGAAGATCGTAAGACCTCCGAACTCGTGCTTGAGCCCTGCTGAGTGACTCGCGGCTCCCTGAAGATCATAAGACCTCCGAACTTGTACTTGAGCCCTGCTGAGTGACTCGTGGCTCCCACAGACTCTCTTGGTCCCGCCGGACCCCACGACGACAAGCGTATCCCCCAGCTCGAGGATTGTGAGCTGTGCGCCGGGTACGCTCCTGCATTTGATCCATATCCCCAAAGACTGTCCCGCTACCTCCTACCCCCCCCTCCAAGACTCTGTGAGCCCGCGCTCCACTTGTATATATTTGCCTTGCTGATCATAAAGATCCTACAACTCCGATCTGATAAAGATTTATTCCTAAGAACTCCCGGTGTGGTGTCTCTTTGTCGTGTGGTGCCGAGTCTACGATCCTAGATACGAGATTCCTCCCCTGAGGAGGCTCCCGCCAGTGCCCGGCTACGATACCTCGAGGGTTGGTCTCAGGATAGTCAGGGCCCCCTCCGGGCTCCTCTGAGATCGCCTTCTAACAGGACCCTTAATAAAATTAGTTTTATATCCCCTGGGTTATGTGAAATTTCACATTTCACTCCATGCATTGTGATAAAGTGCTGCCCTAATTCGACTTTGATACTAGGAGCCCTGTGGAGGGAGGATCTGCAATATCTCTAGAGATTCAGAACCCCTAAAGTCTCCCCTAGTTGTTCCATGGGGTGGGGGTCTTGTAGATATAAGCAGAGTACTAATAAAATATGTTTTCATAAGCCCTAGTGCTGGAAAAAAAGCCCAAGTTATTGTTCCCATTGCAAATCCCATGCCACATAGGTTAACATGGCAAGAGGTTATTAACTAATAACTCCTGATAGGAGAATGATATAACTTCCATTCAAAGACTTCCCAGAATGGTAGTGATAAATCCAACGATATGATATTGTTGAATTTCTCCTAGAATGTACAGGCAAGAAGTTATAATATTTTCTTGTTTGTAGTCCAGATTCAGCCTTCCAGTGGTCTGTCCTGATTGGTCAGAGTTAAGTGGATTAGCCAGGCTGCTTTGAAGAGGTGATAAGGAGCCCCTGGGGTTAACCAGCTCTGCTGGGAGGGCAGTGTGCTGCTACACAGGAATGCCAGAGCAGGGTAAGGAGTCGTAAACCATGGTCTTCAAATGAAAGGAAAAGGCCTCAGTGTCATTTACAACTCTATTCTTTTGACCCCAAGCCAGAACTAGGCTTAAGGAAGGAATGAGCAGATGCATGGGGAGAGTCTATGGAAATTAGCCATCCTAGGGATGTGTTTATCCAGCTCTTAACTCCCTGCTGGAAAATCAGCCATTATGGATTTGGTGCACTCTGGGACAAAATAATGCCACACTCTACAGGATGTGGTCATACCCTTGGGGAGTTACCCTGTTCCCATTGGTCAGGAGTGACCTCCTGCTTGACCCAGAGAACTTGGAATAAGTATCTGAGAGGGGCAGAGTCTCTCAGATCTGCTGCTTGAAACTTAAGAGAATCAGAGGGTCTGCGCTGAAGAGTTTGATGTGCATTTCCAAAGGCCTGAACTCTGAAGATTGCACCTTTTTGCTCCATTTAAAACTACGGCCCTGTGGATCAAAACTGCTTGAAAAGGACTAAAGAGTGGACTACCAGTGGATTTGTAAGGGTTTTGTTCAAGTGGATTGCGGGAATTGAAGTGTCACACTTTCAAGGACCCTCTTGGAGATGCCAGAACCTTGGATTATGTGTTGGATACTTTGAGACCCACAAGAAGAACTCCAGGAAGGAGTTCTAACTGGACCCAGCCTGCTGGAGGAGGCTGCACAAGAGTGGCGAGCAGGCCCGGACTGGCCGTAGCGGGCACCAGGCAATCCCCCGGTGCGCCGCACGGGTGGGGGCCGGTTTTGTTACGGGGCCGTTTTTGCAGCATAGCTGCAAAATCGTCCCTGTAACAAAATCGGCTGAAAACCGACCCTGGCAAAGGGCTCGGCGGCACCCCCAAGCCCCGGGGGGCCGGCCGAGCACTTTGCCAGGGCCGGTTTTGGTTCCCAGTCCGGCCCTGGTGGTGAGAAGTCCTCCAGAACCATTGCTAAGGGTGAATGTGCCGCTGTCAGAGCAAACAAAATGACTAAAAGTGGCACGGTTGGTTTCTAAGCACTAGAAAGTGACTAATCTTTAAAAATTCATATCTCCGGGACCCTACAGTGGATTTTTTTTCGTTTTGGTGTCATTTAAAATATACAAATATTTCCTATTTTTATAAATTGGCGTTGGATTTTTATTTTGTGTTGTGTCTTAAGTATTTACTGAATTGGTGTTTTTAAATGCTTTACATACCTGTCTTTGAAGTTAAGCCTGCCAGCTCGCAGCCACGTTACCAAGAGTTGAGCATGGGAATAATTTTCTAAGACCTACTCTGAACCCTATACTGTGTTAGTGGCCTTATTGCCAGTGGTAGACCGACATTTACCCCTACCATTAATCCACTTTCCAACATGTGGTATTACCCATAGTAGACAGAGGGTACAAATGCACAGAAATATACATAACTTTTTCCGTGATATTGTAGTTCGAGATGCTAGTCTCTTTATAGTCATCAGTGCTCTTCCAGTAGCTGTGTTTCTTCTGCCTGATTGGAAAATGTTTGTTGTAACTAGTTCATGGGTGTCATTGCCATGGAAGGGACAGACTACACGGTGGAAAAGTGCACCCACTCTGGCATGAATCAGGCCGTGGGTTTTTTCTCCTGTTATTGACGTAAGATTGGAAATTGTCCCTTTTCTCTTTCTTTAGTAGTGGAAGATGAAGACACATTGCTTTGGTGCACTTTTGTTGTCTTCTCTTTTACCTGATTTGAAATAACTTTGTTGATTTTTAACTCAGAAACATTATATATGCTTTGTAATTAATGGGTTTTGGAGTCCCCGTATTTTCACCCTAGGGGTGTTATCTCCACACTCTATTAGTCGCGATCTAGTGAGGCATCGGAAGGTGACCCCTGTTGGGTATGTTTTAGTAATTTCTGGGAGTAAGGATGATTATTAGTTATCTAGAGGGATCAAATCTTATTACCAGCCATTGAGCTCTCTCTCCAATCCTAACTGGTTTCTGGATTGGTGCTATATGTGTATTTGGTGGTGTCATGAGCATAAGGTGGGATGAAATTGTGACTTAGCAAGAGTTCTATAGAGATGCAGGTTTTTCATAGGCTCTTCTCCCAGTGGCTAAGGGTACGGTTACTCTGCGGCCCCTTTCAGTAGTTATTTCCCCAGCTGGGGGCTACTTCTTCTGAACACTACTCTCAGTTGTGCTTGTCATGCCCTGTTTTGCTAGTACCGCAATGGATGAGTGTAACATGTGGAAAGAGGGGGCATACCGCCGTTGGTGTTGCTAATGTCTGCCACGTGCCGTGAGCCTGTTTTGGCACATGTGCACCTCTCTGTTCCCGGAATGTGGTGTGTAACGTGGCATGGCCCTCCCTAGTGACTTTCAGCTGCCTGGCTTTGGGTGAGCTCGACCCTGCCTTTGTATGTGGAATCTGCTGTTTTGGCTAGCTTTGGGTGTTTTTGCTTTAGTTTTGAGCAATTGCACGAGAATATAGCGAAATCTATTGCTTCGCTTGTCATGCGGTGAGAGGGTCGGGGGCTGTTCTGTGGCCCCCTTTCCTTCCACCTACGCCTTCATGTGGTGTATGAGGTCAGGGCAAACTGCTTTCCCTGGACGGTGCCTGCAAGGTTGGAGCACCGTTAGTTACTATGCTTGGTATGGAGGTGAGCAGACCCGGTGCCCTACGTTCATCTGGAACTGGAGTGGAGATTTGGGATCCCCGCTCACGGGCACCCCCTCTCACTCGGACCACACCCCTCTTCCTCTCAGCACACTGATGGGCCCGCTGTCCCTAGCTTGTGGCTGTGGTCTCTACGGTCTTGCATTGCCTAATGAACTGGTGCATCTCTTGTCACTTTTTGGAAGGGTGTAGCAGGGTAACCAGACTTTGAAAAACAAAAACGGGACAGTTCACAAAACAGAGAAGCAGGCTAGCTAAGCTAGTATTTGCCTTGTGACGCCAAAAACGTGACTATGCTGAAAAACGATACTTTGACCCCAAACAAATTGTGAAGGTCTGCCAGGTGACGATGACAAACTGGGACTGCCTCAGCAAATCTGGGACGCCTGGAGGCTGGGACTTGACATCATGCTGAGGTTTCGGAATGTATTGACTCTTTGGGTGTTTGCTGTGGAATTTTAGGCTTTACCATCCCAGGCGCAGGGGAAATCTGGTTACTGCCACTGGGGATAGCTTTGTTTTAGAACTGAAAGAGGGCCTCTGTTGAGGCAGAGGCTTCTAGCTTTTGGAGGTGCTGTTGGTACTACGCACCAGAGAGGAAAAATTGGCTCTGGGTGTGGTGCCCAAGAATAGGGACCCTTTTACTGGTCATCAGAATGCACCCCTTTTAACTTTGTACTCGGGACCTGGGTGGCTCTTTTTAAACAGTTTTCTGTCATGGCCCCTCGTCAGACTGCCCTGCCCCTGGGTGTGGGCAACCAACCCCATCCTGGGGTATCAGCAGCAGAGTGGGGCCCCTGAACAACACAGCTCTGAGCCGCTCTGAATTTCTGGACGCAAGAAAAAATGTTGAACTCCCACTGCTGTCTTATTAGTTCTTTTTTGCTCCGGTACAGTTTTGGGGGAAGAGGGTAAGTGAGTGCTAGTTATTATCCACGGGATTTTAAGTTATTGTAATAATTCATGCTTGGGCTGGGGGTTTATTTTACTGCGCATTTGGCTCTGTGATTGTGTGAAGGTTCTACCTCCCCACATTGTCACCCTTCCCTGCAGGTATTGTAGCCCAAAGTGCCTTTTGCATTGGATTCCCTGTCTGTGGCTGCTGCTGCCACGTGCTCGCCCAATTGCTGGATTCCTGCTGCGGCTTTGTGGTGACCAGTGGGCCTCCCTGCTGGTTATGGGGTACATTCTGATTCTCCTGTAATAGGTGGTGAGGAGAGACGCTGATGGGGTGTTGTGTTAGCTGGCCCTGGCTCATTGACCTCTGCTGCTTTTGTTGCTCATGGTATGCCTTTAATCTGCATCTCTCTGCCATGTGACCCGGCCTGTGGTAATAGTAGCACTTCATAGGGTCTGGTTGCTGCCAACCTCCCTGGCCTCTACTACCAAATCTTGTTTGAAACCCTCTGGAGTTTTGAAGTGGAGCCCCCATTGAGACTGGTGCCATTTGCACGGTTGTGGCCATTGTTGGCCCCTCGAGGGCGGTCTTTTTCAATTGTTAGACAAGTTTTACTGTGGCCGTTTGGGCCCAGTCCTGCTTCTCTCTTTCCTTCTCTTGGTTCTTTTTGTGGTAGTGGAGTATATGTGCTTGTATCTCCCACCAGGGTTTGGTATCTAGACCAACTATGCTGTCCAGCCCGCTCTGTATATCGGTGGGTAACCCCTTTTTAAGAATGTCATAGAAATATTTGACTTGTGGGCCTGTGTCAGTCCACGGCTGTCCTGTTTCTTATTCCCATCGTTCCCTCATTCTATTCACTGTTAACATTATTGCTGGAATGCGGGCTTGGGAGAACACTGTGTTTGTCTGTTCTCCAATTAGGCTGCTTAACAGACTCTTAATATCACCTATTGCTAGATTGATACCTGCAGTGTTCTTCTTGAAGCATGTAATCCATTTCCCTGCCCCATTCGACAGTGACGGTAGCTTTGTTCTCATTCCCTCTTTGCCCACCTGGGCCCATGGCATGTATATAACCCTGTCACACCCTTCTGCAGTCATGGGCACATTCTTGACCTGGATGGCCCTACAGGTTTATCCTCAGCATAGCGTTCCCATCGGGCAAGGAATTGCTACATGTAGGGGAAGTTCCAGTTGGGGTTTCCTCCTTCATGTCGGATGCTATCCTTCACAACTGCCATGTCCTCAGACTCAAATGGTCCCTCCCTGGGCCCATACTGGCTAAATTGTCCAGTCTGCTAGCGGATCGCAAAACGGGTACACTAAGCTCCTGCCTTCTACTTTTGCTATCATCTCCCAGGGGTTAGGTCTATCTTTGCTGTGCGCCCATGTGGAGCAGCACATGTTCTTGTCGCTACTCTCCTCGTGTGCACGTGAAAGTGCCATCTTATTTTTCCTGCATCGTGGGTAGGTGAGTGCCAGACTGCCTTGATCCCTGATTTCTTGATCAGTCCTTCTCCTTTGATGACCAGACGGTGTGACCCATAGCCCTGCCATAAGCCTTTCATCTACCTCAGTTTTATACCAACGCTGCCCCTTGTACCTACCTCCGCTTCCCTCATGTGGGGAGTGCAATGTTCTATGCTCTTGGTCTAATTCCTGGTTGCTTGATGTTTCTCTCTTCAGCAGGAGCTAAAGCCTCTCCACCTTGGCTGTCTGGCCAGTCTGTTTTGAGCCTCCCCTCCTGCACTGCTTTTGTTGACTTGGCTTCACTTTCGAATTCACCCTCCGTTTCCTCCTCAGCTCCCTGTGTAAACCCTGTAGCCCCACCCTCAACTTCAGTTCCTTGGGGACTGGAGATCCCTTCCTCTCCCAAGCTCACTGAAACACTGTCGAGAACCACCACAAACCTTCCTGACACACGTTTACGCTCGCCTGACCCGGTGGGAATGTGTATCTATACCGTTTTTGGGGTGTCACTTGTGGTGGACGGGCAGTCGGGCTTTTGAAGACCTTCCCTGGGAAATTGGGATGGGCAGGAGGAGTCTGAGCTTGATTGTTTTTTTGTTTTTTTTATAGTCTTCGATCTGACTTACCTTCTTTCGGTGGCGTGCTCATCTGCTTCTATCACTGCTGGGTTTGAGCAACCTAATGCAGTTGGAGCGGATGTGAGCATGTCCATCCCTGCATACGGTGAGGGAGGTGCTGAGGGTTTACTTGCTAACGGCATTGTAGGGGTCTCCCATCTGGCCTCTTCGAAGATGGCCCATAATTCTAATAACACCTCTCTCTTCTCTCTCTTTTGACCTGCATATTTGGTTTGTATATGTGTCTTAGAGTGCTCAATTATGTTCAACACAAATGTTCCCTCCTTAGGTCTGGGAAATGTTTGTGCCTTTTTGTACAAGTGCCACACTTGGCAAAACTTATTAAGTCTTTTTATCTGTTTGGGGAACATAGTCTCCATGTGCTTTAAAGGAGAATCCATGGCAATTTTAATAATTTGACTAATGTAATTCAAATGACGTTTTCCTAGTTTGCTGTGTCAACTGATCGGGGCAGTTTGTAGGTGGTGAACTCTTACAGTTTTACATACTATGAGTTCAGCGCTTGTAATTTGTTACAAAACAGTTAAAACGAGCATTTAAGTAAAACACGATAAGACTGTAAAGGTAGTATTGTAGCACAGGGCAAATATGCAATAGGTTAGAGAAAAACCTGCCTGAATTCTATTTTTATGCAACACTGTTTTCAATAACAATCAATGCAAAACCATCACATACAATAACATATATGTAAGCAATGGTTAATAGAAAAAATTACTTTGTCAAAAAATGTTCACGTTTCATCACATTATCCTCTAATAAGAGAAGACTAGCATGGAACACTTGCCTCAATGAACTGGATAGTCTGCCAAAACACTGGCCCCTCTTTGTCACACACAAGTTACGCACAGTTTTCTGGGTCCAAGTTTTCCCTAAAGTCCAATTTACACCCTGTGTCACACTCAGGGGTCCCGCATAAACTCTGGGACATATTTACAATCCCCTTTCGCCACAGGAATGTCACTTTTTATGACGTTCCTATGACGATAAAGCCTTTGCCTTATTTACAAGGCGGCATTGAGCTACTTAACGTGGCTTAACGTTGCCTTGTACATAAGGCCCCCTTTCACTCGACACTTAGCGTGAAAGAGGTGGGCAATGGGTGTTGCGGTGGGCGTTCCACCGCAACACCTATTGATTTTGACGCTGCCCCCTATTAACAAGGGTAGCCTAAATAGGAGGCAGCGCCAAAATTAAGACCCGGGAAAACCCGGTCTTAGCATGGTGAAAAGAGGAGAAATGCTTAATTTTTCCTCGTTCTTGCTGTTTCTATGTGTGCTGCATTGTGCAGCACACATATTAACAGCAAATTGCCATGAATGATTGTTCATGTGCAGAAAGGTGTCCCTTCCTGAACATAGACAATGATTTAAAAAATGACGATGTGCAACTTCTATGTGTGCTGCACAATGCAGCACACACAGAAGTTACAATTCGCAATTCTGGATTGTTTATGTGCAGGAAGGAACACCTTCCTGCACATAAACTATCATTCCCTGCAACGCAGACACCCTTGCACTATGGTGCAAGGGTGCCTGCATTGGTGCTATTTAGCTAGATTTAGCCCCAGCGCTAGGGGAAACGCTTTGGTGCGCCGCATTCTTGTGAGTGAGGCGCATCCCTGCATTTTCAGAATGGCGGAGTGTGGCATTAGCAATGTTTGCTTTAATGCCACGCTTCGCCATTCCCTTGTAAATTTCCCCCCCTGTGTCACGCCCAGACGTCCAAGTGACCAACACCTCTCACTCCTTTCAGATACTACCTGTGTTATGAAACCTGTTAGCACTGAGAAATCCTTCTAACTAAAAAACTATGAGACTGAGGTGCCAGCTCAGCCCATTGAGGATAGCTGTATCACAAAAGTATCATCCTGGGAGCCATAATGGGCTATATAAATAATTTTCACTTTTCCTAGCATGCTAAATATTGACAAAAGGTGACTTCCGCAGGATCGCCATTGAGGCCGCCTTACGACTGATACAGTTGGGACATATAAAATAGGCACTATGCCAGACCCTGTCAGTGCGGTTGGGTTATCCTTTACACTTCTCCCTAGTTTGCCCCTAGACAATGATTTAGGTTTGGATGTAGTCTCTTACCCTCTGTGACGGCTGCTTCAGGCTGCTTCAGGAACTACCCCTTTCCCGCGGTTCAGCAGAACTTCCAATCAATTGCTGTGTCTGCCCATCTTTCACACTGAGCAGCGTGAATCCGTCCGGGAGGGGTCACCTTCTTCCGGCTGCAGTCTGGTACAAGGTCCCAATTCTCCTGGCTGGCACACCAAATTGTTGCTCGGGGTCGATTTACCTTAAAAAATAGAAGACAAGAGGCGTTTGACAAAACAGGAACAGTTTGTTTAATTAAACATTGTGCCCAGGACGAACAGTTACAGGCTCAAGGTCTCAGGACTGTCTCAATTTTACATTGGGTTCACATGCATCTTATATACAATTCTACAACAAGCAATAAACTTTTCTGTCGTACTATATATGGTGAGGAATGTTGGTTGCTGACTTAGAGTCATAAACTAGTGGTTAAATGGTTACTGCAGGTGGATCTCGACCTTGCGTGGAGCCAGTGTGGCCAGTGGTGTCGGTGTCCAGATGTCTGGCATGGGGAGAGCATGATCACAACGTGTGCTAGGTCCTGATTGGCTGTGTGTTCCTAGCTCATGTGGCATCTGACGTTTTAAGAAGCGTGCATACCCCCTCGGGCCATGTGTGCTTTATTGGGGGCAATCTGCCCTGACCATTGTAGTGACGCTGCACCTATCTGTGGGGTTGATCTAGAGTTTCCCGCCCATGTGGTTGCCTGACAGCTATGCACCCTCCCACATGTGACCCATTAATCAGTTATCCCAGGCTTAGGTCGCAGTGCCTGCCTGACTACATACTTGTGTGTCGAGGTAGATGTGGAGTTTGGGATGAAGGATTCTATAAATAAGGACGATGGTTCATTTTTATCAAGAAACACATTGATATCCATATTAACAACATTATAATTAAGGCTCCCGGTTTTCCGTTTAAATGGATTTTTACATATAAATACAGACGGAAAGCTTTTTAGCTTTTGTCTGTATTTATATATAAAAACGGGAAAATACTAACAAAACCAATGCTCCTCCTGCCTCTGTGCTCCTCTGTAAAATCCGAGTCAGAGGTGCACAGGGGCCTCCAAAAGAAAGGGGAAACTGCTGCCCTGAAACTGCTCCAGAGATGGGGTGGGGGGACTGGGAGCTCCGTGTCTGCAGAGACACTCCAGCACCCCCTCAAAGCGGTAGTTCACGCAAGATAATTGTTGGAGCAGTGGCAGCAGCAGATGTCCATTAAGAGGTGTGAAAACACCCCAGGCCATCGGCTGCAGCTCCAGCACCCTTTTGTTTTTTAGGTCTCACGTGTGGGGGATATAGGGCACAACTGGAATTGGGAGTATTTTGCCACAAATCAGAGTGGGCCGGTGAGAAGGGTGGGTTGCTTAATGAAAGGCAGGACGTTTTTTGAAAGAGGTGGCCGTGGGTGTAGTGATGTGATCTAAACTGAAGCTAGGGAGGGGCACTGCATTTAAACATAAGAAAGGAGGATCAGGTGTAAACGGAGGCCTGGGGACATAAGCGAAGTGTCGTGGCACATACAGGGCCGGCTTTAGGGCGGTGCGACCGGTGCCACCGCACCAGGTGCTGGCTTCCTGGGGGCGCCCTGTTTGAAAGTTTAAGCTTTTAAAGCACCTGCTGCAGCGTTTCTTTCCGCCTGCAATTACCAGGCCTCACATAAATGTCAAGAAAACTCGTGTGATTAATTATCTTCCTGGAGAGAGATCAGCGTTTTGTATAGTTGAGGTTTTGACTTAGGTGAAGTTAGTGCAGAGGGTTAATATGCCTGCTGCAAAGAACTTGTATCAAGTAGATTACATATGATGTAAACTAGCTTTAGCGGTTTTTTTCTTGCGTCAAAAATAAATGTGGATAAATACAGATAAATGACCAAAAACTAAATATGGATAAATACAGACGGAAATGTGAAAAAAATAAATACCATAAAACCGGGAGCCCTAATTATAATTGACCTAGAGTTTGTGACCATATAGGGTAATGAGTCAGAAGGGTGAGTTCCTTTATAAAGTCAGGGAACTCTGAGGTGACGCACAATATCCTATTATTAAACAGCATTTGGTACTTTAGTCCAGTAGCGGCTCCTGGAGGTAGTGCTGCGGGGCGATGGGGCGGGGCAGGGATGGGGCAGGGTGGGGGGTAGTAAACTCCAGCATACGGCCGAACGGAGGTAAGTACATAAATAAATAAATAAAACAAATTACATTGCACACGCTGCATCGCCATTTGGCGTTGCAGGGTGCGCAATGTAATTTGTTTAATTTTTTTATGTGTACTTACCTCCGTTCGGCCGTATGCCGGGGTTTACTACCCCCCACCCTGCCCCTACCCCGCCCAGCCCCACCGTCCGCAGCACTCCCTCCAGGAGCCGCTACTGCTTCAGTCCCTATAATACTAGTGGTGGGCGCCACAAGCGAAAAGTTGCAGGGGGGGGAGGAGGGGGCACGCATGGGGGTAGCGCGGGAGGGAGTGCGGGGGAGGGGGACAAGGGAATAATAAAAAAAAAAAAATTAAAGTTACTCTTACCTGCTGCCAGCCAGCTCCGCAGCGCGCCTCAGTGCTGGGTCTTTCATGTCCCAGCAGACACTGGGACTATGTCTCAGACTCTCTGTCCAGGATTGGCCTGAGCAGGCTAAATAGACGCTCTGCTCAGGTCCGGGAGTCTGTGAGGTTTCTCTAATTCGGCTGTTCAATACAGCCAGTATAGAGAAATCTAAGTGCGCATGTGTGTTTTGAACAGCCTGAGATGGCCGGCCAAACACACATGTGCACTTAGAGAGTGTACAGAGCACTCCTCCTCCCCCCTCCCATACCCCAGCCCATCCCTCCCTGCACATGCTGGCTGAGCAAGCTGCTTAAAAATAAAAAGATAATGAAATAGTGTTTAATTTTTCTGCTGCTGGCTCTGAGTCAGTGGGCAATGCTCCTCCGCCATTGCGCAGGAGCCACCCCTGTATAATACATGAATACACCATCACCTTTCACACAAACCCACTTAAATTCATGTGGCCTCATTTATAAGGATTTGGCGTAGTGTAGTGCAGCAAGTCTTCTTGCTGTGCTGCCCTACACCAATGTGAGAGTGCAGGAATGCACCGTATTGATGGAAATACTGTGCATTCCTGTCCTTTCCCCCTCACACTGGCACACAATTTACTGCCTAGCCCCAACGTAAGCACCCTTGCACCACGGTGCAAGGATACCTCTGTTGCACGCTGGATTATTTTTGTGCAGGAAGGGGAACCTTCCTGCACAAAAACAATTCAGAGAGGCATTTTCTTCTTTCTATGTGTGCTTCAGAATGCAGCACACATGGAAAGAGGAACAAACGAGGAGAAATAAAAAGGTTTCTCCTCATTACGCATGCTCTGGGGAGGCCTAAGATTTAGGCACTGCCCTAGGTTTACATGATTAAGTAAATCTGGGGCAGCATCAAAATCCATAGGTGTTGCGTGGGAACACTCTCTGTGATGCCCATGGAACGCCTCCTTGACACAGAGTAAGGCAACACAGCCACTTGCCCTGCTTTGTCTTACTCCATATCTATGAGGCCACGCGAAACCACGCAGGGCGGCTTTGCATTGCCTTATATATATGACTGAGAGACTTGCTCTGCCGGAGCATCAAAAAAGGGACGGTCTGGCAGCTCAAGCCTCTCATTAATAAGTTCCTTGGTGTTTTGCACCTTCATGTGAAAGAGATAGCATGGCTGCCAACATGAAGGATAAAAGCGGAATCCGCTGTATGAAATTAAACACACCAAAAATCATTAAGCAATGTATTGCCAAAAACATATTATAACCAGTTTAATGCAAGTCTGATTAAAACATTATAGAGCTCAGAATGTGTAGAAACATGCAGAGAGATTCTATATTTGCTGTAATGATCCATGGTGTGCAAAAACGTAAACATGTTGCCATGAACTTCTCATTTCTGCTGACCATTGTTCATTTTAATAAAAAATACTGATCAGAAGATGAAAAAGTCTGATCCCATTTTCATTGCTAAAATTGTAGCTCTAATTATACTCCAAGACCTGCCTTTCACCCTGGGTGCTGTCAGCAGGCAATACAATGCCACATCTCAATTGTAAAAAATTATTACAGTTATGTAGTTACATCATTTGCCTATTACAGGCGACTACAGACGTCACTACTCGACTCTAATAAGGAAGTTGGAGTTGGACTTTTATACTGGGATTGAGTGCTCCCTTGTATTTTTATACTAATATGAAGAGGACATGCTACCATATGCTATAACTGTTAAAAATGTACACCATCGTCAGCATGTATGGCTGCAGGGCAGGACTGGCTATTTCCCCTGGAGGCTGGAAGGGTGTGGGGGCAGTTTTGCAGCAGTAGGGGGTAGTTTTGTTACTGGGGGCTGGTTTTGCAGTGGGTGCTGTGCAGCAACAAAAGCAGCGGTGCTTCACACTTTCACCCCCTCAACCACTTCACCCCCACTCCCTCAATGGGGCTAGTCCGACAGATTTGCCAGGGCTGATTTGGATTCCCAGTCCAGCCTTGTATAGCTTAATATGAAGGCAAAGAGTTGTTGGACATTTTCTTTTGTGTGTAAATATGCGGCATGAATGCCGTTTGATTGTGTGTCTTTGTTGCAGTGCATTTCCTTCCTTGCCTCTCATATCACCGAACTGAAACGATCACAGCTGTCAAGAGCAAAAGACTGGAAACCGAGAGGCCAGTACATTAAGACAGCACATAATTGCCAGCCTCTGAATTCCTGACATTAATCAATGTTTTACTTACAGGAGGCAGTGGCGTACTGGTCTTATTTTATTTCCAACACACTGGAATTATTCCAGCAAAAATAAAAAAAAGGAAAAAGCGGGGTCTGCTAATTAAAAGTAATGTGTTTTCCCATTTTGTAGCAATTTGAACACACAAAATAGTTAGTTGAAGCCACAGGGGGAAACAAACTGAGACAGCTAGAAAAAATGTTTTGTGTCCAACCAAGCAGGGCTGTGTTAATGCACATTATCCCATTAATGCGCATCAACATCGGGAATAAGCGCGCCAATGCGAGCACGAAGCATACACTTATCATCGTTTGATAGCATGTTTAATGACAGATTGACGGCGGATTTGCAAATGTGAACTGGCATCCATGTTGCTAACTTCGGCTCCTGCCGCCTCCTCAGCCATGCCAGGCATATTTATGTACATAATTTGATTTTTCAGCCGCACCGTTAGTACATTTTTAACATTAGCTATGCAAGAACAACCAGCCAAACTTAAGTTGCCCCTATCGGTTTGAGTTCATTAGACTGAAGGAAGACGGGCCCCCAGTGAGGTAGATGGAGATGCCAGCGCGAGGTAGCCAAGGTCTCGCGCTTCCAGCAAAGCGCGCGAACACATGCCAGCGTGTCTGTTACTGCAGGACGGCCCTTATGTGCTCCTGTTCAAAGGACATTCTTGAGCTCTGGGCATTCGGCTACGGATCAGCTGTCATGTTAGCTGTTCCACGGACAGGCGTTCTCTGGCATTTAACCCAGGACTGATTCGAGTTTCTTCAGTTAGGACCACTGTAAAACAGTGCAGACTTTCAGAGGTTCATTTTCAGAAAAATACAACGTTGGGAAGATTTTCTTTTTTTTGCAGTGTTATATAGCACGAGCCTGACCCAACGTCAAGCAAAGCACTTTATAGGACCACGAGATTACATTTCATCATTTAAATAGGGATGAGAGATTGAGGCTCACATTTCCTGACACACAGTAACACAAAGTACGGATATGTTTCGACTTTGCACTGCTTTGTGTCAAGGGAGCGTTTCGTGGGTGGTTCCAATGCAACCCCTCAGGGGTTTTGTCGCGAATCCCTATTCATTAACATTGATAAAAAGATTTTTGCACCAACACCTTACACGTCCTCAAAGCAGGCACACCGAGGAAAAAATATTTAAATTTCTCGTTGCTTTTCAAACTTTGCATCTGCGATGCATTACACAGCACACATACAAAGTAGGAAAAGTATTAAAGCATAGTTTTTTGTACAGGATGGCTCTTCTTCCAGTCCGGCACCCATCTTTCACAGAACTCACTTAGGGCCTTATGTAGGTAAATTACATTTACCGATTCTTAAATACCGAATTTTACCGATTCGGTATTTATGAATCGGTAAATGTAATGTAGGTAAAAAAATACCGATTCGGTAAGTGTCGGTATTTTAGAATTGGTATTTACCGATTCGATAATGGTAACCTGTATCTCATTGATTCCTATGGGCCAGGAGGCCCATAGGAATCAATGGGAAGCCAGTTACCATTACCGAATCGGTAAATACCGAATCGGTAATGGGGGGAGCTCAATCAAGGGTGGCAGGGTGTCACATTGACACCCTGTTGCACCCCTGATTCCTGCATGTGTACACATGTGGCACACATACATGCCCTGAGGGCATGTGTGTCTGCGACATTGCACACATCTAAGGGCCAAATAATGCCTTAACTGAGACATTCGTCATTTACCACCAACTTTCAGTTGGTGGTAAATAACGAATCCCCACACCCACCACACACTCCCCCTACATCTCATTTCTGTATCCGGTATTTACCGAATCGGTAAAATTACCGTTTCGGTAATTTTACCGATTCGGTAAATTACCAAATACAGAAATGATCCCCCTACATATCAAAAGCCTAAATACCGGTCGGTAACGGTATATTTACCGAAAATCGGCCGTTACCGACCGGTATTGGGCTACCTACATGAGGCCCTTAGTCTTACATTTTGGTGAAAGATTGTGTGCTTTGTCGCTTGGCAACCTAAAGTCCTACAGCACTTGGAGACAGGAAAACAGCGCCATATCCTAATAGGTATAGAGATGTTCTGCTCGCTACTTTTCATGCACTTTAGTTGTTGCGTTGCATGAAACGTTATTAATCGACCCATGAGGGATTTGCCCAGAATCACAGGGCATTGAGCCTAGGCCGGCGCTAGAAGGTTCAACCATTCCAAAGTTATTAGCTCTGTCTAATAATGCTTCTTTGAGCCTCGTGAAGAATGTATTTCTGGTGTTTGTACTGGCCATTTTGTTGGATGGCAAGCTGTGGTGCAATGCAAAATGATAGGCTCCTTGTGCAGAATGAGATGAGGGGACCCTAAGCCTCCTATATCTAACAAATATACATTGATCTTGAACTTAATGGGGGCCCACTGAAGGACTGGAGGTCCCCTTATAGGTTTGCGACCCATCTGTGCCAGAAAGGCTGCATGGGTGTGCGTTATGCCCCTGCTGGAGAGGGGTCAGTATTAGACCCAGACGGAAAATTTTATTCAACTGCCAGAAATGGTGGAACTTGGGTGATTCCGCTTTACTCTGGTAATGCGGAGTTCTGGCCAAATTCAACCAATCACTGTGTGGTGGAATCTTTTTCTCCCTTGAGGCTCCAGAAATGTGAGGTGCCGAGCGCAAGCGAGCGCAAGCTAGTTCTGTGTCCCCATGAGTGATTTCCGGGCACTAGGAGGACTTCCGGTCATTTTTTTTTAACACAGGAATTTGTGGTAACAGGGCTACTTCTCAAGTCGAGTTTAAACTCAAGCGGCAACAAAATCAACTCGAATAGTGCACTCTTGCACACCTCAGGGTGCAATACGTGCTTATTTTTCAGCACAGAGCGCTCTACAGGCTCTCAATCGCAGTATGAGCAGCACAATATGCATATTTCTGACCGTTGTTGGAACTCCACGGAATCTTGAAGAGTTTTTTTAAAAACTCAACAGAATTCTGTGGAGTGAACTTCCGTGAGTTCTGCCCATCCCTATTCAGTATATTTTATGTTTTATGTCACATGAGAATAGTATTATATCCATTACATCAGCCTACCTCTGAATTGTAGGGTATATATATAATTACTGCTCTTAGCACTCAATAAAATATGACTCTACTGAGTTGGAATGTATAAGGTGTGACAAATACCACTCAGCTGCAAGCTATTGCACAACTTTGGGGAATAATATGGATTGTGGTGCTCACAGCACCAAAATAGGCATGTTCTGGTATTTACTGGCTGCTTTCCTTGCTGAATATCAGCTCATTTGACTGCAGAACATGATATGTGGTAAAAGGAAATACCACACTGCTAGGAATTTAACGCCATCTCATTGTGAGGCCTCAATTCCACCTACAAATAAGCCCAGGGTAAAGTAAGACTAATAACACTCATTCTTAGTTAAAAGTTATAGAATAGATATTATAGGATTACCTTACAATGTAGTGGTATGTTGAAGCAACGAATACAAAGCTATTACTCGTGTTTATTGTTGACCTCTATTTGGTGACATACAGACTTTTCTTGATGGGTATGATTTCTATAGACTCCATGGGGCCGATTGACAGAACTAATCTGAGATAAAATCCTAAACGTACTACTTTTGGTATTCACAGAAGCCATTTAGTGGTAATAAAGTTAGGACTCCTAACTTTACTACTACTAAACTGAGACAAATTCCTACCTTTATGACTTTCGGTATTCACAAAAGGCATTTAGTAGTAGTAAAGTTAGGAGTCCTAACTTCACTAAGGTAACGCCTTCTGTGAATACCAAAAGTAGTACATTTAGGATTTTATCTCAGTTTAGTAGTAGGAATGTTAGGAGTCCTAACTTTACTACTACTAAGTGCCTTCTGTGAATACCAGAAGTAGTAAGTTTTGGATTTAATCTCAGATTAGTTCTGTGAATCGGCCCCCATATTTTTTTACCCCAATAGAATGTTAATATGTCTTACTCTTGTCTGCACATATTTGATGTTCAACATAAGGCAGTGCCACTACACTTAATAAACAATAGTAAAGGAATATGAATTTAAATGGCTTCTGAAAGCACAAGATAAAATTAGTCTATTTTATTTAAATAATTATAATGTTACTGGCATAAGAATGGTTAATGCAGGGGGCGTGGCTAGCGGCATGGACCTATCTGCACGGAGCTCCAGCTGAAATCTTATAATCCGCACATAAATCCGGCGGTTTAATGACCCAGAACGACCGATTTCATACCTAAGCAATTCCGGCACCTGAGGTGGCGCTGCGGGGGGGGGGAAGTATTCTGGAACTGCCCGAGGAGCTGCGGCTTCAGAGCGGCCTGACTCTACGGAGCGCTCCTCAAGATGGCGCCGACCAGCAGAGCTCTCTTGCAGGCTCCATCGCAGCGCTGAGGCAATAGCTTTCCTGTGGTGGTCCCGCACAGCGGTGTAGAGGTGGCGAGGAACACTGTTGTCATGACCCTCCTTTCCCTCCCATCTGGACTGCGCGACTGACCTGATGGCAGCTGCTACGAGCTGAGGGAGGTGAGACGCGGTCCCGGAGGCCATGTGCGTCAATGGTAGCTGGTCCCTCTGAAGCCTGAGAAGAGGTGCGCTCGCGGCGGCCCCCTGCTGGGGGACGCCGGTGGTGACGGCTGTTGCCGTCATGTGTCTGGAGGCCCGCCTGTAACACGGTGACCATTGCTGCCCTCCTGGGGGTGAAAGGGGCGGATTGGGGGCCCGAGAGTGCCGTGGGCGGCCGACACCCTGAAAGTGACCTGCTGACTGAGATTGCAGTGTCCTGGGGCCTAGACCCTAGAGACCTGGGCTTTAGCCCCTTCCTCCTCTTTGTCCCGGATTATGATGACAGGCCATCACTGTGGCAGCCCTGCACCACGCAACTGTGGATAGTTTCTCAGTGGAATAACGCGCTTGACTGGATCGACGGCTCCCCATCACTGAGCTACAGAGTGACACGACCCACCTGGTGCGAGGGTAAGGTGACCAGCAGGGGCGGACTCTGTGGGACCCCCACCAGGGACGCAGTTGGGCCTGCACTTGGCTTAGAAAGGGAGCGCGACACTGGACTGAGCTGAGGCTTTATGTGGCATGAGGGAGATTGTCCCCCGGGACCCACGCGGCGCATCTGAAGCCTGCGGTACACCCCCTCAGAACGTGGTTGTTTTGAAAGTTGCGCCGCCTGGGGCGCTCCGGGGGTGGGGAAATCCACTGTGAGTAGCCCTCTTGGTACTGGGGGTGGCGCTATCCTCCTTCTGTGCCCCTCCCACGTGGCTGAAGAGCTATGGATACCCATCTTTTGCCTCTGTGGTGCCATCATGGGTAAAGATAAAGATCCCAAATCCTCCAAACAGGGGAAGATGGACCGGTACACTAGGGTGGTCACCCCACCCCCAGAGGAGCAACCATTGTCCCACACTAATATGGACACTCTACTACAGGCCATCCAGGCCTCTGGGTCGGCGCTGGATGAGAAGCTAGAGGAGGTTGGCTCGGAGGTCACGCTATTGCGCCAAGATCTCCGCAATTTGTCCGCTAGGGTCACGGAGTCGGAGACAAGAATAGGGGAATCAGAGGACATGATTCAAGATCTCCGTAAGGGACTCGCAGACTTACAGGCCTCAAACAAAGACCTTCAATGGCGCGTTGATGATGCAGAAAACCGCGCGAGACGCAATAACCTCCGCTTTGTGGGTTTTAGGGAGGGGGTTGAGGGAGGAAACACTGCGGACTTCCTTTAAACCTGGCTAACACAGACCTTCCCTGCTGACAAATTTTCAACATGCTTTGTCATCGATCGCACACATAGAGCTCTATCGGCGAAACCTCCCCCTGGAGCACCCTCTATACTCATTATAGCAAAATTCCTGAACTTTTTAGGTTAAAACTTGATCCTTCGAGAAGCCAGGAAATTGGGAGACATACACCACGAAAATGCGCGCATAATGATATTCCCGGACTACAGTAGGAAGGTCCAAAAACAGCGTTGCACCTTTGACTCCGTAAAAGCCAAACTTAGAACTCTCAAGCTACCTTATATGCTGGATGAGGCCTGGCGCTGGCTAGAAGAATGCCCCAACATGAATCAACCAGAAGACACAGGGGGGACGACTCAGCGTCAAAAGGAACCGATCAGGGGATCAACTGGGTCCCAGAAGACTGTCCAGACCCAGGGTCACCAGAGGATCCGGATGCAGGGGGCGACACCCTATGCACCGAAGAGCACGAGACGCCTACGACAACGAATCCCACGGTCGCAGGACCTCCAGAGAATGGTAGGTGCACACACTCCCCGCCTCTCTGGACAGACTGACCCTGGAACTGAAACTGACACTAGGGAAAGCACCTCTGACGAAGAAGACGCTGAGAAGACGCAACACCCCTTGCTGGCCGAGATAGTAGATATGAAACAAGATTCTGAGATGGCGAGACCCACCACGCAAGATGATGCACCTGATTCCAACTCATGATCAAGAACTTAAAGGGCTTACCGCAAATTCTCGGCATGGGGCTCCAACCATGAACGCTTTCACGCCCCAACGTCAACACCCTCTTGGCTCTGCATAGCGACATATATTTCGCATCCAAGAGCAAGAGATAGGCCATTCCAGGCCTGAAGCTTTGACTGTATTCTTCTTGTTTCCCTTTCTCTTCTTTTTTTACTCTTTTTCTTTTTCTGAGACCCCTGACCCTTCCCTACCTTCCTTTTTTCCCTGTTATCCCGTACATTAGTTGTTTTTGTCAAGTTCCTCTGCCGTATTTCAGGTACTGGGACCTAGTTAGGGTTTTTTGGGCAGGGACCACAGAGAATTCGGGGGCTGCCACGAGAGTTGGAACTTGTGGACTAAGTCGGGATTGTGAGGGCGACAGACCTACACCACCCTGAGGCTCATCCCTGAGCAACTGGCAGGGGATGCAACACCGGGGAGGAGGGAGGTGGGGTGGGGTGGGGGGATGGGAAGGGTGGGTGGGGGGATGGGAAGGGGGGGTTTGCAACAGTTTTTATGGTTTGGGTTGTATTTATTGGATGTTTCCTTTTGCATAGCAGTCACTACACACATCAGCGTGCGCAATGGCCCGCCCCCCCCCGATTGGGGCATAACGTGAACATACATGCTCATGGATCCAAAAGTTGACTATAGGTGCCTAGGAAACAAACAGGAGCTCAAATCCCTTGCTGTACTTACCTGGAATGTGAACAGTCTGGGTGACAAAATTAAAAGAGGGTTTGTGACTGCATACGTAAAGCAGGTACCTCCGCAGAGATACTTACATACATGGATACGATTCAGACCCCGAGCCTTGAGGATGCTGAGAGGGAGGGATTAGAATCGGCTATATCGGTCGACGAAATTAAAGGCGCAATAGCTAAATTGTGCCCAGGCAAGTCCCCGCGTCCGAATGGACTCCCCGCGGAGTTATACAAGAAAGGAGCAGACCTCTTGGCCGTGCACCTCCTGGCATTGTTCAGAGACGCGAACACAGATGGAGTTCTACCCTTGGATCTCAGGATGGCCACGATCATTCCAATCTACAAATCGGGGAAACCCCCTGAGGACTGCGCCTCATATCACCCAATCTCTCTCCTCAATATAGAGGTTAAACTCCTGGCGACTGTATTGGCTCTCCGACTTCGCCAGGTCATCACCGCCTTGGTGCACAGAGATCAGACAGGCTATCTTCCAGATAGGGTGACCAGACAAAACCTACGACGAACCCACAATTGGCTCATGGAGGTACAGGATCGTGAAGACTCCCACATGTTTCTATCCTTAGACGCGGAAAAAGCGTTTGATGCTGTACGCTGGCCCTTTTTAGAGGCTACATTAGTCAAGTTTGGGACTGGCTTCAAATTCCGTCAATGGATCGGCCTCCTTTATGCAGACCCCTGAGCCCGAGTTAAAGTGAATGGGTTATTGTCTGATGACTTTCCCATTCGACGGTGAACCCGGCAGGGATGCCCACTATCCCCCTACTTTTCGCCCTCACAATAGAAATAGCGGCGTGTGAGATCCGACAGAAACAGGAGATACGGGGGTTCCAAATTACGCCGTCAGAGACGGGGGAAGAAAAGATTTCACTATATGCGGACGACATTTTGTTATATGTTACCCAACCGGACGTCACAATCCCCACCCTGTTCCGACTCATGGACAACTATGGGTCCTTTTCGGGCTATAAATTGGCACAAGTCGGTGGTATATAGCCCAAAACCCCGGGAGGTCTGGCCCTCTCTCCCTGGGGCACTCCAGGTAGCGCAGATGGGTTTTACATATCTGGGGATTTACCTCACCACAGATAGAAAGCTTTCCTATAAAAAAAAACCATCCAGCGAGTCATAACGAAATTTGCAGCTACGCTCTCTGCTGTGGCTTGGGAAGCATGCGCGGATAGCCCTGAGTACGCTTCAGCGGAATCAATACAATTGAGGAATATCACTGCCAGACATTGAGGCCTATTATTGGGTGGTTACACAAAGAACTGTCACAGTGGAAACAAATTTGGAAATGTAAGAGAACATACATCTATTAGCAATACAAACAAATTTTGCGACAACACCTGTTACTTGCATGTATGCTCATCATTTAATTGATTATCCAAGTTTTCAGTCAAACAGAGGATCAGTAATTCAAATTAAAGCCAAAAACATCACAGTATCAACATTTTCAAATGTATATAGGTGTAAGGTACGTGATAGGTGCGGGGTTTTGGGATTAGTGCAGGGCGTTGTGAGGGAGGGAGGTTGTGAAAGATTTAGGAACATCCACAATTCATTGAAGAACCTAACCTGCCAGTTAAATGGCCACAAAACTTAAATCAAATAACACAGACTAAGACAGCAGTTGTACATTCACTGACAATCTCCTGTGTTGATTGAAGATAGGAAAAAGTCGACGTTTCGACCCCTGTTAGAGCCAGCAAATTGGTTTGCTTGGGGTTGGGGTCTTCATCAGGACCAGGGAAAGGGCTTACACCAGCATCAGCAGCAAGCATCAAGCTGGAAAATTGGGAAGGGGCCAGTCAGTGCTCCCAAGGTGTAGTATTCCAATGCTCGAAAAATGAGACAAGGGAAGGCTGAATGAATCAGCACAGACACTCATCCATTGGTGTCCAAAGCTCGAGGGCCGCGTAAGTCGGTCTGACAGCTATTAGCTATTATTGGGTGGAGCACTTGACACCGGTGAATGAGTGCATCCACTCCCCGGCTGATCATCCCTCATACAGGGTAGAGAGGGACATTATGGTGTAGCGTTCATGCTTACATTTCCTCTACGGGGGCACAGAAGAGGTCGCCTACTCCTGGCCACACAAGTTGCACTGGAAGTCTGGGACAGGGCGACCAAGGTCATGGGATGGGCACACAAACCGACGAAACAGACCCACTCTGGCACTGCACCTGGTTGAAGGAATTTCAAAGCAAAAGCACAGGTGCACCACACGTCAAAGATTCAGGAAGAACAATAATATAGCCGTTATTTCCACAACACTCGGGCGCTCGATACAGCCCCATACCGGCTGTGAAGACCGATACTTCTTGTATTATACAACAAAGAGATGGTTGGAATGTCGTGATCTGGTCTGTTTGTTAATATTATGGTGATCTTAAAAAATGCGCTGTTCTGATATAATCTTCTCTCACATAAGGAAAAGGGGAATCCTCTACAAATTACGGATCTGACTTTATCTCTACTCTTTCCGAATAGGATTGATTAGTTTTGCATCTTATACACGCCCTGAAGAAGTCCGCTTCAAGGACGAAACGCGTCGGCTGTGCTGTTGAGATCAAATTGTATCTATGATCTTGTATTTTAAAATGAAAAAATGAATCATTATAATCTTGGAATAAAAAGGAACTGTTTTTGAAGAACCTCGATGTGGGGAATGAATTATATTATTGTTCTTCCTGAATCTTTGACGTGTGGTGCACCTGTGCTTTTGCTTTGAAATTGTTAGGTCCTGTTGGGGACTTGCATTGTAACAGTAGGTGCGATTCAGTGTGCACACAAACCCCTAGCAAATATATAGGGACATGAATATGGGAGGGATAGCAGTTTAGGTGCTGTTCTATAGAGGGCTCCACTGTTGGGTGTGTCTAATGCCGCTTGTTTGTATACCTGGTTGAAGGAACTACACAAACTGAGGGGCTTTGGGGGCTGGGATGCCATTGGCATTTCCAACATAGGAGATGTAGTGGCTAGAGGAGAACTCAAACCCTTTAGGGCACCAGCAAAGGAATTTGGCCTGCACGCCACCCAAAGTTTTAAATATGCGCAGCTGAGACATGCCTGGGTAGCCGAAGACTCACTCTCCTCTCCCCTGCCGGACTACGCCCCACTGGAGTGACGCCTACTGCAGAAGCAGATATCCAGCAAGGCAGTATCCCTAACATACAGGACCCTGAACAATATTATGCCCGACGGATTAGGGAAGTTAAGAGACACGTGGGAACAGAATCTGGGCGCCCTTGAAACAGTGGATTGGTAGGCGGCCCTGACGCATCACAGAGAAGTAGCAATTAAATCACGTCTCCGACTCATCCAATATAGGATACTACACAGAGTGTACTACAATAGGGTCCGGCTTCATCATATGGGCCGGGCCAGTGAACCCCACTGCCTGAGATGCAGACAGGCACGGGGGGACTTTTACCATACTATCTGGGAATGCCCCGTCACCGCATATACTGGGTTCATGTCCTGGGTGAACTGAGTAAAGTACTGGGCGAAACACTATCACTAGACCCCAAATTTGTATTATTGGGTATACCCGGGGATGTCGATCTGGGCCGCCCCAACTTATTTTCACACAACTGACACTGGTGGTAGCCAAACGAGATGTGGCCCGCGCATGGGGGACAACGCTGCCCCCTCAGTTGGGGGAATGGAAGAGGGGGATGGATCTGTATATGGCAGCAGAAAGAGTTACATACAGGGCGAGAGGGTGCCCGCGGAAGTTTCGTAAGGTATGGGGAAAATGGAGGACCTATTATGGAATGGATGGAGGACTGGGAGCCGACTAGCCAATTACAACTTGCGGGCCAGACTGTACTTCCTAAGAGGGGACCATTGAGCCTGTCTCTCAGGCAGATGAGGAACATGGGAAAGACTTTTGAGAGGGAGATACTGGTTGGAAAACTGCAGATTTGCTCACACCGAGGGGGGGGGGGAGGCAATGTATCCTAAGATGTGGGTCATATGTAATTGTTATCGCACGACTGTGACCAAATGTGACATGCTTATTGCTTTGTTTTGGTTGAAAATGCAAAATAAAAATATTTATTTAAAAAAAAGAATAGTTAATGCAGCATTGGATATTGTTTAAGGCCTGGTACAGTCATATGGCTTGACAACAGTCCCATGACGGTATCTGTGAAAAAATATTTTTTTTGTGTATGTTCTTACTAAGTTTTTTATTAAACCAACATGAACAATAAAGTTGATAATGTGAGTCAGTCTTGGTCATTAATATGAGTTGTTAGTTCTCTTATTGCTCTTTAAATAATTGAAACAAATTAATAGGACTTAAAGATCGACTGTCTGAATTGCTGGACCCACCATATTTCTATCCCGACTCGTAGCCACTGTGCTCTATTTTTACAGCTATTTTACAGCTTGAGGCTCCAATGAAACACCTCTTGATCCGCAGCACTCTACTCCCACTTTTTGTATTTCTGTCTCTCTTCCCTGCCCCAGCCTTTTTCGTGGTGGTTGCCAGCCATGGCCTTGACAGGGGACACTACACACAGGACATTCTGACTATTTCCTGCCGGGTGAAGGGACAGGAAGTGGAAATGGATAAAGTGACAGCATATAGTGGGTATGGATAGGGCAAGAGTCAGAGCCCCTTTCTGCTGTGGGCACAGGGCAGACAGCGGCTACTGAAACTCAAAAGTGGTGGTTGAGGTAATTTGCCAATGGTGTCCTGGGGTTCCGCCTACTGTGGCTGTGCAAACTGGGCCAAGTAAGCCCTTTCGGCACTTAGCTCTCAAGGTAGTGAGGATTTGCAGTCGCAAACTACTTCGGTAGAGTGAGGGCAGGAGCTCAGAACTCAACAGCCGACCTATAGACACAATAACGAAATTTACAATCCAGTGCTTATCTTTTATGAAAAAAGAATGGTTGTTAGTCATACAGAAGAACTCAATATTGCACAATTCATTTATTCATTGTTGTTAGATCGGGTTGATTGTCCATCAACACAAAAAAACATATTTAGGAAAATCAGAACTCTAATACATTACATACTACTGGTTACAGTTGATTAGCACAATCATATAATGTAACATTTCATCAGTTAAAAAAATAACAAATCCTACAATATATATTAATATAACCAGCTAAATCTATCAATTTGAAAATTATTCTGAGGCATGTTAAACTACATTTTATGTGCAAAGCTGATTGTATTTAATTTGAGACAGCAAAAACTACACAAGGGTTAGTATCAATCTTGCATATTCTTAGGTCATCCCAATAATATTTAATGCCAATATTGCAGCATAAAAATAATCCATTTGACGTTCGGGATGTGATAAAACAACAAAAGGACAGAAGATGCCCCTCATTTCCTTTACATAATTACATAGGGAGCAGTGGTGTATTTTAGATTTACTGTTAGTCCAGGAGCAAGCAAAACTTGCAAGTGTGAGAGTGCCCAATCTGTAATTGTATTTTATATATATGACCCTAGTCGAGGGTGGATTAATATAATCCAAAAAGTAACCAGTTTAGTTTCACATTTTATCGTTAAAATGCAGCTGTGGCCGTTGCGGGTAAGAGTGGTGGGGCAGTGGAGCCAGGTGTGGGGGGATTTCGACGGACGATGACCAGGGAAAATTAAATAAATAATACATTTTCCCTAGTCATCATCATTTGAGGTCTAGGGGAGCTATTACCTCAACCATGAGTGAAAACGCATCTATGATGTCCCTCCAGTACATTTGTACTTTATTGTAGGCGAATTCCAGGTGAAGGAAGCCTGCCCTAGCGCACCACATCTTTTGTAACCCTCGTCCTCCCACAACACAAACCACCATAGACTCATTGGAGTACAGTGGGCATGCTGTAAAAACCTAGGGGCAGATTTACAAGCCCCTTGTGCCTCCTTGCGTCGCCATTGCATCACTTTTTTTGATGCAACGGCGGTGCAAACATTGCGGCTAATTTACAACGTGGCGCATCTAGGGAGATACGTCACGTTGTAAAGCCCTGCATCATCTTATACCTGCACCAGGTATAATGTATGCAGGGTAGGCGTTCTAATGCAAAAAGCCATGCAGAACTGACGCACACTGAAATTTACAACATTTCACTGAGTCACTCTTCGCCTTCACTGCGTCAAATTCCCAACGCTTGCTCAGACCAGGCATAAGGAATGACGCATGGCTTTTTGAATGGGCCTCATCTATCTGTTGTGGTGCAGTGCTGGAGTTGCATCACTTTCATGGGCAACTCCAGCAATGCATCACTTTTGTTCCAAAAGATGCATCAGTATTTCTGATGCACCTGTTAGTCCTTGCGCCATGGAGCACAGTATTGTAACTACAGTGCATCCATGGCGGCGCAAGGACAATTGCCACTGGTGCAAGGAAACTGACGCATCTATGCAGAGGCGTCAGTTCCTGGTAAATCTCCCCCCCCCACCCCCCCCCCCCCATAGTATATAATCCGAAGACTACAACTGGGGGAAACCAAATGTCTATATCATCAAACACACAGTTTCAGCTGCATATTTGCTCAGGATTTTTGTGGTAAGGAGAGCCTGGGGGACTTGTCGGGGCCTTTTGGATTTCCATAATACAATCAAAGTTAATGTGCAAAAAAATAATATAATTAGCACAAAATTTAGACAATCTCTGGTTATCACCAGTTTAAGATGAAAGACAAACAAATAGCAATACTCGTTCGTACTTATTGCTGCGTCACATGCCCAGTTCCACGAGTCAGGTGGACCGGGCAATGATATGATAGTTCATAAAGGTAGACAAAATGATCAAGCCAAAGACGGGGTATGCCTTCCCTATCTTATCCTGGCCTTGACGGTTGAGGGTGGGCCTGCCCATGACCCAAGCTTTGCCGTTAATTATCCTGCACAATGTTGCTGGTGCATTATAGTGCTTGTGGGAAAAAAGGCCCACCTCCTCCTCCTTCTGGTGCCTTGTGGTAATGTGGAGGTTGTAGTCCGACAAACGGCATTCAAAGGGTCCCTCACAGTGGTGTTGCTGCTGGCACTTGTTTGCACTAGTGGGAAAGTAGTACCTCATGGTAATGTGAGAGTTGTAGTCCTGCAAATAGTGATCAAATGCTGCCCACATAATTGACTAGATGCGCAGCATTAATAAATACTTTGAAATAGATAGTGAGGCACTACACCTTTTACTCCTCAATATATTCCCAGTGCCCTCCAATCTCCTCCCATTGTGGTTGAGACCCTGAATCTATAGCCCCAAAACCTTATTTTAAGGGTAAATTAAGCAACGGTCCTGTTCATTTAATTCCTCTAATATATGAATTGCACAACTTCATATCAATGTCGCTTTACTCCATCTTTGCAAAAAGACTCCTCGGCACACATCCAGTCTTTTGTCCTTCTGCTTAGTAGGTCCTGGGGTTTTTACCTGCTGGCTTTTGTGCCAGCTCAGGAAGCATGGCCGGAAGGCGCTGGACCCGCTCTGATGGCAATGTCCTTCTTGGGTGTAGGCTCCACTAACAGCCTCACTCGTAATGATAGACTTGGAGGTGATCAGTGGGCAGTCCTATGTAGCAATGCCTGCTTTCAGCAGTGGTGGTCCTCCTGACCGGCTATGGTGATGAGCTGGTGTGGCAGTTACAGCCTCCTGGTCGAGCTCCTTGTGAAGGTATACTCTGGCAGTTCTGGTCTCTGGGACAAATGCTGGAATTTCTCATGTGAAGGTGATGCCCTCCATTTGTTTGCTGCATCAGCAGCTGCAGCATGAGTCTTTCAGCTCACAGCACTCTGCAGGGCAACACAAGCAGTCATTCAGGTAAAATCTTCAATGCAGCTTACAAGGAAACTGCACAGAGCAACCGTGGGGACCCCTTCACATCATCTATCACTCCTGTGTATATGCACTGAATTAAGTTGACTTTTGCTGGGTGCTCCTCACATTAGGAACATGCGGGTCTTCTTCTTCTGGACCATCCCTTCTCCTGCATGGCCAGCCGCACTCCTTCCATCTAGCAGTAAGCAGGCACGATTCTAGACTCCTTAGACAGCCCCTCAGCTCCAGCAGCAGAAAGTAGTCAAGAATTTGGGACTGGAACAAAATGAGGTAGTTTGCTGTCCACATTTATACACATTTTTCAGATAGTAGATGTGAATGCATTAGGCTTCAGAAACAGTTCGGGTTGGTTCTTCTTCAAACGTCATTCTCTGGCTGTTCTCCAGACATAGCCTTTGTGAGAAGTGATGGTTCTCACAGCATGTAGCAACTGGCTGGCTCCAAGCAGGGGTATCCAAAACAGAGGCACAGTGAAGAGTGAGTTCTTCTCCTGGCTTTTATCAGTCTATGTGATGCAGTAATCAGAGACAGACAAAAGTGTAGGGCCTGCAGAGAGACGTCCACACCTTGAACAACAGATAATGCACTCCCAACCCCGCGCCCCTACCATCTAGCAAATGGTATTTCTCATGAAGAACTAATCAGCAGTACTTTGCGAAAAAGGTCCTCATTGAATTTCTAAAGGTAGTTCTGTCTCCATCCTCTTCACTTCAATGTGCACCTTCCAGCCACAGCAATGCTGGCAAAACACTTCTATTGTCGGGGTGACGCTGTAGTATACCCTGAAAACATGTGCTTTTAATTATCTTCTAAAACTTCTAAAATGTAGGAGCAATGAGGCAAGAGTCATATGTGGTGGGATGTGGTCCCAGATCGTAATCAGGAAACGTGTGAAGGCTTGTTTTTTTTATTTCTGTTTTGGTACTCTTTGTCCTCGCTCCTAGTGGCATCCTGGCTCATTGTGTTGCTGAAGTCTGCCATTTCAAGTTTTAATGCCAGGAACGGTGATGCTTGGAAAACGCAGTCTTACGCAGCAGATCTTAATGCTGTGGGCTAGCAGGTGTGCAAAGTGTAACTTCTCCACAGAATGGGCTATGTAGGCAAATATATTTTGTCCTTTGAATATTTGAGCTCTGGAATAAAGGGAGCACATTCATTGGAGCAAGTGTCTAATTGAGTAGGGTACTGCTACAGCCATGTCATATTCTAAACACAGGGGCAGATTTACAAGCCCCTTGCATCACTTTTGCTCCGTCGTTGCGTCACTTTTGTGACGCAGCGGCAGCGTAAAAGTTGTGGCCCATTTACAACATGACGCATCTAGGGAGATGCGTCACGTTGTGAAGCCCTGCGCCACATTAAACCTGCGTCAGGTTTAATGTATGCAGGGTGGGCGTTCCGTCGCAGTAAGCCCCATAAAAGTGACTCAGTGAAATCTACAAGATTTCACTGAGTCACTTTGACGTCCATGCTGCGTCAAAACCCTGCGCCTGCTTGAAGCAGCCATAAGGAGTGACGCAGCATGTTAGGCATAGGGCGCCCCTGAGCATTGCTGGAGTTGCGTCGTGATTGCGGCACGACTCCAGCAATGTGTGACTTTTCCGTCAACAGATGCGTCAGAATTTCTGACGCATCTGTCAATCCTTGCACCATGGTGCGCCGTATTGTAAATACGGCACATCCATGGTGACGCAAGGATTTGGAATGTTGGCGCAGGGAAAGTGACACATCTCTACAGATGCGTCACTTTCTTGTAAATCTGCCCCACAGTATTTAGACATTTTTAAAGGAGCTTTTGCCAAACCATATGCAAAAATGGCACCTAAAATTGGAAAAATATGAATCTGCATTCCAGATTACGATCCCACAATCCTTGACGAATCCAAAAAGTATCTACACCCAGTCAATTACATCCCACGGCATCCACTCGATGATGCCAAGGGACATCCACCCCAGTAAAGGGTTATCTGAATTTTGTTAAGCAGCCTAGAGTCTGCCTACATGGTCAGGAAAAGGGCTCATTGAGGAAACTCTATCCGACTTTGCATTATACACAGCAAGATGCTAGATAGATTCTAAGAGCAGAGAACATGACCGGGCAAAATGGTTCCACCTTCATAGGCCTGCTTCGTGGAAGGAGAGTCAACACTCACCTCTGCTCTTTTCAATGAGATTTCTGCATCACGAGCAGTGGCTGATCCCTTGAATCGTTGAAGAAGCAAGATTTTTAATGATCAGTCAAGAACTTTCGACGGCATAGATGGAAGCATCCGGGCACTTTTAATTATCAGCCAGACCTATGGATGTCCCAATGCTTGTTTTATTTGAAAGCTTACTTAGCAGAAGTAACAGGCCTTTTAAAAAATTAATGTGGAAACTGTCATTTTCATGTTAAATTTCTAAATAAAATATTCGCAGTTCCTAAAAATCTTTGCCATATGGTTGTCTTTTATGTCACACGGCCGCTTGGATTCCAACACTCGACTTGTTAATTCTTACACTTGTCCCCAGCTGGCATGTACACATATTTTTACATGAATTATTTATCGTTGCACTGCGGCACCTGAGAAATGTTTCGAGCCACACCACTCCATCAAAGATAGGATGCCACACCCCGTCATCAAAGACTTTATGTCACACCCCGCCTTCAAAGGCGTTCCAGCAAACATCCTCTTTGACGGTAAACACATCCTGGTGCACGTCTATCCACGCCAGAGATTCTGCATTTAAAACTGCGCTGCATAAACGACAGTAAATTGGTCTTCACAAACTTACGGATTGTATTAAAAATGCAAACTGCGTCTGCAAAATATCTTAGTACGTTACCTTTAGGTAGAAAACTCGAATACACTCAAGGACTTGATTTTGCACCTGTTTCACCCACTGGTGTCTACAACAAATCCTTTAAGTATATACACATTGTGCTTCAGCAGTGCAGTTGACAGACCTGGGGGCGTGGTTCCATCCCCTTAGCTGCTTGAAGAGGCTCTAGCACCTGTATAGTCCCTGTAACTCGACCTCTCTCTGAAAGTTATGTGCTAAAGGAAAAGGATGCGATTCGAGTGAAAAGAATCACTTCACGCACGTCCGTGCACTTCCTGGATTTTTCTATTTTGTGGGTTCAGAGAGACAATATGTGATTTTCAATAAGGGAGCTGTAGTGTTTGGGGGAGCACTGGGACAGGGGAGGCCTAGGGGCATGGGGAACTGGTACACTAACAGAGGACACCACAGCCAGGGTCACTGTGGTGGGCCGAAGACCACGAGCGGTCTCGCGCCCGTTTATTTATACCTTCGGGCGTGCCCGCCCTCCGGGTGCGTGGGTGCGTGACCAGCGTGCTGGAACGGGCCGGGTGGCTCCGTTACCACATCCCTCCAATCTTTCAGATACAGAGATCATTTATCACGGAACAGTTCGGTTCTTGCGCACACCACGCAAAGTCTCTGAGTCTCTTATTCGGGGCGGGGTTTGGCCGAAGGCCATACGGCTGGCTCCGTGGCACATCTCCTCGTCCGGTTCCTCCTGCACCTCTGCCACTGGGCTCCTCGGCCTCCGCAGAGGGCCCATCCTCTCGATCGCCCGCCCGCCCCGGGCGGTGGGGGGGCACTCCGCGATGTGCTCGCCTGCCCTCCTGGTGATCCGCACCCTTCCGGGGCCTCAAGCTCTTCCTCCTGCGGGTCAGTCTCAGGGGAGTCGGATGTTATTCGTTTGAACCAAGATGCATTCCGAGTCACCGTCCGCGTTCCTCTCCTGGCGGACACCATGGTGCCCTGCACCCCGGTCACCTCCCACACTTCCGGTTCAAACGGGGTGCGATACTTCCAGTTCGGGTACCGGTCTTTCAGGATGACCCCGTCTCCCACCTGGAGACTCCTCGCCCGGGCTCTCCTCTTCAGACTGGCCTTCTCGTTGGAGGTCCGCCTCCTCCCTTGCGCCGCCTCTTGGTCTAGCGGCCGAGGCTGCCACACATGACTCGCTGGGATATTGTCCCTGGGTGCCTTCTTGAACAGAAGGTGCGCTGGCGCACACCGAGTCGTACAGTGGGGTGTCCTGCGGTAAGCACTTAGGAACTGCGAGAGGCATTGCTCCGCGTCTTCTCCTTGCTCAACTCCGATTCTCAGCGCCCGGTTCATCGTGCGCATAAATCGCTCCACCTCGCCATTCGCCTGGGGCCACTGCGGGGTGATCTTCCTGTGCCTGACCCCTCGAGCCGCTAAGTAGTCCTGGAACTCTCTCCCTTGGAACGGTGGCCCGTTGTCCGACCGGACTTCTTCAGGTAGGCCCATCATGGCAAATATGCGGTCCAGCGCCGCTCGCACCTGGTTGAATGCCGTGGATGAAACCACTTCCACCACCGGGAACTTGGAGTGTGAATCTACCACCACTAAGGTGTGTCGCCCATCCGGGAAAGAACCAAAGTCTACACTCAACTTGGACCAGGGTTCCAGACATGGGTCCTCCGTAATCACTGGGTGAGGTGTCGGCTCCCCCCGGTGATGTTACACGAGTGACAGTTGCGGATGGCTTCCTCAACCAAAACGTCCATCCGAGGGAACCACACCTTGCTCCGCAGCCGTGCCTTGGTCTTGGAGACGCCTTGATGCCCTTGATGCGCCAACCTCACCACCTCTCCTTGGAGACTCCTCGGAATGACGAGTGTTGCTCCTCGCAAGACCACGCCATGCGGCCCCTCGCTGAGTTCACTCCGCGCGTTCCACATCTGCTGCCGATAAACTCTCTCCTCTTCAGTGAGGGCTTGCACCCCATCCAGGAAGTTCCGCCAGTGGTGGGTTGCCAGCGTGCGCTTCACTTTCACGAGGCACTCGTCCAGCTCCGTGGCCTTACCGATGTCTTCCAATGTGAGTGCCACCGGGCATGCAGCTTGCGACACCAAGCGGACGAACTCCTCCGTACCCCACTCATCCGACTGACCAGGGTGCACCGGCTCCGGGTGTCGGGACAGGAAGTCCGCTGGGTTGCTGGCCCCGGGTCGGAACACGACCTCAAATCGGTACGCTTGTAATTGGACCGCCCATCTCTCGATCCTCGGGGGCCCTAGCCTCGCCGTGCCGGCGAAAAGCGGAACAAGGGGCTTGTGGTCGGTGACCACCCGGAAGTCGTGACCATAAAGGTAGAGATGAAAATGTTGACAGGCCCACTTGATAGCCAGCGCCTCACGCTCAATCTGCGCGTACCTCATCTCCGTGGCCGTCAGAGCCCTGCTGGCATACGCGGTCGGGACCCATTCTTTCGCCTCCGTCTCCTGCATCAGGACCGCGCCCAGCCCCACGGGGCTCGCGTCCACCACCACCTCTGTCCGCCGGTGTGGTCTGAAGTACGCCATGACCTTGTCGTCGATCAGCGCGTCCTTGACCGCTTGGAACGCCAGATCTTCCTTAGCCGCCCAGGTCCAGGGTTGACCACTCTTCGTGAGAAGCCGGAGCGGCTCCGACAGGGACGCCAGATTGGGAATAAACCTCCCACAGTAGGTTGCCATCCCTAGAAAACTCCTGACCTCGGTGGCGGATGTGGGCCTCGGGGCAGCGCGGATCGCCTCCGCCTTCTTCGGATCCACTCTCAGGCCTTCCCTCGAGAAGATGTAGCCGAAGAACTCGACCGACTCCTGGTAGAAGGAGCACTTGGCCTCGTGCAGGGTGAGGCCGCTATCCGCTAGCCGCTGCAGCGTGTCTCGCAGATGCCGATGGTGTTCTTCCAGAGTTCGTGAGAACACCAGAATGTCGTCACTCAAATTGATGACTCCATGGAGACCCGAGAGAGTCTCCCGTATGGCATTTTGGAACACTTCGGCCGCTGACGAGATTCCGAAACTCAACCGCTTGTATCTCCGCAGGCCAACGTGGGTGGAGAAGGTGGTTATGTTGCGGCTATCGGAGTGGAGTTCGAGCTGGTGGTACCCCGCGTTGAGATCCAGTTTCGTGAACCACTGCGCTCCGTTGAGGTCGGCCACAATATCGTCCATGGTGGGCGTGAGGTGCCTTTCGCGCTTGACTGCCTTGTTTGGGAGGCGCATATCCACACACAACCGGATGGCGCCGGGCTGCTTGGGTTTGGGCGCCACGACCAGGGGGGACACCCACGGGGTCGGACCCGATACCTTCTCAATCACCCCCAAATCTTCCAATTTCTGCAACTCCTCCTATACCCGTGGTCGCAGGAGGAATGGTATTCTCCGGTGACGCAGCGCCATGGGCCGGACCGTCGGGTCCACGTGCAGTTTGAACTGTTTCCCGCGTAGGCACCCTAGACCTTGAAACAGCATCGGAAAGTCCTTCAATATCTCCCTTGCATGCAGGTCGTGCACCTGATTCGCGAAGAATACCAGCGCCAGATCTTCGGCGGTGTGGCAGCTCAGCAGGGTGCCCCTCTTGCCTTCAGCCACGTGGAATGTCGTGGCCAGCTTCCTGCCATCGCTGACGACTTCAACGTCAATCACCCCTCGCAGGGACAGTGGCCGGTCACTGTCATATGTGAAGATTTGGGCTTTGGAGGGTCTCAGGGGTGGTCGTGGCGACAGCCTCTCATACTGGCAGCTGTCCATGACGTTCACCGACGCCCCCGTGTCGATGAGAGCGCTCACCGGGGACCCGGCCACCATGATGTCGCACATGGGCGGCGGTCTTCTCCTCGTGCCTTCCCGGCCCACGAACGAAACGAAGAATACTTCCTCTTCTTCCACCTCTTCCTCGAACTCTGGCTTGGAGTTCTCGCGCAGGGCGGCGGATTCCTCCACTGTCAGTTGGTGCACGCGCGCCGCAGCCCCACGCGGGCCGGAAGCACCTCCGCGCCCCCTTCGGCCACCTCTGCAGACCTTCGCAAAATGGTTCGCCCGACCGCACTTCAGACATGTTTGTCCTATTGCGACACACCGGCCGCCCGGTGGGTGACCTAGGCCGCAGTTGCCACAAGTGCTGCCCTGTGGAGCCCTCGCGGCTCCTCGCTGCTGGTTCGGCCGCTTCTGCAGCGCGTCCACTCTCTCTTCCTTGATTGCCGGCGTTTTCGGGGCCGTCGCTGGCCGATTGAGGGCCGCCTCCATCGCATCCGCCCGAGCATTGGATAGCTCGTGAGACCGGCCCAGGACCAGGATGTTATCTAGGGAGATGCCTGGCTCCCGTAGGATGAGACGCCGCAACGGGACCGACCTGCACCCTTGTATGAGCTGAGCCCGGATCTCTGCCCGCTGGTCTGGCAGCTCGCAGGACAGCGAGAGTTTCCGGAGGCGGGCATAGAAGACGTCGATGCTTTCTGTTTCTTCTTGTCGCGCCTGGCGGAGCTTAAACCACTCAAAATCGGGGTTGGTTTGGGGATCAAAATGGCGGTTCAGGGCCCTTATGGCGCCCGCATAGTCGTTGTCGTTCCCCCTGTCCGGTAGAGTTTCGAAGAGGTCGTACAGTTCTTCACCACCGTAGCACATGAGGAGAGACCTCTTGACCGTGTTGTCCGTCTCCCGCACCCCGACAAAGTAATGCTCCAGCCGTCCGATCCATGAGCGCCACCGCACCGCCGCCGTGGAGGGGTCCGACAATTCGCTGAACGGCGGCAACGGGGCCACCGCGCTGTGCCCAGGCGCAGCGGCCGCGGGTTGCGCGGCGGCCACCGGCTGAGGCTGCTGCGCCGTGCCACTTCCGCTGGGGGCAGGGGTGGTCATACTCGTCACTCCTCACTGCTCACCTCCCAGACCGTGGCTGCTTGGCTGGTGTCCAGGCGAGACCACCGTTGCACTTCCTCCCTTGTTCGGGCCGATGCAGGCCACCTGCCTGTCGCTGCGCGCAGGCGAGACCAATCGCTGTGTTGCGTGACGTGGACAAACTGCCTGGCTGGTGCTGCGCGTGGGCGAGACCTGCTCTTCTGCTGGTGCTGCGCGTGGGCGAGACCTGCTCTTCTTCCCTTTTGCCTGCGTTTTTTTTTCTCCTTATTTTGATGCTTTATTGTCCCACTCTCCCCAGCAGGCACCGCTGAGGACGCCCCCTGCTACAAACTCCCTCGGGGCCTTCACCGGCAGAGCTAGGGCCAGCTCTGTATATTCAGCTGCTCACGAAGCTCATGAGGGCCGACTCCCCCCTCCGATTAGAGCTCACCTGCAGAGCGCCCGTCTCAGGACCCACAGCGCGAGGACGCGCTCAGCGAGGTCCGCTTCGTTCCGCCTCCGCGGAGAGCGCCGGGCGCCACCAGGCAAGTCAGCAGTGCGCCGGAGGGGCGAGGCGCGGGTAGGCTCCGCCCTCGTCGCCAATGTAGTGTTTGGGGGAGCACTGGGACAGGGGAGGCCTAGGGGCATGGGGAACTGGTACACTAACAGAGGACACCACAGCCAGGGTCACTGTGGTGGGCCGAAGACCACGAGCGGTCTCGCGCCCGTTTATTTATACCTTCGGGCGTGCCCGCCCTCCGGGTGCGTGGGTGCGTGACCAGCGTGCTGGAACGGGCCGGGTGGCTCCGTTACCACAGGAGCCACCCAAGGCTTCGTACTTCTGCTAGGGACCCTTTGGTCCATTTCTGCTTGTTAAAAGTGACACTCATGCAGCAACGAAGCCCCTTAGTACCAATACCAGGCAATGCTTGTGGTGCCACCTGCGGTTCACCTCCAGCTACAATGGATGGGACCTGAAGGCAGTAGTGGCTGGTACCGTATTCTGGTGGTGGGCAGGGGGGGGTGGGGAGGGGGGGGGGAGAGACAAGGGACGAGGATAAAATAAAAAAATAAACCACTTACCTGAAATGTCCGGCAGCCGCCTCCCCTCTGTTCTCCAACCTCTTCCTTCTCCCTGTTCCGGCCCGCAGCAGGAAGCAATCGGCTCTCAGGTGTCCCTGAGCCAATCAGAATGCTGTAATGGTCGAGCGCCATCGAACGGCGCTCAGACGGAGAATTAGAGGCTTTGCATGTTCCTCATCAGGTTGCGTAATGCAGCCTCGTGGGGAAGATGCAAAGTTTGCGTGACAGTTTGGCCGGCCCAAGAGGGCCGGTCAAGCAGTCATGACCACTTAAGGGGTGCAAATCACTCCTCTCCCCTGCTGTGCCAAGCCCTGCACAGCCCTGAGAGCCACTGATTGCTAAGGAAAACTAAAATGATAATAAGGATAGTTATTATCATTTTAGTTTTCCGTCTGTTCAGTGGGGCACCGCTCCTCCATCATAGCGGAGGAGCCGCCACTGCCTGAAGGGCCTTAATGGCGGCAGGTGAAACCTGCTTGATGCCTTCTTTAGAAGTTTTAAAACTATTCCTCCAAGGAGAGGGCTCTAATGGATGTGGCGGTCTGACTCTTGGGCCAAGATTCATTTGCTCAGGCACTTGTACAATGCAAGGCAGCGAATCGTAACACATAGTTGCTCAAAAGGCAGTCTGTTGAACTTTTATGTGCAAAACTGTTCTGTGCAAAGAGTACATAGTGGGGTAAGAACAGTGCCAAAACTAATAGGTTTTCATGCAAATGTGAGAACTACTGAAATAGCAAGAGCTGACTTGGCATGAAAGAAATCCCAAAAGGAGCAAGCAGACTATTTTGTGATCTTCCAGTGCATACGATGTGTGATTACTGTGAAATTGCACATTGTATGTGGCTTACCCTTGGACTGTGGGGCAGTTCGCAAAATTCCCATATGGAGTGGGTGGCAATCTGATCTCCTGTATTTCTGTTCATGAGGTATGTTAGAAATTGCAACTAACTCTGATTGGTGGCCATCACAGATTTAGTGACCTGCTGGAGTCAGCAAACCACCACATCGGTGGTCTCTTTAAAAAATAATAATAATATTTTATACACCAGCATGAGTAAAAGACTGGATGTATAACTGCACATAGGGATCTACTAAGTGTGCATCTAACTTAATCAAACTAGAAAAAACATGTCTTATCTTGTATATTTCATAGCTCCTTGACCTATCTACAACCTATCCATAGGAAAAGCGTTTTTTGACTAGCTTAAATCTTTGGTGCCATTTGAAGAATCTTCCCAAAAAAGTGCCGTTTGTTATTCTAGATGTGCATGGGGTGATCCTTCAAGCTGGGGCCGAGAAAAAGGAGGGGATCAAAAATAGTGTGTTTCCCTTGTTAATTCTTGCAGGGTCTTTTGACACGCCTGCAGCCCGAACCGCTGGACTGAATGACACCAAATTTAGTAGAAAGGTAGATTTTTGTTATTTGGTGTAAATCAGTTCAGTAGTTTTGGAGATATTAAAGTATTTACATATACATATCTAAATATATATATTATTATTATTATTTTTTTTTATGTAGCCCAATTTCCTTTAAAGCATACAAGGCTGAGTGGACAACTGCTTAATCCCCAACAACCATTTTTCTCAAAGGGGAATAGGTCTCAAGGTATCCACCTCACTTTTACGAATGAGTTATCATCCCAATTCGGGAGATGGTAACACTTTCAAGTTTAGCAACTGGATAAGAGTCATAGAAAATTGATACATTGGATTAGGAATCACAATTTGAAAAGTAAGCCTTAAACCACCATCTTCAAAATAGAGATTGGTTATCCATTTCTAAATCAATTTTTCAATTTGGTAACCAGTTACTGAATCACAAAATGTGTTTAGTACACAGCAAAAACTCATTTTTTGTTCTCAAATCCTGTGATTTTGCAAATTACAGGCTTTGCAATCGCGCAATGACTTTGCACATCTAACCCTAGGTTCACTGACAATCATGCTAAATGTTCCAGTTGTTAGAGAGAAGTAATGGCTACATTGAAATAACATACATGTCTGTCATTCGTTGCTGTTTGCAATGTGATTCTGAGCTTTTTTTTTTTTTTTAAATAAAAACACATAGGTAGACACTACAGTAGTCGAAAAGGCATTCTTTTACTTTTCACAAAACAATGCAGTACACATTATTACCACACGCTCTCAGCTGCAGTAATGCACTGCAGAGTTAAACCTTTACCAATCATTCTTATACCAGAAAAGCAATAAAGGAAGAGAGAGAGCAAACCAATAACAATATCTGAAGCATTTAATGATATTAAGCGGCATCGCAGTATAAGAACAGACTAGTATGGAAACAGTTACATTTAATTTCCTTTTGGTGATTTAAGAAATATTTTCACGAACGAGTAAAATAAAAAAGTTAGCATAAAAAAGTTGAAAGTAATGAATGAACAGCACCAGGTTTAAAGTTGCTCTAAAGTTTACTGAATAAAAATGTTCAGTGTATGTTTAGTCTTTGAACCACTATTTTATTTGGTGTTCCGTGACATGAGTGTCCTCTGAGCTTTTTCCTTTCTCATAGAACAACTATTACAAGCTGTAAATTCTGCTTTCTCAACAAAAGGGAGGGCTGTATTTGGCCCGATCCCCAAAAAAAGTAAGAAAATTACTTTCACAGTTGTATGTCTTTGTCTATGCTAGGAGCGAATTTCTAGTTATTTTGTTGGAAATCACGGCAATTTCCTAGAGTAGTCCACTGAAGATTCAATGGTCATAGTATCTTATGAGTAGTCCTGGAAGGAATTTGTTTGTGAATTCCAAGTTCCTACCGTGCAATGGCATTTCTGCATGCATGAATGTATGGACAGTACAGTACCAGATGTGTAGACACTTCACATTCAAGCAAGGGCACTTTAAAACGTTTTCTTCTTTGTGGGATAAATATTTTTCACCAGTGAGAAGCCTGTTACCTTACAACCCCTCAATTTCGACCATCATGTCTTCACCTCTACTACGCTAGAAAGAGATTTACACTTTCTCAAGAAAGGAATAAACATTCACCTGTATCCAAGGTGAGAAGGTCCCCAACACCTGTAGACTCAGGAAGGCTCACCCTGTAATGCCGCTCTCCACCCATTAGCAATTTGTCACATGTAAATTTTCTGCTTGCGGTTAGTGCGATAACAAAAAATGATTGCTAGCTATAAAAATACGACTCACTGAAAATGTAATTTATTGCTACCGGCTTTATTTTAAGCCACTATATAAATGCCACCTGATATAAAAATGTAGTGGCAGTGATAACAAGTATCAGAGGCCTGAAATCATATGTAAATTAAAGGTGTAGTGTCATGACCTTAGGTTGGTTGGTAATTCACATAATTGTTCATCAATGTATTATTCAGCAATTAATATTCTTGGTGGAAATGAAATTACCACAGAAAGTAACTTTACCATCAATATTAACTCGGTTGATTGGATTTTACAGGTAAGGGTCCGATTCTGAGTTTGTCGTTATGCAGGTGCTATTTATTGCACTTGATAAATAATGCTACCCAGGGGTATGTTATTAACCGAGTGCGACAAATAACACATATAACGAGTTTTTGTGGAATAACATGCAGATGTTGGTGCTTACCAGGCCAAAATCCTCATGGTACGGCAAATACCATATACTTTTCTCATGTTAACTTCCAGCCTGTTTGGCCTGCCAAAATTTAGTGAAGGGTGAGATATTTAACACACCCGGTAATTACCAGATATGGTAAACATCATGCAATCCATAAACCTGACACCTTACATTAACAGGGGTACACAGGGCATCTAATACACTGACCAACTAGTAATCAGGGTTTCAACGTAATCGTTTGTAGTTTAGCACCAATTGCAATTAAAAATACAGCTGACAATACATATACTACACTTTGTATGCCTCTGAGTTAGGTAAACAGTTTTGCATGTGCTTTTCAAGTTTTAGGATCAAGACCAAGAATTCCCAAACAATTTATTACACATTTGAAAAGTTAAAACCTTTTCAAGATAACTGTTAGTTTCACAACTTTTTCTACTTTGCAATACATTTTTCATTAATTTTCTTTTTGACTTTGCCCTTAAATGGTTTTTGTCAGAGTATATTTACTATTTTAATAAAAGCAGATCATAGTTTCCAAGATTCAACTCAGCCTGCAGCTTGAGCTATCTGTATTTGAGATGTTTCAAGCCGAATCACAGCAAAAAGTGGAGAGTGATACCAACCCTGGAGATAAAATCAATGCAGCTTCACTTTTATGGATTAAGGTCAGGAACGCATGTGACATGGGACCTCTTCGGCTGGCCTTAATCAATAAATATCAAGTAATGAGTAGAAGTTGCCTGGATACTTTTGAACTATGTTTTTGTTGACGATGTAAAGGAATTTTAAAATTGTGTCTTTTGGCTAAAGGCGCAGAGAAAACAACCACCAATATCAGCCTTATGTTTTCCTGCATCTATCTGAAAGCTGAGCCACATCGCAGCATTTTAAGGAGTGGTGCAAAATATTTATTATCCACATGTAATTCTTTTGGGATTGTTTTTATTTACATAAATATTTAGTATCACACTAATGAATGTGCAGATAACTATCCTCTAAGTCAAAGACTCAAATTAATAATACATTGAGAGAGTTGTATTGTCCTATATGTAAAAACCATACACCACATGATCACATTACTCCTTCACTATTTGTGCCTCCATCAGCAGTCCAGTAGGGTAAGCTACACATTGAAAATTGTGTTCCTCACGTACAAAAATGCCACAACTAACACTCTCAAATGCCATGCTCAAAAATTAATTGAAGCTATTGGAGGCTCACACAGTTTTGAAGCTTTACAGATCCTCATATATCCACAGAAACAAGAACAAATTCTCACAGGACAGCCCACCCTCCAAATAAATTAGCATGCTACGCCTATCCTTCCCAGTTATTGCCATGAGGATTTAGAGTTCACTTTCATCTGATAAGCCCATTCTTTCTCCATTTTAATGAAACTTTGGAAACACATGCTCATAAAGACTGGTAGAAGAGATAACTCACAATACGTGGCCATCTCGAGGCCTCTACGGATCTCTCTCAATTCATCCTCACCGACTGAGACCCTGTGATTGCATTTTGCTCCAATATTCCTTTCTGAGAAATATTTCAGAGCAAAATCTAATCCAACAAGTGCAAATCTTATATGTTGATGAATTGACATCCACATAAGCTACCTCCGTATGTTGTACTAATTTAATCTGTTATTGCTAATCATATACTTAAAGTAATGTAATGTATTGCTGCACCTGTTCAGTATTGACCCAAACTTAATGAGATTGCTTTACATCAATCAATATATTCCATTACACTTGAACGTCTACCTATGTTCCCTTTCTGGAGCATTTCTAAATTTAAACTCACCTATCACAATAATTATTTCTGCACAAGACACTAAAATGTAAGCTTTGAATTTATTCTTTATTGCTAGTCATATACTTCAAGAAATGCCATGTTCTACACCAGGTTTATTTTTCAAAATCAATCTGTAATGTTTACTTCAACCTTTGTAATCTGTTGCTTCGAATGTTAAGCATTTCGTTTTTTTCTAATCTCTGTAGCACCATGAAACCTTCTTGGATTTAGTTGCTTAATATCATTGAATGATACTTTTCTGGAACTACATCATCAAATAATATTTAGCAGGAAGACCCCTTATCCTTTGCAAGGATGTACGCGTGCAGCATCTGTGAATATACAATATTTGAAACTGGTCACAAATGAAGTAAGAGAGTCCATAATATATGAAGATTGAAGCTTGATGTGAGAAAACTTGCTCTTCATTGCTAGTAATTCAAATGATAGGGACTACACATTGTTCTTTTACCGATGAATGCAAATCTTTAACACATTTTCTGCCAGACATTCTGCTAAAGATTGGTCTACATAGCTTATTCTTGTCTTTGCAAACAATATGTAAAATGTAACTGAACCAGTGAATATCACCCAGAAATTCTGAATGGATGGCACACATTAGTTATATTTGAATGAGTGCAGTTATGTTTGAATGAATCAATGTTTGATTCCACTAGAAAAGAGGATAGTAGATATTTTGGAAGGTCAGTTTTAAATTCAGTACTCATCTGACGATATTTCCTATTTAAAATCCTGTGTCCCCTGAAAATACAAGAGAATGCTTCCTACACCAGGAATTTCAAATTACTAATTCCTTTTCCAATTCTATTGATGAAGGTTGTTTTTTTTTTTGGTGTCATGGTTAGGTGGATTCTCATGCGAGAGCACAATGTGTTCCTTTGACATGTCCACATTTTTAAGTCCAAGCCACAACTATAAAAAGGATTGGCACATATAGCACTGGGAGACACATGCTACTGGAATTTATGCTGAAATGTAGATCTCTTTTTGTATCCATCCAATAATTGGCTATCTTAAGATATTATATCAAACTATTATTATTTTCGCCTTGTGGTTGTGAGGGGGTGTAATCTTTTTTTTAATGGATTTTCTGTCAAGCTTCATTTAGACCGACAATTCTTAACTGGTAATATCAAAATATTAAAGATGTATATGGCTCAGCATATCATTGTGCACATCTGCTTCCCTATTGCAGTCATCACTCTGATACTGTAGACATTGCTTCACAACACAAGCCCATAGATTTCAAAAGTGCTTTACTATACATTGAGTATCTATTTTGGCTCAGCGAAGAACCAACACTATCTCTTCTCATATACTTCTCTACTAGATATCTTAGATTCATGCTTCATCTTTGATACTGAAGTGTATACACACCTTGGGTCACTTAACATTAAAATCCCCAGTGGGACAGTGCCTAGTATGAAACCAATGAGAGCATAATAACAATGAAATGCATTGGGATACCCTCAGCATGTGTGTGCCTATCTATTTCTGTGTGAGAGGGACACCCTGCAAGAGCCCTGGCTTCACTGTCTCTCTAAGACTGCTCACAAGTGGGCGTGGGTGAAGGGTGGGTAGGGAGTGAAATTAGAGACTGCACCTCTCTCTAATTGGAGCCTCAGGTAAAATAACATTTGTGGTGGCTCTGGTGTATCCTCAATAACATTTATGTGTGGCAGAAGAATATTTCCAAGCTCAGAGTCAGTATCAGGATGCAAAGAGAGAATATCAATGATGGTCTATGTATTTCAAACCCCTTGGGTGGCAAGTCACTCCTATGCACAAGGCAAATGGCGCATGTCATGCATCAATGCATCAAGCATTAGAGATGTGGCCTATAGGTCATTTGCTTGTGTCACAAGTTCTCATTCAATTTGTGTTGTAGTACTACTACATGCTATTCAGTTTTTTTCAGCAACTGATAGTATACTATACAAGAAATACGATTTACTCAGTCTGGTATGATTTTAATAACTGTGTCTGTTCAGCAGCCAATAGATACTTGCATAACATTTCTTTCCATTTGTTTTATGTACCAAGCATTCCACCACCATAAAAAGTACACCTAAATATTTTTCAAACTTAAATTTGTCCATGATGCAAATTACATGTTGTGCCATTATTAAAGTCCAGTTCTCAATGAGGAGAGTCGGTGCAAAAGTAGAGCTAGGAATTGAATAATTCTACCTGAGATATAAAGGTACAGATGAGACTCATCATGATATCCTCATATTCAAACGTATGCAACCTCGGGCTCAAAACTGAATTGCAGAAGTGGTCTTCATGCATGCGAAAGTCCTTCCTGGAATGTAGATGATTGGATCTTCTAAAGCCAGATCTACTAAAGCCAAATTCTGTGGCATGTGGGACCCTTTGATAGGAGGTATTGTAATAAGTTGTATTGTTGGATACTCTGTAAGGGAGTAATAATCCAAAAAATAAACATTACTTCATACCTTCACCCAGAAGCAGTTAAAAATATCTTATGACAAATTAAAAACAGCACCTTTGTTAACCCAAATACCAATTTCTTCTGTTTTAGAACCTAAAATAGCTCAGCCATTTACATGACACAATGATAGAATCAGTGTAATGGTGAGCCAATGCTGTTGATTGCAGTGGTGTATGTGCAGTGCTGATGTTTTATATTATAGGTCACTAAGAGGAAGAAAGTTTTCCCAGGGAAATGCTTTAGAAACATTGTTGTAAGTAAGTACTTTTATTATTGCAATTTCCATTTATTTTATTTTATGTTTTCATAGCATGCATACAGGTGATTGCTTTATACAGACATAGGTGTTAAAATCCAACCGCATCCTGTGGTGATGAAATCAGATGAAAGTGGGACACAGAGCACTTATGAGTGGTTGACACCATCAGAGGCACCCTCAGGTTCTCTAAATTCAGATGATCTTGTGAAATATGTCCAGTGGACAGGGTATTCCGAGCTGCAAGTTGAGTACTAGACCTTTTCTCCTTCCTGATGGATGCCTTGTAGAGCTTGCTGTGCTTTAGAGGGGTTTATTTCATTGCATCATTGGTCCCTAATTCCCATATTCATTCCAATGTTGTATTCTCTGTTCTGATAGACATGAGTTCTTTTATGAATCAGCTAATTTTTTGCTTTTCACATTCTTGGTAAAATTTCTCCAGAAATATAATACTCACTGCTCACATCTGTCGTGTCCAGAAGCTCATAACCCAGATAACCTCATTCACATTTACATTTTCCATGATCAAAAAATAATATTTAATTGGATAATGGTGGCAACTGCTACTTGATGAGAAATTGAACCCACCATGTTACAATATGACACATTCAGTCCAGTCCAATACTCTTTATTTCAGCAATATAAAAGAGATACACATTAACAAATAGAAAGGCCACTGGAGGATAAAATAAACATCAAAGAAGGTTAAAAAGGTGAAACAGACTATCAAGTCATAAAAATAGAGATGAAATTCACAGGTGTGTAACCTCATAAATCCAAGGTTAAAATGTGTGTAGGGTAAGTAATAGGTTTATAGGTTATACAGTACCATATGTGTTTAAATCAAGACTGCATTATTCCTATTTCTTATTATCCACACATGGAACAGAAACCTGGACAGTGCAACTATCAGATGCGGTGCTGTGTTGGCTTGGAGGATCTTATAAGCTTCCTCATTCCTTGCGGTGCTTAGTTCCCCTAGATAGGTATCAGCCATTTTTCCTGTGGTCCTTTGTAGACAGAACAAAAGAGTAACAGATGGGGCGGGTCCTCCTTCTAATATCCACACATTTGGCTCTCCTGGTCTAAACTATTCAATATTACTGGCCAGTTTGACTTGAAAGTTTTGAGGGGGAGATTTCCATGCCTGAATTGCACATAACGCTTTTAGCTAAGTTCGGCTCTATGTCATCACAGAAACTTTCCATATAAAAATTATCTTTAAACAGAAAGAATGAAGTGGATAAAGTGCCATGTGCAAGCATTAAAAAGTTGCTACATTTGTAGTTTTTAAATTGTTTTTTTTATCTCGTTTGCAGTAGTTAATGGGCAGCAACCCACTGGATCATTCCAAAAGATTGGACAAGCCAATCTCCTTAAAGGAGTATTTGACAAATTTGATCAAGGGGAGTTTGGTTGCTCTCAGATGTCTAAGAATTTTTTTCAACCCAATTCGATACAACGAGAGTTCAAGTGTAACCCAGATGTGTCTTCTTTTAGCAACTTGCGATGACCAGTCTAATTTCTCATCTAGTGTAATCCCCATATAGTCAATTTGGCATACCTGCTCTAGGGCAACCCCATCCTAGGTGGGATTAGACTATGTAGATGGACAGGAATTAAAAAACATAAATTTGGTTTTACTGATGTTTACTTCCAGCCCCCTTAACTCGCAGAATTTGCTGAATCCATCAAGCAATTCTTGGAGCCCAATGGGAGACTTGGAGAGTAAAAGTGTATTGTCCGCAAACATGAGGGCGGGAACCCTCTTGCCTGCTACATGTGGGGTGTTGTTGTCACTTCTATTAAAGAAACCCACTAGATCATTTAGAAACAAAGTAAAAAGGCTGAGTGTCAGTACACAACCCTGTCTAACGCCGCACAAGACAGAAATGGGCTTGGTAACTTCACCAAACTTACCACATCTAATTTGCGCATAATTGTTCTGGTGTAGCCTCTCTATTATGCTGCGCAGGTACGCTGGGATGCCCAATTCAGAAAGGCAGTTCCACAGCTGAGTTCTAGGGACCAGGTCAAATTCAGATCTAAGCTCGATGAAGACTGCATAGGGCCTCCCTTTCTCAAGGCTTGCGACCATCCAAGAAATCAACTGCAGTCTGAAAACCTGGTCAACCGTGGGGGTATTGGCTTGGAAACCCGCTTGGAGGGGGCAAAGTATGTTACTGTCCTCAATCCATTGCTACAGCCTGCCTAACATCACCCTGCTAAAAAGTTTTTGTGTGGTGTCTAAAAGGCTAATTGGCCTACAGTTGGTGGGATCCAACGGACAACCTTTTTTGTGTTGGAAATGCTGGCTCCATTTAAAATAGCATTATAAACCACAGTAAAATATGGTGTCCAAATATCTAATTCCGATAAAAACAGGTCACCTGTGATCTTATCTATGCCAGGGGCTTTAAGCTCTGCTATCTTTCTAATGGCCTCTTCTACATCTGTACACTTTATCACGGAAAAGTCTTCATTATCCCTCACTAATCCAGAAAGCCACGTAGTGACTAAATGTTCCAGAGCTAGGACCTTGTCAGGTTTCTGTTGGAATAGATTTGTAAAGTGGGCTGCCTATGCCGCAGCTGCCGCATTATTGTCAATTTTAGTTCTTCATTTCCTGTTCCCTGTGGCAATTAAATTCCAAAATAGGGTCTGGTTATTATCCCTCGCAGCTGCTAAGAGAAGCCCCTAGTTTTGGCTGTCCCATTCCCTCTATGCCCTTGCAAGAGCAGATTTATAGACAGCTCTCATTTCGTGGATATCTTTCCTCCGATAGGACTTCATTGCGGTCATCAGAGCACTCTTGGCTATGCTACATTCTTCATTAAACCAGGATGGTACGCTACTCCTTGGCCATTGACTTTTGGCATCTCTGAAAATGTCTGCCTTTAAACTAGTAAAGAGGGATTTGTGTACAGCTTCAACCATTGATGAGGATGTTTTCTCTAATGGCCCAGGCATCAGAGTACAAAATATCTCCAGGGCTTGGCCCACCTTGGTATATATTGAGCTTAGAACCCTCTTGGACCTGACCACTGAAGACAACTGAATTCCACGTTTGTTGTTTGGTAATTTACACCTCTCCTCTACTAGTTGAGGGATGGATAGCTGGATTTGTGCTGGTGGATTTTCCAGCTCCACCTCGAGGGCGTTATGATCTTATCGTGCCTCTGTGCCACTACCAAATCGGCCAAAGTTTGACATCAAGGAAAAAATAATCCATAAGGCTGGTACTCCCTGTTCTATGAAAGGTATGGGTGCCTTTTTAAAAAATCATATTTGGTTTTTAAATTGTAAGCACGAATCATGCAATTAAGGGATAAGGCATTCAATTGTATCGCCAGGGGGACTACTTTTTAATAGGGGGAATGTTGAGGGTAGGGATTAAACAGGTTTTGTCTTACTCTGGCTGGAGTAAAGTTTAACCAATTCCAGGGGTTCAAACTGACAAAATCGCCCCCCACAATTTTTTGGGATGAAGGCCAGTTATGTGCAAGATTAACATTTCTATAGTGAGGGAATCCTGGCACTTGGAAGAAGGTCTTAGATAGATGTTTATTAAACACCATTGGGAAATTTAATGAAAACGCACAGGATGCCCTCAGCTACTATTTCTGACCTCAGCACTATACATCCCGCATGCATCCCAACCCATGTCATTAGTCCCCCAGAAGTCCTTCCCTTCCCATGCGACCTGGCATTAATACAGTAAATGGAAAAGTTCAAACAAGTGATTTCCCGTGTTTGTCTTGTTTCTTGCAAAAGACAAATGTCGAAAGTGTAAATATAATTGCCCTAGTCAGGATCATTCAATTTGGAACCCAGACTAGGAACATTCCAGGAAAGTAGCTTAAGTTTTCTAGGAGTCCCCGCAGAAGGCCTAGTCAGCTCTGCACCCCCAGGATATACCATGCGACTGCCACCCACCAGATCTAGTGGCTTGTCAACTTTTGGGGGGTTTAACACATTAGAATTTGGCAGAATGCTGATATGAGAGGGTCCGGTGCCCCAATAAGGGTCAGAAAAAATCCCAGCCTCAAGGTATATTTCTCGGAAAGATCCAACCGATCTTAGGTACCCACCCCGATTATGCCCATGAAAACAAACCTACATCAACTCCCCATAAGTTTCCCTACTGGTTGTTTTAACTTTCGAGACATGTAAAGGTCTGCTTCCTTCATCAAGTCAATCGACATGGTCCAGAGGACCACACCTGTTGTGCACTGAAATATTATGACACATAAAAAGCAACGTTTAATTAAAAGACTTCCATACTATGACAGTTGTTAGAAACAGGAGTAGGTTATATAGATGTAGTAGTATGGGACTACAATACCTTCTGGACTACTTTGAATATTTCTGCAAGGTGCAGGCCTTGAAATTAAGATGGGCAAGTTTACGATATTGAGTGCTGGTCACTCAGCCAGGGTTAACTCGACATTAGCAGGAAGACCCATTAAGAGAGTGCACACATTTACCTACCTGGGCATCACACTGACAGAACATCTGGGATGGCAGGCACACATTATGCAGCGTACGTTAAAACTAAAACAAGTTGTAGGAAGTATTACAAAGCTGTCACACAACTCTAGGTTTCGACCGATATAACACCATCAAGAACTGGGGATGGTTTCTTTTGGTGCAGAAGTGTGGGGTCATTTGAATGTCTCCACTTTGGAATTGGTGGAAAACTGATGTATGTGTTTACTGGTGAGTGTCTCTATAAGTACTCCCTTGCTTCCCCTTAGACTTGATCTAGGGTTGAAAGTCCTTTCAGACAAAATAGACCTATGTCCAATCCTCTTTTGAAGGACGATTTATGCTACCCCAGAGCTCCATCCCTATTGTGATGGCCTAGAGGAAATACTCAGTCTCGTGGGCTCCCGTAACATACCCTGGATCAAGTTTGTGAAAGCCAACTTGGGAGAGTTTGGGTGGTCATCTTTGGAGAGTGCACCGAGAGAGGCTAGGCTAACATCTAAGTCTAAGATTAACTAGTGTATTTGCAACACATAGATTCTTTAATACACTCCCAAGAAAAGGAAGGTTCCCTGACTGATGCCTCTCTTTTGATCAAAAGCACATATAATAGAGAAAAGTTCATGAATGAGATAGAACCCCTCCCCCCTCACAAGCTAGGCGCCTGTACCTGTTACTTTGCTATGAGACCTTGCCCCTCTGTTTGCCCCTTGTTTACTTACTGTAAAATTGGCTAAAACCCTTGCAGCAGATATAGCCTGGAACTATCAGGGATTGCAAGCTATTTTTAATTTCTGGCAGAAACTGAGTAAAGAAGGGACCCCCAAAATATCACACCTGTGTAAAAGAGAAAGAGGGGAAAGTGAATTCAATTGGGCATCCCAAGTTAGACATACCCTAGGTTAGATTTGCGTAAAACTATCACTAGAGCCAGAACAATGGAAGTTAGTGCAGCAGATGCTCAAACAGGAGTTATGCGCTATTATAGCCAAAAAGGCTCAAGAAGAAGATTAACTTTATCTGGGGAGCAAACAGTCCACCCAGTTCCTGGTAAAAGGGTGGAGCAATGATCATATGTTCCCTTACATTGAGAGCATGCCAAGCCTAAGCTTAGAAACATGGTATTGACATTTAGAGTGGGCCTGAACCCATCCAATGCAGATAGGAAGATAACAACTGCAATGAGAAATGAACTGGGCTTGTGTGCATGTGGGTTAAAGTTAAAATGCAGTGGCCCACATATCTTGCTGGACTGTTTGTGGTTCCATAGAAGAACAGAAGGAGTTTTTAAAACCTCTTTTTATCAATTATAAAATTACTAATAGGGATCAAGCTTTTAGTCCGTTGATAAATATGAGATTTTTAAATATTCTATGTGCAATAGGAAATTTTTTTATTGCAATACAGGAGTCTCTAAAATAATTGTTAAAATAATTTAAAATGGGCTAGGGGATAGAAACAAGATTCGCCCCTTTTTCTTTAATGACATTCTGGAGTCCCTGTACGTACACAGAAATGTACACTTTACTTCTATCTAATTCTCCCCATAACTAGTCATGAATTAAGACAAATTTGATATAGAGTGGCACTGCTCTCATTGTAAGTTTTATAGAGTTTTTATTGTGCTTTTCTTATGGTTGTACTATTTGTATTACTTATATTTTTAACTGTATGTTTTTACTGTTGTCGCCTTTTATGGCTATATTAGTCGAATAACGTATATTGAGAGAGATGAATGGCTGTGCCCGGATTTTGGGTCCCCTAAGGAGACCTTAGAACATGTAATGCTTTTTTGCCCAGCTTATACGACCAGTGGGGATAGGTTGCTGGATTCTTTTGCTTTTTGGGAATTTGGGCTTTAGAGGGCATAAGGTGGCCCTAAGGATACTAAAAAGACACTCCAGGAAGCCAGTACTTTTGTGCTATCCAGATACCGGATGGCTATGTGAAGAACCAGTGCGAAATCGTGTGTCTCCCATGAGAAGCAAACTAGTGCTGCCGTGTCAATATGCGCAACTTAATACATAATGTATTTTAACCATAATTGCCCCATCTCTCCCCTTGAGCCTTCTCTTTTATTAACTGTAGCAATGAAACGTATAATGTTTTACACCTCAGATATCAATATTGTACATATGGCTGTCCTGGTTACAGACCGCTTTTATGTGCTTTTTGGTTTATACTATGCATTTACATAACAATGACTATTTTTAAAAACTATTTGTTTATGTGCTTTTATGGCCACTGAGCCTAAATAAAGGTATTCTGGACTGAACTGATAAGCATAAACAACTCAGTCGCTGCATCTTTGGGAGAGATTATGGTCTAGTCACAAAGCAACATTCACAAAGTAATGAGCAGCAACCTGATGACTCCTCAGGACAAAAATGTCTGCTGCATTGTGTATGGACTCGCCTGCTATGAGTGCCTCCTGACTTTAATTTTGGCTCTGGGTAATGCTGATTGTACATGTGCTTAGAGGCTTAAGCCTGTTCCTGTCTAAGCAATTACAACAACCTGACCTGTGGCCTTAGACAGGCGCACCAAGCATGTCCTCATAATGGACAGGGGACTACTGTCACTGTCCTAGGTGTAATACTAAAAGCTGTGGTGGCTGTGGTGAGAAGAACTGTCTGAAATTTTTGTCATCAGGATATTGCCATAGCACAAACAGAAATTCCACAGTTTTTTTTAATGAAGACATCTTTTAATTGTACCCAAGTTAACTGGTATATTTCTATATTCGTAACAGTTTAATGAATACACATCTGAATAGACCTTGAGTTCACAAAGTTATAGCGTGTCTTCACATCTAGCTAGAAGGTGCAGCCACACAAACTTTTCAGTAATGGTATTACAAACCAGAGAAACAGAAATTAATATATGCAAGGGCTTGGCTCCTATGCCGGGGTGCCGGCACGGATCTGGGGTGACGGGGCTGGGAGGAGGGGGGTAGAGGGAGGTAAATAAAAAACAAAACTTAATTAAACTTGCCTCCTCACCTTGTCCTCCTTGGCGCGTGTCTCCTCTTTGGTCCTCCGGCCGGAACACGGAGCACCCAGGATCCCCTGATCCAATCACAACCTTGCAATGTAGCAATGTGATTGGTCTGAGTGCCGTGGTTCGGCGCTCAGAAGGGGACTGGGAGTCTGGTCATATTCTCCAGCCAGGCTGTAATGCAGCCTGGGTGGAGAACATGCTAAGTGCGCATGAATGTTTGGCCAGCCTGAGACAGCGGCCAAACATTCATGTTCACTTAGAGAGTGAAAACCACTCCACCCCTCCCCTGCTCTGTCAGCAGAGCAGCCCCACCAGCCCCGCCTGACAAAGCTGCGTTATTATCATTTTATTTTTCCTTACACTGCTGAAAAGCAGTGAGGCGACGCTCCTCCGCCTTAGCAGAGGAGCCACCACTCCTCCTATGTCAGAGATCAGTTCACATGCCAAAATCCGTTGCAACATTTATGAAGTAATTTGGGCATATAACACAAACTGCACGCAGACTAGATAAAGAAACAACTTTTCTTCATGGGCCCGATTCAACTATTTTTTGTTTTTGAGTTTCTGTGTCTTTCTACTGACGTTTGTGCGTGTTCCACTTAAATATCACACTTTTTATACTGCATACAACTTCACACTATTGACTGCCAACATATTGTCAAGGTACGTAGAGGTCATATTAGTAAATGTTCGCTCCCCTGTGTATGTTTATCTTGATAATATGCTGGTAGTTCAAATGGTGGAGATGATGTACTTGCTGGTTCATATTATTGACCTTGTTATCTAGAAATACCACCGACCTGGGTCTTAATCTTTGAGTTAGACAAATTTAGGAAACGTAAACTTTGGTATTTTGGCCCATTAAACACACAACTATGATCAGGTCAAACTACAAATTTGCATGCAGTTTTGTGCAAACGCAGCAGGACGCCATGAGACTGATTTTTCTGATGACTGGAGTTCCAAGTGGGAGACAACTAGACAGCCACATAATGGCAAGAGACTACAAAAAGTATGACTGTCCAGACTGAAAATAATTTTTGGAGCAGACGGAGGGCCAGATGTTGGAGGGAAGATAGTAATTTGGTAAACATGGTTTATGTTCAGCCCATGATGAAGTAGACCAGACAAAGTAAACCAGACTGAGTCCATCAAAATGAATGATGACTATTGCTGTAAAGGCTACAGCCAGAGAGTTGATGATACAGCATGAGGCACACATAATCTGCTTGATTTGTAGAACGCAAATCATGAGTATGGAATGGATAATGTCAAGTAGATTTCAACTGTAATATCAATACATTACAATTTTTGCATGGAAAGAGTCACCATTTAATGGACGCATGCCATTTCAGGGATTTGCCAAATCATGCCTCCTCTAATCAGCAGAATTCTTAAGAGAACAATACAGCAGGGAATATACAGGAATTAAAGTGGATCAGTAGAGGAGAGCTAAATAATATGAAGCAGTAGGCCCTAAAATCAAGACTTTGAAACAGAAGGCGGGGTTAGTAAAATCTTTTTAAGTTCCACTAGAAGTTTTATAGAGTAGAAAGGCCCGCGATCCAGTCACATCAGTAGTTGTTTAGAAAATATTGGTCTCCCTTGTCCTAAACTCTCTGTTTAGGATGTATTATCTTCTCATGTCATGAAAGATGAACAGTGTTTGGATCTCTACCACAGGAAAGGCTGCTGGTATGCATGGATTTCTTAGCAAATTTTTCAAAATGTTCACTTAGTTTCTGCTACCAAGATGTCCTCAGATGTATAGGTCTTAACTGAAGATTGGTGAGCCGCCGCTTTTATTTTGGCTAAGCTCTCTCTTCATCTTTTTACAACCAGAGATTGTTTTCACTCATATCATTCCAATAAACTTTTAATGAAAATTCTAGAAAATCAAGCGACAATGGTAGAGGGCTAGCCTGATCAGATAGGGTTGACCCTAATTACTCACTGTCTGGTGAAAGTAGTGCATATCACAGATGTATGTAGGGACGAATTAACAGTAGTTAGTTGTGTGGGATGACTTGCTTAGGATCACACAGCATGTTCATCCTCTTCAATTGCTCTGTCAGATTCAGAATGATGGACCACAATATCTGCATACACCTCCCCCAGTTGGTATCAGCCATGTTCATCCCATGTCCTTATGTTTGTTACATCCTTCCTTGCAAATCACAGTCAAAAAATCATATTTGGAAATCTGACCTCCCTGCGAATTCAAGTCACAGATAATATCACAATCCATGAAAAGCCATTCCTGGATCTGCTCAGAAACAACAACCTCTTTTTCCATCACTCTCATACAAATGTGCCTATGTAACAGACACAAAGAGCAATTGACTAATGTGACAGAAGGATTCCAAGTAAATGGAACCTGGGAAAGCCAAAAAGGCATCAAGTTCAATGGCTCAAAAATCAAGATATTAGCGCAGACGAGCTTTGCATTGAAGTATGGGGTGCCGCTCGCAGGCGCAGGACCTTGCTTCCACTCAGGCTCATCCAGAACTGTCTCCCGCAGCGGACCTTGGCGCGGACAGCACGGATTTCCATTAAACTACACGGGGCTTTTAATTGTGACTTTATTTAATTTGCGGGACTGCGAGGACCAGAGTGCTTTCTTTCCTGCTGATTACTCGCACCTGGCTCCTCTTCCCGCCCCTCACTCCGGCCAGTACTTCACGCCTCGCGGTCCCCGCTTCGCGGGTGCCGCTCGCAGGTGCAGGACCTTGCTTCCACTCAGGCTCATCCAGAACTGTCTCCCGCAGCGGACCTTGGCGCGGACAGCACGGATTTCCATTAAACTACACGGGGCTTTTAATTGTGACTTTATTTAATTTGCGGGACTGCGAGGACCAGAGTGCTTTCTTTCCTGCTGATTACTCGCACCTGGCTCCTCTTCCCGCCCCTCACTCCGGCCAGTACTTCACGCCTCGCGGCCCCCACTTCGCGGGTGCCGCTCGCAGGCGCAGGACCTTGCTTCCACTCAGGCTCATCCAGAACTGTCTCCCGCAGCGGACCTTGGCGCGGACAGCACGGATTTCCATTAAACTACACGGGGCTTTTAATTGTGACTTTATTTAATTTGCGGGACTGCGAGGACCAGAGTGCTTTCTTTCCTGCTGATCACTCGCACCTGGCTCCTCTTCCCGCCCCTCACTCCGGCCAGTACTTCACGCCTCGCGGCCCCCGCTTCGCGGGAGCCGCTCGCAGGCGCAGGACCTTGCTTCCACTCAGGCTCATCCAGAACTGTCTCCCGCAGCGGACCTTGGCGCGAACAGCACGGATTTCCATTAAACTACACGGGGCTTTTAATTGTGACTTTATTTAATTTGCGGGACTGCGAGGACCAGAGTGCTTTCTTTCCTGCTGATTACTCGCACCTGGCTCCTCTTCCCGCCCCTCACTCCGGCCCATTTAACCCTCACCTGTTCTCGCGTTAGCGGGACGCGTGCGGGGCGTAGTCCGGGGCGAAGCCCGGGCCAAGGGCGGGCCCGTTCTAGCCCGTTACAGACCGGGTAAGACCGGACCGGGCCATTTCTCTTTCATTTGCCTGAGCGTTCCGGCTACCCATTGGTTGTCTCGTACTGCAGTAACTGCTATCTCCAGTGACCATAGCTTAAAATGGCAGCAAGGGAAACTCGTAGTAAATGTCTTGTAAGCAGTGGGTCTGTATCAGGGACTTTAGATGCTTTTTTAATTCGAGCCAATTCTCTATTAAATAATGAGATAACGGTTCTTGAAAAGCGCCTCTCTATAGGCATTGAAAATGCCAAAAGATCCTCATTGGGTCATATCGCCCAGGCAAGGACGCCTGACAATGTTTCTCTGCCCGGTAAACAGACACTATCTATTGTTATCCCTGCTACTCCTGTTTTTAACTCCCTTATTGATAATGAGTGTCCTCACAGAACGATTAATGCTAGGATATCGCCCGTGAAAAGCCCCAATCCCAATCCCACTACTAAAAACAGTTTGGTTGGTAGGAAGCGTTCTAGAGCTGCTAGGGAGGGAGCCATTGCTAAGAAGAATAAAGGCCCCCCAATAAAGAGAAATAAGTTGCACAAGTCATCAGTTCTTCCCCCTCGCACTGATACAGTTCCTGAGAGCACTTCAAACTTTAGCGCGTCTCCCGTCGCTATAAGTAGATCTGTATCTACTATGACTACTTGCCCAGATCAGGTGGCCTCCCTTCATTCCTTAGCTACCCCTACTTCCAATACTAATATGGGCATAAATACTGAACCCTTTTACAAAGATGTAAAGGCTTTATTAAAATCTTTGCTTGATCCTCTTTGTTCTAAACTGGACCAATTGGAGGATAGAATAGCTAAATTGACAAGGGTAATTGAGTCTTACTCCAACCCCTCCATAGTTCCATCTTCTTCTGAAAGGGGGCGGGGTAATGTCGCTGCATTACAGAGTACAAGCGCTTCAATTTCACAATTACCTATACATACTCCCGCACCCTCGACACTGCCAGCCCAGGTTCCCACACTCCCCATTAGTAGCTTTATCCCTCCCTCCTCTACGGTGACAAACATAAATTCTCTAGGAAGGGTAGAGCCAGATTTGCACCAGACCATTATTACTAATGCTCCCATTGCTGGAGTATATCTTCCCCCAAATCTCCCCCCAGAGGCTGCCCCGCTTGTTGTAGTTCTAACGGGAGTCCCTAAACTTACCGAAGGAACCATCGAATCCTTCTCATCGCTTAAGAACAAAGTGGTGAGTTGGCTTACAAACCATAGACCCCTCCCCCCAAATTTTTCGGGTGAGATTTTGATGGTTCGTAGGGTCCACTGGGTGGGCAATACTAAGAAAGGTCTTACTGGGGATTGTGTGATTATAACCCTGAGGGATAAGGGTGCTGTTTCTTTCATCCTTAACTCCCCTCACGTGGGGTCTGAATCTTTATTAAAGCCCCTCCCACTAGCTTTTTTCTATCCCCCTCCCAGAAGACACCAGGAACATGATTATGATCAAGGGTGGACACGTGTGGGTCGTAATGGATTCTGTAGTGGGCATAGTACTAGATATGAACCACAGGGCTCTTCCCTATATCTGGGGGATTACAATCGATTTAGATGTCTTAGCGAGGTTGATTGACTGGTCCTAAATACATGTTCGATCAGTGGGTCGATCCACGCTGAACCATCTACCCAAGGAGAACCAGACAGGGGAGTTACTAAAATTACATCTATGGTGCCACCAAGCCCGACTTTATACTCAAATCCGGATGAGGATTTTAAAATTTTACCACAGACTGTGTCTCTCGTGAACTCCCCTACTGTCCCTTACATCAGGGATAATGTCTTTGCCTTATGTACTAATCCTCCTTCTATAGCTGATTCCCCAAACCTAAGTATAGATGCCCCTACCATAGGAGAGCCTAAAACTGATGTTAACCTTATCTCTTGGAATGTAGCGGGCCTAAAGAACAAACAGATATGCAATGAGTGGGGTAATTTTATGGACACCTTTGATATCTGTTTGTTACAAGAGACATGGGCCACGGAAAACTACCAACGAGAGGGGTTTGCCTCTTTTGGCATTCTGGCTTTATCTAGTGGCAGGGGGAGACCTTCTGGAGGTCTTAGCACCTGGGTTGCAATTCACCTGGGTGCTAAAGCCAGGCAACTTCAAACAGGATCTGATGACATTTTATGTGTTTTACTGGACCTGCCTGAGAACAGGCATTTGGTTCTCCTAAATGTCTATTCTAGACCCTCCCCAGGAGGAGGCGAATCTAAGGTCATTACAGCTCTGAATGATTTTATTCTGACTTTAGATCCAGATTATTCTGTTATAGTAGGCGGCGATTTTAACTGTCAGTTTGAGCCACTTAGTCTCTCAGCTCAAAATGACCCTGTGGCGGAAGACACACATTTAAATATCCCTGACCCTATGATCCCTACGGTCAGAGCTTGGACCCCATTAGTACTCCAAATTCTTTCTCTTACCCTCTCTTTATCATTGAGGGCCTGTAATGGCCGATTTAAATCCGACCAGCCTGGACATACTACTTTTAACAGAGCTGGGCATTTGTCGATCTTGGATTATATCCTGATCGACACAAAATCATGGAATAAGGTCCTAGATTTCAGAGTGGTCGTTCGTGATGATAGTGACCACAATGCCCTTACCCTGAAATTAAAACCAGACCATTGGGGATTTTCAACGTATGCCAGTGGGGTGTTCCCTCCTTTGCAATCTTTAACTCTCCATAATAATAAACGAAGAGTCAAATGGTCTAGCATCCTCATGCGTCCTGAGAAACTGGCAGAAACTTATAGATTGGCACTTCCCTGCCTTAATGAAATGGCCGGCGTTGTGCTAGACTGCTCTTCCGCGGAAAGTTTATCCAGCCCCGTTATTATCCACACTCAGTTATCAATGAAAATTCTGGACGTTTTTTCTCGTTCAGAGGCTCCTAAGGCACCTGTGCCCAACAAGCAATCTTGGTTTACAGGTGAATGTAGGAAACTAAAAACTGAGTTGATTGTGGCAATAAAAGCAAAGGATAAACTTAGAACTAAATCACTCCGTGCCCTTTATAAACAACAGACCAACAGGGCAAGGAAGTCTTGGGAAGACGATATGTGGGAGGAGCTAAGAGTATCTTTACAGAATAAGGATTTTAAGACTTTCTGGGCCATTGTTAGCAATGGAAAGAAAGATTCTGACGCCATCACTGGTTCTAATATTGCCCCTGCAGTGTGGGAAGGGCACTTCGGTGGCCTATACTCAATAGCGGATCTTAATTTACTTCCCCCAGTTGATTCTCCCCTAATACAGCTTGTCGTGCTGCAGTTATCCCACGAATTAAAATTAAGGAGGTTGAAAATGCCATCTCTATGCTCATACCTAACAAAGCGCCGGGCCTGGACAAAATCCCAGGCGATCTTTTTAGGTCTGAACCTACGGTGTGGGCTCCTTACTTATGTGTCCTTTTTAACTCCATCTTGTATGGTGCAGAGCCACCAGTAACCTGGCGTGGCGCGGAGATAGTGCCTATTCACAAAAAAGGCTGTCCTCTACAGCCCTCAAATTATCGCCCGATAAGTCTAATTGATACGACCCAAAAACTATTCGGGCGCATAATTTTGAATAGATTGCAGGCCTGGGAAGAAGAAAATAACGTTTTAAGCACTTTGCAGGCCGGCTTTAGGAAGGGTACTTCAACCCTTGACCAGATATTTCGTCTTCAGGTTATATTCTGGAAGACTGTGAGAGTAGAGGGTGGCAGCCTCTACCTCATTTTTGTTGATCTAAGGTCAGCATTTGATCTGGTTCCGAGAGAAAAGCTCTGGGCCGTTCTGCAAATGCTCAACATTCCCCCCTATCTCTTGGATGTTTTGAAGAACTTACACAAGGCCAATTTCGCCCAGGTTAGATGTGGGAAGTATGGCGAACTCTCCGACCGCTTCCCTGTTAGCCGAGGAGTTCGACAAGGATGCGTGTTAGCTCCTACGTTGTTTTGCCTATACATCAATGGACTCATAAAACACCTTTTAGCCCTCAAAGATATTGATGTTCCTAGGCTTGCCTCGGGCAAGGTTCCTGCCCTAATGTTCGCTGACGACACCCTGCTGTTGTCAAGCACTCCCATGGGAATCCAGCGAATTTTAGATGGCTTTGTTGACTTCTGTGGTGACAGGGGCCTTGAGATCAACCTAGCCAAAACGAAATTTATGATTCTCAACCCTCCTAAAAGTACTCGCCCCAGCCCAGTTCTGAATGGTATCCCCCTTGAAAGGGTGAAAACGTTCACTTACTTGGGGATTACACTCCAAGAAGATCTTGGCTGGGGAGGCCAGGTGGTCAATTCTACAATCAAGTTGACCCAAACCACAGGAGGTATGGCTAGATTGTTTAGTGGCACGGTTTTTAAACCAGCGGCTCCAGTGGTAGAAATCTTTAAAACTCAAGCCCGACCTGCCTCTACCTATGGAGCAGAACTGTGGGGCCATTCCAAAATAGATAGTCTAACGAGGGTCGAAAACTCCTTTATCAGGAAACTATTAAGTTTACCCCCTAGTACCCCGCTGGTCCCAATTAGACTAGATCTGGGACTGCTTCCTATTGAAGAAGTGGTGGCGGCCCGGCCTGTCCACTATTGGAAGAGACTATGGTCTAATCCAGACCTGGAAATTTTTAGAGATGAATTTCTGGATCTCTGGCCTACACTTAAACACATGAAGATTCCTTGGTTTACCCACGTTAGGGAAACTTGTTTCAAGATTGGTCGCCGGGAACTCTGGGATACCCCAGAAGGTTCCTGCCTATCTGTTTCTAAAACCAATCTTGCTGAAGAACTAAGATACTTTCATCTAACACGCCTGCACATGGATCCTAATATAGACAGGCTGACTGAACAGTTTCTTCAGATCAAACCGAACTATGGGAGGGAGTTATTTTTGGATCTGATTTTCCCTCCTGTAGCCAGGAAATTATATGTTCAATTTAGAATGGGTACCCTACCACTTAGGTCCTTTACTTCTAGATGGGACATTAACAATAGTATTTCATGCCCTGCATGTGGCTACAAACTGGAGGATGAAATTCATATGTTCTTTGTTTGTCCAGCGTACCTTACCCATAGGAAACGTTGGGTAAAATAGATTTGTAGGAACCTTGGTTTTAGAGACTGAGTTAATGCCCTGCGAGTCTTAAAATACGACACCCATCCCCCAATTGTGTTCGCAGTTTCACGTTTTCTTAATGCTGTATGGTTTCAGCGCAGGAAATTTTCCACCAACTCTTAATAATGTGAAAATTTTAATCTGATTATTTTACTCTGTCTTGGTGGTTAAAATGTGATCTGCTTTTGCTTTTGACATATAAATTGTTGTATTGTATTCTTGCTTTTATGGCCCTTGTGGCCGAAATAAAGTTTTTTTTGACTTGATATTAGCCATGCATCTATCACCTTTTCTAAAAAATAAATGAACTCACAATGCTGATCTCACGTTTTCTTTAGCAAAATAGTCCCCATTAAATCCAATGCCATAAACAGGTGACTCTGCCTCATTTTCAGGCTACAACAACAACAGCCAGCTACACTAAAACTCAGCAGCCTGATTGGTTCCCATGGAGGGCAGAATGGAGTCACCCTTCACCCCTCCAGTACTAAGATCAAGATGGTCTCGTCCTCAGTACCATTGGGGCTGGCCGCACTGAGCACTGAGGAAGAGAAAATCTTCACCTTAGCACTTTAGTGGCTACAATATTGCACCTCATCAACAAAACATAGATGTCTCACTCAGGTGCTTGCAGAAAAAAACAAGCATTGGCAAAGTCAATTGGGCTTGGCTTTCAGTGGCATTACCTGAGCTTTTGACTTTGCCAAAGCTTTTTGGCGATGCTGTACCACATTAAACAAAAATGACACATAAGTATGCAAGAGTCACAATGCATATGCACGTATGTGCCTTGACATGGTGGGCATTTGTTTTTCTTCAAACTTTTAAGTAATTTTTTTCAGAATAGTGGATCCCGATCTTGGTTCTAAAATTTAAAATGAAATAAATATGCTTGAAAGCACCTTACATAGAAACGAATGGCCCTGCAGCAGATTGCCACTGCCTAGCCTCCAAATAGATAGATAGCTAGATGGATGGCTGGCTGGATGTATGGATGGATGGATGGATGGATGGATGGATGGATGGGTGGGTGGGTGGGTGGGTAGATAGATAGATAGATAGATAGATAGATAGATAGATAGATAGATAGATAGATAGATAGATAGATAGATAGATAGATAGATAGATAGATAGATAGATAGATAGATAGATAGATAGATAGATAGATAGATAGATAGATAGATAGATAGATAGATAGATAGATAGATAGATAGATAGATAGATAGATAGATAGATAGATAGATAGATAGATAGATAGATAGATAGATAGATAGATAGATAGATTTTCTTTATAGTGATCGGGAGGCTTAGGGGACCAAAGGAGAGGCGGGTACAAAAGTCTCTAATGGAATTTGGGGGACAGAACAATTGGGAAAAGAATAGAAATAGAGCAGTCTAGGTAAAACTAAATGACATGATGGGAACATGAATCAATGGATGAGGTGGAGGATGTGCTGGGGAGCTCCATGGAACGTACGGTGAGTTGGGGCATTCATTTGAGTGGGGAAGCAGCACAGATTGGAGAGAGAAAGAAAACACAAGGGAGTAACCTATATAAAAAGAAAAAAATAGTTCCCAGAATCTAAGGAGTGGAAGGATACAAGTCATCTATTCAAAAGGATGATAAAGACGCTCTAATCCAAGGGTGGGACAAACAAAGAATATGAAAGAAAGCCACCAAATAATGTGCAAACAAATACCGGTGACAAGAAAGTCAACCTGTTATAAGCAATGGGCTGACCCAAAGCGCACTGTAAGTTTTGATCTTTGGCCACAGACCGCTAAAAGCTGCCTAGAGGTCAGAACTAATCAAATGCAGCCAACTTTCACTCATTCTTGCTCTAACCAACCAAACCTCCAAATTAACTCTAGAACAAGATGCAAAACAAGAGGAGGATGACACTTCTCAGCTACTGGCCCATGTCTTTTGAAAACCTTGATAATAATATTGGCAATACTCCTAAAGGTATGAACTTTATTGTGTAATAAATAGCTCAGTTATCCGTACTGCAACCGACATGAGCCTGAGTCCGGACTATTACGTGAACTACGCTATAAACGCCAAGGGGATGTGTTGCAATGTGATGTTATATGATGTGATGCAAAACAACATTGATCAAAACTCAAGCTTATATAGCACAGAACACTGACAAAGTGATTCATGTTCACCAAGCCTGGGTGGAGTTCACGGAGTTCTGCTATGCAAAACCCTGCGAAGTGACAAAAAAACTCTGACAGCCATGTGGAGTTCTGCGAGCAGTGGAGTTGGCTACCTTGCACTGTTCGTATTGATTGTTAGTGCCGGGTTTTTGTCCTGCGCTGTAAAATCAATGTGAACCGCATCTTGCACAGTGCAAAAGGGTGCTGCTTCTTTCTGCCGCTCGAGTAGAAATCTACTTGAGCGGCAGCTTCCTCAACGCAAACAGGTTTCTCAACGCGAGTGGTAGAGACCATCCTCGACCGCCTGCGTTGAGAAATCTAGCTGGGAAGTGGTCTAGCATTGGATTTTTTTCACTTGCGCTCACCAACGCACAGCTGGGAAGTGGTCTAGCGTTGGATTTGCTTCGCTCGCGCTCACCAACTTACCGTTGGCAAATGCGAGTGAAGAAAAAACTCAGAGCGGAGGGGAGTATTTCAGAATTTCGTGAGCTCCAAGGAGCGCGGAGTGCGAAAAACTCTGCAAACTCTGCAAACAGAGCAGAGTTCACCGCCCAGGCTTAACGTTCACCTCACAACAAAGAAACCCTATTTCAAAAGTGCCTAGAATTAACTGAGTGTTCCTGTGTGCGCTTTACAAACAAAACACACTTAAAACATAGAGCTAGATGCATGCTAACCATGAAAAGCACGTTTAGCCTGGACAGAATGCGCTTCCCTATTGAAGATTGGGTTATTTTTCTCATTAACTAAAAGAGAATTCTCAAAATGGCCTGGAGAGGAAGGCAGCATTAATGTACTGAAGGGTCTTCTTCTCAGTGGGAGTGTGAAATGTTCATTACGTGAGCAATTACTTACCATCCCTTAGCTTGCGAAATTCCCTGCTTTTCCTGGTTAACATCTGAGGCAGAATTAATGGTCAAATTGGCAATATTTCATCACGAAAATGGATGTGGCTTTCTTTTACCACTATAAAACCATGTACCCCACGATTGAATGGATGTTGCCCATATTTTATTTACAAACAACGTAAAAGCGGAAGGGGCAAAAGTTTCAATTTTATTGTGAAAACCCACTTGCGGAAAACACTAGTGATAGTAGTATTTATGAGAAGTTCACAAAAAACTGCACAACCTGCATACCCCTATAAAAGCAACGTGGAATTGGTAGCCCCTGATATCCTCCTCCAGAGGTTGAAGATAATTATTGCATGTGTGGTAAATAATTTAATTACCGGGACTTAATTTGATACAGAAACATAATAAAAATAGCTCAGTAAATAAGAGGCAGAATCCGTGGTATTAGAGGTTCGGAATGGGCTTTATTCCAATGGTCGATTATAATCGGTTGCTCCAAGTTCCATCACCACGAAGGTTCAGGAAGTGAAGTACATACGTTATTGACAATCAATTACTTTTATACAATAGGCATTACAGTGAGGCCAATGCAAGAGGCGTAACAATTGATAGCAAAGATAACATTTCACATGTGTAGCAAAAATACTTGACAGAAATGCGCGCGCAGCAGTATGACGTGTGATTGACGTGCAACTAGGGGGTGAAGGGGACTTGACATTTAGCTCTACATGTGGCGACAGAAGTCTGGAGGGTCAAGTCAACCTAATCCCAAATCATATCTAACATCCTATGTTTAAAGAACTGTGTTATCCAAAAAGAGAGGTCTCTTAGGATAGAATCTTATTCTATACTGACTATACTGACTAGTGCGTGTACAAGCGTCTAAGTGTCTACACTAAATGCGAGGGGGTAGGAATACTCCATGGTAACAGGGCTATGAATTACTTGCATAAAGACAGAGAAACCGGGCCCTTTGCTCGGTAGCTGGCAGGATGTTTACTTAAACTACTAGACAGGAATGCATTGGGCAGGGACGGAGGAGATAATCTTGAAGGTGAAATACAGTTCTTGGCAGGCAGCAAGCTGATGTCGGGCATCGTGAGCCGCGCAGAGGATGAGACAAAGTTCATGGTCACAGATGCAGGCTCGGACTGGAGCTTCAGAGACAGAAAGCAAGAAAAGCTTGATGACAGAATCAGGGCCTACTTGCCTGGACTGTAAAATGGCATAAGCGAACCATATAAAGGCGGTGGCCTTTCGTACTTAGGAGTGGAATATCCGGCCCATTCATGGCGGATCAACAGAGGACATGTTAACGGTGGATGCACATGTATTTGCGTCTTCATAACTGGAACTGGAGGGAACATACATGTACTTGTAACATGCACATAGAACCGTTGGGGTCCAAGATAGGGGACATAACTGATCATAAAAATCCATATTTCCACATTCCCTCCTTGTCCCCTACTTGCCCGTCAAGAGACATCAATCTTCATCAATCCATTGATCTGTTCGTATAGCATCATTTGTTCTTCTTTCTTCTTCCGGGATTTTGAACGAAAATCTTGATGTGGAATGCACGATGTGGCACACAGACCACAAATCGCTGGTCCACATTGCAGGCATAAGCAGCAACTGAATAATATGAGAATGCCAATACCTAGGAAGGATAGAACTCTCCATCCCCAGGCTGATAACACGCTCCAAAACCAACCGGACCAAGTCCAGGTGCCTGGATTCTGGTGTATCTGGCTTACAATCTTATGAAGGCGGGTTATGGCTTTATATACAGATGGCGAATTTTCTGGTATGAATATGCAACAGCTTGATCCGATGACCCTACAAGCTCCGCCCCTATCAGCCAGGATGACGTCAAGGACAAGACGATTTTGAAGCACAACAATCCGCATAGCAGACTGCTCTTCTGTTAAATTGCCTAAGGCGGAAATAGTTTCGTTCACTACTGCTTCAAGGGTTCTAGTCAATCTACGTATCAGCTTACTATTAGTAACGGTACCTATATAGGGAAAGAGACCTTTATTGAAATCTGTGTATTTTTCCCATGCCGTTTCAGTGTAATCGACTATTGGGAGATCTCTCCTTTCTCTATTGTGTACTAAATGAGTATTTCTGTGATAATCAGGAGGAGCTAGGAAAACAGGTGGCAAAAGGAATCCAATGTAGCAGGTACCATCCCAATCTAGAGGTAAACGTACATATGCCGTCTGACCACATATAAAATAGGAATGGCGGGAAGCTCTAAATGTAGACTTGCCTTGATCACTAAATTCTACTACAGTGGTGCATCTACTATGGCCCATATGTATGGAACCATTCTTTCTCACACATAATTCACCTTTTACTGGAAATATTGACATAGCGGGCAAAATTGGAGTAGCTTCGGATTCGACATTTAGGATTATAAGATTAAGCGTAAAATTACCTAATCCATATACTTCATTTTCTAGATCAGTTCCTGTTCTTTTGGGAAGTCCCTCCTTGTTAGGATAGCAGACCTTAAGCAAAACTAAGTTCAAATTTCCCCATACCCAGTTGTCTTGATAAAGTGCAGAATTCGAATCTAGGGAATTAATTAGACTAAACCATGCTCCACAGGAGCCATTGTGTGTGAACGGGTATGGAAAAAGAGGTAGAATTCCTTTATAGTTCTGATAGGGAGGGAGTCGGCCACATATCCAACAATTTGTAGCATTGCTAACCTGATGGGAATGATGTAACATACTAATAAAAGTGTTATTGCGCAGCGCAAATCTGTATGACAATTCAAGCGGAGGTAATTCACTAAAAGAATGTTCAGCAGTAACATTGTAAACATGTCTAGAAATAGGATAATATATGTGTAACAATATACTTGCGGTAATTATTAAAAGACTTAAGAAAAACAGAATTAATAACGTCACTATGCAATGACTCTGCAGTGATTTACAGTACGCCTGTCGTTTCAACATTTTTCGGGTGTTATCTCTATTCAGGTCCAAGGGATACATGTCAGAGACAATTCAACCGCTTCACCTTGGAGAGGACTTAAACAATCAAATTGCTCGACTGATTGGACCTGAGCTTTAGTTTATAATGTTCGGCATTACTTTTTTCAACAAGAGGAAGTTTTGAGTCAATGGGTGAAGACACACGAGGTGTGGTATTCACATCTGCTGGTAGTCCATGAAATTTCTTGATATGACTTGAATGAATCCAGCCTTTCCTGCCCTCGATCTTTATGGCTGTCCTTGTGGTGAGCAACACCAGCTGAGGCGACCTCCACCTAGGATCCAGCTGAGTCTTTCGATCAAAGTTCCTCACAAAAACGAGATCCCCCGGAATTACGTCATGGGGTTTCACTTCAGTGTTGTCAGGAAAAGCTGCAGCTACCTGTGAACGACAAGATTGTAGTGCAGACATCAAGGAAGCCAAATAATCTGTCAGCATATTACAGTCAATATCAGTTATTTTACGTGGTATAGGCGTCCCCCACATATTTGGTGGTCTGCCAAAGATCACCTCATACGGAGATAGCCCTGTTCGAGAGTGTGCTACCATTCTCATGTAAAAGAGTGCAACTGGTAATGCTACTACCCAGTCGACACCTTTCTCCCTGCATATTTTGGACAATCTGATTTTCAAAGTTTGATTATGTCGTTCCACGAGACCTGCTGCCTCGGGGTGTCGGACACAATGAAACTTCCACTGATATCCTAGCAAAAGTGAAACGTGTTTCATTAATTCGGAGGAGAACGGCTGACCGTTATCTGAGTGAACAACACGTGGTAAACCGTATCGTGGGAAGAATTCTCGAACCAACTGTTTGGCAGTAGTCGGGGCAGTGTAATCTGAAACCGGGTATGCCTCCGTCCAACGGGAAAGAGCACAAACAACTACGAGAACATATTTGAATCCTCGACATCGTTCCATCTGGATATAATCCATCTGGAGGACTTCAAAAGGGTGATCAGGAGGCTGAAATCCACCCTGCTCTACGGGAATGCTTTTTCCTGGGTTGAACTGACAACAGATCATACAGGTACGAACTTTTTGTTTCGCTGCTGCTCGTAAATGCTTGTTGAACCAAATATGTTGAATGCTGTCTAGCATAGCTTTCTCTCCTAGATGCGCTGGACTATGGACAGTGTTAATAATGACTTGGACCATTGAATCAGGAAGGAACCACACAGACTTTTCCTTCGTCATCCATCCTTGATCCGTTTGGATCCCTCCTAATTCAGTCCATTTCTTTATTTCTTCTGATGTAGCATGTGTCTGTATATCAATTACGTCAAGAGTAGGATCTTTAACCGTCATACAATGTGTTGGCGTCGGGACTATTGTCCTTGTCATGTCGGATATTTGAGTTTGAGCAGTCTGTTTAGCTGTTCTGTCAGCTAAATCATTGCCTTGAGAAATGATATCAGTAACTTTCGTATGTGCTTTACATTTCATAATCGATATTGCAATGGGTAAATGTATTGCATCTAATAAGGCATGAATGAGGGGTCCGTGCTGAATGTGGGCACCGTGAGAAGTTAAATAACCTCTCTCTCGCCACAGCACGCCGAAGTCATGTACAACTCCGAATGCATAACGTGAATCAGTGTATATGTTGACTTTTTTATTTGTGGCTTGAATACAGGCTTGTGTCAGAGCGACGAGCTCTGCTGCTTGAGCGGACAAGGTATTTATGCAATTTGTTTCAATAATTTCAGTATCTGTTGTGACTGCGTAAGCGGCCACTAACTCTCCTGTACTTGTTCTCATACATGAACCATCTACATACAACGTCAGGTCTGGGTCTGACAATGGGACATCGGTTAAATCTTGTCTGGGTTTCGTCGTTATTGTAATAACATCAATACAATCATGGGCTAGTGGGTCTGTTCCGCTTACAGGTAAAAGTGTGGCAGGATTCAATGTGTTACAACGTCTGATTTCTATATGTGGCTGAAACAGTGTTAACTCGTATCCTGTAAGTCGCGCTATCGTCAAGTGTTGTGTTTGCGTTCTATTCACAAGAACCTCCACTGCATGTGGTACTTGTACTGTTAATGGATGTCCTAACACTATGGCATCGCTTTGTCTGATTGCTAAAGCTGTCGCTGCCACTGATTTCAGACACGCAGGCAGAGCCTGAGCTACGGGATCTAATGTACTAGAAAAATAAGCACATGGTTTGTGTGATCCTGCTTGTTCCTGTGTGAGTACTGACAAAGCAGTACCTTCTCGTTCTGTAACAAAGAGTGTAAAATGTTTTCTATAACATGGTGTTGCTAAAACAGGTGCTTGGCATAGAGCTTTCTTTAAGCTTTCAAAAGCTAGTGTGTGTTCCTGAGTCCAAGGGAGGACAGTCGATGTGGCTGCCTCCTGTGTTGTCAATTGAATGAGTGGTTTTGCTAGAAATGCATACTGAGGGATCCACTGTCTACAATATGAAGTGAGGCCTATGAAAGCCCGCACCTCCTTTTGTGTCTTGGGTATTGGCATGTTAGCTATTAACTGAATGCGATCTGGTGTAAGCTGCCTTCCCTCCTTGGACAGCGAGTGACCAAGGTAAATAACTCGCTGGACACAGAATTGCAGCTTAGAAGGAGACACCTTGTGCCCTTTTTCGGCTAGAAATTGTAAAACCGTCAGTGATGCTTTTTCACATTCAGGTTCGCTTCGGGCGGTGATCAGCAGATCATCGACATATTGAAGCAAAGCAGTGTTAACTGGCATGTGGATACTGTCGAGTTCTCGTTTCAGTGCTTGGCTATAGATGCTGGGGCTTTCTGTAAATCCTTGAGGTGCGCGTGTGAATTTAAAGCTACGTCCATTTAAACTAAATCCGAACAAATATTGGCTTTCCGGATCTATTGGGACGCTGAAGAAGGCATTTTTGAGATCAATTACAGTAAAGAATGTTGCTTCGGAATCAATAGCTGTCAGTAATGAAGAGATGTCTGGAACTACGGGGTATTGTGGTACAATACATTTATTTAATTCGCGCAGATCAATAACCAATCGATATACTGGCGGGACCTTCGGATCTGTTCGTTTAAGAATCGGAATTATCGGTGAATTACATACATTGGAGTCTGTTTCTACAACCACTCCTTGGGCAATGAGCTCGTCAATGATTTGTAGTAAAGCCACTACAGCATCTGGGGGTAACTTGTATTGTCGCATTCGTGGTAGTACCACTCCTGCCTTTAGTGTGACTTGATATGGTGTAATATTCATGCAACCAACATCAGTAGGGCCTTGTGCCCACAGATGTGTAGGTAAAGTCTGCAGTCGGGGATCCATGTCTCTAGACACATAGTGACCTTTAAAATCACGCAAAAACAATCTTACTCCTTCCGGAGAACAACATATTATAGCTCCTAGAGCTTTCAGTGTTTTTATTCCTAACAAGTTTTCTGGACATGATTTAGTAAGCAATAAATCTGTAGTTCGGGTCAAAGGTCCTATCGTAAGTGGAAGAGGCTGTGACACTTCATTAACAATAGGTTTTCCTGAAAAACCAAGGGAAATATTCTGTGAGCCTGAGAGGGGTGCCCCTGGAACTTCACTACGTTTTATGGTTGTTCGACTTGCCCCTGTATCGAGTAAAAATTTTCTATCTTGGCCTAATAATTCACTATGTACATAAGGTCCTTCTTGATCTACAGGGACCTCAATAAGGGGTAAGTCAACTTCCCTCTCCAGGCTGGTTCATGCGTATCGTTGATAATCAGGATAATCATACTGTGCGGTCTGGTACAGTTGTCGTGTCGTGGTTTGTGCGGCAGTAGCCGGCAGCGCTGGTGCGGCTGGCACAAACTGTATAGACTGTGGTGGAACTGGCATGGACTGTGCATGTTGCGGAGCTCCTTGTTCATTCTGATCCTGTCTGGGTGGCCGTGGTCTTTCTTTTGTATTACCTATGGCGATATTATGTTTTAAAACTGGACAATCGTGTACGTAATGACCTGGCCTTTTACAGTAATTGCATGTCCCTTTTACAGGTCCTGGTGAATCACCGGAATGTGTCGTACCCTTTTTATGTCCTTCAGCTGGAACTGTCTGAGAGACTAGCATTTTCATTTTCGTGTCTTTCATGCGTCTTTGTTCATGTTCTTGTTCTTCTCTAATTCTATTGTAATGGTACTGTAACATTTGTAACATTTGTGATGGGGTATTACCTTGCCATGTACTCTCGAATTTTAATACTCTATTCTTCACTTGGGGCAAAGAATTTTCAACTAATTTTGTCACAAACAGATGTGGGTATGACTCGCTACTTGCTTTTATACCACTATTTATACCAAAACATTTTTCGAATCGGGCATAGAAATCACTAGTGTCTTCATCTTGCTTTTGTTTACAGGCTGAAATTGCACCCCAGTCTTCCTTTTTCGTAGTTAATAAACGTGGCAGTACCTGGACTAATAAACCTGGCAGTGCTTTAGTTTTGTCCCCAAGCCCCGAACCTGGACCTCGGGCCTTTTCTTCTGCTTCTAATGCTGTCCAATCTATCTTTTGGTCTCCTACCTCCCACTCTTTTTCCTTGAGTTTTTCATAAATGCCAGCAGGCATCAATACCTTTAATATTGTCATAATGTCGGGATAGGTATACTCTCCCATGAGTAACATGTCTTTAATTTCTCGGTGGAAACCCGCTGGGTCTTTATCATGACTGGGTACCACTTTCTTCATTTCTAACAATTCTATTTTTGATATGGGCGTATATACATATACACGTTTAAACTGATTGTCCTCGCCCCTTATTGGGTGTACTTCTCGTAAGGGATTCTGTCTGTCCATGTAATACATCGGTCTTTCCTTGATGGGTAATGAAACATGTTCTGGACATACAAAAAGAATGTACTGCCTTCTGCATTCTAGTATTTCCTTAATTAACTTAGTACCTGAACCTTTCCATCTATTCGTGAGTAATTCAGTCAATATATCAGGTAAGGGACCAGGATCTGAATGTTGGCTTTTATATAGTATAAGAAGTTGTTGAATCATATAAATCCCAGCTAAACGCTGTTCATCTGGGGTGAGGTTCAAAAATGTGTGTGCTACTGTATCATCATCATATTTTCCGGGACTGTCAATCCAATGAACGGCTGACCTGGCTAATTCTTGTTCATCCATAGAATCGAGAAAATGATAACCCCTCCGTTCTCGGAGTAATTTGTCAGCGGTTTGGAACGAATGCTCGGAGGACCTTATATTTATTATAGGTGTTTGGAAATTCCTGTTATTATCTGGACATATCGGACGTATCGGATCAGTGAAACATCTGGTACTATTACAAGATCTTCCTCTACCTACCTAGGCTATGGTGTCTGACTGTCCTATGGGCAGCCCTGATCCTTCCTCCTCGCTTTGTTCGAACTGGTCTACCGCTAATCTTTCTTCGTGTAGGCGTTCTATTTCTTTACGGATCTTTCGGCACATGGCTATTATACAGTTTTGCTTATCATGTCTCCCTTCTGATATATTCTGACTCCATCAGGTAAGAATTTGCATTGCTTCCGGGTCTACCCCCGGTCGGTCTTGATTTCTGATCACACAATTTATAAGGAAACGTAACAGTTCCCCCTGTATTTCCACTTTCTGGTATTCCATAGCTCTGTTAATACATTCTGAATCTCGCCCTGTTTGGACAAAATGGTATATATTATCTAGATGCGCAGCCATTCCTGGTAACTTCCCTAAATACACTGCGGCTCGTCTGATACGTAATGATGCCATGATCATTTCGTCCTCTTTGCCGGGCACAGGGTCATATCTACAATCTACAAGAAGTTCCTTAAGCGTACGGGCATTTATGAGTTTGGGGGTACGTGAATGTGCTGACTCTTGAAAAGTAAGTTTATTTATTCTGGGTGGCGTAGAAAAAATATTGGTAGCACCTCCGGTAGCCCCGTCTGGAGTATCGGGCGTGAAAGGATTCGTAGAACGTGATACAGCAACTATAGGTGTGGACACAGCTATCGAAGTAGCTGTAGGAACAGATGTGGAAACAGATGTGCTTGCCGGAACTTGTGTCAGAACTTGTTGCTGTAAAGATACGGGTACTGGATCTTGGCGTTGAATATCCCTGGCAGGCGATCTATGCGGGGCGGGATTAGCATACTCGGGAGCTGCGTCATCTAAATATGAGGAAAGAAAAACATCTTCTGCTGTTCTAGGATGCCCCTTAGGATGTACCTTTATTGGAAATAATGGGGGTGGCAAGTCTTTTGGTATCCCCGCAGTAGCCTTAGGTAATCCCTCGGCCAGAAGGGGATACATACCCTTCATAAGGGCATGTCTTTGTCTTTCTACTTGTTCTGATTTTACTCGTGTACCTTCTTCAATTAATAGATTTTCTTGAACTTTATTTGAATTCTCTTTACTCTTCTCTTCCTGTCTACGTGCTTTTTCTGTGCGTCTATACGATTCTTTACGCCATAATTCAATGGCGTCCTTCTGTGATTGTCTAGCTTTCTTTTTCCATAACTCTTCCTCTACTTTCACGATGCACTCTGCATCCCAGGTCCCAGCTGCGGGCCACCTCTGACTTTCTGGTAATTCCTTAGTGTAGTCTACCCATAAATCAAGAAATAATATAGCATCTAGGCCATGTTTATGATACATGAAGTACCCTGGAGTGTCCCTAGGAGGAATAGGAACAGCTTCTTCGAGTACCCCTTTTCTTGTTGTGATCTGTCTTAATTTCGAAAAGAGCGGCATATTGAAAACTGATCTGATACTTGATCTTGAACAAACTTAATACAGTAATCACAATAATGAACAGTCATTCATACCACAATATACAGAACGTATTTAAAACATTTAACATTTAACATTTAACTGGGCAACAATGATGATGACGATTTAAGAAAAATGTAATCACTAAACATAATACTCGACTTTAACTGAATTATTCTGAATTCATATACTTGATATACTAGATATACTGCTAAACCGTACAGTTACACTGCTGAAACAGTGCAGACCGGATTTGTGTACCCAAATCCGTCTTGACCGGCACAACCTATGTGCACGTCAGAACGCCTCCCCAGTAATGGTACTCACCGGGTAGCTCGGAAACGGAAGGCCTCGGAAACTGAACTGAACTTGAACCGGACTGGACTCGACTTGAACACTTCGGAAACCGGACTCGACTTGGGACTTCAGAAACTGGTGGGCCTCTGTATACCTCGGATCTTGCTCTCTCCGCTAGGCTCTGGTCGGGATACTTCGCACTTCTCACCGCCTCGTCTGGGTGTTGATCGCAGCCTCAGTCGCCCCCGCTTGACCGGAGGGAGATACAGGAAATCCTGCTGGTACGCGTTATTGTCCGTCCAGCTGTGGCAGGAGACCGGGCCTGCAACGCACCGCCGGCGCGTGAGATGAGAAAGTGTCCCTGTTCGGGCGCCATTTATGTGGTAAATAATTTAATTACCGGGACTTAATTTGATACAGAAACATAATAAAAATAGCTCAGTAAATAAGAGGCAGAATCCGTGGTATTAGAGGTTCGGAATGGGCTTTATTCCAATGGTCGATTATAATCGGTTGCTCCAAGTTCCATCACCACGAAGGTTCAGGAAGTGAAGTACATACGTTATTGACAATCAATTACTTTTATACAATAGGCATTACAGTGAGGCCAATGCAAGAGGCGTAACAATTGATAGCAAAGATAACATTTCACATGTGTAGCAGAAATACTTGACAGAAATGCGCGCGCAGCAGTATGACGTGTGATTGACGTGCAACTAGGGGGTGAAGGGGACTTGACATTTAGCTCTACATGTGGCGACAGAAGTCTGGAGGGTCAAGTCAACCTAATCCCAAATCATATCTAACATCCTATGTTTAAAGAACTGTGTTATCCAAAAAGAGAGGTCTCTTAGGATAGAATCTTATTCTATACTGACTATACTGACTAGTGCGTGTACAAGCGTCTAAGTGTCTACACTAAATGCGAGGGGGTAGGAATACTCCATGGTAACAGGGCTATGAATTACTTGCATAAAGACAGAGAAACCGGGTCCTTTGCTCGGTAGCTGGCAGGATGTTTACTTAAACTACTAGACAGGAATGCATTGGGCAGGGACGGAGGAGATAATCTTGAAGGTGAAATACAGTTCTTGGCAGGCAGCAAGCTGATGTCGGGCATCACGAGCCGCGCAGAGGATGAGACAAAGTTCATGGTCACAGATGAAGGCTCGGACTGGAGCTTCAGAGACAGAAAGCAAGAAAAGCTTGATGACAGAATCAGGGCCTACTTGCCTGGACTGTAAAATGGCATAAGCGAACCATATAAAGGCGGTGGCCTTTCGTACTTAGGAATGGAATATCCGGCCCATTCATGGCGGATCAACAGAGGACATGTTAACGGTGGATGCACATGTATTTGCGTCTTCATAACTGGAACTGGAGGGAACATACATGTACTTGTAACATGCACATAGAACCGTTGGGGTCCAAGATAGGGGACATAACTGATCATAAAAATCCACAAACTTGAGAGACCCTACATGGGCAGCAGGCCCCAGATGTCTTGACGATTCCCAGAGCACCACAAGGCCATGGTGACTTGGAGAACCTGTTAGTAAGCAGCCGTTGTTGAGGAAAAAGGAATGAAGGGATCACACTTGATTTGGCTATAACTTGTTTATGTTCATAGTGCTTCACACCACTCTTCTCTGTCTCTAAGCGCTACAAAAAGCAAAGCTTGCTTTCACCAAATTCCGACCCCTACTACTAGAGGTCATAATTCCTGATGGGGCAGAAAGCATCCAATATCTCCTGGGGGGGAAGTGTGGGTGAGAATAAAAAATCCCTGCAGCAAAGGGACCCAGAATTACAAATTCAGCCTATAACCCCTTAGTACTCAGAGGATTCTCCAACCCACAACCTCTGTTCACCCCCAGAGTTAACAGGATTCTTGATATCAGTGACCCAAGGCATGTGTAAAGTGGGGGCCACTCGGCCCTCACACTCACATGGCGGTGCGGCGCCCCCCTCCCCCGGCGTTTCGGTGTTGGGGGTGTGTCGCCTATGAAACTTGTCTACAATACTGTAAATCTAATGTCATGAATTTTGCTTATTCTTACATAATCGATGTAATGTTGATATTCATCCTTTTATTGTTTTGTATAATAAATACGGCCGGGGGTCCCTGACCCCCCGCCTTCCAAAGACAATTTGCTTATGTCAATCCTTCAAGGTGGTGTGGAAAGCTTGGAGGGGAGGGTAGCCAGTCACGGACCATGTGGAAGTAACATCCACTCATCAAGGCACATAGCTTTGGGGCTCTTAGTGGGATGCAGTTTGCCGGCCTCTGAAGAATTAGGGGGAATTTGAACTCTTGGCCTGCAGTTTGCCACATTTCTCTGTAGCAGTGTTCAGCTTGCTGAGCCACCCAGCCTGCTTATGATAAACTGCAATTAAACACTGTGCCACTTCACGGGGATTCGTAGTGAGATATTTTTTACGGCACGGACAAAGTGGGCCTTTGCCCCGGGCCCCACCTTCTAAGGGCCATCAAGTAAAATAAGCTTTCTCTGTTTTTCTCACTCTATCTAACTTTTGTAGATTCCCCTATCATAATCTCTCTCCGTCTTTATTACCCCCTCGATCTCTGACTCAGTCGTTTCTACCCAGGACCATTTTCAGAATTACATTTTTGCTCTCTGGGGAAGACACATTCCCCTACTGTGTTAAAGTTTATGTGTAATTCAGTGTTGTTTGGCATCTTGGAGACTTCAATTATTCAAAACTTTTTAATTTAATTAAAAAAAAAAAATCCAAATAGGGGGCCCTAAAATATGTCATGCCCAAGGCCCCCTTAATACTTTTTTTTTTTTTTTGCCCCCTTAATACTTAAAATGACTCTGTTCCTATTGAACAGGAACTTGATCACTGGTGTAAACTGTAAAGAGAAGATCATTTTAACATTTCAGGGGTTCTCCTGCACATCGGCCCTCCACACTGTGAATTAAAGGGATTTATTTCATCTGCCATCAAACAGTATTGAATTTCAGTGTTTTAAATTAATTTCACGAGTCCTCTCACAAGGTGACACACAATTTGAAGCGAGCAGCCGCAGAGGGGTCCAGCCCCATATATATTGCTCTTGTTTAAGGAAGCGCAGTCTATCCTTTTACATTCCTTTTATTGAACAGTGCATCAAACGGTCATAACAATCATTATTGTAATCGCCTTTGCAGTCACATTCATCTTAACCCTCCTGCTTAATATGGAACATCCTCTTTTCCATATGTTACATTTCATTTATGCTAATTCCGAGTGGACGCAGATACCACTTTACTCTGTATGATTTATAGACAGTAACTAATGCTCTGATATAATTCCTCATTCCAGACATGAAAAATTGCCTCTAATGCTCAACACGGGGACCTCTTAACAATGATATATAATTTGGAAATTAACATGAGGCGGTTGCTGCACAGGGAGATTTGAACTGGCGTCGATTGCTTCCAAAGGTTAATGCTCTGCAAGGCTAGTCAGAGGAATACCGTTTGTAATTAAATACATTTTTACATGCACCTTTCCTCTGCATTGATAGTTACAATACTCTGAGGTTAGGCGGTGATTATATTGAGTGAGGCTGGCCAGATTTGTGTTCAGGATGGCTCGACAAAGCACCAATTTCATGTTTTTTCAGGACATAAGTGTGTAGTGCAGGGAGTAAGCTCCACCACCCACAAACACACACACAAAACACACAAAGGCTATCTTGAGTTAAAGCAACAGACAATAAATGAAAGGAAATTTGTCAATCGAAGCCATTTCACTTGCTTCTTTAGCACCGCCGGGTCAGCTGTGGTTTGAGGAATGCTGATGTGGGGACGCACAGGCACGCTGACTGAGACAGGCAGAAGAAATTATGAACCTGTTTATTAATTAAAAACATGATTTAGTAACTCCATCCGTAAAGAAGAATAAGACGCGTGACCAGATAAAAGAGACGAGCAAGAATTGCAAATGCAACTCATATACTTTTTTTTGTGCTTGGTAAAGATGCAAGCTTCAGTAACACACAGGAGAGGTGGCCCATGGGTAGCATTAGTCGATGCTTATTTCCCACATACAGGGAATCGTGCATCACAGCTGCCCTTATATCCAGCCGCGGCCCGTGCAGGTAAGAGCGAAGGGGTGGTGGGGTAAGGTGTGGGGGGGGGGTTCGCCAGACGATGACGAGGTATAATTAATTATTTATTTAATTTCCCCTTGTCGTCATCTGCCGAAATCCCCACCCGGCCCCACCGCTCCTACCTGCACGGGCCATGGCTGCTTATATGTAGTCTGTGAGTGAGGAGGCGTGCATTGCTGTCAGCTGTTCAGCACGTGTGTTTTTGTATTAGGGAAGCTTGCTGCTGCTGCATATTCTGCGAGTGAGGAAGCCTGCACTGCTGCTGCTGCATTTATATCCAGTCTGTGAGTGAGGAACCTGGGGTGCTGTCAGCTTTTCGGCGAATTTGCCTTTGTGTTGGGGGGCTTGGACTGATGCTGCGTATTCTGTAAATGTTCTGTGCGCGAGGAAGCATACACTGCCACAGCTGCACTTCCATCTCTTCTGTGAATGAGAACGCATACATTGCTGTCACCTGTCCTGCAACAGGTTTGTGTTAGGGAAGCTTGCACTGCTGCTGCACATGTTAGAAATATTCTGTGTGTGAGGAAGCATACACTGCTGTCACCTGTCCTGCAACACTTGTTTGTGTTAGGGAAGCTTGCACTGTTGCTGCACCTACATCTGTTCTGTGTGAGAGGAAGCATACACCGCTGTCACCTGCCCTGCAACAGGTTTGTGTTAGAGAAGCTGGCTCTTCTGCTGCACATGCTAGAAATATTCTGCGTGTGAGGAAGAATACACTGCTGTCACCAGTCCTACAACATTTGTTTGTGTTAGGGAAGCTTGCACTGCTGCTGCACATGCTAGAAATATTCTGCGTGTGAGGAAGAATACACTGCTGTCACCAGTCCTACAACATTTGTTTGTGTTAGGGAAGCTTGCACTGCTGCTGCACATGCTAGAAATATTCTGCGTGTGAGGAAGCATACACTGCTGTCACCAGTCGTACAACATTTGTTTGTGTAAGGGAAGCATACACTGCTGCAGCTTCTGCCCTAACATCTGTTGTGCATGTGAGAAAGCATACAGTGCTGCACATGCTGTAAATGTTCTGTGTGTGAGGAAGCATACATTGCTCTCAGCTGTCCTGCAACAGTTGTTTGTGTTAGGAAGCATACTTTCTGCTGTACTCACATCTGTTGTACATGTGAGAAAGCATACACCGCTGCACATGCTGCAAATGTTCTGTGCTGAAGGCACATACACTGCCACTGGTGCCACCGGTGTCAGCCCAGCCTACTCATATAGAAGCTATTCATAGGTTGAATTAATATACGCATAGCAAAATTAAAAAGTACATATTTGAAACGAAGACGTCTGTATTTTCAGAACTCATAAGCTGATGTGTGGAGGAAAATGGTTGAATTGCCAAAAATATATTTGAAGTTATAATTTGAGTGATAAAGTGCATGGCGTTGGAGACACTTATTACTCATATTATTACTTTGTGGTGCTGGTGGAATTACTTTTATGGAATTCCAAATTAATAAATATGTTTTTACTTTGCTGCTGGCAACCCTGCTGGATACAATGATGTGATCACTTCAGACAATCTTAGATGGGATAGTCACTGTTACATCACTAATATTAGCAGCTTGGAATGATTTTCATTGAACATAAGTAGCTCTTATAACAGAAAAGGTTGGAGATCCCTGCTTAACAAAATGCTCAAACAAGCATCACTGTAAAGGGTGAGGGGATGCATGAAAACAGAGAGGGAACCAGGGGAAGATGAGTAGGGTGCAAGTGAGGAGTAACACAGGCAGCACAGGGGAGCAACACAAGGTGTAAAACAGAGAGGCGTGGAGTCCGAGGGACAGTAGTGCGGGTTGTAAGGTGAGCAGATGTGGAGTGAAAGCGGAAGCAATGCAGTGGAGTGGAGATGCTCATCTGACCCAAGCCACATCACTAACTTTGTGAACCTGACTCCATTGTTGGAGAGTCATGTTCTCCAAAAGAGACAGTGTCGTCACCTTAGACTAGTCCCGGCAACCCTGCGGCCACAGGCATGTGCGGCCCCATAAACTCTTCCCTATTTTGGGGCAGTGGGTTGCACGGCTGGTTCTTTTGAAGGGTTTTCCCCTCAACAGTGTTGCAGGACTCTCCAACAAGAGACATGGTGGTTGGGTTAAGGTGGGGCAGGACCAGCATTCCCCTAATTAATCCAAAGCGACTGCATTTATTCAACATATAGAGAACATGCCTGATTTGCTGTGTGCATAAACCTGGCCCAGCTCACCAGATATGGTTAGTCCCTGTCTGTAGTGGCACAGTGAGACAAAAACACGATGGCCTGGAATCTGGGACAGAATATTCACCAGTGGCTTTGCTTAATTCAGGCATTTCATTTATCAATTTTTGTTCTATTTTAGTAAGTGTTCCCAGGCTTATCTGCACCTGGAAAAAATATAGCTGGGAGAGGGGATGAGAGCACAGGGAGAGGCACAGTCTGGTGCCACCCACCATCTACAACACTACAACAGGAGCAGACAATGGTCTCCCCAGAGAGGCTACAGCCTTCCCACTCCTAAGAGACCCTCCACACCACCTATCTAATGCCCCCGACAATGCAGACATTCCCCCGCAGATATTTACCAGGAGACAGTAAATATCACCGCTAAACTCCTAAAATCAATGAAAATCTGCTTTAAGTACATGGTAGTTCTAGGTCCAGACAGTTATTCCCCATTCCAGGGAGTTTGACTTGTGATGCTTTTTAACTGACTGGAAGATGCTCGCCAGCATCATTAATTCCAGCTGGCATCCCTTCACAGAGTTTATGGGGAACTCAGAATGGGCTCCTAATGGCAGATGGAAATACAACAACTACTATGGTTAAACATTAACCTCTTCTGTGCCCATGACGAGATAGTCTCGTCATGGAGCACGGTCGCGCTGTGCCCATGACGAGACTATCTCGTCATGAACCCCACCCACTAATGAAACGCCCGGCACAGGAAGGGGAAAGGGCGTGGCACCGAAGGGGTTAAGGTGGTTCATTATTGTTTGGCAGTCTGTCGCTTTTAAAGTGCCATTGATGCACTGTTAATACTGTGGACAGTTCATACTCCAAATTTCGGCAGACGTCCTGCAGCAATCTTTGAATTAGACACTAAAACAAAATCTTTTCTCACTGCCTTCATGAAATAAACAACAATTTAAATTATTACCTTGTATACATTGCCCTACAGCTATATTTACAGGCAGAAAGTTACGGTGGAAGGAGAGTAGTGCACAAGGAACAAAATCAAACATGGTGACGAGGAATAATAAAGGGACAAGTGGCAGCTGCTAATTAACAGGGGTGAGGGGCAGGAGGGGAGGGCTTTGGGTGAATACAATTTAGTTTTTTTTTTAAACTTACCTGCAGGGTGGCCGGCCGCTGCCTCTCAGTCCTGTTCGGCTCCTTGGTCGACAGCAGGAGCCAGCAACCAGGAAGCACACGGGCTCCCAGACTTCCCTATCCAATCACAATGCTGCCTTATAGCGGTGTTGTGATTAGTCTGACCGCCATGGTTCGGCACTCAGAGAGGGACTGTGAGCCTGTGCAAGTTCTCCACCCAGGTTGTGCATTACAGCCAGGGTAGAACATGCAAAGTGCACATGACTGTTTGGCTGGCCCAAGACAGCCGTCCAGACTGTCATGTGCACTTTAGAGTGTGCTCACCACTCCTCCCCCTGGCCCCTGCTTTTGCCAGCCCAGCCCGCTCTCACCTAAGCAGGAACGGAAAACTAAAATAATAATTACTTTGGTTATTATCATTTAATTTTCCTGCTCCCAGAGCAGTGGGGCGACGCTCCTCTGCCTTAGCGGAGGAGCCACTGCTGACAGGAGGCATCATTTTGCAAATATTTTCTAAAATGTACACCTCATTGTATGATAAATATCTTCTTTATCTATATATTGCTTCCTCATATGGCATTTTTAACATCCACTGCCTAATTTATAGTCAGGCAGAATGTCAATTTCCATCGGTGGTGACTGCATTGGGTCTGTCGATGACAAGCTTACTTTGACAGCCTGATGGAATGCTGGATGTTGAAGTAAGGGCATAAAACCACTCACCGCATTTAAGGCTCATGGTCTGTTGTTAATTATTAGTGTACATCACCACCAGAGAAAGCCTGGTGGTGGCGTACTGCCAAATAAAAATAATTACCTCCCACATGTAAGGAAAGACTCCTTGGGCACTAGGATCATTAATTATTAGTTTGTTTAAAAACAAACTCCAACCTTGGGGGTTGTTTTTGAGAAACAAAAAGTGTGGTGGATGACGGTCAAAATCGATGACTTCTGTAAACCAACTTTTGGTACCTTCAGAAGAAATGCCATGACGGTGTGTCCACTAAAGGTACAGAAGTCATCCCTGAGCTTCGGATATCTCTAAATGTGGCGGTCCTCTATCACGGTGGTGCAAAATACCACCAAACCATAAATGGGGTCCTTAGCCCCTTCCCATGTGTTTATTTATATCAGATATTCTGTAAAAAATCATCTGATGTTGCTACATTGTCTTTTCTTGGTATTTGACATTGCATTCCTCCCCTATTGACCACATCTGTCCCCAGTAGAGCTCTAACATTAGATAGGACCAATTAATGTAAAGGATATTGCACGAGGATTCAGGACATTTCAAACTGCAAGAGGCTCGGTCTGACTTCTTGTATGCCCTCATTGCGAATCTCCAGAGTCCCGGAATTTTGTTTTCAGGTGAAAGAACATAATAGTATCTTCTTCCTTTTACCTTGACTACCCAGTGACAACTAGTGCAGCAAGCACAACTTGCATTGATCTGAAGAGCAAAGGGAAAACACTCTTTCTGAAACTCCCCTGCAGGAAAAGATGTTGCTCTATACATAAGGGGGGTCATATATCCTCCATTGCCTTGGAGCATTTTAGTGAATGATGGTGCCTGGTATGCTTCCATTTCCCTAACAGACCCAAGTGAAAAGTACACTTGAGTTCTGCAAGTCAGGTTATGGGGTTATTTGAAGTTTGGCCAGTGGCTTGGCATCCTACCATGATGACGGAGGTTATAACCTCCAGCTGCCTGGTGTAGATGTCTGTGACTTTAAATGAGCAATATCACAGTGGTTCCTCTAAAGGCACTGTAAGTTTGCTGAGCGGCTGCCATGTTTCATGTGGCCAATTGGCAAACCTTTTTGTCTACCAGGGTGTCAAGTTATTTTTGTGGGTTTTTTTCTGTTTGGGATGGCAGGGCTTTTCCTAACAGGACAACTAAGCAAATACCATAAATAGGGCAGAGGATGTTCCTACTGACTTTTGCAGGTTGCAAATTTAAATGCAACTATGAACAAATTAAGTTGATTCACTTTAAATATTATTTCAAAAACATAATACAAATGTGGTGTTCGTGGACTAAGCAGAAGAGTTCTATTAGGAAACGGGAGGTCAAAGTATAGGAAAGTCAAATACATATGACACATTCCATTTACAAGATACACCTTCCTGCACAAAAATAATCCTTAGAGGCATTTTCATCTTTCTATGTATGCTGCAGAATGCAGCACACATGGAAAGAGGAAATAATGAGGAAAAATAAATATGTTTCTCATTGCTACACCTCACTGGGGAAAAAGTAGCAATTTGAAACATTCAAGGTTTACTAGCTTTAATAAATCTGGAAATGCACCAAAATTCATGGCTGGATACACCCAAATGAATTTACTGATAGAACAGCTCCCTTTTCTCCACATATACTCACACACTTCTTTCATACACACTGTATGGCCTCTACTGGGTAAATAAGTCCTTATAGCCAATTAACCTGTCATGTTGTTTCACCAGAGACCACCAGAGACCACCTGAACACTGCCTTATATGAAAATAGTGAAATTTATTACACATTGTTTCTTATGATATGTATATACATTCATGAATTTGACTACATTAAAAGCAATTTTTATTGTACCTCAAATATACCAGTTTAATTAAAAATCCAACTCATTTCCCTTAATAGTCTTATATAACAATGTTGTGTATTCAAAATGAAAATCGCATACAATTAAAACAATTAAAATATTGTAATTGTTTTTAATTGGATGTAAATTCATTTTGTGACCCTGTCCTTTTTCAATAAGCAGGGTATCTCTCCCAATTTTGTGGGTGCATGCAAACGCCAATACTCCACCCATGGAACACCTCCCTGGCGCAAATTAACACGATACAGCACTATACGCCGCCTTGCCTTATGTTTTCAGAAAAATCCCATGGAAAGCTGTGCAAATCGATTTGCGTGGCCTTGTAAATCACAGCTAATATTTTTCAGAGGGGCTGCACCAAAAGAGTGGTTCAGCCACGATGCAAAATGCTAGTAGATCTGGGCCAACATTTTTCTGAATTGAAACTTTTACGCTAGATAGTTTTTTGTAATCTGTTGCTCCCATTCGCAGCTGTGAGGTAGAGAACAATGCCAATAAACCAAGATGTTACACATGTTAGATGATCCCTGGAAAACTGCCAGGGAAAGTCTACAAATATGGTGCAACAACACAAAGTTATTTTCTGTACAAATGCCAAGAACACTTTGATGGTCTGTTAATCCAGTACTAGAACAATGAGCAGCACCAGAACCTGTTCTTCTGGGCAGACTTGGCCGCTTCAAAAATCAAAGCTCAGCTGGAAATACTTTTACTTACCAGCTGCAAAATTGTCTTTGATAACTAGTGGGGTTCCAGGATTCGCCTCTTTGGTAGATTAATAAAACGTAGCTCTCATTGCAGTTCTCGTTCCAAAGAGCTTTTTGACACTGTAACATGTGTGAGGGAGAAAGCCGATGGCTGGCCTAAAGATTGAGGAAACTTTTCATTGCATGAAAGATTAAATAAGTTCATCTTGAAATATAAAACAAAATTCTGACACTGTTTTGCATGTGCACGACTTGTATCATGTATCTGACTTACAGACTGGGAAAGGTAGGAATGTGTTATCTGACAGACAAAAACATTTATTCTTGAAGTTTATAGTTTGGTACTGGCCCTCTAGATTGCACGATGGGTACACTGCTGTTGTTGGTGCAAACACATATCTGTACAGCCAAGTAGCAGAGACTTTGTAATCATGTTCTCAACAGCCAAAATATGCAGCTACTGCATGCTTTGTGAATGATTATAAATCTATGAGTAGTACTGTGCTGCATGCAAGCACCAGATCAATTTACCAACTAATCCTAAAGTGCATTCATTAGCCAATACTCACCACCACCACCACCACCTGGACCCAGTCGCAATACACAACATAACTCAGCCTGTGAATCATTATGATATATTCATTAGTGTTGAAGTCTTCTGAGACAGCGATTGATCTCCAGTCTTCTAATACTTGGCCAGAAGTAGAGGTGAAGCAGTTGACACCAGGTTGGGGACAGTGTGAATTTCTAGATACCATAGATGTCGAATTGCAGACTTCCACAGAAATAGGATGGCAGACTTGGCATCCCTGGTGTGGTTTCCCCCTAACTGTTTGCCTTCACACCTCCTGATTTTGTTGACTTTGCATTTGCAGGCCTAAAGATTCTGCACACTTTACCACTGCTAACTAGTGTTGAAGTGCTTGTCCTGTGTGCTTAAAACATGGTAAGATTGTCTCCTACCTAATTGCCATATCTAATTTTCTTATAAGTCCCTAACAAAATGGCACTGCATGTGCCCAGGGCGTGTAAATTAAATGCTACCAGTGGGCCTGCAGAACTGGTTGTGCCACCCGCTTAAGTAGCTCTTTAAATATGCCTCAGGCATGCCATTGCAAAGCCTGTGTATACAATTTTAAACTGCCATTTCGATCTGGCAAAGTAAACCTTTTACCAGACACAATCCTTCCTTTTTAATACATATAAGTCACCCCCAGGGTAGGCCTTGGACAACCCGGAGGTAAGGGTGCAATGTAGCTAAAAAGTAGGACATGGACTTTTAAGTTTTACATGTACTGGCAGTGAAAAACTCTTAAATTTCTTTTTCACTTCTGCAAGGTCTATCTCTCCCATAGGATACCAGTAGAGTTGCCTTACCACATTCTATAAGTGCAATTACCAAATGGGAAGAGATAACCAATTCATGTTTGGTGTCTCTGGAATCCTAATGTAAAATCCTAACTTTTGGTGATGTCGGATTTTAAATTGCATTTCTAACAATGCCACTATTAGAAAGTTACAAAAACAAAAGACAAGAGCAAAACCTGTTAGTCCAGTTGGGACCAGGTGAATATGTTTAACAAGGCAACAATGTCTCAACGGGTGATCCTTAAGTAAGACAAGTACAATGTATAATGTTGAGCACAAGGAAATAAGGGAGGCCATGAAGGTGTTGAGGAGGACCAAAAGTTATGTAGGTTTATAGGGTAAGGTCGTTATATCAGCACTACAGTACATAAACTTTGGTGGTAACCCAAACATATGGTGTGCACAATCGTGCTCGTGCAGAGGTGAACAGCGCGAGTGACATGTGAGTACTGAAATTAAAATGAAAAAAACGAAGCGAGGAACAATTTATTCGATGGTTACAAAAACAGTCAATTGGACAATTTACAGAGTTTACACTGTTTTAGGGACCTCAAAAACGCCTAAAGCTACGTTGAATAGTCGACTGCGTTTCGACCTGTGTAATTTCAGGTCATCATCAGGTTACTGTGGTTCGGCAAGTGCGTGTCTGTTTTGTTGGGAAAAAGGTACACGAGTAATCAAACCGCCTGGCTATCCAAACCGGTACTTTGGTAGTCTTGGGTCTGAGAGATGGGGTAACAGGAAACGGAACACGTGCACACAGCGCTGACTTGATTCATTCACCCTATTGCCTCCAGACTAATACTGGACTTCAGACATTGGGCTTCACGCATTCTACGTCCCATAAGCAACAGACTGGATTCACCACGCTTATGCTTCCTGTTGCCATTTTCTTGCCTTAGAGAGTTGGTGCCTGCAGCCTTTCTTTGGGTCACATGACCCAATGTTAGTGATAGTTGGGCTTTGTGTATTCCTCCTAGACAGTTGCACACAATGGGAGCTTAGGTGTGACTGAATGGGCTATCACTTGCAGGGTGGGAGGGAGGAGATGGGTATAGCCCCACTTACACTTGAATAGGCTGTGTCCTGTCTCCACCCAAAGGGCTGTATGCCCCTTGTAGTTAGTCTGGAGTTAGGGCAGGGAAGGCGGGGCATCTGTACACTTTAAAGACATGCCTCTAGAAGCTTCTCCCCACTTCAAAGGCACAACTATGCATACAAGAAGGATCTAAGACACTAACTCTTTAGTAGGTCTGGGCGGTAAACTCCACTCTCTTCATGGAGTTTGTGGAATGCGAGCACTACGCGATGGAGCATGGAGTTCCAGAATCTGGCCTTTCTGGAAGCGAAGCAGATTTTTTGTTTGTTCGCATACTCAAAATTTGTCAAGCGAGCGCCACAATAATCTCAGGCCACTAGCAAGCTTGAGCAATACTTTGTGCTTGCTTGGCCAGTTTCTGGCTGCAACGGGGCCAATGTAGTGCCGATCGCGAATGCACAGCTCGAGCAGCTTTGTACTCAAGAAGCAGCTGAGAGGCTTTTCAAGTGGCTTTTCTTCTCCAATGGGCCAAATGACTCTTCTCCTGCAGTGGCACATGAGCCGGCATCACTGGTGGTCTGTGTGGCTAGAATAAAACATATACATAGTTTAAATACCAGATACACCTCCCCTTAATTTTTTCAATCAAAGAAATACAACCGAAATACATTACTACAGTTCGGTTAACACTGTAGTTTTTTCTAACAAAAATATCTCTCTGGGCATTTAGTTGGTTCACAGTGTTAGACAAGTCAGGTAGTGAAGTAATAGAGGGGCAGAGCTGTAACTTATGATGATCATGATGACTGAGTCATTGAAGAACAATGAAGGGGTGGAATAATGGTCAATGAAAAACAAATGGTGTTGGTTGGCAAATGCAAAGGGACCTCGTACTTTTTTTCCAGTCATGCTGCACTGTCATGTAACTGCTGGTATACTGTATAAATGAATTACACAGCACACAACATTGGGGGATGGGGGTCCATGGCCACTATCTCATTTACTCAACTGGAAAAAGAAAGCCTTCTCAACAATCATACATGGTGAATATTATTTCTAATAGTATTTTACTTAGGCCTGCATTCCTCGCGGTGGACAGTAGCGCACCATAATGTGTTCTTAGTCCTACAGTACCACAAGATGTACAGGAGAGGGGGAAAGATTATTACCACTAAAGCAGGAGATAAGTGAACTAGAAACTAGTACAAACTGGAAAAGTCAGCTACCAAAGAAAAGCATGTAATAAGGAAAAAAAAAGAAAACATGAATGAAACAAAAATTGAATGGGGGAGTTGGAAAAAAAGGAGACAGTATAAAAAAAAGGCAACATTTAAAAGTGGCATACTGGGCAGAGGAAAAAGAGCTAATCCATTGTGCTTTGCATGAGTAGGTTTGTATCCCATCCTTGTCGCAAAGTGTAAGGAAGATGGCAGGTAAGGGTTACAGAGCTGTTGTAAGCAATGAAGAAGATAAAAAAAGTCAATGATTCAGGTAACCTCCACAAAATTATTATGACAGGCAAACGCAGTCACAGTGGACTTCTCTAAAACAGATTGCCTATATTACTAGTTTTGAGTCTAATGACTATCATAGAGTTGGCCATACTAATTCTAAAATCCCTATTCCAAATTTCCTTAACAAAAACTAAATTTGGAACTAATGCATTGCAGTGAATGAACTTTGATTCTATTCTCATTTCTCTAGCTCCTTGATGGACTAACTCAGTCTCCTTTTTGTGCAATGCATCGATGCATACTACACATCGCTGTGTAATAGCTCGTAACTGTATGAGCTACATAAACAAAGTCACAGAGAATGCTGACTCACTGATATCACTGATTCACTATCAAGAAGGACAGAAGGAGAGAAAAGGAGGACAGAAGTACCTGCCATAGCTTCTTAGTTAATCAGCCAAAGCGAGCACCAATGATGAGTACAAGTTAGGTAGAGCTGAGCACCTGCTTAGCAGAAACTGGATCACATAATAATAATATTCTTAATGTAAACTAAAGTGTTAAGCTGCTATTCTGAATTTATTTTTAGCATTGTAGAAAAACAACAAAAAATGAATACTCACCAAGCCCTGGAAACTCAACACTGAGCAGGTGGAGCAGGTCCTGTTCCCGGTCAAGAATATCCAACCAGTGGGGCGTCAGCTGCTGGACGGTGTGCTAAACCTGGTGGGAGTGCCGCAGCACCTGCCCACCCTTCCCCAGTGCAGCCGATGCTCCTGAAGGGGGTATCCACTGCCAGGCCTGCCACCCGCTGTCAGCATGGAGGGGAGGTGGCTTTGCACAAAAACAACTAGTGCTGCCACCTCCTCCTCGCTGGAGATCGCCTATGAATCCTCTGTCTGCATTCCTCCACGGAATCTTATCCAGTCTTTCCCAAGTTTCCTCAATTACCTGTTTAGCTGTCATGACCTCTGCATCCACAGCCAGGTGCAAGTCCTTGAGTCTCTGCAGGTCTGTCAACCTCCCCTCCAATATCGTCAGTTCCCACTCAACATTACATGTACGAAGAAGTGGAAAGTATCTTATTTTAATGGTACAACAATGCAAAGCTGATGGAAGTAAATTGAAAACAGAGATCACAAACTTCAAAGTAGGACAATATCTATTTCTGGAAGAACTTATCGTACTGTGGCTACAATCTTTCATGAAGGACTTATTTATTTTGATGTTTTATGAAGCGCAAACATGTCGTTAGGGCATCAGAGCACTGTACATATGAATGATAAATGTAAACATAAAAAGAACATCAAATAAAAACATAGAGCAACCTTTAAAAAACTCAGTAGGATATTGTATGCAGTAACAGAGTTAAAAATAGACAGCTTTCATTCATTTATGCGTCACTGGGATAGGATCTTTGGGGTGGTTTATCATGAGTCTGCTATACCTCGGTTCCATTCTAAGAACCAGGTGGATGGTGTTTGTGTGTGTTCCACTTGGATTGATGTGTGTCTGCCCTGTATAGTATTGGAGTCATTGTAACAGCCAATGTTCCCAGGGGACAAACTTACCATGACTTATGAGAGGAATCTGTTCATTATGATCTTTTTTACCTCTTTTTTTTAGATGTGGATCAAATCTTAGTGTATCATCTGGACACTATATTGTCTATTTAAAAAGTGAAACTGGATGGATGGAATATAATGACAGCAAACTTACATTGAACCAAAAACTTTTACCAAATTCTAATCTTTTGTTTGTGCAACCAAAGGTCTAAGGAGGATTACAGCTAAAAAAGTGATATAGTGTATTTGTTCTAGGTGCACCGTCAGTATGTATGACATAAGTAGGCCTGGTGATTAGGGGTGGTGTGTTTATAAGGGTCTCCACATCCCACTGTGCTCTATCTCTATTAGTAGTATTGTAACACTTTAGTAATAACGGAGTCAATTTTAACATATGTTTGTTTAGATTAGTTAAGTAACTATTGGTAAAACATCGATTAACTAATTGTAGTGAGTGCAATGTATAGAGTTACTTCTTTTTTGTGACATACAATGCAGTTCTGTTCTTTTTTCCGACAGTCTATATACTTGTTTTTTCCCTACCGTTCAAGGATGAATCTTTACACAGTACATTGTTTAAGGTGTGAAAGTATAGAAGCTGAGATAAATAAAAAAGGGAAAATAAAATGTTTTGATGTAATGTAAGATACTATTAAAACCTAAGACATTTCTACTGTTTTTTTTATAATATGAACTGATGCATCGCAAAATTTAAAAGTTAATTCTGTAATTTTGTAAAATGTAATACTAACCTATAATTATGTTTTTCTTTTTTATATAGATGAAAGGCACCTTCTATTGGAGTAATGTCCTTTACTGATTATTTTTTACTGTGTTGTTAAACAAACTTCCATTCTCAAGGTACACACTGAAGCAGATAGTCAGACAGCTTCTGGGACATCCAGACACACACCAATACAGTCACTGACACACTCAGTCACACACCAGTACATGCCCTCAGACATACACTCACTCACCCATACAGTCACTGACACACCCACTCCCTAACCCATACAGTCACTGACACATCCACTCAATCACCTCGACAGCTACTTACACACCCACTCACTCACCCATACTACCACTCACATACCCGCTAACTCACCCATACAGTCACTGACACACCGTCATCCCCATATACAACCACTGAGATACCCACTCACCCATGAAGCCACTCACATACCCATGCATTCACTGACACTTCAGCTCACTCACCCATACAGCTACTAACACATGTACTCACTCACCCATTGAGTCACTGACACACTCACTCATCCATACAGTCATTGACATCCACTCACTCACCCATACAGCTACTAACATACACTCACTCACTCATACAGCCACTCACACACCCAATCATGCACCCATTCAGCTACTCACACTTGCAACCACTCACCCATACTGTTACTCACACAAAAACACTGACACACCCACTCACCCATACAGCTACTAACACACACAATCACTCACCCATACAGCTACTAACACATGCACTCACTCACCCATACAGCCACTCACACACACCCACACACTCAACCATGCAGCCACTTACAAACACGTTAATTCACCCATCCAGTCACTGACACACCCAGTCACTCCCCTATATAACCACTGGCACACCCACTCACCCATACGGTCACTCACATACCCATTCACATACCCATACAGTCACTGACACATCCACTCACTCACCCATACAGCTACTAACACACATACTCACTCACCCATTCAGTCACTGGCACACTCACTCATCCATACAGTCACTGACACATCCACTCACTCACACATACAGCTACTTACACACTCACTCACCCAAACAGCCACTCACCCACCCAATCATTCACCCATTCAGCCACTCACACATGTACTCACTCACCCATACAGTTGCTCACACAAAAAATAAACACAACTACTCACCTTTACAGCTACTCAAACACCCATTTACTTACCCATACAGGTACTGACACACCCACTCACTCATCCACACAGCTAATAACACACACACTCACTCACTCACCCATGCAGCTACTAACACACTCACTCACACATACACATACTTACACACACCCACACACTCATCTATGCAGCTACTCGCACACCCACTCACTCACCTATACAGTCACTGACACACCCACTCAATCACCCATACAGCTACTAACACATGCACTCACTCACTCATATGGCAACTCACACACCCACTTATTCTCCCAAATAGTCATTGACACAATGTGAGTAAATACCTGCTGGAGTTCCTCACTGCCGCAGGACCTGGGAAGAGAAAGAAAGAAAAATGAAACCAATGAACACTGTAATAAAAGGATCCTGTCTCTTTAAACAGGCATGCAGTGACAACCAATGGGAGGAAGCTGGTCCACAGAAGGCGGACATCCGCAACCCTGAAGAGGAGGAAGAGGATGCAGACACGAAACTCCCGAAGGAGAAACAGAAGCCAGAGAAAGAAATGACTGCCTGGAAAATCCCTGCCGAGTGGACAGAGTGCCGAATTTGGAAGATGCCGAGCCTGAGAGCTGCAACAGATGCGGTCGAGAGGATGAGGACGCCGATTCGGGACACGAGGAATGATGGATGGACCCGGAGGACGATGACCAGCCGCCGCAACTCCAGAGAGTTGAGGCAGAGCGGGTTAGTGCCTTTGGCCACAGCCTTTTTAAGAGTGGGGAGGTAAGGGGGGGGAAGGAGGGAAGGGTAGCAAAACAGACATGGGCACAAAGAGGTGATTGGTGAAGGGAAAAAGCACAGCATGCATGGCTTTCAAGAAAGGCTCAATGGAAACACAGGCATAAAAGTTCTATTAAGCCTATACTTCTACCAGCCTACCGATCCCAGAATACTTTGCGGGCCAGATAAGATAAAAAGGGATACTCTACTGAAATCGCCCTAAGTGGACTATCCCTGCAGTAGTCCCAACACTAGGGATTCCTTGTTGCTCCCTGTGACTTTTGGACGCTATGCTGTTGGTGGGGTCTGGCCGCTGATCTTCACACTCACGGGACTGCGAGGACCACGGAGCATTGCGCTACACTAACAGTGCTCACCTGTTCCTCTTCCCGTTGATTCCTCCTCAAACGCCCCGCCCCCTCATCACCTTTTTAATTCCGCCCAAGTATTTCCGCAGCGCGGATCGCAGCGCGGGCGAAGCCCGGGCCAAGGGCGGGCCTGTTTGTGCCCGTTCGTGTCCGAGAGAGTCCGGTCCGGCTACACCCCTTGATTGTTTCAACACAGCGAACACTTCTACAGCTGATTGAAATCCAGGGCAAATATGGTAAGCAAACGGGGCCTAAAGCCAAGCTCTATTGATCATGTTGCTGGTTCGCTGGACAAATTCATTGTTAGAGCATCCTACATACTTGAGCATGAAATTGCTATTACAGAGCGCAGGCTGTCAATGGAACCCCTATCTTCAAAACGCTCCTCATTGGGTCCCATTGCCTCCTGTCGCTCCCCTGTTGCCTCCACTGAAAATACGGCGTCCATGCTCACTGATAAAGGCCAACCTCGCCCACCAATTTCCTACAACGCCCCTCTTGACCCAGTAATGGATACGGCCACCATTGTTTCCGCCCCTGTCTTGGGCCCCTTTAACAAGCCTGTAACTCTAGTTCGGGAAGTTGGCACCATCCCTAAAAGGAAACGAACTGGAATATCACCAAAATGTAGGAGGAACAAAATACAGAAACGAAATCTTGACATTTCTGATTCTTTCGTGACTGTATCTACAAATACTAACAGTCTAATTCGCTCTGAGTGTTCCCCCCCTGATGTAGCAACACCTCCATTTGATCTGGATTTGTTGCTAGGAAAAATGTCTTCTGTATTGGAGTTAGCCATCCGACCTATTGAGCATAGACTGATTGCCATAGAAAATAGGCTGACTGCATTTGAGTCTGCGCTAGTTAAACTTGACGAAAATATTAAATGCTCTATACTTCGTCCACACTCATGCCAAAGACAGCCTAATATTTCTGAGACCCCTTTAACTTTGCTAGACCCTCCTAATCCTCAGTCGACCCAACAACAGGGAGTGGCTTGTAACCATCGTCCGAGATCTAGTCAGGGGCCTATTACAACTATTCCCCCTGCTAACAACATCCCTGTTATTATTTCTCCTACAACTAACCATTGTTCTGAAACCCCTGCTAAGGCCTCCCACTCGTTGGAATTACCATGTATTGACCTCCCTCCCGAAAGTGCATCTTATGTGGTCATTTTAACAAAAGTCCCTAAACTCTCCACTAAGAGCACAGAATCCTTTCAGGAACTTAAAAACAAAGTAATGTTCTGGCTGAACACTTATAGACCCCTGCCAACAAATATACGATCCCCTATCCTATTTGTTAGAAGAGTTGGTGGGGTGGGACATATACGAAAAAACGAAGGAGGTGATTGCGTTATAGTCAATTTTCAAAACCCTGAGGTGGTTGACTACATTTGTAGCTCCACCTTTGATAATGTTTTTTCCAACATTAAAACGTTTCCCCTAGGCTATTTTTATCCTCCACTCTCCAAACCCCCTCTTTTATGTCCTAGACCTTTCTTTCAGTCCAAATACACTGCCGCCTGGGAGTATCCTAAAAATGGTGTGCGGGGCAGGTGTCCTATCGACGATGCCTTAGCCATTCCGACTTCTAACAGGTATAGCCTGCTGGATGATGTGGAATGACTAGAGTCACAAGCCATCTGCACGCCTCCCTATACTCACACCACAGATAATATTGATGTTAAGAGTGATCATGGTGAACTGCCGGTGATGCCTATTGAGGGTCTAGCATCCTCGCAGCAGGAGCCAACCCTGTCAATTCCAACGGTTCTATGCGGGATGCCTGCACTGAACTCCCAGTTTCGAGGGGTGTCTCTGAGACTCAACCGCTTTCCATAGCCCCCCCACCTGTCTATCTTAATCATGTAGAAACTCTTCCAAATATTGAAAGTCAGTTCAAAGTTCTTAGCTGGAACATTGCGGGTCTTGCTACTAACACTGGTAACCCAGAGTGGTGCTCTTTCATTGACCCTTTTGGAATCTGTCTTTTCCAGGAAACCTGGTCAACTGAACCCATCCATCGATCGGGTTATATTACATATATGCTTCCTGCTGTAAAGGGACATCGAGGGAGGCCCTCGGGGGGTTTGTGCGTCTGGGTAGGCACCCATCTTGGCTTTAATATCAAGAGGGTTGATACGACAAGTACCGCTATATTATGCATTCTTTTATCACATAAAAAGACCCCAAAGATTGCACTTATTAATATCTATTCGCGATGTACTCAAGGAGGTGGTCGTTCCTCCACTCTAGACTCCCTGTCATTACTTCTGGAATCACTCCCAGACGAGGTAGTGTTGATGATAGGTGGGGATTTTAATTGTCACTTTGAGCCTTTGTCGGGAGTGATCCCACTCACACTCGAAGAAGACGAGGCTAGACTTATTCCTCCTATTAATATGTATCCAGTTAAAAACTGGACCCCGAAGGCCCTCCAGCTAACTTCCCTTACTTACGTCTTCTCTATGAGAGCATGTAACGGTCGATTTAGCGGTGATACTCCGGGACAGCCAACCTATAGGGGAATGGGACATGAATTTGTGATTGACTATGTTTTGGTGAGCTTAGACTTATGGCCCAATGTCCTGGACTTTAAAATAACTAGACGTACTGAAAGTGATCATGACCCCCTGACAGTTGTTTTAAACTTTTATCTATTGAACACAGGGTTAGATACAGCTACTCCTCCAGTGGGTAATTTAAGAATTATACAAGGGGGGAAGAGGATTCGCTGGCAAACTATAAAACAGTCTGAAACAGCAATAGCCAGCTTGTACTCTGATATTCTCCCCCTACTTGACAAGGTGTTTAAGGGAGAGGCTAATAACAGTGCAGTTGATAAAATCTTAAATATGGACAAAATTCACAAAGATCTAGTAGCTATATTGGGCGGTTCCTTTTACATCTCAGGCCCGCTCAATATAAAGAAGCCAGGGAAGTCTAATTCCTGGTTTACTAAGAATTGTAGGTTAGCCAAACAGGAACTACTTCAGGCCATTAGAGGAGGCAATCCCCTACTTATTAGGGAAGCTAGGCGAGCTTACAAAAAGTTAATCTTTATAGCTAAGTCTGAGTGGGAAGAGGAAAGATGGGTCGCCTTGAGACAAGCTCTCGTGGCAAAAGATCCAAGAACATTCTGGAATCTTGTCCACTCTGGGAACTCTGAGGGCAATACCATGATCGACCCAAATGTTTCCGAAGACGCTTGGGCATCTCATTTTGAAAAACTGTATTCGATTAACACAAGTAGGTGCATCGATCCCCCAGCTATCATAATGTCCAAGGATCCTTCCTGGCTGGCTCCCCCCTGGACCCTATCAGAAGTGGACTTGGCATTGGACCAGCTCCAAGCCAACAAAGCTCCGGGGTTAGATCGCATTCCAGGGGACCTCTACAAAGATGAACCAAAGGTTTGGGCCCCCTATTTCCAAATTCTCTTCAATACCATCCTACAAGGCTCACCGGTTCCTTCTACCTGGATGGGTGCGGAAATTATTCCCATTTTTAAAAAGGGATCCCCCCTCGATCCAGGTAACTATAGGCCTATAAGCCTAATAGATGTGAGCCAAAAAATCTATTCTAGGCTTCTTCTCCAACGCCTACAGAGTTGGATAGAAGAGAATAATATACTAACCCCACTTCAAGCTGGATTCAGGGCCAAAACGTCTACTATGGACCAACTATTCAGGCTCCAGTTGCTCCATTGGAAACATGTCATATTGGATGGGGGTAGCCTATATATGACCTTTGTGGATTTGAAATCCGCTTTTGATATGGTGGATCAAAACCAGCTATGGCACCTACTGCTGGACATGGGTGCCCCGCCTTATTTATGTCATCAATTGAAGATTCTCCATGACGGGACCTATGCTAGAGTCCGTTATGGAAAACATGGCAATTTGACCGGCCCCTTCCCTGTTGCTAAGGGAGTTCGGCAGGGCTGTGTTCTTGCCCCAACCTTGTTTTCCCTCTTCCTTAATGGCCTTATTACCGATCTTTTTGATGCCATTGACATAGATGCGCCGAAATTGGCCTCCAGAAAATTCCCTGCCCTTATGTTTGCTGACGACACCCTGCTGCTGTCCAAATCCCCAATGGGCATGCAGCGGGTGTTGGACCAGTTTACAACCTTTTGTAAAAAAAGGAATCTGGTGGTCAACATAGGCAAAACCAAGTACATGGCTTTTAATGTAAAATCCTCTAATTATCCACATCCTAAAATGGAAGGAGTCGCCTTGGATCGGGTTTCTATTTTCGAGTATCTAGGCTTGACCCTAAACGACAAGATGGGTTGGTCCCCACAAATTTCTAAAGCCAATTTAAAACTCAACCAGGCGGTGGGGGGCATCCTTAAAGTCCATAAGAACTGTTGCTCAAAAATGATAAGTGCCCCTCTAGAAATCTACTGTGTTCAATCTAGATCCTCTACACTGTATGGGGCTGAGTTATGGGGTTTTACTAGCGCAAACGACTTGACCATTACCGAAAATAATTTCTTGCGGAAACTCCTATCACTTCCAATAAATACTCCACTTATGCCATTGAGGATGGATCTTAATATCCGTCCTATTTCTGAGGTTATTGCCACACGTCCGGTGATGTACTGGAAAAGGCTTTGGAGTACACCAGAGTTGGCATGTTACAGAGACGAATTGAAAGTAATCCTGGGCTTACTTGGGGCTGTTAAGATTCCCTGGCTCCAGTATGTTAGGCAGACACTGACCAACATTGGCACATTGGCCTTGCCCATCTCTGGACGAACCCAGAGAATTCTATCTTAGGCATCTCCAAAAAAACTCTTGCCCTTACCCTTAAAGATTACTTTCTAACAAAAGCTTATCGTTTAGTCAGGCCTTCTAGCCTGACCGATCTGTTTTTGGATGTTAAGTGTTATTACGCCTTTGTACCCGACCTCGATGTTATCCAGCCCACCTTAGCAAAGAAGCTGTTTCTACAGTTCAGATATGGGACACTCCCCCTTTATTCCTTTACTGACAAATGGGTGGGTGCCCTTGAGCACAATTGCCCGGGGTGTTTATCTGAACAGGAAACTATGATACATGTTGTGCTTTTTTGCCCAGCATACGCCGGTATTCGGAAGAAATGGATTATTCAGCTATGCTTGAATCTAGGTATCAGGAGCTACCTCGATTTTTTCAGGATTCTGCGAAGTGATTTAAATCCACTTGTCGTGGTAGCAGTTTCCAAATTTTTACTTGCGATGTGGTTAATTCGTAGGAAATTAATACGCACTAATACAGATTGATTGTTTGTTTTAAACAAAATGGGGGGCCCTGCTTGTTGATAAAACAGTATGTTATTTTCATTCTTATCATGGTTATTGTATCAACCGAATATATCACAATGAATTGTTTTACTTATGTACTTTTATGATTTTAAACAATCGAAATAAAGGTAAAAAAAAAAATATATATATATTTTCTTTATCTTGTCTTTTAGATTTCCTCTTCTTTTTCCTTCTGGAAATATTATGTTCTCATTTCTTATGCAAATAAAGCAGAGGCGCAGCTCTCCTTATCTATACTGAATAACGAAAGCTAACCCAATAACCTTTGGTTGTCTGCACTGAACCCTCCCTCTTTTCCTATCTACAACCCAGAGGTGTTGGTGAAGGAGACTTCTAGGCATCATTATTTGAACCCATTACTTACAGCTTGTTTCTTTTGTTTTCCTCCGGGGAGCTCCAAACATTCCCGAAGCCCTAGAAGAAAGAAAGGAGTATACAGAAATTGCCATTGGAAAAGACTATTTGATTTCAAGTACATGTCAATGTCTCAAATATGTTGAATAAATAACAACCATTGAGAAACCAGTTAAGCCTCCTCACCTTTACATCCGGCGCAGTCTCCTAAAAGTACCACACTCACCACTTATTCACCCATAAATGAAATGAAATAGAAATTATAACAAACACACACTACTACCCGAGGGTGACTAGGCACGCAAGCTTGCTAACAGGGCTGGCCGAGGCTAAGAAGCTGGCTGAAAACTTCTTATAGTTTAAAGAGTCAAGTTTTTCGTTTTTTCCTGAAAGAGAGGAGATCCGCTTCCATTTTTAAGAGTGAGGGGAGGCTGTTCCAGAGATGGGGAGTGCTGCCTGTGAAGCTTCTCCTGCCCCATTGTGCTCTTTCTGCTCTAGGGACCATGATATTAAATGCTGATTCTGAGCGGAGGGATCTTGGCGGGATATACCAATGAAAACTAAGCTTAAAAAATTGAGGTTGTTCCCCAAGAAGAGCCCTGAACGTCATACACAGGGCCTTAAACTGTGTACGCTTCTCAATGGGTAACCAGTGGGGAAACTGATTCTCTTTCGGGTAGGCCAAGTAGAAGGCGAGCAGCTGAATTTTGCACGATCTACAGCATGTTGAGACTTTTCTTTCTAATATTCGTGAGAAGAGCATTTGCATAGTCTATTTTTGAAAGTACCAGCATGGAAATTACCATGTTTTGCAGGTCTTTCAGAATAAACGGGAAGATCTTTCGTGGTGAAAAAGGAAGCAGACGTGATTGCATTTAAGTGCCCTTCGAAGGTCAGTTGATTATCATAGATAACTCCAAAGATTTTGACTCTGTGACTGGCGATGGAATTTGGCCAAATTCAGGTGGCCACCAATCCTGGGACCAAAAAGAGGGATCCTTTCCAAAGAGCAATACCTCAGTCTTGCCTGAATTTCATTTTAGACAATTTTGGGCCATCCATTTCCCAATCTCCTGCATACAGCTGTGAAAACGCTTTGCTGTCTCTGTAAGATTGGAAGATACTGAAACCACTAATTGGGTGTCATCTGCATAAGTAACTGAAGAGAACCCGAAAGATCGAATAAGTTTATCCAATGAGGCCACATAAATATTCAAAAGGCTCGGGCTGAGAGACGCGCCCTGGGAGACGCTACAATGGAGGGAGAAGGAGGGGGATTTAAAATCATCAGCTGTGACAAACTTAGGGGCATATTATCAAGCACGGCGTTAAAATTATCGCCGCTTTATCTGCAGAAAACTGCCGCTAAAGCGGCGATGATGGGCTTGATAATATGCTGCACAGAATTCCAATAGAAGCCCATGTTGACACCAGAACATGGGCTTCTATGGGAATTCTCAAGGGCATATTATCAAGCCCTTTATCGCCGCTTTAGCTGCAGTTTTCTGCCGCTAAAGCGGCGATAATTTTAACGCTGTGTCTTGGTAATATGCCCCTTTATTCTGTCTGACAGAAATGATTTTAAAAATACAAGACCTTTGTCTTTTACCCCAATGTCCTCCAGTCTATTCAGAAGGATTTCATGGTTTAAAGTGTCAAATGCTGCTGATAGGTCTAACAAGACCAGCACTGCTCTGCCGCCCTCGTCCTGGGTGAGTCTGATCTGTTCCGAGACACTTATCAGTGATAATTCTGTACTGTGGTGTTTCCTGAAACTGAATTGACAGGGGTCTAGGTGACTCTGGTCCTCAATGAAAGCTGTGAACTGAGAGTGGATGGCTTTTTCGATTATGTTGGCAGGAAGGGGCAATCTGGAAATAGGACAATAATAACCAGGATCTGTGGGATCTATATTAGCCTTTTTAAGCAAAGGGAGAATGTATGCTGTCCTCCAGACATTGGAAAAGTTTCCTGACTTAATCATTAGATGAAAAATTTCCGTTAGGTGGCCTGAAATGGTGTCGGCTGCTAAATGAGTTATTTTAGGTGGGCATGGGCCCAATGGGGATCGTGACTTTGTTTGCAGTAGGATAGTTTTGATTTGCTCTTTAGAAAATGTTCAGAGAAAGCAGTTAGAAGGACCTTAGATTCATTACTTTTGGATTGGGGACCATTTTGATCAACCAATGGGCAAGGGGAGTTAGAGGAAAAGAGATTAAAAGTGGACTAAACCTTGTCTTGAAAGAAGGTAGCCAATGAATTGCAGAAGGTTTGGTCAATACCCTGATTCACCTTTTCTGGAGGTTTAGATAACTGTTTGACAGTAGCAAAGAGTTATTTTGTGGAGTTTATTGCCGCTTCTATTTTTTGGGTAAAATATTTGGATTTTTCTTTAAAAATCAAGTCTTTATACATGGCTAAAGTAAGTTTGTATTTCTCTTTTTCTGAGTTCTCATAGTGGCACCTCAATTTTCTTTCCTGCCTGTAACATGCTTGATTATGCAGTCTTAGATATTCTGTAAACCAGGGTTCAGAGGGAGTGTCCTGGTTCCTTCTGTTGATTTTAGCCATTGCTATTTTCTCTGCAGCTTTGTCCAGCCATTCCTGGTATAGTCTAGCTGCTTTATCGGGATCTGTCATTATGGAGGGCTGTGTTTCAGATATGTTGGCTCTAGCTCAATCTCCTGTATCATATGCCATTTACAGGAGAGCCTTACTGGTCAATGTTTGTTGTATATTGTGATGAGGGGGTCTAATTTGATGTTAAATATAACTGCTCGATGATCAAACCGTAGCAAGGATAGGTTATTCAATTCAATCTATCGTTCTAATGGGGTGATGCCAAGATCTTGGAGTGAGGCCACGTTAGTGTTAATTTTAAAAACAGGGAAGGACCCCCTGGCGGCAGACTCCTACCGTCCAATCTCCCTGCTGAACGCCGATTACAAGATCTTTATGGGCGCTTTAGCAGGGAGATTGGCAAAATTGGCACCCAATTTAATCAATCTTGATCAGAAGGGCTTCATGCTGGGGAGGTTAATTCAAGAACAAACCCAATTATTGATTGGCAACATCGACCTAGCAGAGGCAAGAGCAGACCCACTGGCAGTAGTGGCAATCGACGCTGCTAAAGCCTTCGACCGTGTGTGTTGGAGGTACCTTTGGGGCGTATTAGAGGCCATGGGTATTGGTCCAGTGTTCGTGCAGACTGTAAAGCACTGTTACACTGGCGCATCGGCTAAAATCCTTTTGAATGGCTCCTTGACTTCTCAATTCAGAGAGGGACTAGGCAGGGATGTCCCCTGTATTTAACCTCTACATAGAGCCCCTAGCTCAAACCATCAGACTGGACAATACCATCATCCCATTCAAATCATCAAGGTATGAGTGCAAATTGGCACTCTGTGCTGATGATGTGATAGTTTACACCAGTGATCCAGAGTATGCCATTCCACAACTGGAGCACACGTTAAGGGAATTTGGTAAGGTCTCAGGGTATCTCGTAAATTCGGATAAGACCGAAGTAATGTGCTGGAACACTACATATAGAGGAGGCCCTGTAAGTAAAGAATTTAGATATCTTGGAATCAAAATAGTCAAAGATTTAGACAAAATCCCATCGATAAATCTGGGGAAAATAGAAAAGGACATAGATTACCTGTTCACTAAATGGAAGAACCTCCCTTTGACCATCTATGGGAGGGTTAATCTGGTGAAAATGTCTGTGCTCCCTAAATTGACATATATTTTTAATGCAATTCCGCTAATTTATCCCATTAAAAACATAAGTAGGATACAGGGGAAAATAGGCAGTTTTATATGGGGCTAGAAAAATTCTAGGATGTTGTGGAAAAAGCTTAGGAGGAAGCTCCTCAAAGGTGGTTTAGCTTTATCTGACATTAACTGCTATCTGATGGCCTTTCAATTCAAAGGTGTCAGGATGTTACTAACTTATCCTGAACTAAATGCCAGGGGTAGAGTACTAGGGGAAATGGTTTTAGTGGAGGGTGGTAGTGGACAAGGTGGGTTTTTGTATAAATTTGGTGCACCAAGGTTTTTTTAAAGGGTTTGGCTAAAGGTTTTGAAATCAGCCCTATCAAACTGGTATAAAATCAGGCGTTTATGGGGCATAGGGTACTTTTCTGACTTCGCCCCAATCTGGGATTCTCCCGGGACACCACTCTGCATGTGTGATAGTTTGGCGATACCGATTAAAAGTTTGGGGATGGTGAGATGGTCGGATCTGCTAGACTCAGGGGGCATTCTTCCCTGGGAAATTTTACTAGCCAAGAAAGGCCCTCTTTTTTCAAGGTTTAAATATCTTCAATTAAAGTTCTGGTATGAGTCAGAAGCAGGTGACATCTCTGAGAGTTGGGAACTAGAGCAGTTACTGCAAGATCCCCGACCGAGGATGAAAGAGATAGCTCTATGGTATACACGAATTCAAGAAGCAGAGGAAGCTAAGATCCCGTCCCCAACATTAGCCTGGAATCAAACACCACTTGCCCTGCACATTGAGGAATCATTTGATTCATCACTCAAGATACTGTACAAATACATAAAGCCTGCCTTCTTGAAGAAAAACCACTTTATTGTGATAAATAGGTTATATTACACCCTAGCCAAGATTGCAAAATTTGCACCTGTCCCGCCACCAAGTTGCCCAAGATGTAGCCTTGTTAATGCCAACGATATGCATATCTTTTTCCAATGCCCGGAATTAACTACTTTTTGGAAAGGAGTGGGAGACACATTAACATCTATCTTCGAAATAGACATAGTTGTAGATCTACTCCTGGTGTTTTTTGGTAATAATGATTCCATCAGTGGTGTGCTCCCACAGAAACAAATGGCTCTTCTACTATATCTAATACTCTTGGCAAGGAGAGAGATTTGTATCAAGTGGAAAGCCACCACCCCTCCAGGCAGGGAAGACTGGCTGAAAGCCGTTCTTAACATGGCACGGCTTGAATAAGACACTGGGGAGGATAGTCCACCCAACATTTGGCGGCCCCTGAAAGGATGGGCGCGGCAAAGGTACCTGATCAATTAATGAGTTAAGAACTAAAAGGGTCCTTTCCCCCAAAGTCCTATGATTACACCAGTCCTCAAATATGTGAGGAAGGCCGTGGGGCCTAGACGGAAACAGTGAGCTACAGGGGCCCCCAGAAGCGAAAAAAATGGCTTGTTAAACCTGTGAAAGTCTTTGGTGAGACGAGGACAAAAAAAAAAAAAATAATAAAATCGTGAGGTTGGGGGAATCGATTTTTAAATCTAAAAACTGGGAAAAATTAGGAAAAATGACAGAGCAGGGTCCTGGGGGAAGAAATAAAAGTATTCCATTGAAGGAATAGTGGTTAGTGAGTTGTAATTTGAAAGCCAGGGCCTCCAATTCATTGGGCTAGTAAGTTCCATAAAGGAGCCTGTGAAGGACTGGCGGTATATTATGGAGATGCTCCTCCTTTTTTTCCTACCCTGTTGAGTCTATGAATGAGGAAGCCTGAGGGAACCGCTATGGCCAGGCCCGGCCGCTGCGTCCGTCCAGGATTCTAAATGCCAAGTCTAAGAACTGTACCTCTAAAAAGTCAGCGAATTCCGTGGCAAGCTTCACCAGGGACCGCGCATTAATAAGAGCGCACTGTATCTGTTTAAGGTGAGGAACAACCTTTTCGTCTGGTGATCGAAGGGTTTATATTTTCATATTGAGAAGTCTTCTGTTACATTCTGGACAGGACCCTAAGTTATCACAGTCCACAGGGGATAGAACCGGACCATACATACACACAGCTAAAAAAAATTGCACTTGCTCACCTATACAGCTGCACTGATACCCAGTCACTCACCCATATAGATACTCATACATGCAGTCACTCACACACCCAGTCACTCACCCATACAGCTAATGACACACTCAGTCACTCCCTCACACAACCACTCAAACACCAACTCACTCACCCATACAGACACTGACATACCCATTCCTTCATCCATACAGCTTCTCACATACTCACACACCCAGTGAGAGATGCACTCAGACTCTCACACACATTACACTCACTCTCACAGCTACTCACTCATATACTCACTCACACAGTCATTCACTCGACCATATAGCCACTCACACACCCACTCACTTATCCATACTGCCACTTACACACACACACTCCCATATCCATTCACTCACCCACTTACACTGGAACTCACTCACTCAAACACTGACTTATACATCTAGACACATACAGTTTTTATTGTTTTAAGCCAAGAAAAATGGTTCTAACAGGAACCTTTGTTGTTCTTTTACTTTTCTGACCTTTTTGGTTTTCTTTTAACATTTACTTATGTTTCTGGTATTTTTGTCCCTTAAAATGGCTACTGGCAAAAATTAAGTTTTAAAACAAAATATTCTAAACTAGAGTAACAAGTGTCTGTGTAAAATAAAACTGTAACACATGGTTTCTGGCTGCTTCCAGAACTGCAGTAACAGACTGTTCTCCAACAGTCAAAACATTTTTACAAAGGGTACAAAATGCCCCAAAAATTTTTCTCCAGTTCTGACACTCTTTCTGATAGTCATGCTGGACCTCAGGTGGAAGGCTGTCCCTGGGAGCAATTGGCATCACAGATGATGTTGATAAGTCAGATGAACAACGCTGACTCTCCACCCTTAGCTAGTGCTTTGGATGCATTATTTTTAAGTGCTACTGTATGAATATTTTTTTAATGTTCCTGTGGAGCAGATCTCATCATATGGGTTGCACTTGACATGTTTGGTGAATACCTTTTTCTCACCAGTAGGGATGGTGGAAAACTCACAGGCAATCGATTGCTTCCTTGCAGGGCATTCCTCCTCAAATGACCTGGCATCTCTCTCCTCCTGCTGTTGTTCTCTATTTCCTGCAGATGTCATTTTGAAGGAAAAAAACTGGGAAATGCCAAATAAACTATTTGTATAGCAGACTGGAGCTGTAGGAAAGATATCCTCCAATTTTAGCAATATCAGATCAAACAAATAAAAACTGAGTGAGGACTTTGTTTCTTAAATCATGAAAAGTGTTTCATCCAATTAAATCCCTTTATTCCATAGTCACGTGGGATTCGCGAATGCCGACGTAATTGCAATTTTGGAAAATGTAATAAACCAGTCTTGTAACATAAATGTACTTATTAAAATATAAGGGTCTGATTTCCAGACTCATAGTGGTGGTCCACCGTCCTCCGCATTACGACATTGAAAGTCGTTGCAGTGGAGAATCACCGGCTGCCCCAGGGAACAGTCATTCCGTGCCGGTGGTGCATCTGCGCCACGATGTACAATGCTCAGCAGGACTGGCACAGTCCTGATGAGCATATTACATGATCCGCCACTACCAGCCAATTCATGGCGGACGGCAGAAGGTGGAGAAACAAAAGGGTCCCTACAGGGCCCCCTATGGTTCCCCGCCATGGGTATATAGATTTGAGGGGGACAACATGTGCCTCCCTGTCTGTATATGCCCACATTTCCAGCATGGCATTGTTGGTAAGTCAAAGGATGTTATGTATTACATTATTTGGGCTGTTCTTCCATGATTGCAGACATTTGTCATTCACAATTGTGCTGTCCAACTCTCATATCAGAGGAAAAATATAGGAGCATGGAATGATACTGTCATTAAATAAATATATATATATATATATATATATATATATATATATTCACTGAAAAAACCATAGGTTTCACACATGTTATAGTTAGCGGAAATTTTACTGATAAAAAACCAATGAAATTCCCCCGTTATAGTTAGTGCAGGCAACTATAACTCACGCGACCGCAATCCTCTGCTGATGCTAATACTGTATTTAGACACTTATTTGCCCATGTCTTCTTCCATACATTTTTAGCTATACATATATTACAAATATTTTTTTTTCATAAAGACACATATGTCATCAGCAGAAGATTGCGGTCGCGTGAGTTATAGTTGCCTGCACTAACTATAACGGGGGAATTTCATTGGTTTTTTATCAGTAAAATTTCCGCTAACTATAACATGTGTGAAACCTATGGTTTTTTCAGTGAATTTGCAAGGTTTTTTAAATGCTAATTCCTAACTATAACGTGTGTGAAACCTATGGTTTTTTCAGTGAATTTGTACGGTTTTTTAAATGCTAAGTTACTTTACGCCATTCGTGGCGTGCGCGCCCACTTAACGCAGTTCGTTCCGTGCGCGCACGGTGCGCTTCGCGCACCGTGCGCGCACAGTGAGCACGCGGTGCGCTTCGCGCACCGCGTGCCCACTTTACGCAGTTAGTGCCGTGCACGCACGGTGGGCACGCGGTGCGATGACAAAGCAAGAAAGCACGTCAACAAATCTGTTTCTGCTTTCCTCCGTGACTATGGTATGGGTGCCATTTACCACAACAACTTGCGTTATGACATGCAAGACATTTATAGAGGAGATGGTGTGCACTTCAATGATGAAGGGAACAGAGTCTTCCTCTTGAACCTTAGACTCTGCATCGGTACTTACTTGTAGGTACCACTAAAAAATCATTTCATAAACACAACGGCTCTTTTTAGAGCCCCCTAATATCTAAACACTTAAATCTGATTTTCATTTTTTTTTTTTTTTTTTTCTACCGTACGCTTACCGTAAGCTTACCGTACGCGTACCCCGTGATTTTTTTTAAAATCAATAAATGTTTTCTTTGTACTTTACAGTCCTTCTTTGACCCCCTCACAAATGTAAGGGGGTCTGTAACTCTCCTCATTGCCCCCTTTCCTTGTTTTCACTCTTTTTTTTCAGAGTGAAATACACAAAATGGCGGCCGCCGCTTCCTGGTTTCGGCCGATTCGAATGTTTACTAAGATCTAAGAGCCAATCAGAATCGCGCTCGCGCACGCCACCGTACGCTTACCGTAAGCGTACGGTAAGCGTACCGTAAGCGGGCTCAGATATATATATTGATTTAAAGGCTATTTTCTCAGAATCTACTGAACAGATTTACACCAAACCTACAAAAGGCACTTCCTTGACCTAGGGACTACCTCTCTGACAAATTTTGAGTAATTCTGTTCAGCCGTTCGGGCTGTAGCTCATTCTAAAGGTCCTATGGAAAAATGCATGGGAAAAACGCGTTTTGGGACCCCCCTTTTATCTCAGCCCCCGCTTGACGGATCCCCCCGAGACTTTCAGGGTAGGAGCGGAGCGTAGCGCCCCACCTATTTTGAGAAATTCGCGAGGATTCGTCGACCGGCGCCAAAGTTATTCAAAATAGAATGTTGAGGTTTTCCTATGGAAACGTGGTCCTAACTATAACTACCTACTGGCGACCGCCAGTAGGTAATATATATATATATATATATATATATATATATATATTCACTGAAAAAACCATAGGTTTCAGGCACTTTATAGTTAAGAATTAGCATTTAAAAAACCTTAGAAATTCAGTGAAAAAACCATAGGTTTCAGGGGCGTTATAGTTAGCTGGACTTTTCACTCGTACAAAACCATTGAAATTCCCCCGTTATAGTTAGTTCAGCTAACTATAACTCGCGCGCCCGCAATGCACTGCTGATGACGTCACATATTACATCACTCATGACATGGTCAGGGACATCAGGATTGAAGGGAAATTATTTCCCCAACTTAAAATGTGCCACAGGGCTTGTTTGCACACGTCACCTCAGGCCCCGTCCCCTCCCTTCCCCACTGTGTAAACACGCCGTGTGGCCGTTTTTTAAGTTTAAGTTTAAGTTAAGTCCCCTTGAATCCTGAGGGTCCCTAGGGTCAAACTAGCCCACTAGGTACCTCCAGTAAGCGCCACAGAGCTTCGTTGCATAGAGGTGTAAAAAGGGGTGTGGCTTCAGAACACCTGTCTGCAACGCAGCTCCCTGGAGCATACTGGAGATACCTGTTGGGCTAGTTTGCCCTCAGGGACCCTCAGTATTGAAGGGGAATTAATTCCCCAACTTACAACTAGCCAGGGGGCGCGTTTGCAGAGTGCTGCAAGGAGGGGGCGTGGCCTCCGGCGTGATGCCGGTCTTTTATTTATTTTATTTTTTTAAAAAGGAGGGCTGTGTGGCCCCCCTTCTTTTTCTAATTTACTGGCACCGGGGACCTCATCCCCCAGGGCCTGCACCCTAATTTTTTTTGTTGAAAAAAATTAATTTGGCCCTCCCAAGGCCTTAATTGGCCCCGGGGACCCCAACCCCCGGGTCATGGCCTTTTTTGTTTTTTTTATTCTTTAGGAGGGGGCTGCGTGGCCCCCCTCCTCAGGCCACTTATGGCCCGAGGACTCCATCCCCCGGGGCCGGCCTTTGTTTTTTATTATTTTTAAAAAATATATATTTATAGAAACACCTAGGACATGCTGGACAAACCGTACGTACCTATCACCATGACGATTTGCGTGATATTCATTAAAATTCGACTATGCATAGAATGAATCCACATGGAATGTATTTACACCGCTAGTGAAGCTCTGATGTGTCTGACGCCCTACCATGCCTAATCCCGGCACCCCCGCCGGTGGGTACTCTCCAAGTCGTTTATTTATACAAACATGGGTAGTTATTGACGGGCACATTTAATATACACGCACACCAAGCCATTCAAAGGGGATTCGACAAAAATTCGACCAAACTATGCAAGAAACCCCCCTCACGGTTAATAAAATACACATCCACCGCCGGATGTGTAATACTTTTTATTTTACTCTCTGGAAAGGAGACGAAACTCACTTGAGAGTCACAGCGTGCTCCTGGCTGAGCCCAATGCTGTGTTACACCCACCAGAGCCCGCCGATTGCCTCACACCTCTGTGTTGTATTCCACCAGCTAGTGCGTATGCTATGACACTCTCTAGCCCATGTGCACTGTAACACCACCCCGTGAATATGTCATGCCACACTTGCCTTCGCACAGGTTATATTGCCCCATCTAACGTGCCTTCCTCGATGCCTATGTTATAACACACAGCGCTATGCCATACATATTACAATCTGGGATCCATATCTTTGTCACAGTGCATATGCAACGTTACACTCCCCAGCACATATTTTATATTACAACTTTAGAGACTAGTTAGGTTACACAACACTGCCCTGTGCATATTACACTCCAAGGCGCATATCGCATACCACGCGCTAGTGCCTGTGCTATCTCACGCTCTCCAATGAATCTATCATTGCGCACAATGTATTGCATATTATATTTCACGTCCCAGTTCATCTTATATCACACTTTTTGGTGCATAGTTTATACCAGATACTATATCTAGTTTTCATTTTCAACCGTGCTCTCAGGACTATGTTCTATATAACACTGTGTCCACCTACCCTTTTCACAGGCATTACATTTTGCGATGGGGGGTGGAGGGTCAGGGGGTGTTTCTGCCAAGTGAGCCCGGAGTCACAGTCACAAACGTCCTCTTCTTCCTGAATAAAAGTGAGATTATGCTGCATACTTGTTCATATTTTAAGTAGTTCGCACAGACACACATTTTATAAACAATAAAGTTCCTAATACCCACCTTCTCTGAACAGTTAGCTTGCTGCCCCATCCACCTCCTCCCTATCCTCTGTTGTCTGAATCCATGGACTAGCCTCCTCCCTCCTGCCATGCATGGTCTGATGTGCTGCCACTGCCCTCCATTTAGCATGATGTACCAGTCCACTCCTCCTGCCCTCCATTGCCCAATTCTATGGCCCATCATTGACCTCCTGCTTAGCCTTTGTGCTTAGCTTGCTGCCCCTATTCTCCTTCCCCTGCCCTCCGATGTCTTTGTGCATGCCCCTGCTCCATTCTTTTTGGCCACCATGTTCCATGGACCTGCCACTCCTATCTACTCTGAGTGTTCTGTTGAGCTGCCACTCCCCTCCCACCTGACTAGCATTGTCAGATGACTGTAACCTGTCCCTGCCACCGCCACACTGCCCGTCCACATGCCATGCCCCTATTCCCTTCCTCCTGTCCTCCATGGTCCATTTTACTGCCACACCCTTCTGCCTTCCCTGCTGCAACTGCTCCTCCTGCCTGCCCCGCGCGGTCTGTTGTGAGGCCCCTTCCCCTGAACTCTCTTGTCTGTGCCCAGGTCCTGACCTTTCCTTCTATCCTCCATGGTCCTTTGTGCATGCCCCTGCATCTCCTTCTTGCCCATCATAGCCATTGTGCTGCCACTAACCCTCCTGCTTGCCATGCATGGTCTTCTGTGCTGCCATGGCCCCTCCCACCTTCCCTGTGTGGTCAGCTAGCTGCCCCTGACCCCCTCCCACCTTCCCTCCATGGTCTGTGTGTATGCCATCATAGTCTCATTGTTGCTCTCCATGGTGTGTCTTGTTTCTAGTGCCCATCCTGCCTGACCTCCATGGTCATCTTGCTGCTCCTCCCCTGCCCCCTTGCCCCCAGCCCTCTGTTTCCATGTGCTGACCCCTATTCCCTCCCTCCTGACTTGTCTGTTCCATTGTAATGCCCCTGATCATCCCTCCTGCCCTTTATGGTCTGTTATACTGCAGCTTTCTCTCCTGTCTGTCCATTATGGTCAGCTAGCTGCCATTGCCTCTTTCCCCTCTGTTCTCTGTTGTCCATGTGCATGGTCCTGTCCCCTCCCTATTGCTTTCTATGGATTGTTGTGCTGCACTCCCGTCCCGCATTCGCTGTGTGGTGTATTGTGCTGCTGCAAACCCTGATGCCTGCCCTGTAGGGTCAGTTTGGTGCACCTCTCCATGTCCCTCCTGTCCTCTGTTATCCGAGTCCATGTCCCTACCCCAATTCCTCCTGCCTACCATGATCCAATGTACCATACTTGCGAACATTTTGAACTTGGTAAGAGGGAGATTTTGAAAAAAACTGGGGTATTGATTTTCCCCTTTGAGTTACAATGAAAAAGAGGAGATTGTAGACAGGAGACATATCAAATAAAGCCCATTTGAGCTTAAAAATATTGGACGTTTCCTGGCTGAAACGGGTCTGTTGGCATGTATGGTTGTACTACCACTGCCTCTTCCTTCTGCCCACAATGGTCTATTATATTGCCACAGCCTCTCTTGCCAGCCCTGTATTGTTGGTTTGTTGCCCCTGCCCCCCTTTCCACTGCCCTCCATAGTCTGTTGTGCTGCCACTGCCCTTCCTGCCTGCCCATTGTGGTCAAATTGTTGCCTCTGCACTCTCCTACCTGCCTTCAATTTTCAGAGTCCGTGGCCCTGGCCTCTGCCTCTCAACAGTATTCCAATGAACAACTAGATTGCTAACATTCTATATTTATTACAAAAGTGTGGAACGCCTGACGTCATCTTGATGTAATCAAAACTGTAATACCTAGAGTATTTCCTTAAGAAATTACATATATGAGAGGGTCTTGTTTGCATCAAAATTATGGTTAGTGCTCTAAAAAACTAAAATGAGGACATATTTTCTGACTTTTCAAATAGCGACAAAGAACTTTTAAATTATTTGTAATCTTTATGTTTTTTTATCCAGTTGACCACTTGATTAAATGTTGCACCTAGGGGAGAGGACGTGGTGTTACTTTCAGAGCTGCAGACTTTGCAACTGGGGAACCAGGTTGGAGTTTCTGCTTCAGCTCAACATTCTGTGATTCTGGTCAAATCACTTAATCTCCCCATGTCTACAACCAAAATTAATTTGATCTTGTGTGAAGTAACCAATGCTCATGTAAAGCACTCCTATACCTGACAAGTCTGCACTATATAAAACTGCAAATACACAAAAAATAAGTGTTTTGCACACTTCTGTCATGGGGCTATACTTGGGCTACATCTGGGTGATATTTGGGCTACATTTGGGCTCTTTTGTCTCTGGTGGCCATCTTGGGAGATTTATTTGTTATGAAGTTTCCTAATTTCCTCATTTACTGCAGTCTCCTCAGTAGGAAATTCTTTCAGTTTTTTACTTTGGTTCCATCAAGAAGGCATTCAGATGTGTCACACATTTCCCATATATTCTAAATGTTAGCACTCTAGTTGCTCATTAGATCACTGTAGTAAAGCTACTGCTCACCAGGGAAGTCTGCTGCTGGTATTCAAAGTGCATGTTTCAGTCTGCATGTCAGAATTTTTTAATGAAATAGAAGAGGATTTGAGAAGTCACTCAAAATGTGTCCTAATTTTTCTTTCTGCAGCACTAATCATACTTTCTATGGCAAAATGAACCCCCTCATTTTGTTCCTTTTTAAATTAAATGTTTTAAGAGTTACCACTTTATTCCAACCAAGATGGCTTCAGGTGTGTCATACGTTTGTCATAAGTAGGACTGTTAGCGCTCTAGTTGTTCTTTAGAACACTCTGGGAAGCTGCAGTAGAACACAAAGGAATCAACTGACAGTCTCTGCCCTTGTTGGATGTACATGTTTTACTGAGAATGTCAGACTTCATTCTCACATGACTGAGAAAGATAATGTGAATTTACAGAAAATATGCCCTCAGTTTAGCTTATAGATCACCTTCCAAACCTCTGTGGGAAAAGCATAAGAAAATAGTTTTCTCTCAAACATGATTCATGATATCACAGCAGAAGGCTTTTTCACATGGTAAAATCACCTTAGAACACACCACAATTCCTAAAATGAGTATGGTACCATCAACAAATGAATTATAATGTAACTAAAGTCTTAAAACCTTCTATTAACTGCAATGCTTTTAAATGAGGTGCTATCATGCATATTGGTCCCAAGATGGCTGCCAACACTTCTTGGATGAAGTGCTGACAGCCAATCAGATCTCACGATGAGATGTGTGGTTAGGCTCCGCCCAGATATATATGTGATTTTACTTTTGATTTTCTCAGGAACTACTGAACGGATTTACACCATTTAAGCAAAAGGCACGAGTCTGAACTGAGGACTACCTCTTTGCCAAATTTGGTGTAATTCCGTTCAGCACTTCGGGCTGTAGCTGCGTCAACAGGTCCTATGGGAAAATGCATGGGGAAAACACGTTTTGGGACCCCCCCTTTGTTCTCGGCCCCCGCTTGATGAATCACCGTGAAATCTTCACGATAGGAGCGGAACGAAGCTGGCTAAAAGTTTGGAAACTTTCACGAAGATTCATCAAATCGACACCAACGTTATTCCAAATAGAATGTTGCGGATTTCCTATGGAAAATAGGTCCTAACTATAACTACCTACTGGTGACTGCCAGTAGATAATATATATATATGATATATATATATATATATCACAAGCACTCCACCCGTCGCTTGACGACCGCTTGCAAACAATGGAGCAGGGACCACAGGATTAGTGCTGGTAAATTTTCTTTATTCTGTTTAAGAAGCAGCCATAACGCGTTTCAGTCCTGTAGGACCTTGATCACATGACGCACATCACAGCCCACATTACTTATTTGTACCACTATTTTTTCAACAATCTCTTAAAGTGACATGTGCATTATGGACTTGTAGTCATAGATATAGAGAAAATACTCCATGTTTACAAAAATGTTGATGTTGCACCATATGTTATAAACCACCAATGTGGTTATAAATTGTGCTCTACGTGGATTCTAATATTGTGTTACTTGTTCTAATTCCGGTATAAATACCATACATGAATTTCACATATTCACAATTGCCGTTATCCTCCATTAAAATTATAATAGTCATGACAGCACTAAAAACTGTTAAAATAACCCTTGCGGTATTCCTGTCTTAATACAGCTTGTGCAAATCTTGCCAAATACAGTACTGTGAACCTGGTGTCATTACTGTTTTCATCATGACTCCCTAAAGTGCTGATGCATATAGATGTTTGTACAGTACATTTTAAAGACTTTCTGACTACTTAAAGTTCTAGTGCAAAATAGAATGAAAGCTAAAAAATGAATAAAAAACGACTGTGGTATTGATTGGTAAGGCGGCCCCTTCTGGATTGGTTATGGCTAAAATAGCATACATGGTTTAAATACATTTGATCTTTTTCAACTAAAATGGCCATAATCCAAAGTGATGTGAACTCCCTGATTATATTTATAAGCTTGTGTATAAGTCTTTTGTGGTGTTGAGTCCCCCTGGGTACTTAGAATCTAACTCCAGGATATAGCGAGTCTCCAGTTTGCGCAGGGCTTGCTCTCTATCCCCTCCTCTCTTGTTTGGACAGTATCTATCAAATATAATTTAAGCTCTTTTGGGGCAGATTCATGTGTTTCCCCAAAGTGGCGAGCCACTGGGTAGGATTGATCTTGATTTTTAATGGCCCTGATATGTTGTAGGACTCTTTTATGGCCCTGGAGTTTAGTGCTGCCCACATACTTTAAACCGCATGGACACTCAAGCACGTAAACAACATGATCTGTATTGCAGGTGAGAACGTTGCTGATAATATATTCTTGGTTGCCAAAGGGTTTCACATTAGATCTTTTATTTACACCGTGTTGGCAGGCTTTGCATAATTTACATTTGAAAAAGCCTTTTCTTTGTGCCAGCCAAGTGCTTCCCATTTGACTATCCAGATTGTTTTGTACCAGATAGTCCTTCATGGATGGTGATTTGTTGTAGGTAATGGCCAATTTGGTGGGTAACAGATGGTCTATAGTAGGATCATTAAGTACAATAGGCCAATTTCTTCGAATAATAAAGTTAATTGCCTTTCCCTGTCTACTGTAACCTATGATCATTCTGAAGATGTCTCCCCCCCAACTCTTGTGCTTTGTTGGGCACATTGGCTATCTGAGTCTGTACCTGGTGTTGGGTGTTCCTGAGTAGGTCCTCCCGGATCAGCGGCTTTCTCTAGGTAATAGGAGGGGTAGTTGGTCCCCAATGATGTCCTTGGGGGCCAACTATCCCTCCTGTTACCTCCAGTAAGTCCAACACAGTGGGATTGCTAAGAAGTCTTCGGAGGCCATGCTCCCCTTTCTCCACCACTCTGCAAATGCGCCTCCTGGCACATTACTGGTTGGGGATGAAGTCCACTTTACTGCTGAGGGACTTTGGGGGCCAAGAACCCTCCTGGTACCTCCTGTAAGTGCTATGCAGCGGAATTCCTAAGCACTGGTCGGAGGCCCAGCCCCCTTTCTCCACCACTCTGTGAACATGACTTCTAGTTAAAGAAGCATTTGCAATGTAATAGGTCTCGCATTTGCGAAAGTTAGGGCTAATGGCGTTGTAAATGCAAACGTTTGTTACTAATTTGTTTTTAAGTGGCGTGGATGTACGTTGTGTGTAGTGGAGTTATGTGGTATGTTGTGCAGTGAAATTATGTGGATAAAAAGTATGTGGTATCTAGTGTATAGGGATTATGTAGAGTGGGATTATGTGTTATGGAGAGTAATTATGTGGTATGGTAGTCTGTGTTGTGGAGTGGTAACCTCAGGTATAGTCTTTCCTTGTTTCCATAGAAGCTAAACTATAAACTCAAAGAGAGAAAAAATGAAGGAACCAATGAGGAGCACCTCTGGACCTAGTCGGAGGTATGAGCAGGGCCACTGCAATTATGCAACTGTTTGGCTGCACCAATTTTCGCATAATTGAACATTTTCCGCATTTGCCACATAATCCATCATCTGCTGCATAATCTGCAGATTTGACCAAAAACGCAGTAACAAGTGTTACAGCATGGTGAAAGGCCCTTTGCAAACTTGGAATCGTCTCCTGTTACTTATTGCTAAATGTGGGTGTTACATTAGTACTAATGGTGCACAAACCACTCTTGCTTCTTTCTTTGTCTCCCTTGCCTCTGTCTGCATTTCCCTTGCTTCTGTGTGTACCGTTCTTTTTTTCTGCACTTCTCTTGCCTCCTTCTGCACATCTCGTCTGCATTCTGCACCTCCCTTCTTTCTACAGCTTTCTTGCCTCTTTCTGCACCTTCCTTGCTTCTTTCTGCACTTCCCTTGCTTCTTTCTCCACCTCTCTTGCTTCTTTCTGCACCCCTCTTCCCTCTTTTTGCACCCTTCTCACCCTTTCTGCACCTCTCTTGCCTCTTTTGCACCTCTGTTTCCTCTTTATGCAGTACTCTTGCCTCAATCTGTACCTCTGTTTCTTCGTTCTGCACTCCTGTTGCCTCTTACTGCACCCCTCTTGCCTCTTTCTGCACCCCTCTTCCCTCTTTCTGCACCTCTCTTGCCTCTGTCTCCACCCCTGTTCTCTCTTTTTGTACCTATTTTGCCTGTTTCTGCAACTCTCTTGCTTCTTTCTGCACTTCTCTTGCCTCTTTCTGCACCACACTTGCCTCTTTCTGCACTTCTATTGCCTTTTTCTGCACCTCTCTTGTTTGTTTCTGCAACTCTCTTGTCTCTTTCATCACTTCTCTTGCTTCTTTCCACCCCTCTGTTGCTTCTTTCAGCACTTCCTGTGCCTCTTTCTGCACTTCTCTTGTCTCTTTCTGCACGTCTTGCCTCTTTCTGCACCACTGTTGCCTTTTTTCTGCACCTCACTTGCTTCTTTCTGTACCTCTCTTGCTTCTTTTTATACCCCCTTACCTCTTTCTGTACCTCTCTTGCCTCTCTCTGCACCCCTGTTTTCTTTCTGCACCTGTTTTGCCTGTTTCTACACATCTCCTGCCTGTTTCTGCACCTCTGTTGCCTCTTTCTGCATTTCTCTTGTCTCTTTCTGCACCTCTGTTGCTTCTGTCTGCACTTCTCTTGCCTCTTTCTGTACTCCTCTTCCCTCTTTCTGCACCTCTGTTGCTTCTTTCAGCAGTTCTCTGGCTCCTTTCTGCACCTCTCTTGCTTCTTTCTGCACCCCTCTTGCTGCACCCTTCTTCCCTCTTTGTGCACCCCTTTTTCATCTTTCTGCAGTTCTCTTGCCTCTTTCTGCAGTCCTCTTGCCTTTTTTTGCACCTCTGTTGCGTCTTTCTGCACTTCTCTGCCTCTTTCTGTACCTCTCTTGCCTCTTTCTGCACGTCCGTTGGTTCTTTCTGCACTTTTCTTGCTTTTTTTCTGCATCTCTCTTTCTTTTTTCTACACCCCGTTTACCTCTTTCTATACCCCTCTTTCCTCTTTCTACACCACTCTTGCCTGCTTCTGCAACTCTCTTGCCTGTTTCTGCAGTTCTCATGCCTCCTTCTGCACCTCACTCGCCTCTTTTTGCACTTCTCTTCCTTTTTTATGCACCTCTCTTGCTTCTTTCTGCACTTTCCTTGTCTCTTTCATCACTTGTCTTGTTTCTTCTATACCTTTGTTGCTTCTTTCATCACTTCTCTGACCTCTTACTGCACTTCTCTTGCCTGTTTCTGTACCTGTCTTGCCTCTTTCTGTACCACTGTTGTCTCTTTCTGTACCTCACATGCTTCTTTCTGCAGCCTTCTTGCCTCTTTCTGCACCCCTCTTCCAGTACCTCTCTTGCCTCTTTCTGCACCCCGTTCCCTCTTTCTGCACCTCCCCTGCCCATTTCTACACCTCTGTTGCCTCTTTCTGAACTTCTCTTTTCTTTTTGTGTACCTCTTTTGCTTCTTTCTGCAATTCTCTTGCCTCTTTCTGCACCCTCTTCTCTCTTTCTGCACCTCTGTTGCTTCTCTCTGCACTTTTCTTGCTTCGTTCTGCACCTCTCTTGCTTCTTTCTGCCAATGTCTTGCCGCTTTCTGTACCCGTCTTCCATCTTTTTACACCTCTCTTGCCTCATTTTGCACCTCTCGTTCCTCTTTTGGCACCTATCCTGCCTGTTTCTGCACCTCTGTTGCCTTTTTTTGCACTTCTCTAACCTCTTTATGCACGTCTGTTACTTCTTTCTGTACTTCTCTTGCATCTTTCTGCACCCCTCTTCACTGAAAAAACCATAGGTTTCAGAGACGTTATAGTTAGAAATTAGCATTTAAAAAACCTTAGAAATTCACAGAAAAAAACATAGGTTTCAGGGGTGTTATAGTTAGCTGGACATTTCACTCGTACAAAACCAGATAAATTCCTCAGTTATAGTTAGTTCTGCTAACTATAACTCGCGCGCCCACAATGCACTGCTCATGATGTCACATATTACATCATTCATGACATGGTCAGTGACATCACTGATGACATCTCAAATGACATCACTGATGACATCATTGATGACATTATCCAGTGAATGTGGTTTAGTTTGAAATTTAAATATGTATTGTATATATATACCAATCTGTATTGAAGATTGAGTGGATATATAACTGTCTGGATGGAGGATTTAGTAGCTGTCTGACTGTCTGTTTAAGTGAGTAATTAAAAGTGTCTCACTTAATACATGGATTAGTAACTAAACTATGTGAATGTGTGCATCACTGTCTCATTGTATAACATGCTGCATCAGTTGGTCACTAACTACATGAGTGTGTATATTAGTTATTGATTAGTTGGGTGAGTATTTGTATGGGACACTGAGTTTGTGTGTGGTTGGATGGGGTGTGTGTAACTCTATGCATAGATGTGTGAATGGTTGATTGACTAGGTGTATAGGTTTAAGAGTGCATGTGGAAACAGTTGTTTGGGTGACTGAGTGTATTTATTTGTATGTTGGTGAGCGAATATATGTTTTAGTTGTACATCTTCAACAAAGTAAAAAAATAAAAGGCATTGTATGTGAGAGTTGGTGTATATAAATAAGTATATTTATACAGGGACACACTGTTCCTAGTGTAACCAGGCGCTTTATAAGACCCGTTAACATAACATATATAAGAGTCAGTGATTGTGAGAGTAACTATATGAACGAGTGTATAATTATAATGGTGATATTTTAACATATTAACTATGAGTTACTATGTGTTTGAATAAATGAGGTGTTGTGTGTATAATTGTGTAAATGAGTAAATGTAAGTGTGATTAATTTTTTCATGAGTGAGTAGGATGACTGCATAACCGACTAAGATGACTGCTGATGTGTCAATGTCTATATATGTGTATAAGTGTATTTGATAGTGTTCTATTAATTAGTGACTGCATGTATACGTGATTCTGTTGGTGAATGGGTAGTTGTGTGTGTAGACTTAGGAATGAGTGAGTGGGTATGTAGTAACTGGTATTGGTGTGTCAATGGTTTCAAATATGGTACTCTGTATTTTACAGTGAGTGATGAAAGGTTATACTAGTGTATGATGAGGTGTATCAGATTGGCACGTGGATGATGTCATCAGTGATGTCATCAGTGTTGTCATTTGAGATGTCACCAGTGTTGTCATCAGTGATGTCACTGACCATGTCATGAATGATGTAATATGTGACATCATCAGCAGTGCATTGCAGGCGCGCAAGTTACGGAGAAATTTCTATGGTTTTGTACAAGTGAAATGTCCAGCTAACATAACCCCCCTGAAACCTATGTTTTTTTCCATGAATTTCAAAGGTTTTTTAAATGCCAATTTCTAACTATAACGTCTCTGAAACCTATGTTTTTTTCAGTGAATTTCAAAGGTTTTTTAAATGCAAATTTTTAAGTGTAATAGTAGTTATACCTATTGTTTTGTACTGATTTTCTGCAGTTTTTAACTGTTTATTTATAAATATTTTATTCATTAAATAACATTATATATTTTTTTGAGAATTGCCCCAAAAAATTTTTTTCAAAATTAAAACTGAAATATTGTTTAATTTGATTGTCTTATTTTTTTATTTTAATATAGGTATATTATTTTCTTTTTAAATTATTTTTTTCCATTTTTTTCTTGGAGTTGCGCACCCAAAGCGTGCACATCATGGTGGGTTCATGGATTCTAGCCGCCATTTTAAAAACATTGTGAAGGATCCACGTACGGTGTGCGACGGCTGCGTGTTTTTCAGTTACATCATGTACATTTAATATTACGTGATGTGAGCGATTGGTATGCGACCAGTCCACGACTCCTGCTCCCACGCATTCGCGACACATGCACATTATGGTACGCGGCGCTAGCGTGTTGGCGGGTCCCGCATGACGTCATATACGTGCTGGGGCGCGCTCGGTGCGCGACTCCCGCAAAAAATGTTTATGTTCTAAAATGATATGTATGTGTGTTTAATATACATATTAGGGCAAGAGACTATCTAAGATATTCATAAAAATAATATATTTGTACTTATAATAAACTTATATTATTTTTAAATACATTTTCGCGAAGTCGCGTCGGGTGCTTGCTTCGTGAGCGCAGAGTGCGCAGATCCCATGTGACCTCAAAAAAAAGATTTTATTGGTTCATAACATTTCCCACTGTAACTATTGAAGGACCCCACCCATTTTAATCATTCTTGTTGGAGCATCTTTAGAGAGACATCTCTTTTCCTACAAGAACCCTTTTTGCTTGGTTTTTTTGGTGTTTTTCAAAAAATATCAAACAAAATGGCATCTGGACAGCAGCAGCAGCAGGTGGAAGTATCTTCTGAAGAAGAATTCTTGCAGGAGGCACAACGTCCACAGAGGCCGGAATCTGTTGTGTGGAAATTCTTCACTTTTCCACCTGGAGAGAAAAAAGTAAATGCGAGAAAGGTGACGTGCAAAATTTGTGACCGAGTCCTGTCAAGAGGCAGTGAAAAAAAATACTCTTGTGGCACTGCTTCTATGTACAAGCATATCTGGACCACACATCCTCTCAATCTTGCTCAGCAGGAAATGAGGCGAGCTGCTTTGAACCCCTCACCTGCTGTGGCAAGTACATCTGGAGCGTCCTCAGGAACACCTGCAATGGACATTAGGCCAGAATTCGCCTTTCTCGAGCAACACTTCGTGAAGTGTAAACTTATATGCTTCGGTGAGCAGTCGGTGGATGCAGTTTGTGCTGCGCAACGCAACCATCGTTGTTAATTTTTTTGTGTTTTTGTTTTTGGAATCATAAGTAATTCCAAATGTTTCCTGTTTTATTCGTTCTTCTTTTTTGTTCATTTTTTGAAAAAACACCAAATAAAATACAAAATTGTTAAAAAAAAATACAAAAGAAAAAAAAAGGTCATATCAGAACTACCTCATCTGGTTAAGGAAAGAACTATAATTGCAAGGTAATGTGTGAAAGTTTGGTTGAATATATGTATACAGCATGATTGACTGAAAGAATGCATTAGTAGTGTATGGTGAATTTATAGGTGAAGATTTATGAGGAAGTACTGCAGCGTGACACTGCAAGCTCTTTAGCTGCACTGTGGCACTTCCGAAGCACAGGGATGTGACATATGTACATGAAAATGTTGCAACTCTGTGCTTCCCTCTGCACTGCTGCACAAACTGCAGCCATGCGGTGACACAGGCACCCTTGCACCATGGTGCAAGGATGTCTGTGTCGTGTGGAGATTGTTTTTGTGCAGAAAGGGACAACTTCCTGCACAAAAACAATCAGTAAAGGCATTTTCCTCTTTCAATGTATGCTGTGGAATGCAGCATGTATTGAAAGAGGAAAAAATGAGGAAAAATTAAAACAATTCTCCTTGTTGCGCCTTGCTACACCATCTCTAGGATGGCGCAGCATTCACACACATCTCCAGATTTACGGTTTCTCATAAATCTGGAGATGTGTCTTGTTCTATGGGTGTACCGTGGGAACACCCACAGCAACACCTATGGGATACCCCTTCAACGCAAAGTTCTGTGTATGAAGGGGTCGTATTTACAAGGAGAGGAAAAACCACGCAGGGTGGCGTTTCCTCTCCTTTTAAATATGAAGGAGTGCCTGGCACCATCACTACGTTACAAAAAGTGACGTACTGGTGGCGCAGGGTGCTTGTAAATCTGCCCCATAAGTGCTTAGGTATTGGCAGACTGATACAATAAGAACATAGTGCTGGATGGGTGATTGAAGAATTGAATGAGACTGACAGGAGGTATCCTACGCTGCATGGGTACTACTTCAGTATTTAATGGAGTGGACCAATAGTATGTATCTGCTTAGAGATTTTTAGGGATTATGCACAGAATATTTTATGTGCACTTGTGTTTGGTGCCTAGGTCATTTTATAAGAATACCACTGGTAACTGGAATGATGGAAGTGCTGCAGAGTGAACACTTAATTTATAAGTGCTTACGTATTGGTGGAGTGATAGGATAAGTAGATAGTGGTAGATAAGTGATTAAAGAACTGCATGGAACAGACTGGATGATTCCTACACTGCATGAGTGCTAACTGGGTATTTAGAAGAGTGTATCAATAGTATGTAGCTAGTTAGAGGTCTGCTTGGATAGTGCACAAAATATTATAGATGTACTTGTGTTAGTAGCTAGGCCATTCCATAAGTTCATGACTGGTAACTAGAATAATTACAGTATTACAAACAGAGTGTATAGTGAATGTATAAGTGCTTAGGTATTTGTGGAGTGATAGTATACGTAGATAGTGCTGGATGGGTGAATGGAGAAGTGCATAGGACAGACAGATGGATTCCTAGACTGCATAGGTACTAACTGGGTATTTAGAAGAGCGTATCAATAGTATGTAGCTGGTTAGAGGTCTGCATGCATAGTGTACAAAATATTGTACCTGCACTTGTGTTAGTGACTAGGCCATTTCTTAAGTATATGACTAATAACTGGAGTGATTTCAGTGCTGCAAAGAGAGTGCATGCTAAATTTATTAGTGCTTAGGTATTGGCAGAGTGACAGGATATGTGGATAGTGCTGGATAGTTGAATGGAGAAGTGCATGGGACAGACAGAAGGATTCCTAGACTGCATAGGTACTAACTGAGTATTTAAAAGACTGTATCAAAGCTATGTAGCTGATTAGAGGTCTGCATGCATAGTGCACAGAATATTGTAGCTGTACTGGTTTTACTGGCTAGGCCATTCCTTAGGTACATGACTAGTAACTAGAATAATTTCAGTGCTGCAAAGAGAGTACATGTTGAATTTATGAGTGCTTAGGTATTGCGGAGTGATAGGATACGTAGATAGTGCTGGATGGGTGATTGGAGAAGTGCATGGGACAGACAGGAGGATTCCTAGGTTGCATGGGTAGTACTTTACTAAGTAGCTGGTTAGAGGTTTATATATATAGTGCACAGCTGAATGTAGTTGTGCATTGATAGTGTTTGGATTACTTAATCAATAAATTGCAAAACATTTTTTTCAGTTATTATAAGTGCTTAGGTATTGGTGGAGTAATGGAATAAGTAGCTAGTGCTGGATGGGTGATTGGGGAAATGCATTGGACAGACAGGAGGATTCCTACACTGCAGAGGTACTAACTGGATATTTAGAAGAGCGTATCAATAGTATGTAGCTGGTTAAAGGTCTGCATGCATAGTATACAAAATATTGTACCTCCACTTGTATTAGTGGCTAGGCTATTCTTTAAGTATATGACTAATAACTGGAGTAATTTCAGTGCTGCAAACAGAGTGCATGCTAAATTTATAAGTGCTTAGGTATTGGCAGAGTGATAGGAAATGTACATAGTGCTGGATGGGTGAATGGACAAGTGCATGGGACAGACAGAAGGATTCCCAGACTGCATAGGTACTAACTGAGTATTTAAAAGACTGTATCAATGCTATATAGCTGATTAGAGGTCTGCATGCATAGTGCACAGAATATTGTAGCTGTACTAGTATTGGTGTGTCTATGGTTTTGAGAATGGTAGTCTGTATTTTAGGGTGTGAGGAGGTGCATCAGATGATCACGTAGATGATGTCATCAGTGTTGTCATTTGAGATGTCATCAGTGATGTCATCAGTGATGTCACTGACCATGTCATGAGTGATGTAATATGTGACGTCATCAGCAGTGCATTGCGGGGGCGCGAGTTATAGTTAGTACAACTAACTATAACGGACGAATTTCTCTTGTTTTGCAGGAGTGAAATGTCCAACTATGACGTCCATGAAACCTGTGGTTTTTTCAGTGAATTTCTGAGGTTTTTTAAATGCTAATTTCTAACTATAATGTCCCAGAAACTTGTATTTTTTTCTGTGAATTTTATATATATGTATTTAATCTCCTCTCACTCTTACAAGGAAGGAATCAGCACTCAGGTTCTAGTTTGGAAGTCTTTAATCTGCAAAAGACGTGATCCACGCATTTCGGCTCGTCCGAACCTTGATAACGATACAAGACGTCATTGTAGCATCCTTATTTAAATGTACAAATGCCTCCAGTTGCCAACATTAACAAAGGGCTACATATTACTTTAATCCAAAAAGCTGGCGGCCATATTGGCCTGGTCACGATGTGAAAATTCAGGAATTGATACAATAAAGAAAAGAAAACAAGTGTTAATATGCACACAATGTCATTTCAGCATATCTTGCCCCATGACCGCCATACCTGTATGTTCGTCAACGTGGCTTATTCATAATAAACATACCAAGAATTGCAAACATCAACATAAACAATGGACTACACATTACTTTAAAGTGAAAGGCTATCGGCCATATTAATCTGGACACGTTGCAAATTATAATGGTTCTTACACGAAAGAAAAGGAAAAAAAGGGGTGTTAATATACACACACCATCCCTAAATAAAGTTATAGCTCCATTCCATTCACAGCTCATTTGAGGTGTCATGAGTGATGTCATGAGTGCTGTAACTGACCATGTCATGAATGATGTAATGTCTGAGGTCATTAGCAGTATATTGCGGGGGCGTAAGTTATAGTTAGCTCAGGTAACTATAACTGCTGAATTTCACTGGTTGTGTATGAGTGAAATCTGAGTCTAGCTATACCATCCCTGTAATCTTTGTTTTTTTCAGCAAATTTCTAGGTTTTTTTTAACGTTAATTAAGATGCATATCACAATGGATGGTGGGGGGTTGGAAGCAGGGCCTGGCATTGTGCTGCCCCACCCAAGCTTGCTGCTCCTGCCTTCCCTCCTCCTAGCCATCCATTGTCCACGTCCATGTCCCTGCTCCCTTATTACAGCCCTGTGTGGCCGTTCTGCCACTGGTCTTCCCGCCTTCTGTGAACAGTTAGCTTGCTGCCCCATCCACTTCCTCCCTATCCTCTGTTGTCTGAATCCATGGACTAGCCTCCTCCCACCTGCCATGCATGGTCTGATGTGCTGCCACTGCCCTCCATTTAGCATGATGTACCAGTCCACTCCTCCTGCCCTCCATTGCCCAATTCTATGCCCCATCATTGACCTCCTGCTTAGCCTCTGTGCTTAGCTTGCTGCCCCTATTCTCCTTCCCCCTGCCCTCCGATGTCTTTGTGCATGCCCCTGCTCCATCCTTTTTGCCCACCATGTTTCATGGACCTGCCACTCCTATCTACGCTGAGTGTTCTGCTGAGCTGCCACAATCCTCCCACCTGCCTAGCATTGTCAGATGACTGTAACCTGTCCCTGCCACCCCCACCCTGCCTGTCCACATTTCGTGCCCCTGTCCCCTTCTTCCTGTCCTCCATGGTCTATTTTACTGCCACACCCTTCTGCCCTCCCTGGTCTGTTGTGCTCCAACTGCTCCTCCTGCCTACCCCGCGTGGTCTGTTGTGAGGCCCCTTCCCCTGAACTCTCTTGTCTGTGCCCAGGTCCTGACCCTCCCTTCTATCCTCCATGGTCCTTTGTGCATGCCCCTGCACCCTCCTTCTTACCCATCATAGCCATTGTGCTGCCACTAACCTCACGCTTGCCATGCATGGTCTTCTGTGCTGCCACGCCCCCCCCCACTTTCCCTGTGTGGTCAGCTAACTGCTCCTGACCCCCTCCCACCTTCCCTCCATAGTCTGTGTGTATGCCATCATAGTCTCACTGTTGCTCTCCATGGTGTGTCTTGCTTCTATTGCCCATCCTGCCTGACCTCCATGGTCATCTTGCTGCTCCTGCCCTACCCCTTGCCCCCAGCCCTCTGTTTCCATGTGCAGACCCCTATTCCCTCCCTCCTGGCTTGTCTGTTCCATTGTAATGCCCCTGATCTGTCCCACCTGCCCTTTAGTGTTTGCTATGCTGCAGCTTTCTCTCCTGTCTGTCTATCATGGTCAGCTAGCTACCATTGCCTCTTTCCCCTCTGTTCTCTGTTGTCCATGTGCATGGTCTTGTCCCCTCCCTATTGCTTTCTATGGATTGTTGTGCTGCACTCCTGTCCCATATGCCCTGTGTGGTGTATTGTGCTGCTGCAAACCCTGATGCCTGCCCTGTAGGGTCAGTTTAGTGCACCTCTCCATGTCCCTCCTGTCCTCTGTTATCCGAGTCCATGTCTCTACCCCAATTCCTCCTGCCTTCCATGATCCAATGTACCATACTTGCTAACATTTTGAACTTGGTAAGAGGGAGATTTTGGAGAAAAAAAACTGGGGTATTGATTTTCCCCTTTGACTTACATTGAAAAAGAGGAGATGGTAGACAGGAGACAGATCAAATAAAGCCCATTTGGGCTTGAAAACATTGGACGTTTCCTGGCTGAATCAGGTCTGTTGGCATGTATGGTTGTACTACCACTGCCTCTTCCTTCTGCCACAATGGTCTATTATATTGCCACAGCCTCTTTTGCCAGTCCTATATTGTTGGTTTGTTGCCCCTGCCCCCCTTTCCACTGCCCTCCATAGTCTGTTGTGTTGCCACTGCCCTTCCTGACTGCCCAGTGTGGTCAAATTGTTGCCTCTGCACTCTCCTACCTGCCTTCAATTTTCAGAGTCCGTGCCCCTGGCCTCTGCCTCTCTACAGTTTCCTAATAAACAACTAGATTGCTAACATTCTATATTTATTACAAAAGTGTGGAACGCCTGATGTCATCTTGATGTAATCAAAACTGTAATACCCAGAGCATTTCCTTTAGAAATTACATATATGGGGCGTGGCTTGACACCCGCGGAGTATGGCGGAGTCCGAGTGAGGCTCCCGGGCTCACCTCGGCGAAACCGCGCTTTTCGCCGTCTCTGCTGAGGCTTTATCGGAAGAATGAAGGTTTAAAGGTATGCTGGTTGCGGCGCGAGTACTTTCACTTATGTGCGCACGCTGAGGAGCAGCTTTTCATCTCTTTGTCTGCCGCTTGTAGAATAACGCTCCGTAGCGGCCGCCATTTTGTCTAGTTGCCGCGTATGGAGCTCTCAGGAAATGCGGCTCGTTCCTCAAAGCCTACAGCTTCAGGTGGTTACAGTATGGCGATGTGGGCTATGATTTAGGTACTTTTCTACATGTACTTCCTCCTCCTCAGCTGAATGTACTTCTTTTTACACGACCCCCTCAAGGATGAGCTGAATCAATTTTTGGCAGCCATTTTATGATGCTTCTGAGGAGAATCTGTTCATATGCCTACCGTCATGTAACTTGGCTCTCATGGGTAAATTACTTCATTTATTTTTTTTTTTCATCACTTTTCATCTTCAGGATGATTAATTTTTGGACACCGTCGTCTTTGGCTTAAGCTGTCCACAGGAAGATGTGGTTTCCCTTATGAGAGGAAATTGCTAGCAGCCATTTTGTGGAGGTCACAATCGGACTGGTCATTCTTTGGATCATTTTATTTTTACGTTTTTTTCAACATTCTCATTAATTGATGGGCAGGTCCAGGGGTTCCTCTGGAGTGAAGCAATCTTTTGTTAAAAACTCTAGAATTTTCACACAATTTTCTAAACTAGAGGATACTTTGTCGTCTGTGCCGCAATCACCTGAGCCTAAAATGGATCCTTCCTCTGTAATTCCAGGGAAATCTATCACGAAGCGACTGAAAAAGGACCCTCCTTCTCCGCCCAAATCTGCTTCACCAGTCTCCATGGAGCTCCTGTTGGAGGAAATCAGAGCTCTTCGCCCCTTTATGGAGGAGACTAATGTTAAACTGCAAGTCCTCACGGATAATTGGTCTCAGTTGGACGCTAGAGTCTCGGCAGTCGAGCAAAGTGTTTCCTCACTCAGGGTCTCGAGCGCAAGTGTTTCTCATCTTCACTCCCAAGTTTCTGAGCTCCATCGCCAAGTTGAGGACCTTGAAAACCGGAATAGATGGAACAACCTATGAATTTATGGTTTGGTTGAAGGTCTTGAAGGATCGGACGCTGTTTCTTTTTTCATATCTGTTCTCCCTCAGTTGCTTCGCCTCCCGGAGGGTACCGTGCTTAATGTCCAACGTGCACACTGATTGGGTCGAGTTGCTTCTACTACTGCGCAATCCCAGAGGCCAAGAGGAGTAATCCTGTACTTCTTGGAATACACAGACTTGATCAAAGTGCTATCAGCGGCCAAAGCCACCCTGAAAATCACATGGTCCGGTTCTACATTATTTTTTGCTCAGTATTATGCTAAAGCCACCGCCAACAGACGTAAAGCATTCCTTAATATGAGACCTGATCTTCGCTCTTTGGGAGCTCGTTATGGACTTTTCCATCCCTGCCTCTTCAAGGTTACCTACAACAACAAGAGTACTACTTATGAGGATCCGGTGAAATTACAGAGCTTCATTAACTCTTGTAGACCAGTCAGCATGGATTCCTCCGCTTCTACATCGTCCTTCAAGACTTAATGTTTTGCTATTACTGATTGTCATGCCATTATTTTTTAAGGTTTTGCATAAGTCTTATATTCTATTATTATGGTTTACTTTCTTTAACATGGTTGTTTGAAGGTTATGGCCAGTTATGGCTTTGACTCAGTTCAAGCTGCGTGCTTTGTTATGTTATTTATTTGTTTAACTGATTGTTCTTTACTTCCACAGATCCTCTCTTCTTTTGGCGTGGTTCCTCCCTGGTCTCCTGTGTGTCCTTGCTCGGATGCTCCGTATGTCCTTGTGGTCTCACCTCCCCCTCCTCCATCATTTCCCTTCTTAGGTATGTTCTTTGTTGTGTTCTTTGTTGTTTTTTGTGTCACACTTGTTATATTTGCTCAATGTATTCCACAATCTTTTTGCGTTCGCCTTCTTAATGTTCCTAATATCCTTTCTGATTGCTCTTTGCTTTATTTCCTTTCGACATTTATCCTTACCTATATGTTTCACGTCATTTTGCTACATCCTTTTTCTCATTCAGTCGTACTTCTTACCTTTTCTGCTGTCAATATATTATCCTTTCTCTTTGATTTCCTACTTTTTCCTTGGCTATTACTTTGTGGCTTTTGTCCCTTTCTCTTTTTTGAAAATGGATTAATTGTCGCTTTTTTCTCTCCTTATGCTTTGTACTTTTCTTTGTCAGAGTTGGGTTTTTATCTTATGTTGTTAGTTCATCAGCTCTCTATTAGACTATGTCTTTAAATTTGATAACTTGGAACGTACGGGGGTTGAATTCTCCCATTAAAAGACAGCGGGTTTTGACTCACTTAGCCAAATTGAATGCGGATATTGTCTTCTTGCAAGAAACTCATCTCACGGATGTTGAATCCTTAAAGTTAAGGAAGGGTTGGGTGGGAGAGGTTTTCTTTTCTCCAGGAGATGGCAAACGTAATGGAGTGATGATACTTTGTCGCAAAACACTCTCATTCTCACTCTTATCTCAGGAGTCAGACACTCATGGTAGATGGTTGAATGTTCGATTGTCTCTAGAGGGTGTTCCAGTCTCTCTTCTAAATGTCTATGCCCCCACCTGTGAAGAACCTTCCTTTTGGCCCAGATTTGCCAAGCAAATCTCTCACTGCATTAGTGATAACTTTATTTTGGCAGGGGATTGCAATCAGGTTTTTGACCCCTTTATTGATAGGAATTCAAAGGTCTCTTTTGTGCCAAATAAACTCCATAAATCCTTTGTCCATGCCATAACCCAACATAAACTCCTTGATGCGTGGCGATTGTGCAATCCGACCGCCAAGGAGTTCACTTTTTATTCCCCATCTCATCACTCCCAATCACAAATCGATTATATTTTTGTTTCCCACACCATCTCGCAAACTCTTACCCGTGCAGAAATTGGCCCTATTTTGTTATCAGATCATGCTCCGGTTTCAATTGGCATTGACATTTTACCCAAATCCATAGGTCCGAGGAGGTGGCGCTTTAATAATTCCCTTCTCTTAGATCCAAAATTTACTGCCTCCTTTACCTCTTTCTTTCAGGAATTTTACATGATTAATCAAACTGATTCCATGCCCCTCTCTACTCTGTGGGATGCCTTTAAGGCTACAGCTTGAGATTTCATACTAACCTTTGTTGCAAGGAAACATAAGAATGCGCGTAAACAGACTACAAACCTTCTTCAGGACTTCAAGAGACTGGAGCACTCTTACTATACTTCACACGCAAAAGAATGTTTAGATGCTCTTATCAAGGCCAAAATGCAATTTAACAAGAAGTCCACGGAAGACGCATCTCTTTATTTGTTAAAATCCAGCGCTAAATTTTATGGGGGGAAAAATAAGGCTGTGAAAATTTTGGCTAATTACTTGAAAGTTAAGCACAATAAATTGAACATTGAATCTATTTAGGATGCAAATTTAAATCCAAAGTTTAAAGATGGAGATATTCTGCACGAATTTTCTCTTTTTTATAAAACACTATACGCTTCTGAAACGCAGCCCACTGATCATGCCCTGTCACATTTTTTCTCTACCATTCACAAACCCCAGGATACTCTACCAGATTTATCTTCATTAGAATCAGACTTAACGCAGCAAGAGTTGACGACCGCCCTTCAATCTCTTAAGCGTGATAAAGCACCTGGTCCTGATGGTTTTTCTGTTGAATTTTACTCTCACTTTTCCAAACTCTTAATACCTAAATTACATTTGTTAATATGTTCTTTCAGCACATCAGGGCACTCCTCAGGTTCCTTTTCAGATGCACATATTTGCTTAATTTCTAAAGCAGGTAAAGACCCTAAACAGTGTAAGAATTACAGACCTATATCTTTGGTAAACATTGACTATAAGATCTTTTCTAAGGCTTTAGCCTTGAGATTGGATTCTTTTTTACTGGATTTATTAGGGATAGAGCAATCTGGATTTGTCAAAGGCCGCTATATAATGGATAATACGCGTCTTTTGTTTAATGTGTTGTCGAAATCTTCGCATGTTAAGGATTCCCTAGCTGCAATAGCGTTAGATGCCGAGAAGACGTTTGACAGAGTTGAATGGAGATACCTGTTTTACACTCTTAAATGGTTTGGCTTTGGTTCCAATTTTATCTCCCTGATTTCTCTTCTCTACTCCAGAGCGGCTGTTTGTGTTAATGGATTAATATCCCCGTTTTTCGACCTAGGGAGAGGGGTGCGCCAGGGTTGCCCCTTTTCACCCTTCCTTTTCAATTTGGCTTTGGAACCATTTATTTCAAAGTTGCATCAAAATCCAGAAGTGCATGGTTTTCAAACACCCCACTCGCATATTAAGCTAGCAGCTTATGCAGATGATATTCTGCTCTTCATATCTCAACCAACTGATTCAATTCCTGCCTTTTTGGCAGAGGTACAAGCTTATTTCAACATTTCGGGTTACAAGTTAAATAATGATAAGTGTGAGATCCTGCCGCTAACAAAATATACTTTCAAATCAGATTTTACAGCTTCCCACTTTACTTGGAGCCCTAATCATATTCGCTATTTAGGTTTACATATCACATCTTCACTCTCTGACACAGTATCATTGTGCATGGATAAGTGTATACAAAAGATCTCAGACCTCACTGCTAAATGGCACCCTCTCTATTTATCTTGGTGGGGTCGACTTGATACTATTAAAATGATGTTATCACCCATAATTATATACACCATTTCTAATATCCCAATTCTTATCCCAACAAAATTTTTCCAGAAGATTAATTCTATTCTTTCTTCTTTTCTTTGGAACAAGAAGAAGCCTAGAATGTCTATACTTAGGTTAACTTGCCCCAAAACTGAAGGCGGAGTCAATTTTCCCGATTTCCCGACATATCAAAAGGCGTTCCTTCTACGCCAAGCCTCTTTATGGCTGCGTGATCATGAGGAGAATTGCCCCCTATGGACTGCAACAGAGCGCCTTTTCCTATTCCCCTTCTCCTTTAATGAATACTTGTCCTTTTCTCGCAAACCCCAAGCCCTATCTACAACCATTATTAAAATGACCTCTAAGCTTCTATCGCCTTTATTCCCCTTTCCTCACAATACCATTGACTCCTTTCTTACTTCCACAATATGGCATAACAGAGGCTTGCTTATTCAGGGTAAGCCATTCTATTGGAAGTCCTGGCATCGAAGAGGTCTCACTCGGATTTCTCAACTTTTTTCAAATTCAGACTTTATACCCTTTCCCTCACTCCGTCATCTATTTAACTTACCTGCCTCATTCACACATAAGTATCTCAATCTCAAGAAAGCTGTGTTGGATGTTCTTTCTCTTTTGACAGAGGCACCCAGTACTTCAGTCACTCCAGATTCCTCTTCACAACTGCGAAGCTTGTTACTCACAACACCCAAAGCTTCTACATTATATAATTTTCTACATGGCGCTGGTAAAGCTCGACAGAAATCTAAAACTGAAGAGGCCTGGGAACGAGACTTTGCAGTCTCTTGGTCAGTGTCCTTATGGGATAAATTGTGGACCAAGCTCCGTAAATCTTCCAGAGCCGCAAATACAACGCAAACATTGTTTTTTATATATAACAGGCTCTTGTTGTCACCTAATGTTCTGAGCAAGAGTTTTACTACAGTGCCTGATATTTGCTGGACTTGTTCTTCTGCAAAAGCTGATTTATTTCACATGCTATTTTCCTGTCCTATTGTATTTTATTTTTGGAAACAAATTTGGGCTCAAATCAATTTGATTTTTGGCACTGCATTTCCTTTTTCCTATATTCATGTTTTTCTAGGAAGTTTGTCATCTTGCTGGGAGGACAACCCGTCTAATGTTAAAATTGTTGATTTATTGCTAGCAATCGCATTTCAGCAAATCACAGCAAACTGGAAGGATTTTGTCTAAGATTTCTTATAGGGCATGGTGGCGTGCTGTTTGCCATAACCACAGGTTGTATACCTCCTTTGCATACCCTTTATATTTGGCGTCGAAAAGGTTGGATTTATGGTCGCCTATTACACTGTATTTGGATGCTAGTGTTACCCGTTCTTTTCAACTCCGTCCAGCCCAACAAGAAGTTTCAAAACCCCCCTAAATACCCCTACTTGTTCCCATGTTATTTGATACTTAAGCGTTTATATCATTATTTAGGTAATTTTCTTTATTTTTAATCCTTAACCCAATTCATTCACTGTACTGTAACTTTTCTTTGATGTGATATGTATTTAACTTGTTGTACTATGGTGTGACGCCTTTTATTCCTTGTTAATAAAATCTTTTTGAACTTAGAAATTACATATATGAGAGGGTCTTATTTGCATCAAAATTATGGTTATTGCTCTAAAAAACTAAAATGAGGACACATTTTCTGAGTTTTCAAATAACGACAAAGCACTTTTAAATTATTTGTTATCTTTATGTTTTTTTATCCAGTTGACCACTTGATTAAATGTTGCACTTAGGGGAGAGGATGTGGTGTTACTTCCAGAGCTGCAGACTTTGTAACTGAGGAACCAGGTTGGAGTTTCTGCTTCAGCTCAATATTCTGTGATTCTGGTCAAATCACTTAATCTCCCCATGTCTACAACCAAAATGAATTTGTTCTTGTGTGATGTAACCAATGCTCATGTAAAGCACTCCTTTACCTGACAAGTCTGCACTATATAAAACACAAAAAATAAAAAGTGTTTTGCACACTTCTGTCATTGGGCTACATGTGGGCTACATCTGGGTGATATTTGTGCTGCATTTGGGCTCTTTTGTCTCTAGTGGCCAACCTGGGAGATTTATTTGTTATGAAGTTTCCTAATTTCCTCATTTACTGCAGTCTCCTCAGTAGGAAATGCTTTCAGTTTTTTACTTTTATTCCATCAAGAAGGTATTCAGATATGTCACACATTTGCCAGAAATTCTGAATGTTAGCACTCTAGTTGCTAATTAGATCACTGTAGTAAAGCTACTTCTAACCACGGAAGTCTGCTGATGGTATTAAAAGTGCATGTTTCAGTCTGCATGTCAGAATTTTTTAATGAAATAGAAGAGGATTTGAGAAGTCACTCAAAATGTGCCCTAATTTTTCTTTCTTCAGCACTAATCATAATGTCTATGGCAAAATGAACCCCCTCATTGTGTTCCTTTTTAAATTAAATGTTTTAAGTGTTACCAGTTTATTCCAATCAAGATGGCTTCAGGTGTGCCATACTTTTGTCATAAGTAAGACAGTAAGCGCTCTAGTTGTTCTTAAGAACACTCTGGGACATTCTGTCATTGAGCTATACGTGGGCTACATCTGGATGATATTTGTGCTACATTTGGGCTCTTTTGTCTCTGGTGGCCACCTTGGGAGACTTATTTGTTATGAATTTTCCTAATTTCCTCATTTACTGCAGTCTCCTCAGTAGGAAATACTTTCAGTTTTTTACTTTGGTTCCATCAAGAAGGCATTCAGATGTGTCACACATTTGCCATAAATTCTGAATGTTAGCACTCTAGTTGCTCATTAGATCACTGTAGTAAAGCTACTGCTCACCAGGGAAGTCTGCTGCTGGTATTCAAAGTGCATGTTTCAGTCTGCATGTCAGAATTTTTTAATGAAATAGAAGAGGATTTGAGAAGTCAAAATGTGCCCCAATTTTTCTTTCTGCAGCACTAATCATACTTTCTATGGGAAGATGAACCCCCTTATGTTGTTCCTTTTTAAATTAAATGTTTTAAGAGTTACCACTTTATTCCAATCAAGATGGCTTCAGATGTGCAATGCGTTTGTCAGAAGTAGGACTGTTAGCGCTCTAGTTGTTCTTTAGAACACTCTGGGAAGCTGCAGTAGAACACAAAGGAATCAACTGACAGTCTCTGCCCTTGTTGGATGTACATGTTTTACTGAGAATGTCAGACTTCATTCTCACATGACTGAGAAAGATAATGTGAATTTACAGAAAATATGCTCTCAGTTTAGCTTATAGATCACCTTCCAAATCTCTGTGGGAAAAGCATGAGAAAATAGTTTTCTCTTAAACATGATTCATGATAAACCAGCAGAAGGCTTTTTCACATGGTAAAATCACCTTAGAAAACACCACATTTCCTAAAATGAGTATGGTACCATCAACAAATGATTTATAATGTAACTAAAGTCTTAAAACCTTCTATTAACTGCAATGCTTTTTAATGAGGTGCTATCATGTATATTAAGATGGCTGCCAACACTTCTTGGATGAAGTGCTGACAGCCAATCAGATCTCAATATGAGATGTGTGGTTAGGCTCCGCCCAGATATATATATTTCTTTTTCCACTAATAATTTTAAAACTACTGAACGGATTTACACAATTTAACTAAAAGGCACGACTCTGAACCAAGGGCTACCTTTTTGCCAAATTTGGTGTAATTCCGTTCAGTAGTTCGGGCTGTAGCTGCGACTAAAGATTCCTATGGAAAATTGCCTGGGGAAAACACATTTTGGGACCCCCCTTTTTTCTCAGCCCCTGCTTGCCGAATCACCCTGAAACTTTCAAGATAGGAGCGGAGAGGAACGCCCCACGAGTTTTGAACATTTCGCAAAGATTCGTCAATCGGCGCCAAAGTTATTGGAAATAGAATGTTGTGATTTTCCTATGGTAACTAGGTCCTAACTATAACTACCGCCAGTAGGTAATATATATATATTGGGAGGAGAACCAGATGTTGGTCACCATGGACATAACCAGTCTATACACCAGTATCAATCATGAACAGGGTTTGGAAGCGATTAGGAATTTTCTAAAAACAAGATTAATACAACATATTGAGCACAATCAAATGATCATTGAGCTTATGGCCTTTTGCCTATATAATAACATCTTTTTATTTGGCAACCAATTATATATCCAGAAACAAGGTACCGCGATGGGCACGTGCTTCGCCCCCAGCTACGCGAATCTTTTCGTGGGCTGGTGGGAGAAGCACGTGGCCTGGTATGGGGCAAATGAGCCCTGGGTGTGCAAAATTGCCGTCTGGATCAGGTACATCGACGATATTTTTATCGTCTGGAAAGGGTCGCAACAAGAATTTATGACATATCTTGATCTCCTAAATCACAACATCTATAACTTACATTTCACTAGCAACATTAGTGATTCAGAAGTGGCCTTCTTAGATCTACTGGTATATGTAAGTGATGGACAATAATGACTAAGCTATACCGCAAAGCCACCGCAGGTAATGCCACCTTACATTTTACCAGTCAGCATCCTAGATGCCTGGTGAATAGCATCCCCTATGGGGAGTTACTGAGGATAAAACGAAAGAGCACACTAGACACTAACTATCAAGGATCAAAGAAAGAAGCCATCAAACGCTTCAGTGTAAGAGGCTATCCAGAAAAAACATTGAAAGCAGCGGAAAAAGAGCAGATCAGAAAGAAAGAAATCTGCTTGTAGCAAAAAAACAGAAGGAGAAACAAGATGACACAACCAGGTTAATTTTGACATTTTCGAAGAATTCTCCTCAAATACGTCAAATCATTAACAAACATTGGAGAATCTTGAGGGCAGATATGGTCATAGGGAAAGATTGCCCCAACATCCTAGCATTACATACAGGAAGAACACGTCTTTACAGGACCTATTAGTACACAGTGATTTTGAAAAAAGTGCGAAAGGCAGAAATGAAATTAAAGGGTTTTTCCCCTGCCTTAAATGCAAAGCTTGCAAGAATAGTAAGAAGATCAAAGGGTATAAGGTCCCAGGAAGACCAACTGAAAAATTAATCCTTAAGTTTTTAAATTGCAACTCAGACTTTGTAGTGTACTGTCTGAGTTGTCTTTGCAATTTGCTGTATATTGGAAGTACGGTGCATCCCGCAAAAAAGAGGGTGTTGGAACACATGCGGGCTATCACAAATAAGGACAAAAACTATCCAGTCGCACGCCACTTCGCCTTACATCACCACAGTGATAGTCACCAGCTGAGCTATTTTTGCCTAGACCAAATACCTGTAAGACAAAGAGGGGGTGACAGGGTCAAAAGTTTGCGCCAGTTAGAATCTAGGTATATTCTAGAACTGAGGACCATGGCACCTCTAGGCTTAAACAGCAAAGAGGAACTGTGGGTGCATATAGGTTAATTTAGAAAGAGCACATATATAAGGACATTTGTTCTCCACATCTTTCCCCCCCCTTTTTTGCTACTGATAGTTATGAAAATATTTTCCTCTAAAAATGAAATATTCATGAGAAACAAAATCTTTACTCAGAAAAGTTAGGAACCATGTACTCAATTTGAAAATGAACTGCAACAGAAGATGGAACGTTAATTAGATTTGTAAAATTTATTATAATATTGTAGAGCTAATATTTCTTCCTTTTTCCTTCTTCCTCTTTGAAATATAATACATGATGGGTGTTCTATGAAATAACATTACATCATATGATCTGATCATAAAGAAAAAACGGCATAGCCCATTCAGGGCATAATAATCATGAATCCAAGGGTAGAAACAAGAATGTTATATATGTATGAATTAGAAAATGCAATTACAGTGGACAATAACACTACGAAAATGATTGTTAATGACTATTTTTCTCCCCTACAAATGATAATAATTTTGTGAATATTAATTGTGGACTGTATGCCAGCCATTGGGGATAAGAAACTCCAAGATGGCTAATGCATGTGTAAACCAGGAACACAGTAGCCCTTCTTCTATGTTTGTTTAAGCATTGGAGTCTTTTCTCTCTGCCGTTAACATCCGTGTATTTAAGACAATACTTTTAAATGGGACTTTGACATTGAAAAAGGTCGTGAAGACCGAAACCGGTTTGTCAGTATGGTGGAATAAAGCTCTTCAAAATAACTGGCTCGGAGTGCATTACCTGCTTTAGAAGGCTAAGGCGTTTTGGTTCGAATATATATATATATATATATATATATATATATATATATATATATATATATATATATATATATATATATATATATATATATATATCCCAAAAATTGCCCAGCAATTGAGGCCGCACAATACTGCGCAGAAGGAAACATCCTTATATATGGGAAACAGGCAGCTTCCGATTCTGTAATACATCCTGTGGCCTGACGCGTTTCGATGGACTTTCACCATGTCTTCAGAGGCCTCGTGAGCAGGAAAAAGTTACGTGCATGACTCGCCGCCCCTCGCATTCTTATGTACACAGTACCTTAATTGGCCTCCGGTGTGCCGATATTGTTGCATTCTGGGCAGCGTCGTCTATTTAAGCACCATTTATCCCCTCCAGTGGGTTACATGCCCACGATTGCTTGCAGGATAAATGTTTTAAAGCCCTCCATTAGGCTTCCCGAATCGGACTATGCCTGTTTAAAATTACAAATCGCAGTACCGTTTGCAGGGGGAATACGCCCCCTGTACGCATCCACAAACTTCTTAGGATGGTGCGATCCCTCTGCGGCCTGGAACCGCCGCATAAATATATCCCAAAAATTGCCCAGCAATTGAGGCCGCACAATACTGCGAAGAAGGAAACATCCTTATATATGGGAAACAGGCTGCTTCCGATTCCGTAATACATCCTGTGGCCTGACGCATTTCGATGGACTTTCACCATCTCTTCAGAGGCCTCGTGAGAAGGAAAAAGTTACGTGCATGACTCGCCGCCCCTCGCATTCTTAAGTACACAAACCTTAATTGGCCTCCGGTGTGCCGATATTGTTGCATTCTGGGCAGCGTAGTCTATTTAAGCACCATTTATCCCCTCCAGTGGGTTACATGCCCACGATTGCTTGCAGGATAAATGTTTTAAAGCCCTCCATTAGGCTTCCCGAATCGGACTATGCCTGTTTAAAATCACAAATCGCAGTACCGTTTACAGGGGGCAGACGCCCCCTGTCCGCATCCATAAACTTCTTAGGATGGTACGATCCCTCTGAGGCCTCGAACCGCTTCGGGAAGCCTAATGGAGGGCTTTAAAATATTTATCCTGCAAGCAATCGTGGGCATGTAACCCACTGGAGGGGATAAATGGTGCTTAAATAGACTACGCTGCCCAGAATGCAACAATATCGGCACACCGGAGGCCAATTAAGGTACTGTGTACTCAAGAATGCGAGGGGCGGCGAGTCATGCACGTAACTTTTTCCTGCTCACGAGGCCTCTGAAGAGATGGTGAAAGTCCATCGAAACGCGTCAGGCCACAGGATGTATTACGGAATCGGTAGCTGCCTGTTTCCCATATATAAGGATGTTTCCTTCTTCGCAGTATTGTGCGGCCTCAATTGCTGGGCAATTTTTGGGATATATTTATGCGGCGGTTCCAGGCCGCAGAGGGATCGCACCATCCTAAGAAGTTTGTGGATGCAGATAGGGGGCGTCTTCCCCCTATAAACGGTACTGCGATTTGTAATTTTAAACAGGCATAGTCCGATTCGGGAAGCCTAATGGAGGGCTTTAAAACATTTATCCTGCAAGCAATAATGGGCATGTAACCCACTGGAGGGGATAAAAGGTGCTTAAATAGAGTACGCTGCCCAGAATGCAACAATATCGGCACACCGGAGGCCAATTAAGGTACTGTGTCCTTAAGAATGCGAGGGGCGGCGAGTCATGCACGTAACTTTTTCCTACTCACGAGGCCTCTGAAGAGATGTTGAAAGTCCATCGAAACGCGTCAGGCTATAGGATGTATTACGGAATCGGAAGCTGCCTGTTTCCCATATCTAAGGATGTTTCCTTCTCCGCAGTATTGTGCGGCCTCAATTGCAGTGCAATTTTTGGGATATATTTATGCGGCAGTTTGTGGCCGCAGACGGATCGCACCATCCTAAGAAGTTTGTGGATGCGGACAGGGGGCGTCTTCCCCCTGTAAACGGTACTGAAATTTGTAATTTTAAACAGGCATAGTCCGATTCGGGAAGCCTAATGGAGGGCTTTAAAACATTTATCCTGCAAGCAATCGTGAGCATGTAACCCACTGGAGGGGATGAATGGTGCTTAAATAGACTACGCTGCCCAGAATGCAACAATATCGGCACACCAGAGGCCAATTAAGGTACTGTGTACTTAAGAATGCGAGGGGCGGCGAGTCATACACGTAACTTTTTCCTGCTCACGAGGCCTCTGAAGAGATGGTGAAAGTCCATCGAAACGCGTCAGGCCACAGGATGTATTACGGAAACGGAAGCTGCCTGTTTCCCATATATAAGGATGTTTCCTTCCTCGCAATATTGTGCGGCCTCAATTGCTGGGCAATTTTTAGGATATATATATATGGAACTGCGGCATGCCACGCCGCGGAGATGCCCTGCCACATACTTTGTGGACCTGAGGTGCCTGACAATGGGGCGCCTGGAGGAGCTGATAATTGCCGAGTTATGTGGGGTGCTTCATTCAGCGGACTCTGTTGCGTTTCCTCACCTTGGGACCCACTTGGGATTTATTTTTGAGCACGAAGCCTCGTACAGTACCTATTTAGGTAACAGTAGGACTACATACCCCAGAATGCCATCGGGCATGGAGAAGTCCCATTTGGGCGGGGCAGGATATGAAAGTCCACACAGCTGCCGGGACTTTGTGTTTCAGCCAGTGAACAAGGGCGGAATGCCCGAAACATGTTTGGCGATGCCAATGGTGGGGCTGAATGTAACGTGTATGTTGCCCACATTAAATGGAGGCACTGTTATCACCTGTGTGGCATCTCCTTGCATGGCAATTCATTTCACGATATATAAATATATATATATATATATATATATATATATATATATATATATATATATATTACCTACTGGCGGTCGCCAGTAGGTAGTTATAGTTAGGACCCTGTTTCCATAGGAAAACCGCAACATTCTATTTGGAATAACTTTGGCGCCGGTCGAGGAATCCTCGTGAAATTTTCAAAACTAATGGGGCGCTACGCTCCGCTCCTACCCTGAAAGTCTCGGGGGGATTTGTCAAGCAGGGGCTGAGATAAAAGGGGGGTCCCAAAACGCGTTTTTCCCATGAATTTTTCCATAGGACCTTTAGTCCGAGCTACAGCCGGAACGGCTGAACAGAATTACTTGAAATTTGGCAGAGAGGTAGTCCTCAGGTCAAGGAAGTGCCTTTTGTAGGTTTGGTGTAAATCTGTTCAGTAGATTCTGAGAAAATAGCCTTTAAATCAATATATATATCTGTAAGCGCGCTCCGTGCGCTTACGGTGCGCTTACCGTACGCGTACGGTGACGTGCGCGAGCGCGATTCTGATTGACTGTTCGATCTAAGTAAACATTCGAATCGGTCGAAACCAGGAAGCGGCGGCCGCCATTTTCTCTCTCGCACTCTGAGGGGGGCAGCATAAACAAAGTCAAACAACATCTAAAGGGGTAGTATATTTAGTTCTTAACCACCCAGCCTCGATATAGGTGTCCCCCAACAACCCCCAAGGCCAAAAACACAATTGTAATTTTTTTAGAAAAATCGCCGATTACGCTTACCGTACGCGTACGGTCAAAATTATTAAAAAAAAAAAAAATATCCACACTTTCCCCACCCCGTGTGCAAATGGTGCCCGAAGGACACCATTAGTGCATGGCATATACTAACCACGGAAACTTAAAATGAATACCTTTCACAACGAAGCACATAATATGTCCCCCATGTGCGCACGGTGCGCGAAGCGCATCGTGCGTACATGGCCCATCCCGCGTAACGTGGGCACGCGGTGCGCGCAGCGCACCGCGTGACCACTGTGCGTGCACGGCACTAACTGCGTAAAGTGGGCGCGCGGTGCGCGAAGCGCACCGCGCACTCACTGTGCGCGCACGGTGCGCAAAGCGCACCGTGCGCGCACGGAACGAACTGCGTTAACTGGGCGCGCACGCCACGAATGGCGTAAAGTAACTTAGCATTTAAAAAACCGTACAAATTCACTGAAAAAACCATAGGTTTCACACACGTTATAGTTAGGAATTAGCATTTAAAAAACCTTGCAAATTCACTGAAAAAACCATAGGTTTCACACAAGTTATAGTTAGCTGTACATTTCACTCGTAAAAAACCAATGAAATTCCCCCGTTATAGTTAGTGCAGGCAACTATAACTCACGCGACCGCAATCCTCTGCTGATGCTAATACTGTATTTAGACACTTATTTGCCCATGTCTTCTTCCATTAAATTTTAGCTATACATATATTACAAATATTTTTTTTTCATAAAGACACATATGTCATCAGCAGAGGATTGCGGTCGCGTGAGTTATAGTTGCCTGCACTAACTATAACGGGGGAATTTCATTGGTTTTTTACGAGTGAAATGTACAGCTAACTATAACTTGTGTGAAACCTATGGTTTTTTCAGTGAATATATATATATATATATATTACCTACTGGCAGTCGCCAGTAGGTAGTTATAGTTAGGACCACGTTTCCATAGGAAATCCGCAACATTCTATTTTGAATAACTTTGGCGCCGGTCGACGAATCCTCGCGAATTTTTCAAAATAGGTGGGGCGCTACGCTCCGCTCCTACCCTGAAAGTCTCGGGGGGATTCGGCAAGCGGAGGCCGAGAAAAAAGGGGGGTCCCAAAACGCGTTTTCCCCATGCATTTTTCCATAGGACCTTTAGACACAGCTACAGCCCGAACGGCTGAACAGAATTATGTGAAATTTGGCAGAGAGGTAGCCATAAGGTCCATGAAGTGCCTTTTGCAGGTTTGGTGTAAATCTGTTCAGTATTTCCTGAGAAAATAGTATTTAAGTCAATATATATATCTGTAAGCGCGCAGCGTGCGCGCTGGGTGCGCGCACCTTGCCGTGCGCGAGCGCAATTCTGATTGGTTGTTAGATCTTAGTAAACATTCGAATCGGTGGAAATCAGGAAGCGGCGGCCGCCATTTTGTCTATCGCATAAAGAGGGGGTGATAAACAAAGGGGGAGAACTTGAAAAGGGGGCAGAGTGGGGAGAAATTGACCCAGTAGGCATTGTAAGGGGGTCACAGTAGGACCTTGTAGGGCAAAAAAAAAAGATTTATATTTTGTTAAAAAATATCGCCGAGTGCGCGCACCAAGCGCGCACCCGAAAAAAAAACGTTATTAAAATTTTTTTAAAAAAATCGCATTTAAGTGTTTAGATATAAGGTGGCTCTAAAAAGAGCCCTTGTGTTTATTGTTTGTTTTTTGGTACCTACAAGTAAGTACCGATGCAGAGTCTAAAGTTCAAGAGGAAGACTCTGTTGCCTTCATCAGTGAAGTGTACACCATCTCCTCTATAAATGTCTTGCATGTTGTAACGCAAGTTGTTGTGGTATATAGAACCCATACCATAGTCTCTGAGGAAAGCAGAAATAGATTTGTTGACGTGCTTCCTTGCTTTGTCAATCTGCGGACAAAATTGGTTGGACCAGTTCCACTTTTGCCTTTGGCATATGTTAGAATATACGAAGGCAGTTTGTGGAAAAAGCGACATCAATTGCACAAAGGTGTCCTTAATAAGCATTTCCAGACCTACCCCAGTTAAAGTGCCTAGGTCATTTCCACCACAGTGCACAATAATAAGGTTAGGCTGTGGGAGATGTAGAAAGGTTTTCACCAAAGGCATTAATTGGTGCCACTTTAACCCTCTCTGACCAATCCATTTAATGTCTACATTTGGCAAAGCAAGGTCTCTCACCATACCTCTTTTTTCTGCAAATTTTTCACTCCAGAAGACATAGCTGTGTCCTACAATCCACACTGTGAACATCTTCAAAGGAGATCTGGATGCACTCAGGAGGTGTCTTTCAATAGAAAGGCAAAAAGAAATGAAAGACAGTTGAAAAATGGGGGCACACATACTTTTTTTATAAAAAGAACTCATTGGCTGTTTCAAACCATTCTACACTAAAAACTAGGCTGTATGTTTAAATTTTAAAAAGCATGTATTGCATTGGTTCAGAAAAAAGTGTGAAAAAAGAACATTAGTTTGGATTTGCTGTTAGGTTTGAAAAGTCAAGCACTCTTGCTCTTTGGAAATGAAACATTGTCTGTTGAACTTCTGACCTCTCTGCTCACACCTGTGTTCTATGACCTGTTGCTATGGTAGCAGGCAGAAGTTAAGTTGGGGGAAGGGTACATTTGGAAAGGGGTTGAAGTTTGGAAACTGTGCCATTAACTGGTTCTGCTGAGAGGAGAGAGGTCTGATAAACTGCTGTGTGACTGCCACATTTCTTTCACAACTAACTAATTTTAAAGGTGAGTTATGAGTTTGAGAAGGGGGTGTTTGTGGTTAATTTTGATATATAAAAAAAAATTATGATTATTTGTTTAAAGTTGTGATTTACATTTTCTGTTTTGCGAAAAATTTAACTGTTTTGAATATGTAAAATAATATGGAGTATGTTTTCAACATAAGATAATGTGTACTGGTAACAATGAGGAATACTGTTTTGTGCCTACCATCAAACCATGAGTCTGTGTGCAGAGAAGAATTGTGGGCAGAGATATATTTTGTGTTGCTGTTGAAAAGTAAGACTTGCAGTTGAAAGAAAAGAACAGCTTCTTTTTAATTGTGATGGTTAGCATTTAGCAGAAATCACTTTGAAAAAAAAGAGAGGAAAATGGCAGCACATTTGAAAAAAGCATTAGTTCTGTTAGAATTGATAACCCAGGAAAGGGGCAGCCTGTGTTTTGTGCCTACCAACACAGCATGAGTCTGTCTGTATATAGGAATTGTTGTCTGAGATTTAATTTGTGAAGTTGTTGTTCAGTAAGAAATGTAGTGCTTAAAATGATGACATGAGTCTGTGTGCACACAGGAATTGTGGGCAGAGATTTAATTTGTGAAGATGTTGTTCAGTAAGAAATGCAGTCCCATGGAAAGGGCAGCCTGTTGTGTTTACACAAATTATCCCTTAGCACACATGCACTGTTACATACATTCCTGCAGTCTTCATGCAGTTCTGGAAGTCTCTTTGCTCATCTGTCAAGCACCAGACAATCCACAGTGTTCAGAAACACACTCTTGGCACACACGCAGCAGCTTCTCCAACACTCTCATGTGTAGTACTCAGCTCTGTGTGCTGTTTCAGATAGCACTGTGTAATGCAAACACATTCAACGTCACCATGGCCTCATTTAAATTGATCTTGTTTATTTACTCACTCTGTAACATATGGACATGGTCTTAAGGAGCTGTTAGGAAATGTGCTGTTTTCTGCTTCTGTAAATAATAAGGGAAATGTATCAGGCTGTAACAGTAATTTGGTACTATTCAGGGACACTGTTTTGTTCAAAAAAACATAGCATGAGTCTGTGTGCGCACAGGAATTGTGGGCAGGGATTTAATTTGTGAAGTTGTTGTTCTGAAAGAAATGCAGCCCATGAAAGGGGCAGCCTGTGTTATGTGCTTAAAATGATGGCATGACTCTGTGTGCTTCCATTTCTTCACCTCTTTTTGTATATAAATTCTTTTTTTTTTTTTTTTTTTAAATTTTTTAAAAACCTTGGGTGCGCGCAGGGTGCGCTCACCTCAAAAAAATTTCAAAAAAAATATCTCAAAAAAAAATTTGGGGGGTTTAGTTTATAAGTGGCTCTTAAAAGAGCCCTTGAGTTAATGGAGGGAAACAGGAAGAGAAAAACGCAAAAAAAGAAAAAACATCTATGGCCTAGTGCACGGATGCGCATCAAATTTTCTCTGAAGGAGATCAAGACTGGTCTCCCCCACAGAAATAAGAGAACCGCAATCAGTGCACCGTGTAGACAACCTCGCCAAACAAGGTGGACCAACAAGAGGTGTAGAAACAGGTGAAGGCACCATCGCAGCTGAAGTGCTCCCCTGAGCTGCCGAAGATGTGCTCGGCTGAGCTGCTGCAGATGTCGTCGGCTGAGCAGGTGGAGGGTTTTCTCCAGAAGCTCGACGAAAAGTTACTGGATGCATTTTGTTAACATGTCTCAACATAGTGTGAATGCTAAAAGAATATTTCTTGTTAGGATTCCCACGAGATAAGACTTTTTTACAAAGTACACATGTAACTTTCGGTGCATTTACCTTTTTCAGACCTTCAGGAAAAGTAAAAAACTGCCATATAAAGCTGTCTTTCTGCTTCCTGTTCCTCTGCCTCTCAAGAGTGTCCTGGTCACTGTCTGAAGATGGTTGCTGTTCAGCCATTGTCTCTCAACAACAGAATAGCTCCTTCTCCAAAGGAATCAGAACTAATAATGAGGGGAGTAGGTGTGGTTTGGGAAGAATCTGGAACTGAAAGTACTTCAAACCAATCAAAAGTGATGATTCATGATCACATGACTTGCCATGAGGGGATTGGGTGTGGTATTGAAACAATTAGAAACTGAAAGTAATGATAACCAATAAGAAATATTGTTTTATTATGTATAAACCCGAGGTGCGCGCACTGCGCAAGCTCCGAGCGCGCACCCCGTGATGACGTATGCACGAACGCGTAAGCGCGCAGGTGCATACGTCATATGCGCGTACCTAGTGCGCATACGTTGAACACGCGTATACGCGACCGTTATTGCGCGTAATTTTAGCGTATGCGGAAGTAAACCGCGTCGAGCGCGTAGGACGCACGCACGCATGCGTACGTACGTACGCATACGTACTGGGTGCGCGCTCCCAGCGCGCACTATAACGTATATTTGCGTACGTAAATAACGTACGCCGGAATTCATAAAAAACTTACGAAATAGTACTAGGAGCGCGCTCAGAGCGCGCACCCCAAGAATTTATATTAAAAAAAAAAAAAAGTGGTCAAAAAATAATTTAAAAAATTAATAATAAAAAAATTTTTTATCCTAATTGATTTTTTTTTTTAAATAAATAAAAAAAAGATACAGATAATATATAAAGGAATATATAGTAATTTTATTTTTATTAAAAAAAAAATATCTTTAATTAAAAATACAAAAATTAGCATATAAAAAACCGTACAAATTCACTGAAAAAACCAAAGGTTTCAAAAACGTTATAGTTAGGAATTAGCATTTAAAAAACCTTGCAAATTCACTGAAAAAACCAAAGGTTTCAAAAACGTTATAGTTAGGAATTAACATTTAAAAAACCTTGCAAATTCAATGAAAAAACCATAGGTTTCACACGTTATAGTTAGTTGGACATTTCACTCGTAAAAAACCAATGAAATTCCCCCGTTATAGTTAGTTCAGCTAACTATAACTCGCGCACCCGCAATCCACTGCTGATGACGTCACATATTACATCACTCATGACATGGTCAGTGACATCACTCATGACATCACTGATGACATCTCAAATGACATCACTGATGACATCACTGATGACATCATCCTTGTGATTGAGTAGCAGACCTCCTCTCACCCTAATATAACCTTTGATACACACATTCAAAAATAGAAACTACAATGTTCAAAATAATGGACATACCAATACCAGTTACAACAACCAATTCAATAATTCAAAGATCCACATACAAATCCACTCATTCACCAACAGTCCTATACAGTCACTCATACATGTACTCACTCATCATATGTACTCATACACCTATACATCCTGTTTAATAATGTCACTCATCCATAGAGTTACTCACACACATAGTCACTCATGCTAATAAAGATTAAAACATACAATTATATGCATATACAGTTATACACACACCACCACACTTACTTATACGGAAACTTACACATACTTTGTCTTTTAAACAGTCACTTATAGAAAAACATACTTATTTATACAGGAACTCTTTCAATCTCTTACTCTCACATATACTCAATTAAAAACACCAATAGTCACATATACTACTATAAAATATATGAAGTTACTCATAGAGACACTATTGACACAGTCATTCACTCAATAACACACCCATACACACACTCATCCACCCATACAGTCCTGCACACATGCTGTCTTCAACACATACAAACAGTGAGTCACTCATTCATGCACCTATGCACTACGTAATACCCCCCACCGAACCATGCAGACACTCAGACTGATACTCCAAAAACCAACTAATAACCTATATAGACACCCATGTAGCTACTCACCAACTCATGCAGCCACCTATACACAAAGTGAGAGACTGATACAGATATTTACATACTTAAACATTACTCACAAAGCCATGTATTCACTATGATACACTGAATCAGTCACATAATCAATTTTTCATAAAAAAATCATCCATTTAGACATTTATATACCCATTTATTCTTCCATCGACCTTGAGATATACATATATAAAACATATTTAATTTTCAGAAAAACACACATTCACTGGATGATGTCATCAGTGATGTCATCAGTGATGTCATTTGAGATGTCATCAGTGATGTCATGAGTGATGTCACTGACCATGTCATGAGTGATGTAATATGTGACGTCATCAGCAGTGGATTGCGGGTGCGCGAGTTATAGTTAGCTGAACTAACTATAACGGGGGAATTTCATTGGTTTTTTACGAGTGAAATGTCCAACTAACTATAACATGTGTGAAACCTATGGTTTTTTCATTGAATATATATATATATATATATATATGTGAAGAAAAAGGTTGCCCCTAGTTGAGCAGCACTCCCAAAAGGTAAGGTAGAGATCAGGGGAAGCCAAGTTGTGCTCCTTGCGTCCAACAGTCCTGACGCGTTTCGAGCATGTGCTCTTCATCAGAGGACACCTGCAAAGAACCACCAGCAAACGTTATTCCAGAGTCTTCCCTTTATTTAAATTTCAAACAGGCTCAGGTGAGTATTTCGCTAAGCATTTTGGGTCTGGAAGTCCATTCACATATTAACCCCAGTGGGCTGCTGGCAGGTTGCAGTCGTGGCTAAAACAATCCGGTGCACACACAAGCACTGCCCCCAGTGCTAACGATCACCTTCTGTTCCGTTTAACGCTGTAAGAAATCACAGCACGGATCCGCATTCTCAGCGGCGGTGCAAGCTCGCGACCAGGCGGGCCGCAAATATGTGAAGAAAAAGGTTGCCCCTAGTTGAGCAGCACTCCCAAAAGGTAAGGTAGAGATCAGGGGAAGCCAAGTTGTGCTCCTTGCGTCCAACAGTCCTGACGCGTTTCGAGCATATATATAAATTCACTTTAAAAACCATAGGTTTCACACATGTTATAGTTAGTAGGACATTTCACTCGTGAAAAACCAATGAAATTCCCCCGTTATAGTTAGTTCAGATAACTATAACTCGGGCACCCGCAATCCACTGCTCATCACATATTACATCACTCATGACATGGTCAGTGGCATCACTCATGACATCACTCATGACATCATCCTTGTGATAGAGTGGCGGTCGCGCGAGTTATAGTTATCTGAACTAACTATAACGGGGGAATTTCATTGGTTTTTCACGAGTGAAATGTCCTACTAACTATAACATGTGTGAAACCTATGGTTTTTTAAGTGAATTTGCAAGGTTTTTTAAATGCTAATTCCTAACTATAACGTGTGTGAAACCTATGTTTTTTTCAGTGAATTTGTACGTTTTTTTAAATGCTAAGATATGTATTTTATTTTATTTTGTTAAAAAATTTTTGCCGTGCACGCACGGTACGCGTAGTCGCGGAATCGTTACGCGAAGTTCGCAGAATTTTTCCGTTTACGCCGTGCGCGTACGCTACGCGCATTCGGCGATTTTTCGAAAAAAAATTACAATTAATTTTTGCCCTTGGGGGTCCTTCTGGGACCCCCTGACAAAGGCTAGGGGGTCAGGAACTGTCCACCCTGCCCCCTTTTCACGTTCTCCACCTTTGTTTTTCACCCCCTCAAACTGCAGAGGGGGCTCGCGCACGCCACCGTACGCGTACGGTAAGCGCACCGTAAGCGCACCGTAAGCTGGCTCAGATATATATATTGATTTAAAGGCTATTTTCTCAGAATCTACTGAACAGATTTACACCAAACCTACAGAAGGCACTTCCTTGACCTGAGGACTACCTCTCTGCCAAATTTCAAGTAATTCTGTTCAGCCGTTCGGGCTGTAGCTGTGTCTAAAGGTCCTATGGAAAAATGCATGGGAAAAACGCGTTTTGGGACCCCCCTTTTATCTCAGCCCCCGCTTGACGAATCCCCCCGAGACTCTCAGGGTAGGAGCGGAGCGTAGCACCCCACCTATTTTGAAAAATTCGCGAGGATTCGTCAACCGGCGCCAAAGTTATTCAAAATAGAATGTTGCGGATTTCCTATGGAAACGTGGTCCTAACTATAACTACCTACTGGCGACCGCCAGTAGGTAATATATATATATATATATATATATATATATATATATATATATATATATATGTTTAAAAAATATTTGTATATCTAGACGGTTGGGTGAGAGTCCCTCAATCCCAATTAAAAAAAATAGAGCCTTCTGATTGGACCGGAGAACTTTTTTTTTTCCCTTTGGTCAATTTGCTCCCACAGGAGTCAGACCCAGCTCTACCAGCGCTCGAATAGGCTGCCAGCAACATGAGAAAAATGTTGCTGGCAGCCATTACAGGGCTCGGGGACATAGTCCCCTGTCCAGAAGTTGTAAAGTATGAATAATATAAAGGGTTAGGATAGGCATACACTGTCACCTGAGGCCCTGTGGGGACGACCCAGAGGGAAACACTTGAGGCCAAAACAAAAAAAGAAATGGGCAATTTTTGCGGTGATTCCTAGAGACTCCGCAGGGTCATGGAAACAAAACGAAAATGGCATGCTGACATTTAAAAAAAATATTTAGTGATGGGGGCATGAGTTGGGCCCCTCTCCTCAAGCCCAATTTAGGCCCCTGGGACCACATTTAACTTTAAAGGGAGGGTGGACATGCTGCCCTCTCCCTGAGCCAATAAATGCCCCAGGGTCCCATTGCTGGGGCCAGCTAAAGCACTATGTCATGGGGAGCCCACCCCTGGGACAGCGTAGTTTCCCTGCCTGCACTAGCTTGGGCCAGGAAGCATATGTATGTTTCTGCCTGACGGGAGCATTATTAAATCTCCTTCCAAATGGGAGCAAACATGTCTTCCCTGGCTGCAGCAGAATAGGCAGGGAAGGCAGGTCTACTCCCTGCCATCGGGAGATTTAAACAGGGTTTTGCCAGCCAGGGGCAGTCTTCTGTTCAATCAATCAATCAATCATGACATTTGTATAGCGACCCGGGGGGGTCTCAAGGCGCTGGGGGAGGGGGGGCCGTCACTGCTCGAAAAGCCAGGTCTTGAGTTGCTTCCTGAAGGAGAGATGGTCCTGTGTTAGCCGGAGGTGGATGGAGAGGGAGTTCCATATCTTGGCTGCCAGGTAGGAGAAGGATCTTCCAGCGGCGGTGGCTCGGCAGATGCGTGGAACGGCGGCGAGGGCGTGGCTGGTCGAACGTAGCTGGCGGGTGGGCGTGTAGAAGGTCAGGCGGTCATTTAGGTACTTGGGGCTCAGGTCGTGGAGAGCCTTGTGTGCGTGGGTGAGGAGTCTGAACGTGATCCTCTTGCTGACGGGGAGCCAGTGCAGGTCTCTCAGGTGGCCGGAGATGTGGCCGTGTCGGGGGATGTCCAGGATGAGCCGAGCGGAGGCGTTCTGGATGCGTTGGAGTCTTTACTGATGTTTGGCCGTGGTTCCGGCGTAGAGGGCGTTCACGTAGTCCAGTCGGCTGGTGACGAGTGCCTGGGTGACCGTCTTCCTGGTTTCATTGGGGATCCAACGTAAGATCTTTCGGAGCATGCGCAGGGTGTTGAAGCATGATGACGATACGGCGTTGACTTGTCTGGTCATCGAGAGGGAGGAGTCCAGGATGAAGCCTAGGTTACGTGCGTGGTCCGTTGGCTTATGAGTGGAGCCCAGGGCAGCGGGCCACCAGGAGTTGTCCCAGGCGGAGGGAGATGGTCCCAGGATTAGGACTTCCGTCTTGTCCGAGTTCAGTTTCAGGCGGCTGTTCTTCATCCATTCGGCGACGTCTTTCATCCCCTCGTGTGGCTGGTTCTGGCGGAGGCTGGGTCGTTGGTGAGGGAGAGGATCAGCTGGGTGTCGTCTGCGTAGGAGATGATGTTGAGGTTGTGGGTTCTTCCGGCATGAAACGAGATGATCCACTCCAGCGCCTTCTCTTGGATACCGGTGTTGCTGAGGCACTGCACTAGGATGCGGTGGCAGATGGTGTCGAACGCTGCGGAGAGGTCCAGGAGGATGAGGGCCGCTGTTTCCCCGTTGTTGAGCAGGGATCTGATGTCGTCCGTGGCTGCGATGAGGGCGGTCTCGGTGCTGTGGTTGGCTCGGAAGCTGGACTGCGAGTGGTCGAGGGATCCGTTCGTCTCGAGGAAGGCGGCAAGCTGTCTGTTGACGGTCTTCTCGATGACTTTGGCAGGAAAAGGGAGGAGCGAGATGGGTCGGAAGTTCTTGAGGTCGGTGGGGTCCGCTGTTGGTTTCTTCAGGAGGGCGCTGAGCTCGGCGTGCTTCCAGCTTTCTGGGAAGGTGGCGGTGTTGAAGGAGGCGTTGATGATGTCTATGATTAGGGGTGCGATGATGGAGTCGGCCTTGTTGAAGACGTGGTGGGGGCAGGGGTCGGTTGGGGATCCGGAGTGGATGGTGTTCATCGTGCGGATGGTGTCTTCGGTGCTGACCGGGGTCCAGGTTCTGAGGGTGGTGGTGGGGGGCGATGGTTTGGTGGTAGGGTGCGTGGTCGGAGCGCCGAAGCTGTTGTGTATTTCGGCGATCTTGCGGTGGAAGAATGAGGCGAGAGAGTCGCAGAGGTCTTGCGAGGGAGTGATGTCATTGTTTCCGGCGTTGGGGTTGGAGAGCTCTTTGACGATGCTGAAGAGTTCCTTGCTGTTGTGGGCGTTGTTGTCCAGTCGTTCTTTGAAAGCTGTCTTCTTGGTGGTGCGGATCAGCTGGTGGTGTTTGCGGGTGGCGTGCTTGAGGGCAGTCCAGTTGACTGTGGTCTGGTCATTGCGTCATGCTTTCTCGAGGGTGCGGCAGTTCTTCTTGGAGTTCATGAGTTCGTCGGTGAACCAAGAGGCTTTCTTGCTGCCGTGTCTGCTGGGAGGGGTCTTCAGTGGTGCGAGGATGTCTGCGCAGTTGGTGATCCATTGCGTGAGGTTGTTGGCTGCTTCGGTGGGGTCCGTTGTGCTCATAGGTGGGTTCTGGCTGAGGGAGGTGGTGAGCTGGTCGGCGGTGATCTTGTTCCAGTTCCTGCGGGGAACCTGTTGTGGGTGGTGGCGGGTCATGGTTCTTCTGAAGCTGAAGTGGACGCAGCTGTGGTCAGTCCAATGAAGTCCGGTGGAGTGGCTGAAGGAGATGTGCTTGCTGGAGGAGAAGACTGGGTCGAGCGTGTGGCCAGCGTAGTGGGTGGGTGTGTTCACCAGTTGTTTGAGGCCGAGGTTGATGAGGTTGTCCAGCAGGGTGGTGGTGTTGCTGTCTTTGTTGTTCTCCAGGTGGAAGTTGAGGTCCCCTAGGAGGATGTAGTCAGCAGAGGAGAGGGTGTGCGGGCTGATGAAGTCTGTGATGTCTTCGCTGAAATGTGTGCGTGGTCCTGGGGGTCTGTAGATGAGGGTGCCTCTGAGTGTGGTCTTGGGGTCGGTGTGTATCTGGAAGTGGAGGTGTTCGGCGGCAGCGAAAGTGTCGTCGGAGCTGTTTGTGATGCGGATGGTGTTCTTGTGCATGATGGCGATGCCTCCTCCAGTCTGGTTGACGCGGTCCCTCCGGGTGATCTTGTATCCGTCCGGGATGGCGATGGCGATGTCGGGCGCTGAGGAGGCGTTCATCCAGGTTTCCGTGAGGAAGGCGACGTCTGGTGATGTAGTGTCAAGCAGGTTCCAGAGTTCGATGGCGTGTCTGTGGACGGAGCGGGTGTTGAGCTGTTCTGTTTGACTGTTCACATTCCTGTGTGCAAGGAAACAGAATAGATATTGCTCCCACCAAGAGGGAGCAAGCATAGATAGCTGCTCTCTCTGGGCAGGAGCAATGTTGGCGCTACCAGGGCCCTGGGAATACCCCCTGGCCCTTTACGTGGCTTTTGGGTGCTCCTGGTGGGCACCAGGGCACCTACCTCTGGCCCTTGAGGATGTGATCCCCAGGGCCCAAGATGGCTTGGTGAGGGGGCCACAAGGTCCCCTCCCCTTTAAAATAACAGACAGCCTTAGGGAGTTTATGTCCCTGGGCCCTCTTAAGGCTCAGGGAGGGGAGCCCCATGCCCCCTCCCCTTTTAATTTATTTTTGGGCCAGGGATGGGGTCCCTGGGGTCTAATGAGGCTCAAGGAGGGGGGGCTGCACGCCCCCTCTCCTAAATATAGGTGTTGCTTGAGGGGTTCCCCGGGTGTGCACCAAGGCACCCATGTATAATACAGAAAGACCCTGGGGGTTGGGGTCAGTGGGAGCACAATTTTCTCGAGTAGGGGGCCTGTGTGGCACCCTTCCATTAAAGTTAAGTGTGGCCCTGGGGGATGAAGTACCGGGGCCTATAAAGGCTCGGGAATGGGGGTGTCCAGCTACCATCCCGGTTTTAATTGAAATTTGGTCCTAGTAGTTGGGGTTCCCCTGGGCCTAAGAAGGCCCAGGTGGAGAGCTGCACATCCCCTCCCCTTAATATATATGTTTTGGCACTGAGGGATGGGGTTTCCAGGGCTACTATTGGCTTGGGGAGGGTAGGCCATGTGCCACCGTCCCTCTAACATATATGGTTTGGCCTGAGGGATGGGATCCTCAGGGTCATTATTGGCTCAGGGAGGGGAGCCCTGAACAGGACGCGCTCTGAGCCATTCTCATGCCACACTCCAATGAAGGCTGTGCAAAGCATAGGTTCGCTGCCTGCAGGGGGTTGTCACAGGGCCAGCTACAAGCCAAGCCCTGCAGCCAGTCCCCCATTGTGCATGACCAAATGCCATGTGCAGCGGGGGTGGCTTTACATATGGTGACAAAATATTACTTTGCATTACAAAAAACCCTAGAATTTCACTGAGAAAAAACAAAGGTTAAAATGATGTTATAGATAGGAATCATTATTAGATTTTACTTTAAATAAAAATAAAGCTTAGAAATTCACTAAAAAGAACAACGGTTAAAGTGACTTTATAGTTAGGTGAATCGGTTAGTGACAACATAACGTTTTGAGCTGAAGAAGCCACAGAAATGTACCAGCTATAGTCAGCAGAGCTAACTATAACTTGTGCTTTCGCCGATGCACTGCTTATGACCTCACATATTACATGTGGAGCTGAGCTGATGTTGACGATCAACCAAGCATAAATGGGTAACCTCTACTGTATACGGTGTTCAATCTGTGTACTACTATTTAGAGACAATCAACTTCCTCCAAACACATAAGCCCTGTTATATAATAAATGCCCTACGAAGGACAGCCTTAAGCCTGTACCAAACCCTTCACAGTTAGTGAATCTCTTGTGAGATATGAGGCTTACATGAGTAGAAAAGTGGGTACTGAAAACAGTGTTTACACTATGGAGAGAGTTTAGTCTGTGCCACACTGTTTGCAGAGTGAAACTCTCATGAGAAACACACCACAGATTATATAGTAGTGACTAAGAACCATGGGGCATATTAACAAGCGGCAGCGATAATTATCACTGGCCGCTCTTAGCGAGAAAAATGTTATCGCTGGCTATCACAGGAAATTATCGCCATGCTAGCGTTGTATTAACAACGCATAGCGCAATGGGGATCATTTCCCAGCGATAGCGATGTTTTCCATGGAACATCGCTTGTTTTCCAGCGATGTTCCATGGAAAATGGCGATAACCTTTCTGATACGACCCTGTGGTCGTATCGGCATAATCCACCCCCAATGGTAAGTATAGCTAAGTCTGCGTTTTAGCAGACGTTAGTTTTTGGGGAAAACAGCTGTTTTCTCCAAAAACTAACGTCTGCTAAAATGCGTGGGCAGCCTTGTAAATATCGCGATGTGTACATCAGCAATATTTACAAGGTTGTACTGCCCAGTGACGCCCACTTTGCATCTCATTAGAGATGCAAAGGGAGGAGTCGGGTAAAAGGGTGCTATCATGCGCTAATGCATGCTATCACCCTCTTTTAAATAGGGCGATATTTTTATCTCCGCTTTTTTGGCTTTAAAAGCCAAAAAGCAGAGATATGGCCCTTAAAAATATGCCCCCATGTTCTTTCTATGTAAAACCTCTCCTGAGAAACACTATTCACAAAAAATACTCTAGGTCTGAAGGTACTAAAAGTCATATGACCTGCAGCTTTCATACTGTGGGGAAAACTTTACCGATAGCCCATCCTCTGAAGCTAATCAAGCACAAGTACAAAGGTTACTACCTGGTGCACACAGGCTTCTATCTTATGTAAAAATGGTCGTGCTGGGACAAATCTGCCCAAATACTTGTGGCTGCTAACAATACTCAATATCTACTACATAGAATCTTTGCCCTGTTGGAAACTTTTTACGCAGAATGAAAAACTTTTGTGGAACATACTGGACACAGTTGTCAACTGTCACCTATACACAAAGTTACTCCTGAATACAAAGATTTATAACTTATTCAATACCTCTACACACCTATGATGTATTTAGGAGCACATGTGTTTTATACATGCCTACACCCATTAGTTGGACACAGGCTGTACAAAAGTAGGTAAAGAAGTAATATGGTAGTTATCACCCACTATGTAAACTATAAAATAAACTAACACACTCATTGGATGATGTCATGAGTGATGTCATCTATAATGTTATTTGAGACGTCATCAGTGATGTCATAAATTATGTCATAGAACATGTCATGAGTGATGTCATATGTGAGGTCATGTAATAGTGAGTGCTGATAACTATAACTGGTACATTTATGTGGTTTATGAGTTCAAAACCTTATGTTGGTACTGATGTATTCACCGAACTATAATGTCACTTTAACCTTTAGTTGTTTCAGTGGATAGATAGATAGATAGATAGATAGATAGATAGATAGATAGATAGATAGATAGATAGATAGATAGATAGATAGATAGATAGATAGATAGATAGATAGATAGATAGATAGATAGATAGATAGATAGATAGATAGATAGATAGATAGATAGATAGATAGATAGATAGATAGATAGATAGATAGATAGATAGATAGATAGATAGAGAGACAGACAGACAGACAGACAGACAGACAGACAGACAGACAGACAGACAGACAGACAGATAGATAGATAGATAGATAGATAGATAGATAGATAGATAGATAGATAGATAGATAGATAGATAGATAGATAGATAGATAGATAGATAGATAGATAGATAGATAGATAGATAGATAGATAGATAGATAGATAGATAGATAGATAGATAGATAGATAGATAGATAATTAGATAGATAGATAATTAGATAGATAGATAGATAGATAGCAAAAAAGTAAAAAAAACGTCATATGTTTAAATAATGTTTAAAAAAACGAAAAATATTCACAATCCAAGAGTTAAACTTTAGACGCCTACATTGAAAAATTATATTATATATAACAATAATACAGTAATCAATAGTATTTATTAGTATATAATATACTAAAACTATGGGGCACATTTATTATGGTATTGCATGGTCCTTCCATCACACATGATGTCACAAGGGCAATGCTATACCTAAGTTAGATTTACCAATCAACGCAAGGCCGCCTTGAGTGGCGCTGTATTACTTGGTAAATCTGGAGTAATGCAAGGCAGAGCAAGTTGTTGCTTTGTGTTACTCTGCCCTGGGAAGGCCTTCCATGGGTGGAGAATGGTTTTTCCAACTCATCCACCCATGTATTTTGGCACATTCCCAGATGTACCAATATTGGGAAACCTGGGAATGTGCCAAAGTGCTGCACTTTCCCAGGGGAGGCAAAATGAGGAAAAATATCCTTATTTCTCCTCATTGTTTACATTCTACAGCACACTTGGAAAGAGGAAAACGACCCAGAATATAATTTTTTTTGCAGGGTGGTGTCCCTTCCTGCACAAAAACAATCCTGCCTGAAATGCAGGCTGCCTTGCAACATGAGGCAAGGTTGCCTGCATTTGCACGAGGCAGCAGATGGTGTGCCAGCGCAGGCAGTGAGCAGGAACGTACCATATATTGATAGATATTGCACATTTTCTTGCTTCTTGCTACGTTGTGCTGTGTGAGAGAATGATAAACTGGCCCTATACTCTTACCTGTGGGATCAACTCTAATAATATTCTTGAAATCACAATATTATTTCCAAAATATTCTTGACCAGTCATTATTATAGGAGATACCTTCTGATGCAGTATTAACGTAGATCCTAATTCTAGCTATCAAGAATAGTGCAGAGAATTTTAAATGTGATAGCCAGACACTTACAACACCTATACCTATTCCAAAACATCACTACATAAACATAAGCATGCCCCTAGTTATTCATGACAAGATGCTCCTTCCTTAAGTCTCTCTGCTTTACCTCCAGGGCTATTTACAGCATCAAAACATTCTTCATCCAAGCAGCCCTTTGAGGATACATGCAAATAGGAACTTCCACTTAAGATTGGTACCCTTAATGTCTGTTCCACCTTTTGAGAAAATGCACATTGGTGGTATATCTTTGTTGTTTCAGACAACCAACCTCAGGAATTCACTGCTGGCTCAGATAGGACGTAATCATAATCACCTGGAATTCAAGGATCTGGTAAAGAATGATTTTTTCACAAAACGATGATCCCACTTATTGTACACACCGCCAAACTAGCACCAGACTACCTTGGCAGAGGAAGACTCTGTCATGACTATCTCTAACCCACCCCACACTTTACTTGATAATAAAGTGTAGCTACAAGTTCAACGGTAAATTTAAAATGTGCCACTCTGGTCCTTATTCATGGCACCAAATCTATAACCAAATAATCCACACTAACAAACCCACACTCTACCAAGATAGTAAAATGAACAATGTTCAAATCCCAACAAGGTCTTGTCACTTTTCCATCCTTCTGAGGTTTGAAAACTGAGTGATAGTAACACCTCCTTTTTATAGTGTCCTGAAACAAAGTGTGGCATGAATTCCTATATTCAAACACGTTTCAGATACAAACATATTATTTAGCAGTGAGAGACACTGTATGTCAGACACCAGATTAAAAACCAAAAGATACAAATTATTCATCCTGGAAGTGTGTCAGTATATTTCATCTTTTAGAAATGACCCAATGGATGCCACACCTGGCACATGATCTATATCCACAAGTATAGGGTTAGTATGCTGCTGCTGCTGCTGCTAATAGCAGAGTCCTCAATTGTCATTGCAAGGTGAGGATCTCAGAACCATTCAATATACTAATCCCTGGACAAAAAGGTTTTATATATGCAAAACTAGTAACTGTGAAAGCTACTGTGTGGAGAAAATAGCAAAGTAATGCAGAATGCACTATGATACCTAACTAACTTATCTCACACAATCTTTGAGGATCTGACTCAATTGTACCCGGGCCTAGGGATTAGACTGAAATATGGGCTGACCTTGCTCCTGTCCTCTCCAATTTCCCCACACAGTGGCTACTGTCCTATGCCATATACCACGGGTTTTCACTCTTGAAGCTTATCAATGTTTATTATAGGTCTTTATACATTATGCTGTATTAGTCAGTTATGGAGATTGCCACTGCTAACATAAGTGTGATCTTTTGAGACAGGAATACCATTATCAGGATTCCCTTGAGACGTTTTCTGTGATGTTTCTCACCTGAGGGATTAGTGACATGTTTGAATCTAAGATAATTTCAAGGTTGTACACATTTTGGAAATGGGAAGTCCAAGGCCCTTAGAGAGACAACCATCAAATGCCAGGGAAGCTGGGTCATGGTTACCAAGATGCATGGCATGCAAACATAAACAGTTCTGATATATCCAACTTTGGTTGCATATTTGGTAGTCCAAGATGAGGAGAAAGTTTCCTAGTTTGTTAGATATTCTGATGTGTGTCAGAGTGTGATTTATAAACATGTGGTCACCCATGAGCAGCTGTCTCAATGTAGGCCAGATTGCCAGAGACCATGCCAACCATGGTGGGACTCTGCAGGTGAGATTTGCTGAGGAGGGTAATGGTGGAAGCAAGCCATATTTACCTGATTAGTCCTGCCAGAAACAAAGGAGGTGAACCATTGAAGGGATGCTCCATGGGCACTGGAGGATAATGAGAGATTGTCTGGCAGCATTTTCCTATGATTATGAAACATGTTGAAGTGGAGCAGAGTGATGGCAGCTGATGTCTAATGTTCATCAGATTAGGTTTGATTCACCAGCAGGTGAGGTACTTGGACTGGAAATGAAATCTCTGAGATTGCTCCTTCTGTTTGATGGTGGTTTAGAGATGATTGTTTAGTACTATCTCTTCAACATTCGTTAGAGAAGGGTGGCAGGAAATTAAACTGTAGTTATCAAAATACTGAGTTTCAGCAGTTAGCATCCCCAGTAACAGAGCTATCATCACATGTTTAAGCTAGATGAGGACATACTAAGGTTCTATGCATCACTAAGCTGTTTGAGAATCGGTATGGATGTGGATTGACATAATTCGATGACCTTTGCATTGCATGTTTCAGAGCTACTGTGTAAGTCTTTACGTCACCGATAATCCTGCATATTGTAGATTCTTTAGAAGCAAATAATTTATCAAATGTGCTGTGGCCCGGACCCACACCAATGAAGATTAAAGACATTCGAAGTTAGAAGTGATGCAGGCTGGGTATTTTTTATTTCACAGGTATGGCACGGGGGGTTTATTTAATACAATGTCATGCAACGCAGTGAAGCAACTAAAGTTGCAGCACTGTGTTGCGTGACAGGAAGACAGAAGAAAGCACCATATCTCCTAAGATATGGCACTGTCCTGCTTTCTCCCCAGTGGTTGTGCACAATTATATTCTCTAGCTCCATGCACACACCTTTGTACCGTAATGAAAGGGTCCCCCACTGCATCCACTTCTCCTTTATGAAACCCACCTCACACAAGCACTCACACCGCCTCCGATGCAGAATATGGAACAAAGTCTCAGAAGAACACGTCACCTCTGCCCTCTCCTGCACTCCACTCCCAATTACAACAGATGCCAACACAGTGGCAAGCAACTTCCACCAATGGTTTGCCAACAGCGTCAACACTCTCACCCCCTCCAGAACACCATGAGACGACACAGCAAGAAAGCCAAGAAAGCCAACTGGTTCACCACGACTCTCCAAGAATCCAAGTGCTTCTGCTTTTGATTGGAAAAGACGTGGAGAAACAGCAAAACCCCGGCAGCGCAATACACCTACAATACAGCCATCACAGCACACCACCAACTCACCAAATCAACAAAGAAAAATTGCATCCAAGACAGAATCCTCTCCAACGCCCACAACTCCAAGGAACTCTTCGCCATCATACAGGAATTTGCCAAACCTAAAAGAGAAACAACCGACGCCCCTACCTCCCAAGACCTCTGCAACAGACTCAGCTCCTTCTTTCACCTCAAGATCAAGATGCTCTACAACAACTTCGACGACCAAGACCACTGCACCGCCCAACCCCCACCCCCAACGATGCCACCCAACAGACCCTCCTCACCTGGACCCCTCTTACAACAGAAGACACCCTAAAAACCATAAAGAGCATCCACTTCGGAGCACCCTCTGACCCCTGCCCTTTGCACATCTTCCACAGGGCTACCACTGCCATTGCACCAGAGTTATGTTGAACTATCAAATTCTCCCTTGAGTTTGCCACATTCCCCAACAACTGGAAGTGCGTCAAAGTTAACCCACTCCTAAAGAAACCCTCCGCAGACCCAACAGACCTCAAGAATTTCAGGCCCGAATCACTGCTTCCAATTGCATCCAAAGTCATTGAAAAGACCCTCAACACCCAGCTAACACACTTCATAGAAACCAACAATATCCTAGACATCTATCAATCCGGTTTCTGCAGCAACCACAGCACCAAGACAGCCCTCCTCGCTGCCACCGGCGACATCCGCCCCCTCCTCGACTAAGGCCATATGGCAGTCCTCATCCTCCTGGACCTATCAGCAGCTTTTGACATCCTCTCCCCCCATACACTAGCCCCCAGGCTCCAAGAAGCCGGCATCCAAGGAAAGGCCTTTGACTGGCTACGATCATTCCTCTCAGGCAGAACACAGGGAATAAGACTTCAGCCCTTCCTCTCAGAACTAACAGAAATCAGATACAGAGTACCCCAAGGAATGTCCCTCAGCCCATACTCTTCAACGTCTACGTGGCCCCCCTTGCAACCATCGTCAGAAACCACGGGATCAACATCGTCTCCTACGTCCATGACATCCAGCTCATCCTCTCCCTCACCAAGGAACCCGACATCACCAGGCACAATTTCAAAGACGGGATGAAAGCCGTCGTGACCTGGATGAGGAACAGCTGCCTGAAACTCAACTTGTAGAAAACAGAAATCCTCATCCTCTGCTCCACCCCCTCTGCATGGGATGACACCTGGTGGCCCACTGCCCTTGGAAAACCACGCACTCCTACAGACCATGTATGCAACCTCGGCATCATTCTGGACTCATCACTCACCATGGATCGCCAGATCTACGCCCTCCGCATACTACGCAAGACGTTCAAGTGGATCCACCCCGACTCAAGGAAAACCATCACTCACGCACTCATCACCAGCTGACTGGACTATGGCAGCGCACTCTATGCCGGAATCAACAAAAAACTCCTCCACAAGCTCCAGACCGTCCAGAATGCTGCAGCCAGACTGATCCTCCATATTTGACAACACAACCACATCACCCAACACCTCTGCAACCTCCACTGGCTCCTCGTCGAAAGAAGAATAACTTTCAAGCTGCTCACATGCGCCTACAAGGCCCTCCACAACACAGGACCCCAATACCTCAATGACCGAATCTCCTTCCATGCCCCCAAGAGAAACCTCCACTCAACCGACCTCTCCCTAGCCACTGTCCCATGCTACTACAGGACCAGAGCAGGTGGAAGATCCTTCTCCTACCTCGCAGCCAAGACCTGGAACAAACTCCCCCTTCACCTCCAAAGGAGCCCAACACTTCACCAATTCAGGAAGGACCTCAAGACCTGGATCTTCGAATGACTCAAGCGGAGCTGCTCACACCCACCCCCAGCACCTTGAGACCCTCACAGGTGAGTAGTGCGCTCTACAAAACCCTGATTGGTTGGTTGATTGATTGATTGATTGATTGATTGATTGATTGATTGATTGATTGATTGATTGATTGAAAGGGTGTGTGCTTGATCTCAAGCATAGGTTTTCAACTGAAAATGTGCCCTTCCAGTACAAAATACTATGACTAGACAAACTTTGAAACTTTTCCCCATTCGGCTGTGTGCAGTACAGTGCAGCATACATGTAAAATCAGAAACGTTTGCAGAAATAAAAGGCTTTCTCTTAGTTAATGCCACTATCAAAAAGAGATATTTTTGGGCACCAAACCCTGTTAGTAGATAGGGTTTTGCATCAAAACCCAAGGGTGTGTTCATGGGAAAGCCCATGTACCACCCAGGGAATGCCCACTGACACATAATAATGCAAAACAGTGTTACTTTCAGCAGCTTTCAGTCTGAATAGTAACTTAGAAATAAACAATTTGAGCTGATTCAAACCCAGCGCAACAAGTTAGACCCTGGAATATGCAAGACATACCATCAGGTATATTGTAAAGTTAGACTTCTCCATCATCCTCTGTGCTCTTCAGATAGGGGAGGTCTTCAGAAAACTATTTGGTTTTATGACATTTGACCAATTTAGCCTTGCCAATGTAGCCTAACAAGGTCTACCACTAGGTCATGGGCCATGGTCAATTTATGTTCCATCAAGTTCAGAATTGCCTTCTGAAAATCTGCTGTAAAATATTTGCGAAATAGTTAAATAAGTAATAAATCAAAAACATCAATAAATATTCTTGTCAATGAGCAAGATTCATACCCCAGGCCTTAAAGATACTATTTAGAGCTTGTAGGTATTCAACTAGGTTCATGCTGTACCAGTATCACTACATACACACCTACAATTGGTAAACTGCCCAGATCCCTTTCAATTTGTCTCATTTATTTAGTGGTGCTGCGCAATATGAAACCACAAATAGTAGTCCTTGTAGTTGAGAGACAAAGAACATAGGGGCAGATTTAAAATAACTGGCGCATCCCTGCATATCAGCAGGGATGCGCCAGTTGTTGTGCGTCACGGATCCGCCACCATGGATGCGCCGCATTTACAATGCGGTGCACCATGGGGCAAAAACGGACAGATGCGTGACGCATCCGTGCCGTAAAGGCAGCGCATTGCTGGAGTTGCGTCGCAAGCGCGACACAGCTCCAGCAAGGCTCTCAGGTGCCCTATCTTTACAATGCTGCGTCAATCCTTACGCCTGGTTCAAGCAGGTGCAGGGTTTTGACGCAGCATGGGCTCAAAAGTGACTGAGTGAAATCTTGTAGATTTCACTCAGCCACTTTTAGGAGGCGTTCCTGCGATGGAACGTCCCCCCCTGCACAGGAACGCCTACTTTTGGCGCAGGGCTTTACAACGTGACGCATCTCCCAGATGCGTCCCGTTGTAAATACCCCGCAGCATGGCGCTGGTTTTGCACCGCCGCTGCGTCACAAAAGTGACGCAACGGCAGCGTAAAAGAGGCGCAAGGGGCTTGTAAATCTGCCCATATATTTCCAGTGAATGAGCGATATTGATCACAGTTGTTGTTGATGTATAGTCCGCTTGTGCAATAGGTCAATGCAGACCAACAAAGCAGAGTGGGCACTAAAGTGGCTGCTTCAAGGTGCATAGCAATTAAACGGAGGATGTAAAAATAATTAGTTGGACAAGAAGAGATTTTACAGAATGTTGAAAGATCAATGCTAAACCACATAGTCCCATTAAAGAGAATGGATTGGAAGATAACTTATAATGACTAGCATAGGGTTGTGCCAGCATTCCAATGTTTGTCTTTGTGTTTCTCCCTTGGAATCTTAGACCCATTCGATGCTCAGTGGGTGGAAGGTGCTACTAACATTACAGGCCTTCTGCCTTGGTCTACACCGGTCATTACAGGCCCTCTCCCTTGCCATAGTCTCTCAACTATAGCTTGAGCCTATAACTCGAGGGCCTTTAGCTAACAGCACTGTCCTCAGCAGTGGGCTATAATGCTGTACTATTCTCTGGCAGTCCATGTAGATCTGGCAGATCTAGCTGATGGCAGGAGTTTAGTGTTCTGTAACTCAGGATCCGCCTCAAGCTCTCTTGGGATCCTATGACGTCACTGCATTCTATTGGAACTGCGCTTGAGGTAAGTTGGGGATAGAATGTTGAGCTGTGAAGAACACTGCCAGAGTTGCAGTGTTCTCTGCGACATTCAACACCATTTTCCACGCAATAATCCTCCAGCAAATACAGGAATTTGCCATTGCACACAAGGCTCTCTTGGTTTAAATCTACAGATAAGAGACAAATAATTTCGTTAGGGCAATTGTTATCAGAAGAGAGAATTGTGTATTTAGGAGTTCCTCAAGGCTCTTCATTGAGCCCAGCACTATTTAATATTTGTGTCTCCTTGATCACGCATAGCCACTACTTCCTATGCTCATGATACTCAGTTACTTTTATCCTTGGATAATAGCTCCTTTGGTTCTGAACATAATTTTCTAAATTGTCTCACTAATGTTATTCTCCAAATGCAGCACAACTACTTGAAATGTAATTTGGAGAAAACCGAAATAGTACTATTTGGTAAGACTAATCTTTTTTCCCCCCAACCAATGGTGGCCCACTTCCGTTCCTCCTCCTCTGGCTCCTATGCAAGTTGCTAAGAATTTGGAGGTGAAGTTTGACACTGCTCTCTCCTTCTACCCCCAAGTGGTAGCAGTGGCAGGAATATTTTTTAAAGTGAATAGTCACTTAAAAAATATTTCACTTTCTACCATTTACGAGCAGGAAAACAGTGGCCCTAATAACCTCTAGATTAGGTTATTGCAACAGCTTGTACGCAGGCACCTCCAAGCAGCTACTTCACAAGCTTCCAATGGTACAAAATGCTGCTGATAGGTTAGTGTTAAAATTTGCTAAGCGAGCTCTGCATCCTCTGCATTGAGAAAACGTCACTGGCTGCCCATCCATAAAAGGGTCCTTTTCAGAACTCTCCTATTGGTGTTTAGGGCATTTAACAATAGTGGACCATCATATCTCATAGCCCATTTTGTGCTTTACATAACACAGAGGCTGTTGAGGTCCTCTTCAGCCAATCTCTTAAAGCCCCCACTTTTCAGACTAAAGACCTGGGGGAGGGGCGAAGGCAGTCCTCTTCAGTGCTCGGCACTAGAGCCTGGATCAAACTTCCAAATTCCCTCCGTACTATTAACAGTCAAGCATTATTCAAGACAAGTCTGAAGACTTGGATTTTTAATGCACCTGACTCTCTTTGCCATGCACTAATTTAATTTCAACCTTCTGCAATCTCTGATGGTCTAACGGTGTTAACCCATGTTTGAGAGCCATTATGCTTCTGTTTGTTGGAGTGACAGATGCGCTTTACAAGAATGTCATTCATTCATTCATTCAATAAAGAAGCTTACTAGCACTCTATGGCTTCTGGTGGACTCTTGCTCCCAGATAAATCCTGTGTCGTGTGCTGGACACTTCAAGTAACCTGTAAGTGTAATGAGACTGCTACAGTAGTCCACTACTTGCCTCTTTGAGGGATAGAGGTGTAGGCAGGGTTTCCATATGGTGGAATGTTAGTTGAACACTGTTGAACAGTGTAAAGGATTTAGGGAAATGGAGAGTAAGTGGGGTACAAATCTGAGAGATTGGAAATATAGGAAGAGCGGTGAGGGGGTTTGAGTCTGGTGAAATGTGCCTTAGGACAGGATTTCTAAAGACAGTAACGTGAAAGGTGGCTTGCAATAACTGTTTCATGCCCTCTGCTCTAACATTCCAAATCTCTCCCAGGTGCAATGAGAACATTCTGATCTCAGTCGGTGCATGCTCTAATAGCATGAAAGCCTTTCTGCTACCATTGACAATGTGCCTTATAAGTGGGGGTTTGTGTGAGTTGAAAATCAATAAAATATTTAAAAAAAATAAAAAATGAAAGCCTTTCTTCTAGTGCTACATCATCAGTTCCTGTACCCATCCTTCACCTCCACCTGCCCCCTCCTGGTCAACCCGCATCCCCCTAACCTCCCCCCCCCCCCAGGTCAAGGTCCCCAGTCTAGCGCATCTAACAATATCTCAGTAAGCACAGTATAATGGTCAGTATAACCCTTCATGGCAGCATAAACTATTGTAGTAGATGCATCTTAATGCAGCAGCTACAGAGATTTGCAAAAGAGATCATGAACATCAAATTAGCAGGGGTCCCATTTGTTCAACTAGCACTTTGAGTAACCACAGCAAGTCATTTCTACTCCCGTATAATTTCCTTTGAGGCTCAAAAATTATTAAGATATAAAAAAAGCAATTTTTGGTTCTTTCGAGCTCAGTCCATGCTGTGTTATTGGCCTTTTTCACAGTGCTTCAAACACTGCAACTACGTTTAGTGGAGCCATTTATTCTGATTGCCAGATTTTGCAGTTATTGCCTTTCCTGCGTTTTAATGTATGCGTTAAAAAATAATTGATATCATCCATTTTAGACAAAGAGGGGATGGCAAGTCTTTTTTAGATGTGGCACAGAACATAAATTGGCCAGTGACCTGCAGGATCAATTAAAGGAGAATGAAAGGCTGCTTAGCTCATGCTTATGATCCTCGAGATATGTCCTCTTTCATCTCCAAAACGTCCTTCCAAACATCTATTAAACCTTGACATGCAAGGAATTGCCAGTAAATTGTGGGAGAAAACATGGTAAACAATGAGGACATTTCCTAGCAGTCAATGACCAGCTGGAAGTACTTGATGTATAGCTAAAAGAATCAGTCATTAGCAAACAGGAAATGCCCAGCCATTATTGCAAATGTATTCCGAATTCCCAAACAGTTTTCTTTTATTTTTATCTTGCATGCTGCTGTTTCTCACTCATGCTAGCCTCTGTTTCCGTTCAGAAGATGGAGGACTGGGAGGGCGAAAACACAGGGGAATGTGTAAAATAAATTCAATAACAATAACCAAAACACAGCCAGCAGCGTTCTACATAATTCAGCCAGGACAACAATGAACATATTCACACCTACTGATGTATAAAAAAAAGTGACCAATGGAATGCTTGAATTAATCTCCGCCACTGGTATTTACCAGCGGCCATCCGTGCCGGTAAGCGGTGTGTGGAGTCAACAGATGACGGACTAGCGAAAATTAAATAAATAAATAAAAATCCTATTCCGTCATCTCTCAACACCCCCCTCCACCTGCCCCACCACGCTTACCTACACGGACCGCTGCTGGTATTTACTCGGTCCTCATCCCAGGCCATTGTTAGTCGAAACTGGCCTGCGGTTGCTTGTGTTCCCATCTGGAAGTGACCTGGTCTGGCAGCTCAGGCTGGACTGCTCCTATTGGACCAGGACCAACACTGATTTACATAAGGCGGATCTAGAATGACACATTGAGTGAACAACGAAGGTTTGGAATGCGGCCCATAGCGATTGCCAGTGGCTGAGATTAATTCAAGCAACCTTCCATCATCTTGTTGTTTCTGAATATTCACTCCTAAATATCATGGGTAAACTTCATCTCTTGTGTTTCATATGATTAATCACACCTTCTCTCTCCCAGTTTCCATTTAACTTCTGCTTCTATCTCTTGTTCTTTTCAAGTACTTCTCTGTCATTTATACACCTCTGTCTCTGCCAGTTTCTATCTCTCCTTCAAGGCCACACTAGCCTTTCTATCTTGTCTACAGTCTATAGCTTATAGTTTATCTGTCACCGCCACCTTTCTCTCATTCTTTAGCTTTAAATCCCTCAGGTACTTGAGTATCTTGATTTCGACTAACCATCCTCTGACCTCAATCCTAGCTGACTTCTATTCTTATTTCCTACTTTTTAACAACTATATTTTCTGATCTCCATTACATCTCAGTCTCATCCACAGACATCCTCTCCTATCAACCTATCATATTTTCCGTGTAACCTCTAACTTTATCTCTCTTCACAGCCAGCTGTACAGTACAAGATTCATTGTCTCGCCTCAATGTTCCAAGTCCTGACCCACACGGCTCTTTCATTTTCTCATCTCAGCCTCTCCAAATTTCCCTCTTGCCTTTACCTGTCTCATTGTCCATGTCACTCCCCTGATGTTCCCTCATCTCTCTCATTCGCTTGGTCTCTCTGCCGTGCATCATTGTCCTTTTTATTTCCTCTCTTTAATTGGTCACCTTTATCACCATATCATGGTTCTACTGATCTGTATTTTGTTTTTGTGCTTCTAGTAACATAATCAAACTTTTTAAATTCCTGGCATAATTTGGTGAGAGGCTCCTAAAGGCTTGCTTTGGCAGGCTACCTGACGAATATATACCCTGATCCGAGAGGAGCCAAAAGGAGAGGGGTGTCCCTTCTCCACCATTCTACTGGTTCCTAGATTGCAGCTGTGTGTTTATCCATTTATTTATTTATTTATTTGTTTAATTATTTATTTGTGTGATTTTTTTATAGCACAGACATTGTCTGAATGTGTTAGATATCCTTCCTAAAAAGTAGTATGTTACATAACTAAAAGTTTTTACAAAAGCATTACGTATGGCACAGTACGTTGCATACAAAACCACACAAGCTTTACACAATATGCAAAGGATATAGAAAGAAGGATTAGCAACATAAACATGGTTTAGTACATTGTGTTACTTAGCAATAATCGTTTGGTATTTTCATGAAAAGATACTATGAACTGAGTTTTACTCAAAATGAGAGAAAGTTATATGTAGATGAGGCAAAGTTAGAGTATTCAGGTAGCGAAGTTGTGATAAAACTGGAGAAACAGAGTAATATGTTAAGGGACATAGATCAAGAGGAAGACAGTAGAATAAAAGAATAGTTTAAAAGCTGAGAGCTAGCCCTAATAGGATGTACTAAATGTCAAGCAGAAAGAGTCCATAAAGAAGCCAACCTCTGAAGAATCAGGAGAAGATGCCATAATAAAAAAATCTTTGGAAGAGAAAGCTTTTAGTTCAGTCTTGAATATAGGCAGTGTTAGAGGTTAGTAGACCCCGAGGCAAAGTATTTGAGACTGTGGTAGCGTCAGGTAATGTCTCTTTGTGCATGTTCACCCCCACATTTTGGACTGATGCGGCTGGTTTTTCGACTTCGAGAGAGCACTGTGGGCTGCTAACTAGACCTCAGTGCGAGTGTTCTGACACTATATAAAAAATAGGTTGAATTGGATACACCCAATTGGCAAGTACTGACTTACTTATAAGTACCTAGTATCTGATACCCAGGGTACGCAGGGCATATGAGGCAGAGGGTTCGCCCAGGCCTGCAGCACTGGGTGTTCCACTGTGAGTAAGACAAGGAACAAAATGGACCCCAGCCTGCCACTGCAGACTGAAAGGGCTAGTTCCACTTTGCCATTACAACTAATGGCAAAGCCTCCATTTTCCTTAATGACATATGTGAGGCTCCTGTAAAGAAGCTATAGCCCTATGGCAGGGAGCTATATGTTATTAAGTAGGACATACATTTTTTTTAATTTTTTTTTTTAATTTTTTTTTAAAACCTTTATTACAATTTCAGAGAAATACAAGTATGGGCCTACAACCAACAGGCCGGCCGCTAAAATGCAGTGTAACCCTAGGCACAGCTGAACATTCACATCGATAAAGCGACAAAAAAGGGGTCACTGGAGAGTTAATCATCGCAGTCGGCCGCAACCGCAGTCCATAAACAAACAAGAAAGGTTTCATATTTTTAGGAAACGAAAAACAGCAAACACACAAGGCAGAGGAAATTAATAGCAGTAGCATGTGCCCCTCGTATCGAGGGAGTAATCCAACCCGGGTAGACAGAGGGGGGGGGGGGCAAGGCCGAAGAAACCAAATTCGCATGTCACAGGAGCATACCGGAATGCGCGGGCAAGGGACACAGAGCGGCATCTATCTCACGCATCTGAGGCGGGGCGCATATACCTCCACGATAGGAGTTCCAGGGACCACTTCCCAGGCTTGCCTCTCGCAACATACACCGTTTTCTCTCTGAACATACACCAGTCCATGTGTTCTTTCCACTCGGAGACCGTGGGTGGCCTCTGGGAGCCCCACAATTGTGCAATGTCACGCTTCGCTACCATATAGCCCAGAGTCACCCATTGCGTCTGCGTCACATTGTAATCAGTCGGCTCCCAGACATTCAGCAAACATCTTCGTGCCTCCGGCAACAAGGCAACATGCGTGACTTCTTCTAACACCGCATGCACTCTGCGCCAAAACCGAGTCACCTCCGGACACTCCCACAGGATATGGAGGAAACTCCCCAGGAGTCCACAGCCTCGCTTACACAAACCATCCACCGAATACCCCATACGCATCAGAGCAGGTCCCGTGACGTACACTCTATGGAGTATTTTAAGCTGGACGAACCGCAACCGGGCCGGGATAGCCACCTCTTTCGGGGAGGCCACCGCCGACACCCAATCCTCGTCGTCCAGTTCTAAACCGTCGGCAATCCATGTCTCCCACAATGAAGCCAGCAAACCCATCCGATCATTAATAAGCTTCTTATAAATCAGCGAAATGGTGCTATCCGGCACATAGCCGTCCAATATCCTGTCCTCCAATGGGGAATGCTCCGGAATAGCCGCCACGTCCGAAAACACGGAACACAAGGCATGATGGACCTGAGCATACCGATAGTATTCCCTATCATTCAACTGGTATTCAGTTTTCAGCATGTCGAACGTCTTAAATTTCCCTTTCGTCCAGAGATCCCCTACCGTGCTGATACCAATCGTATCCCACTTATCAAAGCCTTTCGTAGTATACAGATAACCCAAACGCTGGGACGCATACAATGGCGTAGCCCGAGTCAAACGATCCCTCCACCCCATCGCCGCATTTGCTGCATGCCACACCTGTACCGCGACCCGCGTCGGGCCCGTCAACCGCGCATCAAGGGACCCCGAGTATAGCGCTCGATTATAGTCTCCGCCCGGCAATAGCAATTTGTCCATCTCAAAAGCCGGGTTCAAAGCAGGGCCATACATCCCGTGATTGACGGCAGCCAACTGGGAGGCCCAGTAGTATCGCTTAATGTCAGGGAGGGCGACCCCCCCATCATACCACGGTAGAGTTAGTTTGGCAAGAGCAATCCGCGGCCGCCCGTCCCAAAACAATCAACGCTGGAGACACTCCACCTCCCGAAAATAACGGGCCGGCACTACGTCCATGGTGTTCTGCAGAGCGTACAAAAAGCGTGGCAGCGACATCATTTTGAACAGTGCTGCCCGGCCAAGTGGCGAGAGCGGCAACTGCCGCCAACCCGCCACATCCGCCCTTAGGCGCTGAAGGGGGGGGAGGAGATTCCGTTCGTAGCGGGCCACCGGGTCCAGTGTTATAAAGATTCCCAAATACGTAAATCCCGACGGCGCAATCTGGATAGGGCACCCCCGCGGAAGGGGGGGGGCCTCCCCGGAAAGAACGTATACACAGGACTTAGCCCAGTTTATGACCAATCCGGAATTGCGACCAAAGGAGCTCAAAACATCCACCAACACAATGAGCGATTTGCGCGGTGATGCAAGATACAAAAGGATATCGTCCGCGTATAGGGAGACCCGATCCTCGTATTCCGGCGTCCATCTAAGGCCACGCATCGAGGGTTCCCACCGCAACCACTCCGCAAGGGGCTCCAGACAAAGCGCAAAAAGAAGAGGCGACAGTGGACATCCCTGTCGGGTGCCCCTACCCAAAGCAAAGGGAGCCAAGACACGTCCGTTGACCACCACCTGTGCCAGTGGATTGTCATAAAGCAATTTCACCCAACCGATAAAACCCGGGCCAAAACCAAACTTCGCCAATGCTGCCCAGATGTACGGCCATTCCAAGGTATCAAACGCCATGGTAGCGTCCAAGGACGCCAAAATGGCCGGCTCACGAATGAATGGAGCACGAGCAAGGACGCCATGCAATCGCCGCAGGTTCAAAGCGGTATTGCGATGGGGTATAAAGCCGGATTGATCCTGATGAATCAGGTCGCCCACAACCCGGATCAGACGATTGGCCATTACCTTGGCGAGGGTTTTGGGCTCCGCGTTTAACAAGGAGATGGGCCTGTAAGAAGCACACCGATCCCGCGGCTTCCCCTCCTTATGGATAACCACAATAGTAGCAAGACGTTGGTCAGGGGGGAGGGAGCCCGCCGCCTTAGCCTCAAGGAACATGTCTCGGAGATAAGGCGCAATCACATCTGGGCGCAACTTGTATAATTCGATGGGAAGTCCGTTAGGACCCATGGCCTTACCCGAGGCAATAGAGCGAATGGCCAAAGCAATCTCATCTGGCGACAGGGCCGCATCCATCAATACTTTATCCTCATCAGATAGGGAAGGCAGAGTAATGTCTCGAAGCAGTAGTCGAGAGTCTTCCTCCGAGAGCTCTGAGACCGGAGAGTAGACCCCGTGAAAATACTCCGCGAAGCAATCAACTATATCACCGGGGTCCGTCACACACACACCGTCCACCCTTTCAACCTCCGGTACCACTCGACTCGCTCTCTCCTTCTTATCCAACCAAGCAATCAACTTCCCGGCCTTATCACCCATATCATACAAACGCCCCTGCTGCTCCCTGCTCATACTCCTAGCAGATTCAGTAACCAGTGCCTTATAGTCGGCCTGCTTAAGCGCCAACACATGCAATCTATGATCCGTAACACCTTGCTCCAAATCACTCTCCAACTCAGTGATCTCATCTTCCAGTCGAACAACCTCCTGCGCAGCGCATTTTTTTGTGTAGGAAATGAGAGATAGGGCCTGGCCCCGGAGCACCGTCTTAAAGGCCTCCCAAAGGGAGATGGCGGAAGACACCGACCCCACGTTGTCATTAAAGTAGTGTTCCAGAGACTTAACCAGGTCTGCACGAATCATGGGGTTTCGTAGGTACCAGGGGTTGATCGGCGCCACCCTCCCCTCCGCCTCCAGGGCGATATCTAGGTGTAACAAGAGGGGGGAGTGATCTGATATACCGCGTGCCAAATGTCGCACCTCCCCGATCATCCCAGCTTGGGCCGCAGGCATTAGCATATAGTCAAGCCTCGAAAGACTACCATGGGCCCCGGAATTGAAGGTATACTGCGCCTGTCCAGGGTGTTTCAACCGCCAGCAATCTATCAGTCCCAGGGTATCCAGAAAGCCCCCCAGCCAGTTCTGGGCCCGAGGGAGGTCCCTAGGGGGGTATCGATCCTCAACTCCGGAAACCACAGCGTTAAATTCCCCCCCCCAGGACCAACACCCCCCCCGGAAGCCCAAGCAGCAGGCGTCCCAAATCGGCATAGGTGGCAGTCTGCAGGCCCGGCGGCACATAGACCGTGACCAGCGTAATCAACCTACCCTCCCACCTCCCCACCAGCGCAGTGTAGCGCCCTCTGTCGTCGTGGAGCACCTCATCCACCACCAACGGGAGAGAGGTCCTGACTAAAATGCCCACTCCCCTCGAGCCAGCGGTGAAACCAGAATGGGCCAGAAGGCGATACCCTCGTCTGTTCATGGCATGGAAAGAGTTCCCTATGAGGTGCGTTTCCTGCAGGAACACAATATCAGGCGAAATACGTTTCAAGAACTGCAGGACTACCCCCCGCTTTATCTTGTCCCCCAGCCCATTCACATTCCAGGAAAGAAGTTTCAGCCCCCTACCCCCCATCCCTCCGAACACAAAACATCCCTCTCCCGGGGAGCACAATCATAGTAGCACAACATGAGATATTACCCTGCCTTGTGAAACAAACAAACAACCCCCAACCCCACCCCATCAACCCCAACAAAACTCCCCCCTCCCTGCACCCCTGCGTGAGCCCGAACAGCCCCTCCAACCTGCAGTGTGCCTGTCACCCCAATATAAAATTCACTACAGAAAGGACAAAAAAAGAACCCCCAGAAGGAGGAAAGGGCCCCAGCAAGCCCCACCAACCTCCAAACACCACGGGGCAAAGTGTCACAAACTGGAGTCCAGTGCAGCCACAGGTGCAAAACGTTACCAGTGCAGTCCAGCGCCAAAATCACTGTCCCATTCCTACTCCGTCAGACCCTCTCCGCTCTCCGTCATCCGACCCTCCGGCTCCCGACTCTTGGGCAGGGCATCCAGCCACTCTCCCACCGCCTCCGGCCGGTCGAAGAAGTGTGAGCGACCATCTAGCTCGACCCGCAGCCTAGCCGGGAATAGCATCGCATACTTGAAGTCCATGTCTCTCAAGCGCCGTTTGATGGCCGAGAAACCCATCCGTTGCTTTTGAACCGCTTGCGTAAAGTCTGGGTAAAAGCTAACATTAGAGTTCTCAAATCGTAATGGCCCAGCCACCCTCGACGCCTGCAGGATAGCGTCTCTATCCCGAAAATTAAAAAGTCGGGCAATGATCGGCCGCGGGGGGGCCCCCACCTTAGGCGCACCCCCTGGAACCCTGTGGACCCGTTCAACAGCGAAGAACTTGCTCAGCCCTTTGGGTGCTAGATGAGTCACCACTAGATCCTCCACAAAGAGATCCACAGCAGACTCCTCCGATCGTTCTGGCACGCCGATAATGCGGACGTTGTTCCGCCTGGCCCTGCCTTCAGAGTCCTCGAGGCGACGCTCAGTCAGGTCACTAGTGAGCTGTAGCCTCCGCACCGTCGTCTGCAAAGCGGCCACATCTACCGTTAGGCTCGACGACGCTTGGGCCAACGAGTCGACCCGGTCATTGGTTTTCGACAGGTCCGCTCTGACCAAGGTGACATCAATCAGCACCGAGTCCAATTTGTTGGCCAGAGTATCCAGTTGTTGGTTCACAGTCACCTTCATCTCCTCAATGGCCCCCATGACATCCAGCAGAGTCAATTCGGGTGATGCGCCCGATGCCTCCTTGGGCGGCTCAGGCGATTTACGTGATCCACTAGGGGATCCCTTTGGCTGCCCATAGCGGTCCATATTGTTGGCCTGGGAATAGGCTCCCCTCCGGGTAGATTTGGGTTTCAGTTTGTCGCCATCCACTCTTGTCGTCATCGTCAGCGATCAGTAAGGTCAGCACCCTCCAGCACCCGGAGGAAGGCTAGGAGATCCGGGCCGCTAGCTGAAGTAGGCCCGTTTACAGGTCAAGACTAGGCTTTGCACTCCGTACTCGGCGCAGCTCTCCCAATGTCTCCTCATCAGTGTCAGTAGACCAACTCGAAACCGAAAGTGAAAGTGCGGGGTCCGGGGCAGGCCCAGCCTGGCATGCCGCTGTTGTTCACTTCGCAGCCGGGCACCTCACCAACCCGAGTCCGGGACCAAGGCCGGAGAAGGCCGCAAACTTCAGATCGCCAAAAAACCGGTTCCCGGAGTCCAATTTCGATTCGGAAAACGAGTGGCACCTTAGCGCAAGATCATAGACAAAAGCCCGTCGAAAAAATCAGGATTATGACAGGATAGACGTGGGAGGTTGCGGAGGCCCTCGGGAGCCACAAGCCTACGCGGCCATCTTGGTTGCGAGCTAGGCTCCTCCCCCGGACATACATTTTTTGATATGTCTTAATTAAGCCCGAGCCGAGTACTCTGCTCCACCAGCGGAGTTTGCGGAGTATTACCAGCTCCGCGCTCCGCTGGGAATGCGAAGTTGCGGCAAACCTCCGACTCTGTGGTGGAGCGGAGTATGTCTCTCAGCCGAGACAGTCCCCCACAAAACTTTTTTTTTAAAACCACTTACCTTCTCTTCTGTCGTCTGTGGGCCGCCCTCCTCCTCGCCGCGGTGTCTCCCTCTTGCCACCATCCTCCTCCTCACGTCCCCCTATGTATTACGCCATGCGTGAACAGTGCAAAAAATATATATATACATATATTACCTACTGGCGGTCGCCAGTAGGTAGTTATAGTTAGGACCACGTTTCCATAGGAAATCCGCAACATTCTATTTTGAATAACTTTGGCGCCGGTCGACGAATCCTCGCGAATTTTTCAAAATAGGTGGGGCGCTACGCTCCGCTCCTACCCTGAAAGTCTCGGGGGGATTCGTCAAGCGGGGGCTGAGATAAAAGGGGGGTCCCAAAACGCGTTTTTCCCATGCATTTTTCCATAGGACCTTTAGACAGGGCTACAGCCCGAACGGCTGAACAGAATTTAATGAAATTTGGCAGAGAGGTAGTCCCCAGGTCAAGGAAGTGCCTTTTGTAGGTTTGGTGTAAATCTGTTCAGTAGATTCTGAGAAAATAGCCTTTAAATCAATATATATATATCTGAGCCAGCTTACGGTGCGCTTACGGTGCGCTTACCGTACGCGTACGGTGACGTGCGCGAGCGCGATTCTGATTGGCCGTTAGATCTTAGTAAACATTCGAATCGGTCGAAACCAGGAAGCGGCGGCCGCCATTTTCTCTCTCGCACTCTGAGGGGGGAGGATAAACAAAGTGTAAAAACATGTAAAGGTGCTGTTTAGACAGCTCCCAAGCACCTAGCCATGTTGGGGGTGTCCCCAACGATCCCCCAAGTGAAAAAAGGCAATTTTTATTTTTTTGTAAATTTCGCCGATTACGCTTACCGTACGCGTACGGTAGCAAATAATAAAAAAATTATAAAATATCCAAATTCTCCCCACCCCGTGTGTAAATGGTGCCCGTAGGGCTTCATTTGTGCATGGCTTATGTATAACACAAACAAAACATATATTTTACCAGTCACAACAATGCTCATCATATGTTTCCTCCATGTGCGCACGGTGCGCGAAGCGCATCGTGCGTTCATGGCCCATCTAGCGTAACGTGGACACGCGGTGCGCGAAGCGCACCGCGTGCTCACTGTGCGCGCACGGTGCGCGAAGCGAACTGCGTTAAGTGGGCGCGCACGCCACAAATGGCGTAAAGTAACTTAGCATTTAAAAAAACGTACAAATTCACTGAAAAAACCATAGGTTTCACACACGTTATAGTTAGGAATTAGCATTTAAAAAACCTTGCAAATTCACTGAAAAAACCATAGGTTTCACACATGTTATAGTTAGCTGGACATTTTACTGATAAAAAACCAATGAAATTCCCCCGTTATAGTTACTGTAGGCAACTATAACTCACGCGACCGTAATCCTCTGCTGATGACATATGTGTCTTTATGAAAAAAAAATATTTGTAATATATGTATAGCTAAAATTTAATGGAAGAAGACATGGGCAAATAAGTGTCTAAATACAGTATTAGCATCAGCAGAGGATTGCGGTCGCGTGAGTTATAGTTGCCTACAGTAACTATTACGGGGGAATTTCATTGGTTTTTTATCAGTAAAATGTCCAGCTAACTATAACATGTGTGAAACCTATGGTTTTTTCAGTGAATATATATATATATATTTATCTTTATAGATTTATATATATACCACCATTCTCCAAAAGAAGAAATTTGCCGTGCGCCAACTCAAAGAAGCAGCAAGTACTTTATTAGATATCTTCAAACAGCGGTAACTTGTTTTACAATCTTCCTGAGGCGTTCCGGCTCAAATGCTGAGCCTTGTTCACGTGCAAATAGTCACTCTGATTTTTTTAAGATAGCAACAGGTTTATATACATGAATCACAGACCGCTGGGTTGTTCCACAGTGTTAAAGTAATACAGTGTGTGTTACAAATGTTAAAAAACTTTTCATTATGAACTGCTTTGTGTCGCATTACGCCACAAATTTTGCCTTTTCTTGCTGCATTATTTACTCAACCCTGCTGCATAATTTTGCCCTCCTCTGACAATTGCAGTGCCCCTGACTATAACCAAGGTATAAAAGAGTTTTACAAATATCATTAATTCTTACCATATACCAAGGTTTGCAATTTTGTTCAAACAGATGTCTCTGCTTTATGTGGACAATGCTCCTTTTGCAGGTACAAGAAAACAAGTGATGATAGGGTCATTTAGAAACCACGGGGTAATTTACCAACTAATTTACCAACGGTTTGCGAGATTGTTTGCATTACGCTGTGCAATTTTGCAGTCTTAACACAAACTTTCAGAATGGTAAGTAAAGCAATGTAATCTTTTGCGTTGATATCACACGACATAAGTGCCCACGCAAAACCTTAGTAATTAACCCTCACCCAGCTCTATTGTCAGATGCAAACCCAACCTAACACATCTCATTTACAGTGCACAATACGTGTATTTTTACCTCTTTAAAGTTTGGTAGTGAGAAAAAAACCTGGAAAAAGTGAAAAAAAAACTCATGAAAAAACACAAGGAAAGAAAAAAAGAATGATAATGTTTTCTATTACATAAAAATAATGATTTTTTAAAGGAACACATACTTTAGGTAAGGGAAGAAATCAGAATTCAACCCAGGTCTCCTTGAGGAACTTGGGGAACATTAGAGGTCAATTTGGGAGAGGATGTTCCAATCTGGTATGCTGATGATAGGGAGGCAGGTGTGTTTAAGATTTTGCACCCATTTTGTACACATTTTATGGTATGTTTGGAAGTTTATAAAGTGCATGGTTACTCCAGATGGAGTGTCCCCGCACTGGGGATAAGCTGCACAAACTCCAAGTATCAGTCAGTCAAGTGTTGCAACAAGGCCAGTCAGTTCTGCGCTATTTCCTAAATAGACAAGGCTTTGAAGTTTTCCAAAAACGAGCCTCAGATGACTACGCTTTCAGGTCCCGGGGCATCGAGTTCCATAGTTTCGCTGCTAGGAGTCCAAAAGAGCTATCCCTGAAACACTTTCTAGGAACCAGTGTCAGTGTCACCCCAGAAGACCTAAGGTTTCTGGTAGGAGTGTAAGCTTGAATCAATGGGAACAGATAACCAGGGCCCCTCAATTGAGTATCCGATGTACAAAGCAGAGTGCTTTGAAAGAGATTCAGGGGCATATTTACAAGCCCCTATCACCACCACAACGTCACTTTTAGTGATGTTGTGGTGCAATAGGGGCTTCGCCTTATTTACAAGGCAGAGTTAAGACACTTAACATGGCTTAATGCTGCTTTATAAATAAGGCAGCTTTTCATGCTGTACTTAGCGTGAAACGGGAGGGCAATGAGTGTTGCAGTGGGCATTCCACCGTAACACCCATTGATTTTGACGCTGCCCCCTATTTACCAGGGTGGCGTAAGTAGGAGGTAGCCCCAAACTTAAGACCAGGTTAAACCTAGTCTTGTTTCCATGTGTGCTGCCTTGTGCAGGACACATGGGAACAGCATATAGTCATTGATTGTTTATGTGCAGGAAGATGACCCTTTCTGCACATAAACAATTTTAGAAAATGACGTTTTGCAACTTCTATGTGTGCTGCATTAAGCAGCACACATAGCAGCACACATAGAAGTTTCAAAACACCATGAATGATTGTTTGTGTGTAGGAAGAGAGACCTTCCTGCACATTAACAATAATTTCCCCAACGCAGACACCCTTGCACTATGGAACAAGGGTGCCTGCATTGGCGCTAGGCAGCTGAACTCAGCGCCAGCTCTAGGGGAAATGCAGGGGTGCTTGCCTGCATGCATCAATATGGCATATCCCTGTATTTTCAGAATGGACAAGCATGGCATTAGCAAAGTTTGCTTAACACCACGCTTCTCTATTCTGTTGCAAATATGCCCCTTTGTGCATTAAAGATGGGATGTTCAGGAATAGCCAAGCTGCAACGTTCTATACTCTTTGAGGCATCCCCAGCCTGCCTTTGGAGACCCCCAGGTTTACAATAGTCCAGGTGTGAACCAGCAAAGCCTGGATAGCCGCTTTCTTAGCAGATTCCGGTAGTAGTCCCACGACTATTTGTACCATTTTTAATACACCAAAGCAGGTACCTACAATAGTCTAGATCTGCTTGCCGAAAGATAGCACTGTCACAAAAGTGACACCCAAGTTCTTCACTTTTACTTCGGGGATTGGAGTGGGGCCTAGCTCAGAGGGCCACCAAGAAGAAGACCAGATTGAGGTCTGCTTCCCGACTACCAGGACCTCTGTCTTGTCTGCATTCCGTCTAAGACAACTGGCTCCCATATTTGCCGCCAAGAGTACCAAACCAGATTTAAAATTATCTGTGGTCCCCCCGTCATCCTGCGCCATTGTGATGATCAACTGCGAATCGTCAGCATAGGAAACGATCCTCACACCATGGCGTTCAATCACATTGGCCAGAGGATGGAGATACAGGTTGAACAAGGTCAGGCTTAGAGCTGATCTTTGTGGCACGCCATGTTGTATGGGGATAGTCTCCGAGGTGTAAGGTTCATTACATTTCTGCACGTTCAGCAAAGAGTTGACAGATTTCCCATGCTTTTATCCAAAGAAGGCACAATGTCACTGCCTCGGATAATGCTCCAAAGATTTTCACTAAACTTCCCTCACACATTTTAATCTGTCAATTCAACATCAACTTCAGAAAAGCAAGCTTACATTTTGTACCTTAGGCCTGTACTACCTGTGATTGATGCAAACGGCATATTCCGTCTTTGAAACGCCTTTTACATAAAGATGCATCTTCGTCTTGGACCATTTGTTTAGTATGTAATTACTTTACACTATGAGACACCACAATCTGTATGATAATGAGCCTTTTTCACAAAGAAAGTAGTAAATCTACACTTGACGATTTACATCTATGAATGAGCGTAAATGTACTACTTTTTATGGTTCACAGAAATTCCCAGGAATGACCAAGTAAAGCCATAACAGGCACAGGATTCTGTGTAGATTCCTGGAAAAGTCATGTGACGTTCCCATCAATATCCAAGTCACAGTGAGCGGAGTTCTCCAAAGTGGAGAACATCCCACAGCGGGAATAAGACCCCCTGTGAAAAAGCACACTTTTTTTCTCCTTCGCAAAAATATTTTGCTCTGAGGTGTAACTTATCCCACTACACCCCCCATCAGATCTGGAAGCGATTTATTAAATTTTCCTCCCTGGAAATAGAATTATGCCAGCACTGCACTGAAGTAATAATCCACCTTTTCCAGGTTGGAAAGGTAAATATGAGGAGTTTGTGAATGTCAACAATGATGTTGGTGGGGGGGGTCTTTTAGGGGTGGGCGGAATTTGCGAAATTCACTTTCGCAAATTATCGCGAAAATGTTAAAAATCTCCGCAAACACGCGGAAATATCGCGAAGATGCGGAAGTTTTTTTCCCGCCCGTTCGCGGTATTTTCTGCGTGGTCGCGGCTCGCCAACTTACCCATGCGGTTGCTCGCGGGCGCGGCCATCTTGTTTTCACTTGTCTCGCGGTGCATGATCGCGAGAAGAAAGACGTGATCGCGTGACGCATGACGTTACTGCGGGCGCGAACTGTCGCAAGACTGCGCAAATGGCTACCAACAACCCAACATCTCATGGAGAAAGCGACCGGATCGGGAAAACTTGTCGGCGAACGCGGGGATTCAGGTAAGGCGATCGCGTGCACGCAAGAATGTATTATTTTACAGCGCGAGCAGGAAACAAATTATCGCTAAGCTGCGGAATGCGGAAATTTTGACATTTTCACGCTTTCCGCGGAACGCGAAAATGCCAAATTATCGCAATTTCCGCAAATGGAACGGAATTTTGGCCCAGGCCTAGTCTTTCCCAAACTTCCATAGCTATCCCCTTTTGGATCACCCTTTTTCTCCTCAATTCAGTGAGATTTACAGATGTGGACATGTCTGCCTAGTAAAGAGATCTCCACACCTGCAAATGGGGTTACACCTTACAGAAACCACTTTGTGAGTTCCTAGCATGCATAAATAAGGTCAAATTGGTCATATACTTCCGTTTACAACCATATTTGCCTTTGAGAATAGGTCCCAATGCCCATTTCTGTCTCTGTGCCTATTTACATATTTCCCTTTGTAAAGCACCTTTCACAGACCGGTTGTACACCTCCTACTAAGACTTGTTAAGGCTCCCTACAAATATTATGTTATGTCTCCCTTATATGAGTCTTTATACAAATGAAAAACTGTTGTGCTGTTCTCTGTCATATGAACCTTGTAAAACTTGAACTTTTGTAAAGCCCTATGACACCCTGCCTGCATGGTTTTTGATATCAAAAAGAAAAGAAAACAGTAATGAGTACAAGGCCGCTCCTTAATATCATGCTGAACAGTTCACAGTGATATTGACATGCATTCTGCATGGCTAAAGCAAGCTGCTGTGCAACCCACAAAGAGGTGAGGATAGCAAGCTCAGATCTTGCTGTGTTTGCTACTTGGGAGATTCAAATGTGCTCCTCTTACAACAGCCACTGGTCCTTTGGGGTAATTTTTTTTTTTCTAATCTTAAAGCGTAGAATTGGATTAAAGATTTTGTTATTTTTCACCTCTGCCATCTATCCTGCAGTCTGATTCTTCTCAGACAGGAGGAGCATTTTAAAGTGACACAAAGCATACATTAATTTTCTAGTTTTGAATCATGGTAGAAATGAGAGCCACGCCAAGAAATTAATGCATGGGCGGAACAGATGAGGACATGTGGTCCCTAGAGCTGCAGACATTAGAAGATGGAGGACCAGGTTTGAATCCCAGTCGTGGATTAAAGTCCTGTAATTCTGGGCGAATCTCTTAACGCCCCTGTGCCTAAAGGAAAAAAACAAAAAGTGTAAAGTTGACTGGTTCTGTTGTAAAATGTTCTTTTTTTTAATGACAGCATCTTTAATGATTTTATATTCAACAGTACATATTGCTCATTCAGCAAGGTAAGGACACTTCAGTTGACGGACATCATATGCATCATAAATGGTAGCGCGATTAAATAAAAAACTTCTAAAATAGTAATAAGATTGCAAAACCAGTGTTCCTAAAAGGACATCTAGTAGCATCTGCTGGGATAAGCAAAATTGGCTGTTTCACCACTGTCCAGGTTTCCGGGGAAGATCAACTAGTATTTTCATTGATTAAAATCAACAATGTTAATGTTGGCAAACAGTAATTTCTTTAAAAGCAGAAATAGTTGTCCATGTGTCTGTGTCAAAAAAAGCAAAACACAAGGAGATGATGGGAGCACTGAAATTTTGCAGACACTCCACCCCAGTCATAGAGCTGGGTTGAATCCATCATCATTCTTTAGCTCACTTCGGCACCCCATTTCAGACCCAGCTATGTGCAAATCAGTCTTGACCCTCTGCCTCATGGGAACAGTCCAGTCCGAACTGCCAAGCCAGGTCTTACCTGGACCTGAAACAAGCATCCTGGGACAGGTTTCGGGGTAACACCCCTCATCAGCCAGGCTAGCTTGAAACCAGTGACAACGTGAGCAAGGCACCCACGTCTGGGCATACCCTGCCAACTTAGGGTAAACAAAGCAAACAAAAGGATCAGCGAGAAGCCACTGCTAAGTCATAGTTATGGTGTCTGGTTACTCCTCCACCTTTCCGTAAGTATTGGGGGAAATTGATTGGCCACTCGGGCACCTGCCCAGAGAGGTGTTCAGCAATGCTCTGCCTTGTACCCCAGGCACCTGGCCCACCCCATCAAGTGTTGCCAATGGGTCAAGTTAATGCTAACAAAAAAAGCAATTTTCTTGAAAATATACATGTGGCCCAACACTATAAATGACGCTCCAGTAATAAGTAAGTGGTTGTTTTGGGATAAATGCAGGGGAGCAGTGGGGAGGGGTCAAAAGGTGGGCTAGATTTAATGCTGCCAATAGGCGCTATCAAGAGAAGAGTGGAGCAGAGGAGCTAGTAATATCTATGCGTGTATGTGGGAGTACCTTAAAAGCAAAAAACGATTGGGGAATTAGATGGGAGAAGCAGCACAAGTTGGAGAGAGGAAGAAAACAAATGCACTCCCATGGAGAGCTGAATGAAAAAGGAAAAAAGTAGTTACCTAACTGTAAGCAATTGAAAGATACAAGTTTTCCCAGTCAAAAGAATGGTTAAGAAGCTTGGTCCAGGGGAGGGGCAAACAAAAGCAGAGGAAAGAAAGTCATTAGATATGAAGCAAGCAAATGAGTGACATGAAAGCCAACCAATGGTAAGCAATGAACTGGCCCAAAGCTCACTGTAAGGTTTTGACATGGTCCGCAAGAGGTTTTGACAATAGACAGAAAACGCTGTCTATAGGCAAGACATATATATGGCTTGTGAATACAGTTTAAGGGAGTTTATTAAACCATTAGCAACAAAAACTAAGGGGCATATTAACAAGCTCCTTGTGCTACCACAGCGTCACTTTTTGTGATGCTCCGGCGGCGCAAATCACAAAGTCATAATTATGAGACCACGCAAAGCCACTATGAGTGGCTTTGAACGGCCTCATATATCTATGGATTAAGGCAAGGCAGCGCAAATCGCTGTGTTGCCTTACTCTGCACCCTGGTGACGTTCCATGGGTGTTGTGGTGGATTTTACCATGCAACACCCATGGATTTTGACACTTCCGCAGATTTATGAGGGCATGTAAACCTGGGGAAGCACAAAAACCGTGCGGCTCCTGAGGTGAGACGTAATGAGGAGAAACATAGAAAGAGCAACACGTCTCCTAGGATTGTTTTATGAGCAGAAAAGTCCCTTTTCCTCCACAAAAACAATCCTGCGACAACACAGGCACCCTTGCACCAGGCTGGCAAAACTGCACGTGGGCGGGAGGGCAGGAATGCACCATATTGCATAAATACAGTGCATTCCTGTCCTTTCACTTTGGCTTTGGGCAGCACAGCAAGCTGACTTGCTGCGCTGCCCTATGTCAAATCCTCATAAATGAGGGCCAAAGTTTCAATTTCCTTATGTAAAAAATGTAAAGGGAATGCACCTGGATTATGAAGATTATTCTTGAGCGAACTGACTTGACTGACCCATTTCCGAGCTGTTTTCCTGATGTGTTGTTTCGTATTGGTACTGAAGAATCAAACACACCTTTCTGAACTACACTAACATCAAAGGGTAGTTATCAGCGTCGGATTGGTAAAGCGGGCACTCGGGCAATGCCCGAGGGGCCGGTGTCCAGTTCCAGCTGTGGGCTGCTTTTTTGAGCAGTCTGGGGGGCGATTTGGGGGTTTTTGCATTATTCGGATGCTGCCAGCAGCACAGTGGGTGCCTGAGTGTCCTTTCTGGAGGCAGATGGGCTCCATGACCCCTCTTTTATCAAAGGGCAGAGGTGTCACTCCCTTTCTCTCCCTGGGGCCGGCCCATTAACAAATGCATATTGAGCGGGGCAAGGGGCCTGAGCGAATGTGGCCTCACTTGTATTCAGGTGTGTTTCACCAGTGTAAACTAATCCGTGCATTTTTGTACACCCCCCCCCCCCCCCCTTTAAAAAAAAAAAAACTTCGCCGAAGCAGTGTTTTGCAAAGGCAATAGGCGGGCCACTTTTTTTAGCTTGCCCGGGCCGATTTTTAATCCCAATACAACCCTGGAAATGATACATTAGTAGCAAACCCTAACGTATCCTTTCTCGTTCCCTCGGCCCACCAGTAATGTATCTATCGTCGATTTATTTGTGAAGTCAGGAAGGTGTCCATCATTTGCCAAAGTATTCCTCGGTCTGTGTCTAAAGTCCTCCAGGCGCCCCTCTCGATAATTTCACTAATCGGTTCTCCGAAATGAACCAACGTTAACCTAACAGTCGTGTTTGTTTTCATTAAAAAAAATGCCCCTGCAAAGTAATGGTGAAGAGCAGTATTTACCATGTGATGTGACAGTGTTCCAAGGTTTCTCATTAAATTGTTAAGTAAACAGTAATTTAAATCTGGTGCAGACAGAAGACAATTTAGGTGTGTCTCGTTTTCCTGGAACATAGCTGAAAGGAAGCCTGTAAACTAGAGTGACGTGCACTTTTTTTTCTCAGAGGGAGAAACAGTTTCCTTTGTCCTACGCTCTACTCCTCTCTCACTCCCTGCTCGATTTTGGAGATTGCTAACAAGTTATCCTTTTAGTGTTTATGTGGAAATGTTGTTCCTGTAAAATTACCCTTTTTATTTGAGCTCTGGTGAGCTTTTGGGAAATGTGAGAGACAGACTTTCAGTTTGAGATATAACTAATGGGTACATTTTCTGCTGAATTGAGACTAGAGGTTATTTCCAGCTGCTCTTCTCTGTATTTTCTGGGTGAAAAAAATAGTAAATAAGATTTTTCTTAAATCCTTTCATGGGGGAATACTAGTACGATATCTAACAATTTTCTCATTTAAGAAGACAATGGACATGTATCGCCATTCCTCGCCTCCCCTGCTCAGCTCCAATTAGCTGCAAGCCAGTTAGCTCACACTCAGGCCTCACCCATTTCCTTCTGCCACGTCATCTTTTTAATCGCTTATTATACATTAGCACTCTGATGGTTTCAAAATAGCAGCTCCACAGCAGGTTACATATCTCGCTCTTTCAAACCCCTGGATTCCAATTTCCTCTGCAAGAAAAGAGAAGCTTTGGAAAAGTGATTTGCAAATTTGCCATTAGTTTTTTTTTAAATGTGAGAAACATGTTGCCCGTTTGGAACAATCACTTACTTTTCTGAAAGTTGTTAGCAAAAATTTTATTTGCTAGCTGTTTCTCCATTTTTTGGCAATCTTTAACCCTGCATTTTTTCATTGTTTCCAAACTTCAGTAAGCTTGTAATATTTCTAACATAAACTCACCTAGGGTGGAGAAGCAGCTTCTTGTAACTTTGCATAGACTTGAATAAAGCTATACTTTTTTTTTCTCAGAACTAACTACTATTTCAATAATTGCAACTAGTGTACTACTTAAAGTACATATTACATAGTCCAAAGAGAGGGGCACCGTGTACTATAAAGTATATATATATTTAGATGAGGAAAAAGACATTGACGAAATGGCTACAGGAAATTAACATGAATAAGTCCCCAGGGCATTATGGCACACACACACACGAGTTCTTAAGGAGCTAAGTGCAGTTTTGGCCAGATCTCCATGTTTAATTTATATACAATCAATCACATCCTGTTTAGTACCTGATGACTGGTGTAAGACAGATGTGATGCCAGTGTACATGAAGGACAAAGCCAGCACAAGTTAACTAGAGGACGTGAAGACTAATGTCTGTGTTATCAAACATCCTGGACGCCATTGTTCTGAACCATAGTGTGATTCATCTGACTTTAGCTGTGTTTTACATGAATCAGATTTATTTTAGTGATAAAGATTAAACGGATCTAAAAAGATAAGAAAGATATGGAACGAGAAAAAAGAGAATATTTTAATAAATGAAGTTTGAAATGGGATGTTTTTTGGACTGAGACATGCATTTTCTAGTCATTTTGTTACATTACAATGGAATTAGATCCCATATACAAGGGGCGTTGATTCACGAAAGCATTCGTGAGTAGAGAAAGTGATATGACAGATGTTCTTTCTTACATACTCTTACCAGCAAATACAAGTGCAAAGATGAGACAGCCCTTTCTATTTGGAATAAGTGGATATCAATATTCCTAAATATTCGAATTTCATATTTTTGGTGCCAATTCACAAAGGTATGCAAGAGTATGTAAAAGAGTACTGAGAAACTGCATAGTCCATAGGATAGCTCAGTAGACTCATGAGGTCACCAGTGGGATCAATGTGTAAAGCATGGTATGCTGTTTTCAATCCCCCAGAGAAGGCTACTGAACATTACATTCTTATAATTCCTTAGCTGCTGAGGCTTTTTCACCCCCAGTGCTAAGCCCTTTTTGATGTCTTTGCGCTTAAACCTTCATAATTTTTATCACAAAAGATATGGACACCAAACGTGTGTTCCTTTACCCACATCCTGGAGATTGTGTGGATTTTCATGGAGGAAACCGAGAATACAGCCAAAACAAAAGTGAAAAAAGTGCTGTGCAAGAACATTTATTTATTTCTCCTAAAATTAGCCATTTTTTATGACACTTTTTGGATTTTTCTAAGTGGTAGCCTATTTTTGTGGTTTCAACCTACTTGTAGGTCATGGTGGCAGTAGGAGTAAAGCCTACACTGAAGCTGGAAAGAACATTTTTGAACAATATGCAAAATTCTTAACTCAGCATGGGTGATTTTTGTAGAGAGCTCATAATTTCCCCAAAGTAACTACGGATTAAACCACTGGCTATGAGAAAACCATATTGAATTTGCATGGTCCCTGGTTTGAGCTGTTGCTGCGACAGGCTTTAGACCCAGCCACACAAGTGAGGTACTGTTTTTATCAGGAGTAGTGTGGGAACGCTGGGTGGTAGGAATTTTCTGGATCCCCACAGATTCCGGGTGATTCCTTTGCAGAAATGTGAGGAAAATGCCCAAGCTTATTCAAAGTTTGAGGTTTGCTGGCAATTGTGGGAAAGAAAATGTGTAGGATCAATGGAAGTCCCACCACTCAAGCCTCTGTTTGGTGTCTGTTGGAAATGGGTAGCGTGGTGCAGAGCGGGTGGGCCAAACTCTGGAGGAAATGTACAAAGCATCCACGCAGTACACACAGGCGACACGCAAGGCACACTCCAAAAAGAGACACCACACCAGTTTGTGTAAGAATAACTTCTGTATTACCAAAACACAAGGTATTTCTGGGCAATCTCTATACTGCCCCAACCAGCGCCGGGTCAAAAGTTACAGGGGGGAATTATATACATGGCAGGGCCAATCGGGCAGCTGCCAGAACCGTTGCGACATACAGCTGTAATAGTGAATGTTCATGAGAAGTAAGTATACCGTCCATCGGCCTCAATCCTGCGATAAAACATCAGGGTGTGACATTATACATTAGACCGGGACACCTGCAATAAAAACATCCTTGCATGACATTAGGCAAGACCAGCATGAGGCCTCAAAGCAGGCCTAAACTACGAGCGTAAACAGGGGAGCATACTCTGCCTTAGGCATATATCACATGCAGCGTTGGGCCATCCCCTAGGTGTAAAAGCACATTATGCAGTTCATCCTTATGCATGAACCAGGAGGCAGGCACAATCATAATAGCATCCAGCCCCTATGCCCAAAATCGCAGCAGTGAGGCAACCATCGGTATATCGAAACACATCAGGCCTGAATCCTTGGCTCAGAAGGCATAACCCATAACCACTGGTGCCCATGTAGTCCCACCTGACAGAAGGGCCCCAAACTTGCAGAGTAACCTCTGGTGCTACTGCACCTGGGAGCCCCCTACTCTGGAACTTTGATCGTCTAGGTTGCCCCCCGTCGTGGCAATGCTGAAGGGGCACTGGCTCACCATGGCGCCCTCTCCTCTGGGGCGCAGACATACAGAATGCCCCCAACTGCGGCAATCCTGCACAATTAGGAGCCCCACACAGAGGACTGGGGAAGTTGGTGTCCCTCTCGGGGACTCGGAAGCAAAGTCTACCCACCGTCGCAGAACTCACTGTCCGGTAGGGCAACTACATAAAGTACAGTTAGCAGAGTCACCAGGGGTGGGCACCGATAGTGTGCCCCGACACCCCCCCATCACAGTCGACCTGGCCCCCTTGGCACCCACGTTGCCGCCAGAGCCCCTCACTCACCGGGACTCTCCGGATTCTGCTCTGGGCTCCGTCTCCTTATGTGCAGGGCTTTCCTTCGCTCACGGGGAGCCCTGCGGAAGCCAGCTCCTCCTGCGGCTTCACCCGGGCCCCACCCTGTGACCCGGGACTCCGATCTGGAGCCTGCAAGGCTCTGGGCGGCACGGGCTTCACGCGGGGCTCTCCTCACTCTTCACCCGGGTCCCGGGACTCTGGGGACTACACGCGGGGTTCTCCCTTCCACCTGGGAGCCCCGCGCATCACTTGTGGCACTTCCTCGCCAGGGGGAAGGCGGGGTAGGCTCCCGCTCTCCCCGGACTTCTCCGACCGGCGTCCTCCGGTCTCGGCACTGTCTTCCGGGCTGCTTCCTGGCATCACGGGGGCGCGGCCGATGACGCGGCCAGCACCCTGGTTGCTGGGCAACGCGAACTCGCGCGGCCCAGGCCCCGTACTTCCTCCATGCAGCGCCCGGGTGGCGGCGGTGATCCCGGCCGGCGATGAGGGGTAGGCTCCCTTTAAACTTGTAATTCCCAGCGGGGTGGGCACCCGCGACCGTCTTCAAATGCGGGGTGGGCTCCCGCTGTTGTAACGAAGCGCCGATGCAGGGGGGGCACCAACGCAGAAGGGCACAAACGCGGGGTGGGCACCCGCTCTTCCCGCAAGCAGGCAGGGAGGAATCCCTCACGCGAGGACGTCCTCGTGGCACTTCGGCAGCACAGCGCTGCAGGGCCGCACACACTCCTCACCTCCTGGGCAGTCAGCTCCTCTCCTCCTGGGCAATCAGCAGACAGCCCCGCCCTCACTAGGAGCGTAGTAGCAGGTAGCTGGGATTACAGCACTCCCCAGCCGAGCACAGTCCATTAGGAATGTAGCGCTCACCGGATATAGCGCTCTCCTTTCACAGGCAGCTTGTATATAGCGCTCTCTCTCCGCAGGGACTGCAGTCAGGGTCCCCCGAGGCGCTTGCTGGTTCCTGCACCCTTGGTTGAGGGTTTCTTGAGGGGGGGAGTTAAGTTGGTGGCTAAAGGCGGACTAATTAGTCTCTGTAGGTCGTCCCTGGGTGCTCCTCCCGCCGGGCCAGATCAGTGGGTTAGTTCAGGATCCCTCACTCAACTTGAAAGGCAGCGCCTAAGCCCTGTCACTTCCAGCGGCCTAGGTCCCTGACTAGGCCCTACCGCCTAAAACTTCTGCGTAGGTTCCCCCAGGATAGCCTCGCCCCAACTATAGTTTTCCCTCGCCCTGTGGACAGTAGAGGGGTGTAGGTAAGCTCAGGGCCCAGCACACAGGCCCATGTGGCGGTAACCCCTGGCAGCAGGTCCCCTCTCTCTCAGGTCCACCCTCTGACTCTCCACATGGCAGACCAGCTCCGCCGTTTATACGCCCCTCACCCCACCTTCCAGACAGTGCCAGAAGCTTCTAGAAGCGTCTGGGGAAACTGGGTCTAACTGGCCTAGGGGGAGGGGTAGAGCACCCTGGGTGCCAGGCTTCCCTCCAAAAGCTGGGGTTGCTGGGAAATAACCACTAGACTGTTAACCCAGCTCAGTCACACGGCACAACCACACAGCTATGGCATCCATTTTAAAAGCTTTAGGTGTAAATGGGAAAACTCAGTCTGCATACATCTTTGAACAGTATTCAATATTTGCATTTACATAACATGCGATTTCCCACAAAAGCGAAAAATTTCAGGGAAAAAGGGCCAAGTCCAACAGTGTCTAGTTTAAAAAAATGTTTGGGTCTAGTAGGGTTTCCTGGTTTCCTGCTGACCCCAGGTCTGAATATTACAAACATTTAGCATGTCAAGTGAAAACAAATTGGGATGTACCCCAACTCTGCAAGCCCATATATCAAAACTATGCAAAAAACAATGCAAAATTCCTCTAGCTTGCCATGAGGATATGGATGCTGTACGCCCTGTAGGCCTCAGGTGGCCTTCTTGGCCTGATGCCAGGGTGCGCTGTCCCACCCCTTTTGCTTTACACTATGTAAATATGCCTGGTGTCTAACGGCCTTTTTAGCCGCCTCCCTCGGTTGGTCAGAAACTGTGTATTGCTCTGGGTGGGATGGGAAAGCACTAGCCTTGCACAAGAGGTGGCACCACTACCCTGGAAAAAAGAAATATCTTGTGTCAAGTGGGCTTTCTAACTCTCCCAGGGGGAAGATTGGAGGTAAACAGAAAGATTGTATGCAATTTCAGGGTTGGTAATATGGCCTGATGTAATTGTGGGGCCACCCTATTAACTTTGTTTTCTACCATGTGGAAAACACTGGTGTCTAGTGGGTTATGTAACCTCCCAAGGTGGCTTATAAAGACTGTATTGTTTTAGGTGAGTGGTTTAACTCTAAGGGCAGTTATACATTGTGAGATTGTGTGTTGACCATTGATTCCATGTTGCTTTAACTACATTTTGTGAGCACAGATTCATCTTGTGTCTGTCTAACTCTGCCTTTCAGCTGAGAACACAGGCAGGCCCAGATTACTTGCGCACACATAGATTGTTTATGTTTCTCACTCCATCGTGTGAGAAGGATAAGCTGTTAGAGCCGACAGTGTGGGATGCGTACGGTGTCCAAGGATGTGAATGTGAAGAATTCTGCCGCAGCTCTCATCGGAGCCTGACCCGCTCCTTTGAGTGACCTCAATGCAGTGAGTGTAGCCAGCACCTACAGTGCAGATAAAGGGAGGTAGAGCTTCCAGAATTCTCTCTCCTTGTTAGTAAAGAGTATAAAGATGGAGACCTCTTGGCGCTTTGACAGGAACTCTCCTGGGAGTGGACGCAATGTCCAGGATTTTTGTGTCTGGTTGAGACATCCTGTTGAGACTGCCAATGGGTTCCCCAGTTATGTTGGTAAGGATGATGCTAAACAGACAGCCAGTGAATTATTCCAAGTTCTAATAACTTATTCTTGTGTACATGCAGTTATCTTTCTATGCATTTATTCTTGTGTATATGCATTCAGTAAATGCATTTACTTTACATGTGCATTTTTGCCATTAGATATATGGGAACTTGCAGGAATAAATATTCCCCATTTACTTGGCAAATGAGTGTTGAGCTTTGTTTAGGTTGTATTTTGGTATTCTAAGTGTGTAGAGCCCTATTTTGGGGAGTGTTCACGTGTGTCCTGGTATTTTGAAGTCTTGCTCAGGTTTTCTGAAGAGAAAGCAAGACAGGTGGGCATTGGTACTTGCCCAAAAGGCTTATACCATCCCCTATAAAAGAAATCCCTGGTATTCGGTGGTCTTTCTAACCCCCTGACAGCATATCAGGGGCAAATCCCCCTACCTGCCCAGGGGGTATAGAAAGATTGTATGTCCCTTCTAAGGTGGGGGCATGGCCTGGTGCTAATGTGGGCCACTCCACCCCTGTTGTTTTCCACCATGAAGTAAACCTTGGTGTCTAGTGGGCTTTCTACTCCTAGGGGGCAGATTGGGGCTAATGCCCCAATCTGCCCCATTGAGTGCTAAAAGCTTGTATCGATCTTGGCAAGGAGGGGCAATGGCCATTGCGGAAGGGGATGCTTCCTCCCAGGAAAATGAAATCATTGGTGTCCAGTAAGCTTTTACCTCAAGTGGGGCAGATTGGGGGCAATCAGTCCTATCGGCCCACCTCAGGGGGAGGAAGACTCTTTCTGGCTTGGGGGCATGGCCTGATGTGAGGGTGAGCACTCTCACCCCTTTTATTTTCAAACATGCAGACATTCCTTGTGTCCAGAGGACTTTCTACCCCATAGGGGCAGACTGGGGGCACCCCCCTAAATCTGCTACCAGAGGCAAAAAAAGACTGTAGTGGTGATTGTAAGGGGAGGCCAATCCCTTGCATAAGGGTTGTTTTCCTCCTGAAAAAGCAAAATCTTTGGTGTCTAGAGGGCTTTCCTATCCTCAAAAGGGCAGACTGGGGGCAAACTACCCTATCTGCACTCTGGGGAGCAGAAAAACTGAATGTCCTTTCAGGTTGGGACACCTTACCTTTATTTTCCATGTTACACAATTCTTAATTTGAACACACAGGGGAAGATCGGGAGCAAACAGCCCATATATCTTCCCCAGGGGGCAGAAAGACTTATTGAGCATTGTGGAGGGAACACTGGCTCTTGCCCAAGGAACAACTTTCCCTCACAAAGAACTACTCCCAGGTGTCTAATGAGGTGGATCCATGATTGGGCGATCCCAAAGCAGGGATCCACTAGGGAGAGACAGCACTGGAAAGAGGACATTGTCCCCTTTCCAGTACTGCTTCTACTACAGAGATTGGTGCTCGGGGCAGAGATGTGCCCCTGGCACCAATCCAAGTGAACGGAGACCGCACTATTAGTGCGGCCCACTTTCACTTTGTTTTGCTGCTCATGCCAGTGTTACAGCAAAACAAACAAAAAAACCTAACTAGAGACTTGAGGAAAGCTCTGTCTTTGTGTTTCGACTTTGCTTTATGAAAAGAAAACGCCTCTGCTGAATTTACCAGTAGCATTTTTTTTTTGTGCGGCCATCAACCAGTTGCTGAAAGCATGTGCAACGTGTCTACGGCTGCACTAAGAGGATTAATGTTGGCAAAATTACAACCACTGAAATAGGTATTAGTAACATCTACTGTTACATCGCAGTAATAAACCAGGCCTTATTTAGAATGTTGTTTTCTGAAATTATTTACAATTCTGTCTTTTAAAAGGGACAGTAGCTACTGTGGCATATAACAATAATATTGCACTGACATGCACCACGTGAAGACAGGTGGTAAAGAAGAGCAAACTGGCAGGGTATTCACTGGCAGAAACCTTGTTAACACTAGATAGTACCCAACTTTTCAAGATACCGCTCAAATGATATAAAGAAATAATGCCCCAACTCCTGTTATTACTATCAGTGGATGCAACCTCTGAATTTAGTGTCAACTTCCAAATAGGGATTTTAATTTCAAAAGGTAAAGAGTGTTTCATAGATGCTTTTAGGATAAGATGTAGGTTACGCATTTGAAAAAGCATTGCCAAAGACAATAGGTCTGGCTTGTATTTTGAGACCTGACTAAGATATTTGTAAAAACAAGTGTGCTGCTTTAAAGAATGGAAATAGATTGCAGTCTGTGTGCAATATCTGCATAATATAAAGGCTTGCATGTGTGAATGAGTGTACATTTGCGATCTGAAATAGTCTTTGATGCAATGCAATGCAAGCACTCCATGTGAGGCGGAAAAACACATAAAACAGCCAATAGCCTGATGTGAGAGGGAAATACCCCTGGGTTCAGAACCAAAACCCACTCTATGTATAGTTCAAAGAATTGGTAACAATAGGTCTTAAAGACACCTGCATATCAAGTTTTAAATGGCATACAACAAAAGTGGTTAAATACAAATACTGACTGGCACAACAGTCAAAAAGAAGATTTGCATTATAACATTTTCCCAGACACTTTTCATTACAGAGAACGGCATCTAAAAGATTATTACCTTCTTGAAGTATTTGGCTAGGGCCCATTCTAGCCACTGAACTTCAAATAAGATATGTAGGCATCAATGGAAGCAGAGTGGGAATTAATGTGATTGATTAATGTGACTACTGAAATAGGAAGTATGCATTAAACTGGGAATCACTGAACTAGCCAAGAGTGTCTCTACTATTTGTTGTGTTCCACTCTTAGCCACTTTTTCCAGTTGTAAGATTAATTCTACTTATCTGTTCTTGGCATTAATGGACACTTATCCTAGAAATACTTTTGAGCGCTAATACTAAGATTGTTCTTCTTTTGATATTTTAGTGAATAAAGAAATGTTTTCTCTCTTACAACCAGCTCATATTCCCCTCAAAACAAAAGCTTGGCTGCAGCAATTCTATTTTCCATTTCTTGGCTAAACTACAATCAATTTATTAGCAACAAACATAATTAATGGCTTTGTAGTTATGGCTGAGTCTGAGTTTCCAAAGAAAAGGTTATTTTTGCTTTGCTTATAACTTTGGCACATTAAACTTTCCAAAAAGGGTAAATCTGGTTTTAGATTGACGACCATCCATGGGGTGGGTGTGTCACAAAATGAAGAGGAAGTGTTTGGTCGCCGAAATAGCAAAAAGCAGAGAATGGAATCACACCAAACCTGTCTAAAACATTTTCACATGCTAAAACCTTTGATGCTGTTTAATGAACCATTGTGTAAATTGGCTTGAAGCTGTACATTTAAGCCAAGTTCAGAAATGTCAAGTCTTATGCATATCCACTGATTTGCTATTAACTTTGGCGCAGTTTCAAGGATCTGGTGAGCACTTAGGAGACACTTAGCATGTCAAGCTTTCCTTTAATTTTTTGACTTTCCTTGAAATACACTAAAGGTGGGCACAAGTATAGAAGTGAGGACAAAATGTGTTCATTTGTACAGATTTCACACACAATAAAAAAGGAACAAAGTAAAAGGGGTGGGGGTTTCATGCAGATCGGACATAGAAGGGTCAAGTTAATGGCAAAGTCAAAAAGCTTTGATTTGCCATAACTTTGGCACCATTTGACGACATTACATGATAGTATACATACCAGAATTTATGGTTAACTTGCAAACTGTGTGCCTCATTTACAATCTTTTGAGGTAGGGCAGTGCCTTCCTGCTGCACACCCTACATCAAAAGAAAAGGGCAGGCATGCGCTGTATCTATCAGATATGGTGCATTCCTGGCCTTTCCCCCTGCACTGGCACACAAATGGCTGCCATGCGCCAAAGCAGGCACCCTTGCGCCATGGTGCAAGAGTGTCTGCGTGTTAGGGGTGCTTGTTTCTGTGCAGGAAGGGGCACCTTCTTACACAAAAACAATGAATGGAGATGATTTCCTCTTTCTATGTGTGCTGCATCCCACATTAAGAATGTATAAGCTGTGTCTAACACCTGTGTTGCGGTGCTCCACTTGTTTAGAGACCCCGTACCATTACATTATTCTTAGACATTCCAAGATGGCCCCCACCGTTTTTAGACATTTTAAGATGGCTTCCTTCCATATTATGTCAAGTCTAGCCGACCTCTCTTTTCGAGCATTGTGTTTGCGCTCAATAACCAGACCCTTGAGTATTTCGCCTTTGGGTTGGTTTCATATCTTCAGTTCCCATTTCATTTATGAAATATGCCTGTCGGAGGTCTCAACGAAAGGCATCTGAGTCACTCGCTCAAGATAGCCCCCTGTATTGCCATATGGAGGGGCCATTTTGGAGGTTTACGGTCTAGCTGTCAAAGCAATCATGACTGGACGGTTGTGGCAGTATTTAATGGACTCCGGGAGACAGACGTGGTAAGATGCGGTCTCCGGGGGTTCCATTAGGCGATTTGCCAGAGATGCGCTTTGAAGAAGTAAGTCTTGCTAACCCTTTTCTCCTTAAGTTCCTTTCCTAGGAACTAATGAGTTTTCAATATCCCATTTTAGATCAATTTTAGACACCGGGAGAATTCCACTCCGTTTTTTTCCTCGCTAATTACCACTCTGTGTCCCCATTATTTCCTTAGGGTGTGACTACAAGCCCCTCTACCCCTGCAGATCATGAGGCAAAATTCTGCCTAAACTAAAGTATGTGTCATTAATATGCTGACAATTAAGTGTTTTATGTTGTATGTCACGTGGTATCTCAACACGAGTGCTTTTTCTTTATGTATTTAACCACTTATTTATTACCAGGTGTCGCAAGTGTGAGTTTCTTACCACGCTGGATGTTCGCACTAATTATTACTTTTAATTACACCCACCCACTATAGAGGAGTACTTTGATTAAGTTAAGACGCCGCATGTGTCAAGGACCTACCAGCCTGGCTGAGAAGAGGACGCGTTTTTAATTCTTTCTTTGCTTTATTTCCTCAGATACTAAGTGTCAGTGATTAACCGTATGTATTACGTGTTAGGAGAATACACAGTAGGTGTGTGTTAGATATGGGGGTCTCTAGTTGGCATCGGTAGGTACCTGTGACACATAGGGACCTGTGTGTCTAGTCAGGGTAAGTGGGTAGATTCCTAAAATAACCCCTGCTCACCCCCTTGGTAGCTTGGCATGAGCAGACAGGCTAATCTCAGAGGCAGTGTGTAAAGCATTTGTGAACACATACAGTAAATAAGTGACAACACTACAGATGGACACCACACAGGTTTTATATCAAAAAGAAGTATTCTTTTATATAGATTTAACACAACACCATAAAAGACAAAAATCCACAATACTGTTACTTAAAAATTGTAGTTTTAGCTTAGTTCTCTTTAGTTCTTAAATGCGACACTTTTAGTTCAATGTACATTTAGATGCGACACGCAGGGCAACGAAAGTGTTGCAAGGACGGTGATGCTTTAAAGATTTTGGTGCAAAGAAATAAAGACGTGAAGATCTTCCTGATGTGGCTCGCTTCTCCGATGTTGCGAGAGATCTCGGCTCGATGCGTCAGCTGCAGTGGCAACCCCCTTGTCCAGTGATGCAACAACAGCGGCTTTGGCGTCGACACTCTTCTCCAGCGATGCGAGACGCTTCCGCTCTATGCGACAGTTACAACGGCGACACCCTTGTTCTGAAGTGTGACGGCAGCAGCTCCGACGGCGGCACCCTTCTCTGTGGATGCGAGACACTTTTCTTGATGCGGTGCAATGCGCCAGCTACAGCGGTGACATCCTTGTTTTGAAATGCGACGGCAGCGGCTGCGACGGCGACGCGCTTCTTCGTTGTTGCGAGACTCTTCTCGTGATGCGGTGCAATGCGACAGCTCCAGCGGCGACACCCTTGTTCAGAGATGCGACGGCAGCGGCTGCGACGGCGACATGCTTCTTCTCCGTGAGTCGCGCTTCCAGCTCCTTGCGACACGCAGTCCCTCAGATGGCCCAAAACAGCAGCAGGCACTTCCAAAGAACTCTGGGGAGCTGGGGGTTGAAGTCTGTTGTCCCTGGGACTTCAGCAGGAGGTAAGCTCTTTTCCAAGCCCTTGAAGATCCTTACAAAGATGAATGTAAACGCACACAAAAGTCCTTTCTCCTTTCTTTGGCAGTCAGGCAACCACTGCAGGCCAATCCCCAAAGCAGCACTTCAGCTTAGGGATAGTCTCTCCTCAGTTTCTCCTGGTTCCACTCCTCAGCAAAGGTTTCTTCTTGTTTCCCAAAGTGATCTAAAGTTCTGGGGTTGGGGTCCCAATATTTATACTAAGTTTTCCTTTGTTCTCTGAAGGCAGAGAGGTCTTTGCCTAGTCCAAACCAGTTCTGATCAGTCCTGGAGCACTTTGTTTACATGACTCCTTCTTTCCTTTCAGAGTGCAGGACAGAGAAATCAGACGCAGCACAGGAGGTGGAGCCAGCATTGTGGAGGGAAGGCACAGCCCTATTCAGGTCCCAGGTGCAACTCCTCCCTCCCATCTAGATGCAGATCTCTCTATTCACCACTGGGCTGCCTCACCCTGTCTCCTGGAATTCCCCAGCCCTGTCACTCAAACTCCAGACAAGGAATACGCAGCCTAGCAGAGGCAGGTTTGAATGGTTAGACAAGAAAATACCTACTTTCTAAAAGTGGTATTTTCAAACACAGAATGTTAAAACCAACTTCACTAAAAGATGTATTTTATCATTCTGAGTTCAGGGATACAAAATTGGAATTTCTACCATGTTCCCTGAGTCAGTTAGGATTATAAGATGTAATAATCCTGCCCATTCTGGCCTATGGAGAACAGGTAGCATTGCAATAGTGAAAAACGAAAATGGGTGTAATTCACTATTAGAACATGCCACACACACCAGGGCATGGCCTACCTTATACTTACAATGCACCCTGCCCTTGGGCCTGCCATAGGTGTGTCTGATATGAAGAAAAGGGACGGTTTAGGGACCGGCAAGTGGGTGCGCTTGCCCAGTCAGCATGACAGTACCAGGCTGCACGCAGGGTGGCACAACCAGTGCTGCAAGCCCACCAGCAGCATTTGGATTTACAAGCCCTGGGCACTCCTGGTGCACTGTACTAGGGTCCGACAGGTAAACCAAACCAACCAATCATGGAACCACAAATTCATACATCAATTTACAATAGGGGGAGCATATGCATTTTAGCACTGATCAGCAGTGGTAAAGTGCCCTGAGTCATAAAACCAACAAAAACAGGTCAGACAAAATACAGGAGGAAGGCAAAAAGTTCCGGGATGACACTGCAAAAAGGGCCAAGTCCAACAGTGTGCACCTCATTAATTCCTAATTATAGGTTTGCGTAGGAGTGGCACGCACAGGGCTGGTCCTCGTGTGGTCCTGAAGAAGAGCTTTGAGGGGACAGCTTGAAACATGCCGACCCAATACTAGGGACTATATACTCATTATAGTTAGACTTTCCCTATTATTAACCCATGATTTTAGTCATACCAACTAGGGGCAGGAATAAAATATTAGCCCACTAATTAGGTATTTTTAACTTTTTGTTTTTCTACTCCACTTTCACTACACTACACATTTTCCACAAGTTAGTGCTCCTACGTAGTGCTGCAAGTTGCAGCACACCTCAATCCGCGTCGGTTTGAGAGGACCCCAATGATGAAGCATGCCACTTAGGGGAAACCTGGTGGGTGAGGGGACTCTAGAAAATAATTTTTCTTTCTGGAAAGAGGATTTTCATACATGTTCAGTGAAAACCCTTTTCTTCCCCAAGGTTAGGCTTCTATTCTGGTATTCCAGATTTTATGAAACTTAATTCAGTTAGGCGGGTCAACCTAACTTCAACCTCTATCTCCCTCCATCTTTTGATTGCATAAACCACTATTGCTCACAATCAAACACTCCCTACGATGGTTGGTCAAAACGGTAGGTTTGTGTAGGCCAAGCTCATGATCAGGTCATGCGCTCACCCTTCACTGTACACAGCTGTAGAATTTGCGGAATGGGGTTGTTATTTTGTTTAGTAACCAATCCTTGATTTGAACTATGGTGTTTTAATGAAATTCGTTTGGTTATTTTTAAACATGCATTAATGTCTGCTAAGCAGAAGGAACCACACATTACTATTAACAATATTTTTAAGTGATTATTTTGTTTTCTGTTTTTGGCAAAATACTTGATAGCTCTTTGTTACATCCATACCTCGTGTAAATAGCCTTTGGTTCATGTGCAGCAGAGGTTAGCTGCAGAGCTAAGACTGTGGCCAGGGCCTAACTCCCAATCTTATGCAGTAGGTTTTGGCTACAGGACTTGCCAGGCCCTATGCCCAACCTCATGTATATCGAACTCCAACTGCATACAGCCTTCATTCAGGCTATGCGTTCAACTACCACAGTGCATGGCGGAAGGCTACGTGTGATGGAGGCTGCAAGAATGAACTACTTATAAACACCCAAAGTTATAAATTGATGGGCATAATGTCTGTATATGCTGTCAGTAGGACAATGTGCACATATGTGTAAGATACATAATGTGGGTTAACAATATATCTCTTACTGGAAAGCACGGCAATGTGATATATGTGCTGAATCTGCAGCTAGTGTCGCATTTTGGATTTGGTCCCCAATGCAATTATCACCCGCTGTGGCAGAATTGTACTCAATCGAGGCGAAACATATTGGGATGCCTTTTTGCTGTTGAAAATAAAGTATCATTACAGCCCTGCCCTGGAGTGCCCAGCCAAAGTTTGTGTTGAGATATATATAGATCTATATACTGAAAAAAAGGATTAGAGTAGAGTTCTATGTAAGTATGGTAGTAACATTTTAACTTAAATTAAAAACAAAACCTTAAACATTTACTGAAAAAACCCAAAGGTTATGTTTAGCTATATGCATGTCTTTAATAATAAAAACACAAAACTAATGTTTAAAAAACAAAGAAGCACGTAAATTCACCAGTTATGAATATCTGACTTAAGTGTAACTTACTCTGCCATAAAGTTCAGATGTCTTCAGTCATATAATAGTTACAGTCATAAGCGGTGCATCAAAGCTGTGTAATTATGATTTTAAAAAAACGAAATTCACCAGTTATAAGTATCTGACTTAAGTGTACTTAAGTGTACCTTACTCTGCCATAGAGTTCAGATTTCTTCAGTGATGTAATATTTGCAGCTATAAGCAGTGCATCATAGCTCTGTCATCTCTATTTAAGTCAGATACTTATAACAGGTGAATTTCTTTTTTTCTGTTTTTAAATATTATTTTGTTTTTATTATTAGAAGACATGCACATAACTCTACTTTAACATTTGATATTTTCAGTGAATTTTTTATTTCTAAAGTGTTTTTTAAACATAAGCAAAATTGCACTACCTATCCCACTTCTAACTTTTTTCAGCGAATTTCTATGCTTTTTGTTTACATAAAGATGGATGTTATAACCATACGTCTGCCACTTCCCTCTTGTGGTCAGGCCCAGTTCCCTGCCACCCACAGGTGGCCAACATCCTGTGCATACCGTGTTCAACAGTGCACGGCATAGTGCTCGACGCAGGGCCTGGCCTGAGGCATGGGCCTTTGACCATGCCCCCAGGGCCGCCATCTGATGCCACACATGGTCTTTGGCCATGCATGGCATAGGGTTGCCACTGGTCCCACAACCCATGAGTGCCTAACACCCTGTGAGCGGTCAAACAGTCAAACCCCCACTTCACATTTTCCTTTTTTAAATTTCTATTTCAGCCCCACTAGGCACCTGAAGAGGCACAGGGGTTCACTTTGACTCTTGCAAGAGTCTCGTGGGAGAACTTGGGTGACTTCCGCTGCAGCTGTCAAATATTCCTGCAAGAGTACAGCAGGACAGAGTGCTGACATTTTTTAATTGTTGGGCTGGGGGGTGTCCCTTTGTGACCACCCAAACAAATGCTAAGAAATCAGGGTCTCTCTACTTTACCCTTATATATGTTTTTTAGAAAACTACTTCAGGATATGGGTACTGGGTCCCTGTGTCCTGCAACATTTCCTTTATGCCGTGGCCAGCCAATCCGATTTCCTCTAAACCATGGAAGCACGGAGTCATGTGGTACTGTGGAGGCTGACGACGAATAAAAGCTCTCACGGCCAATCAAACTGCTCTATTTATTTTAAACAGAAGGGGGATGGAAGCACACTGCTTCACCTCCCAGCACAGTTCACCCCCTAGCATTATGGTAAATGCAGTCAATTTAAATCCTTACTTGTATTTTTGCTTAAGTGTTTCACCAAAGTTGGTGCAGGTTAGTGCTGTGAATCTCTACACACATGTGTCTCTGGATATTATCCTTCATCAGTAGAGATAACAAAATTAATTCATCTGGGGTTGCTGAGCAGGCTGCCACAGTCCTTTCAGGTCTCAGTATCTCTTTCTGGCGCACAGGTGCATCTCCAAAAGCTCGTCAGCTCAGTGGCTCAAGTGAGCCCTTTCAAACAGAAGGGGGATGGGAGCACACTGCTTCACCTCCCAGCGCAGTTCACCCCCTAGCATTATGGTAAATGCAGTCACTTTAAATGCTTACTTGTATTTTTGATGAAGTGTTTCACCAAAGTTGGTGCAGGTTAGTGCTGTGAATATCTAGACACATGTGTTTCTGGATGTGAGCCTCGGGGCAAACTGAGTGCTGGGATGTGAGTCAGTGTACGCCCACCCTCCTCCTGTTTGAAAAGGCTCCCTTGAGCTAATGAGATGACGAGCTCTGGTTGATGACCCTGCGCCCCACGAGTGGTACAGAGACCTGGAAAGACTTTGGGCAGCATTTCCAGCACCCCCAAAAAATAATGTGTTGCTCTCTACTGAAGAAGGAGAACTATCTTGTGTCCAGAGATACACAACACTGGCTGCACCAACAAGGATGAAAAACTTAAGCCTGACACCGAATTAAGTGTTATCATGCACTGCATTTATTATGATGCATCAGGGCAAACTGAGTGCTGGGATGTGAGGCAGTATGCAACCACCCTCCTCCTGCTCTATCTATTTTAATTTGCAGTCCTGCAAGACACAGCTGTCTAGATATCTCTATTTTTATAACCTTAATTTCTCGAAAACGTCTGAACAGATATACAGCACATAATAAAAAGCACGCTTTCTGAATAAAGATCTAGCTTTCTGACAATTTGTTTGTAATTCTGTTCAGCTGGTGTTTCTGTACTGGTGTCCAAAATCTACCTATACATATTGCATCAGAAAATAAATATTTAGTGTCCTCTTTCCTCAGCACCTGCTTGACTGATGAACCCAAAATGATCCAGGAGGGACTTGAGGCGGATGAGCTTTTTTGTGGAAAGTTTCCTTCAACAAGAAGTAGAGGAACTGGTCTCCATAAATTAAAAAAAATGGGCACATTATGCCCCTTCAAGTCGCCCACTTTGACCACAGCTACCACTGGTACTCAGTCTTGGCCAGTGCTATCAGATCCTCTTCAGCTGTCAAATTGAAGAGTTTATTTAGAGTTTGATGGCCTCTTTTTAAAATAGTTTTTTATTTTAAATACTTGTTGCAAGAAGTTGCACTAGGTACGTATATTCCATTACCAGGGCTATTAGCAAAAACGGTTATATTTTTAGAATGTGTAAAAAACAGATATTGTATTTAATGTTTGATGTCAGTAGTTCACTCATAATATGTAAAGGGAGATTTTCATAACTAATTTTATGCTTCAACACTCTTTTATTCCATTTCCTGTTTTCATAACTATGTCGGCATTCGCAACTACGCCGGCATTCACAAATATCACATGACTGCGGAAGTAAGGGATTTCATTGGAAAATACACTTATCATTATTCTAGAAAGGAAGTTCCCACCCAGTTTCCTTTTCTTCACCCTTCCAGTGCTCAGATTGGAAGTACTTCTTACACACCTAGGGCCTCATTTATGAGAAGTGACGCATCGCTGCGTGAAAGCAGCGATGCGTCACTTGTCAGTGCGCCCTCCTTGCGACACCAATGATGCGTCATATTTATAATATGACGCATCATGTCGCAAGGAAGGACAGATAAGTCAATATAACTGACGTATCTGTCGGCGCAAAAAGTGGCGCATTGCTGGAGTTGTGTCAGAAGCCTGACACAACTCCAGCAATGTTCCTTTCAGATGGGGCAAGCCCCATGTGAAAGGGCATGCGCCACCCTTATGCCTGCCATGAGGCAGGCGTAAGGTTTTGACGCATTGGCATCCTAGTAGTGGCGCAGCGAAATCTCATAGGTTTCGCTGCGCCACTCCTACGACCCTTTCTTGCGGAGGTACGCCCACCCTGCATACATTATACCTGGCGCAGGTGTAATGTAGTGCAGGGGTTTACGAACTGATGCATCTACCTAGATGCGTCACTTCGTAAATATGGCGCAACATGGCACATGTTTTACGCCACTGGTGCGTCACAAAAAGTGACGCACCGGTGGCGCAAAGGTGACGCAGGGGTTCATAAATGAGCCCCTTACTATTTCTAATAGGAAATCATTTTGGACTTTTTTGGGACACATTTAAAAAATAAAATGGCATCTTGTGACACTGCAGAACCGGAGCTACACCCTGGGGACCAGAATTCTTCAGAGCAGGAACCCGCAGTGAAGCACCAGTCCATTGTCCAGGGGGTACACTAAAAAAACTCCTGCAGTAACACCAGTAAGCTGACCCACCTGAGGATCTACCACAATAACCACTTGACCAGAGCCTAGAGGGAGTGCACTTAACCAGATGCATCAGCATCAGGTGCAACACCAATTACACCAGGAGATCCTGTACCCATTGAAGTTGTGTAGCGTCTCTCAGATAAGTCCCTGAGCTGTGAAGAATTGGTACATTTTGTTTGGATTGTAAAAAAGTGCTAACGGTGGGGGAACAATCAGTTGCCACAGTTCTAGAGGCAGGAAAGCACCACAGGTGTTTTTGTTTTTTGCTTAAATGACACTTGTAACTGCAGTTTTGAGTTTTATCAGCTACTATTTTTCCAAGTAGGCATTTTCCTTTATGAAAACTCCAAAAATACAAAGGTTCTCATAAGAACCACCTCTTCTTGGTATAAAAAAGATAAACAGTATGAATGTGTATGCATATGAAAGAGTATGAGTGAGTGAGTTTCTGTTTTAGTGAGTTTGTGGGTGCATGAGTGAATAAGTGGATGTGCAAGTGTTTGAGTGCAGGGGTATGTGGGTGAGTGGGTGAGTGAGGGGGTGTGATAGTGGATGTATGGGTTTGTAAATCACTGTATGTGTTTCTATGGGTATGTGAGTGGGTGCATCAGAGGCTCTATTGGTGAGTGAGTGGGTGTGTGAGTGGGTGTATGGATTCATGAATAGGTGCATGAGTGGCTGTTTGGATGAGTGAGTGGCTGCATGATTGTCTGTATGGGTGAGTGAGTGTGTGTTAGTAACTGAATGGGTGAGCAAGTGGATGTGTCAGTGACTGTATGGGTGAGTGAGTGAGTCAGTGTGTGACAGGCTGTATGACTGAGTAAGTGCGTGTGTTAGTAGCTGTAGGAGTGAGTGAGTGTGTGTTTTAGTGCCTGTATATGTGTGTGACTGGTTGTTTGAATAGCTGTATAGGTGAGTGAGTGGTTGTATTAGTAGCTGTATTGTGAGTGAGTGGTTGTGATATTGACTGTATGGCTGAGTGAGTGGGTGCATCAGTAAATGTATGGGTGAAAGAGTGGGCATGTCAGTGGCTGTATGGGGGTAGATGTATGACTACCTGTATGGGTGAGTGTGTGAGTGGCTATATATGTGCATGAGTGGGTGTATGAGTGAATGTGGGGTTAAGTGAGTGTGTGTCTGAATGGCAGTATGGGTGAGTGAGTATATGTGTGATTAGCTGTATGGGTGAGCGAATGGGTGTGTGAGTTGCCATCTTAGTGAGTGAGTATGTATGTTAGTAGCTGAATGGGTGTTGGACTTGGCCCTTTTTGCAGGGTTATCCCAGAATTATTTGCCTCCCTCCTGTATTTTATCTGGCCTGTCGTTGGTGGTTTTATGAGTCTGGGCACGTTACCACTGCTGATCAGTGCTAAAGTGCATCTGCTCTCTTTTGTAAATTGTGTTATGGATTAGTGTTTCCATGATTGGCTATTTGATTTACTTATCAGACCCTAGTACAGTGCACTATGTGTCCCCACGGCCTGTAAATCAAATGCTGCTGGTAGGCTTGCAGCACTGATTGTGCCACCCACAGAAGCAGCTTGTAAAATGCAGGTCAGGCCTGCCATCGCAGAGCCTGTGTGCAGTCTGGGACTTCCATGTCAACGTGGCAAGTGCACACACTTGCCAGTCCCTAAACCTTCCATTTTCTACATGTTAGTCTCCCCTAAGGTACGCCCAAGGTACCCCTATGGGCAGGGTGCATTGTATGCGAAAGGTAGGACATGCCCTGATGTGTGTGGCATGTCCTGATAGTGAAATACTGCCAATTTCGTTTTTCACTATTTCAAAGCTATCTGTTAATATGGGCCAGAACGGGGAGTTAGTTTATAACATCTTATAAACATAACTGACCCCAGGAGCAAAATAGGTAAATAAAGTTTAGTATGGCTGAACTCAGAATGTTAAAATGCATCTTTTAGTGAGGGCGATTTTTACATTCTGTGTTTGAAAATACCACTTTTAGAAAGTAGGTATTTTCTTGCCTAACCATCCAGTGTGCCTCTGCTAGGTTTGTGTATTGCATGTCTGGCTTTTGGGTGACAGGGGGCTGGAGAGGGCTGTGACTCCAAAAGCCTGATGAGTCAGGGCTGGGCAGAATAGGCTGGGTCTGCATTTGGAGTGGTGGGAGGAGTAGCATCTTCACCTTAATAGGGCTGTGCCTGCCTTCCACAATGACGGCTCCACCCCCCTGTGGTGTGTCTGAAGCCAGGGTCCCCACTGACAAAGGAGGTTGTTGTGCACTTGCAAAGTGCCCCACAGAACTGGTTTTGGTTAGGTACAGGCACTCTCCGCCTTCAGAGAACAAAGGATTTTGGTGTATAAAAAGAGGGGCCCAGACCCCAGACCTTTAGATCAAGTCTGGGAATCTAGCAAAACCTTTGCCAAGGAGAAGCTGAGGAGGAATACTGCCCCTGTGCTGTTTGCTGTCTGGGGTTGACCTGCAGTGGCTGCTTGCTGCCAAGGAAAGGAGAAAAGGACTTTGCGGCTTGCTTTGTCATCTTGAGGAAGATCTCCAAGGGCTTGAAACTGAGCTTGCCTTCTGTTCTGAAGTCTCAGGGACACAAAGACTTCACCACCAACTCCCCTGAATTTCCTTGCTGGGAATTCCAACCTGCAAAGAGGTGCCTGCTGCTGTTTAGGACCTCTGGAGACTGTCGCTGGGAGCTGGGAAATCAACGCAACACTGAACAAGTGTGTCGCATCCGCACTGATTTCCCGACGCATTGCCGAAGAAACCGTCACAGTGCCTGCCGCGGCTCGAGAAATTGCCATTGCCGCACTGATCTCGATGCAAGCCTGCTGTGCGGCTGCATAAAGACACGCATCGCACCGGATTGACGCATCGCATCGAGGCGCCAAAGACTGTTGCATTGCTCGGGGTCCGCAGGAAGGATCAGATGCATCAACTCCCCACACAGTAAGGAACTGACGCATCACCTCTGCTGCGCGGCAGTAAGGAACAGATGCATCCCCTCCCCTGAGTGTAAGGAACATTCGCATCGCCTTCTCTGCAGCCATTTTGTTTGCTTTGTGTGTCGCATCTAAGGTACTTATGAGAAAAGTGTTGCATTTACAACTTGCACTGAACTGAACTATTTCTACCATTTGAAAGTCTTATTTTTAATACTGTATTGTGGATTTTTGTTGTTTGGTCTTGATTTGGATTAGATAAAGATTACTTATTTTTCTAAACTGGTGTGGTGTCCATCTGTAGTATTTTCACTGTAATACTGTATGTGTTCACAAATGCTTTACACACTGCCTCTGAGATAAGCCTTTCTGCTTGTGACAAGCTACCAAGGGGGTGAGCAGGGGTTATTTTAGGAGTGTATCCCCCTTACCCTGACTAGAAGCAAGGGCCACTATTTGGACAAAGGTACCTACCTCTGCCAATTGGAGACCCCCATTTCTAACAATGGGTAAGTGAGTGGGGTAAGAGTGCCTCTATGGGTGAGTGAATGAGTGTATCAGTACCTGTATGAGAGACTGATTAGCTATATAGGCAGACTGTGTGGGTGTATGAGTGGCTGGGGGAGTGAGTGAATGTGTTTGTAGCTGTATCAGTGAGTGATTGGGTGTGTCAGAGGTTACATCGGAGTGTGACTGGGTGTGTCAGTGATTATGTGGCTGACTGAGTGGATGTATGAGTAACTGTATGGGTAAGTGTGTATATGAGCTAGTAGCTGTATAAGTGAACGAATGGGTGTGTGAGAATCCGTGTAGGTAAGTGAATGCATGTGGTAGCACATGTTGGTAAGTGACCTAGGGGGATATTCGCAAGGACTTACCTCTGATTTATCACCACCTTAACGCATCAAAAGTGGAGATAGATTTAACACCCCATCCACAAGCTGGTGCAAACTGCAGACAACGCTAGTATTCCCGCGATAACTGCCCCAAAATGTATCTCCACGGTGGACACCACCAACTAACCCTAATGAGATGCAGAGTAGGCGTTCCCGTGCACAAAAACACAAAAAAACCACAACACTACTTTCACAACGAACTTCCAGATCCGCGATGCGAGTCAAAACCACGCGATAAGCTGCGGTAGCAGCAGGTATTTAACACCTGCCTCCTGCAGGAGTAAAGCCGGACGATTACCTACAGTAGGCAATGAAGCCCCGCACACAGCCACACCCGAAGAACAAACGATGCCATGGAGCTACTCATCATGCAGCTCGGAGCCCCAACAGGGCCACAACACCCACCACCACCACCCCCAGGACCGCCACCACCCCCAGGACCCGGCCCCCCCGGACCACCATGGAGGCAGCGCAGAGTAAGACAGTGGATCTACCAAAAACGCACCAGTCTCACAGACCTAATGCCCGAGGAAGTCATTGCCCACTACAGGCTCAAAAGGACAACCATCATCCGCATCATGACCCACATCGGCTACAGGTTGATGGTCCCAACACAGCGGAGGGCCAACATCCCTCCGCAGACAAAGCTGCTGGCTGTGCTGCACCTGTTGGCCTCTGGTACCTTCCAACCAACAACTGCCAGAGTCAGAGGAGACTCACAGCCAGCCTTATCAAAGTTCATCACACCTGCCCTGGATGCCATCCTCAGCTTCATACCCCAGTACCTTCACTTTCCCCACACTGCACAGGAACAGCAGGAGACAAAGCAAGGCTTCTAAGCCATAGCTGGATTCCCGGCCGTGTTGGGGGCAATAGACTGCACACATGTCCCACTTGTGCCCCCTGCAGATACTGCACACCACTACCTCAACAGAAAGCACACACATTCAATCAATGTGCAGGCAATAGTGGACCACCGGGGAATGTTCACCAATGTCGTCGCAAACTACCCTGGCAGTGTGCACGATTGCTACATCTTCCGACAGTCCATCATCAACCAGCGCTTCCAGGACGGCACATATGGAACAGGACTGCTCGTTGGTAAGTGCCAAATCAACACACCACATACCTCAAAGCCACCATCACATAACGCACAACTGTGGGAATGCACAGGTGACCAAACCACAGACAACATGTCAATCAATATGCCCACCTACCAGACATGACAACACTACTCCATGGTGATCCTGGGACACCCCTACACACAATACAGCTATATCATGGCACCACAGCCACACAACAGCTGAACATGTGTAGATGCGGAATGTAGCCATGTGCAAAAGATGCAAGTGAACCGTGAATGGGAATGAACACAACGACAAGTGATGCTTGGATGTGCAGGACAGACATGGGTATGCATACTACAGATATGTCCATGCAGACCACAACTGCTGGTGACTGGAGAGTAGTGAACAGTGAACATAACCATGTCACCCCAGGCCATGGGTCAGATAGCAGAAATGTCACTCGCTGCGCCGCCCCCGTGTGCGTGAGGGTAGTGGGTTGGCCCTGCGTATGCCAGGGCTGCGCAGGGGTGTGGACAAAAACCCAGTGGTGCAGATCATGGTTCTCTCCCGGAAAGGCCAACATCACGGACAGGGCGGCGCCTCGCAGTCCGCCACAAGGCCGACGCCGTAAGCAGCCGTGCCTGCGAGCCTGTGCGCCTGCTGCACCCCAGCACGCTGATACCTAGACCAGGCCTGCCCACCCCAGCGCCCCAAGGTCACACTTCTCACCTGCTGACAATGTCGTGTGTAAAAGGGGGCCCACCACGTGCCGGGACAAGCTCCAAGCCCCATTCCCGTGACCTCTGCACCCTCCGCAGACCATCGCTGGCACCCACAATGCTGGCCCACATCACTCCTTTCTCATTGACATACTCCACTAGCGTCCTCTTCGTACCAGTAGGTCCCACATGTGGAACTGTGTCCTAAGTCCTGAATGGCAGTGACCCCAAGTCCGTGGCAGTGGCCACAGCACCAGACTCCCTTTGATCAGTGAGGCATAATTCCATATCGCAGGCCTGCGACACGTGGTGCCACTAACCCTGTCCAACAGAAGCCTGCGACACGTAGTGTGACTAACCCTGTTCAACGCAAGCCTGAGACACGTGGTGCCACTAACCCTGTGCACCGTGAGTGATCGCCAGCCTCCGGTGGAACATTGTTGGTGTCTGAGCCTGTGGCCTGGGGGTTGTCATCAGCAACGGGCAGGTACAGACTTGGTGTCTGGCATGATTCTGTGGCATTCATATCCGCCATGTTGCTGGACACAGCTGGCATGCACCCTCTGCATCATGCCCTGGGTGTAGACCTCCCATTCTGCCCTGTAACACTACGCAGAAGGCACCTATGACACATACAAGACCCTGCTCTGCCCTCATGACCCTACCCCAGTCTCCCGCAGATCAGCGTCCCGTGGCGGTGGGCCTGTGTCGGCTGCTGTGCATCCGTTGCCACTAACCCTGTGCGACTCAAGTCATCCCCCCTTGCTGTTCTGATATTGCATTTCTGTGTGCCTGATGACTGTTGGAGTTGTTGGAAGCACCAGCTACTCCCTGAGGGCTGGCTTACACTCACCCCACACACAGCCAGCACAGGCATCACTGGATTAGTGGGCCTGCCATCACATCCTGCCGAACCAAGTATTGACTCTTTTCTCCCTGCACTGTCACAGGTGATCAAGGATATGCACTCTGCCCTTGCATGATGACACCCCTCCGAGACCCGAACACACCCACCCAGAGGCAGTACAATGCGGCCCACATACACACCAGGGGCATCATTAAATGCACATTTGGCGTGTTAAAGTCATGCTTCAGGTGCCCGGACGGCACAAGTGGAAAGCTCCTGTACAGCCCGGACATCATGTGCAAGATGATCGTTGCATGTTGTGTGTTGCACAACATCTGTGTATGCACCAATGCCCCATGGATCCCAGTTCCAGATGTACCGGACGATGATGGGGACGATGGGGCAGGTGGCCCACATCCCACTGCAGCTGCGGCAGGAATGGCCCGTAGGAACACCATCATTGACAATTACTTCTCATGAGCACGTGACAATGTGGCCGTCCCTGGCAATCATAGGACAGTACTAAATGTCCATAAGCACAGCATGTGTAAATAAAACATATTTGCAGGTTACAGGTTGTACTTGTACATTGTCATGTCACAGTTTCCTGCTGTTGCCATGTTGTGCACATTTGCGGCACCAGTTGTGTCCTGTGTTCCATTGTGGAGGTGTTGCTGTTTGCACCGGGATGTTGTCAATGTCGAGGTGCACTTATACTTATGTGCGTATTCTGCACAGTGGGTGATTCGCTCCTGCAGCTCTGATTTGTCTGCCACTGGTCCCTTTCATGTGGTGTGCCTGTCAGTTCTGTGCTTCCACGGTGCTGAGGTGTTGCAGACTTGGCTAACTTGTGCTCTTTGTCGAGTTGTGACCCTTGGACATGGTTTGTCCACAGATGCATCGTTGACATCAGGGGTTGTTTGTGCAGGTGGTTGTGTTCGAGTATGACCAGCTCCTTTCCAGTTGTGGTCCGCACTCAGCCACCTCAGTGTCATGCCGTCTACATTGTCATGATGATTAGACTGCAGCCATGCTACTCGCCATGTGGTGTTTCTTGCACTGTCAGTGTGGCTGACGTATATGCATGTTTGCTGTGTTTAGCATGTGTGCATGTGTTGGTTGTGTGCTTGTTGATGTGTTGAGTGGGTGCCCGTTTGGGCACATGGTGTATGTGGGACTACTTGGTGTTTGTGTGTGTGCTGAAGTGTTCCCGTGGGATCATGGACATGATCCTGAGTCATTGTGGGTGTGCAGTGTGCTCTGCTTAGTTGTGCATGTGTGCCATTGGGCCCATCTCCCCCGTCCATCCACTCCCTGGTCGGTGCGCACCCTGTTGATGTGGTGTCGGGTCATGTTGGACAGTGTCCGGATCCCCGACTCCTGTCACCGTGTCCCGACTGGTGACTGTGGCCACCATATTCTCCATGTCATTCAGCTCCTGGTGTTCTGCTGGCCCCCCTCCTCCGGGGTGCGTTGCTGCTTTCGTGTTGGCAGCGAGTTTATGCTTGGTTTTGCCATTCACATCAGTACAGGGCCTTCCATTGTCCTCCTCTGCTATGCGACGGTATTCACATGGGCCGAGGTGGTGTGCCATCTTTGCCTCTTTGTTGACAATGACACGTTGGAGGTGACATACAGTGGTGGTGGTGTTCTGGCTCATCCGTGGCAATAATCGAGTTTTCCTGGTGAATGTACCCCGTCTTCCTCTTCCTCTTCTCATTGGCCTTCCACGGGCCATGTATTCCTGGGTGTTCCTCCGTGGGGGTTGCATCCGTGGTACTCCGCATTTGATGTCGTTTTTTAGTGGCATTTTCTGTATGTTGTGCTTGTGCTTTTTCCCGCATTACGCGTGGGTATTGCTGGCCTCTCGCTGGTTGTCACTGTTTTCTTATCGCGTTTGGGCACATTGCATGTTTTTTCATGTTGAGGTTTGTGTTTTTATCTCCTTCGAGGTGGTTGTATCGCGGACATTGGCCGCATTTTTGGCAGACTATCGCATGGTACCGCCGTGTTGTGAATTCCACGTTGACACGGGGTTATATTCCCGCGATAGGCTGCGATGTGTAAAGTTGCGTTAACATTTTTTGGAGATGTTTAGCACACGTCCCTGTGAATATACCCCTTGGTGTGTTATTGACTGTCGGTGAATGAGTGGGTGAGTGAGTGGCTGAATAGGGGAGGGACTTGAAATTGGGTGGCTTTATCAGTGTGTGTCTGGATATCTCAGTGGCGTTGTAAAACTTCACCTTGGTGTACACCTTGACAATGTTAGGTTGTAGAACTACACAGAAAGGAGTAATTAGGTAATTACTTTACTCTAATAGATGGTGTCATCCATTGGTTTAAAAAAAAAGACCATAATTATAAGTTAGTATTACTTTTTGCAAAATTTCATGATAAGCTTTTAGTGTCTGCAGTGTATAGGTTCATACTATAGAGCAAACAGTAGACATTTCTCATACTGTAATAGTATTTCAAATTGTAGTAAAGCATTTCCTTTCCCCTTTTTGACTGTTCTCAGCTTTTGTACGTGTACACCAGAATTAATGTATTGTATAAAGTGTTATCCCTAAACAGTGGAGGAAAAAAACAATTATGTAGATTGTAAAAAAACCTTTTCTCATTTGTGCACCTGTTGTCTTTCTTTTCTAAGTTAAACGTTGGTGCCTTTTTCATCAGTGGCCAATAAAATGGCATCTGGTGACAGTGAAGGTCAGTTGCCACACCCTGGCAAAGCAGCAAATAATTGCATGGGAGTTTTTCACCATCCACTCCAGCCAAAACAAAGTGGTGGCAAAGTATATCAAGTGCCTTTAGGCATCAATACCCTCTCCAGGGGTACATCAAATAAATATTTGTGTGGCACCACAAGTATTTTGACACACCTAAAGATGTATTACTCCAACCACTGTTGAGAAAGAAAAGGAACATAAATATAAGTTAATATTATATTTACAACATTTCAGAAACAAAACAGTACACACTGCTTATTCTGTAACAGTATAACACGTTATAGTAAAACATTTAATTTTCCCTTTTTTTATTGTTCTCAGCTTCATACTTGTACACCATAAACAATGTACTGTATAAAGATTCATCCGTGAAAAGTGGGAAAGAAACAATTGCATAGATTATAGAAACAAACCAAAACTGCAAAGGATATCACTACAAATAAGTAACATTATGCATTACACTCACTACAATTAATTAATCAGTTGTTTTATTTACAGTTACAGCACTAATCTAAACAAACATATGCTAAAGGTAACTCTTTAAATATTATAACTGGTACAATAAACTGCTAATAGATATAAAGTAAGTTTGAATTTGGGAGATCCTTTCGAAAATATCACCCCAGGTACACCAAATAAAGTCTTAAGCACTGATGATCCACGTGAAAGAAATGCTGTACACCACTTTTTTAATCAGAAATCTTCCCTAGAACTTTGGTTGAAGGAAGAAGGGGTAAGAATTTGGAAGTTTGAAAGGCAGTTTTTGTTTGATTTTAATGTTGGTTTCATTGAATTCCATCCAACCAGTTTCACTCTTTAAATAAACAGTATGGTGTCTAGATGTTACATTAAGTCCTTCATGAAAGATGACAGCCATAGTAATATGAGTTCGGCCAGAAATGTATATTTTTCCTGTTTGAAGTTTGTAATTTCAGTTTCGAATTTAGATTAATCTGCTTTGCATTGTTGTAGCATTCATATAAGGTATTTTCCACTTCTTTATATATGCAATGCAGACGTTAAATCTTATCTGCAATTTGGCCAGGTCATGTTTTGGTTAGCCATTTTGAGCAATCCGTCAAAAGACACAGTTTTGGAATCCAGTGGTTTTGAGTACAGAAATCATTCACAATTTATTTTAGTGGTAGACGTAAAAGTACAATCGTCAGTCATGGTTCCATGTATAACTCAGTCCGAGTCATCTATATTTATTTCTTCTAAAACTCCAAGGATGAACATTACAAATTCCTGTGTATCTTGTTGAGTGTTCTCAGTAAATAGTACTGATCCACTACATGAATCTACTAGATCTCGAATGCCTTAAGCACAATGCATTACAGTCCTCTCACTATGTAAACTTTGCAGCAAACCACCGAGTGCAGAGCAGGATCTCTTCTGTGGTTTCTGTTCATTGTATTTATAAGATGTGCTAAATGAAACAGTACATTGAGAACAATATTCACATAGCAGTTGACACCAGAAGTGTTTGACAACTGGTAACCTGCAATACCTCCCTCATTCACCAGTTATCTCTTCTTAACACCTTCCTTGTTCTCCTACTTTTCAGCAACATCCGTAGATTATTTTGTGAGCTTCCATTTTAGACAGAATATTTGTTTTTCATAAATGGATACTGGCCTAAATGAAGAGCGTAACCGATTTTGCTCTCTGACTGAACTTGCATCAGCACTAACTTTCCTGTCATCAAAATCAACCCAAAATAATGTTCTTTCTCAAGACAATGCAACATATGACATACCTTCTTTAAATAAAGTACTACCAATAATAATAAAAGCTTTATTTCTGCTAAACATACAACAGGAAGTTTTACATTGTAAAGCCTCCTAACTAAATTTCACATTTTTGAGTGATGAACAGCTAACATTCTAATGTGATGAAAGGTGCTTTGGCACACTTTCTTTGATAGACATGCCAGTGAATGTCCCTGTAAATTAGAATACTTCCTTATTTTTCACTCCTACGCGGAACTCCATGAAGTCCCAAAAAAACTCTGCCGTGCTACGCGGACCTCCACAAGTGACAGAGTGCATTAGATAAATTCAGTTTGCTGTGATTTTAAGTGCTGGGTGTTTGTCCGCACTAAGCAATCATCGGGAAGGCAACATGCACATCGCAAGCGGGCACTGCTTCCTTTTAACCTCTCAAGTAGATTTTTAACTCGAGCAGCAGCTTTCTCAACGCGAATGGATGGTTTCTCAACCTTTATCGGTCGTGAGCATACAGGACCACTCGCAATGACAAATCCAACCGTCCGCGTTGAGAAATTTCACTGGGAAGTTGATTTTCCATGATTGCGCTCGCCAACTTGACGTTGACGATCGCGAACGAGACAAAATATCACCGGGAGGTGGAATTTTCTCGCTCGCCAACTTGATGTTGACGACCGCAAGCGAGGAAAAAACTGGAGTTTTTCGAAACTCTGCGAGCTTCATGTAACACGGAGTGCGGATAACTCCGCAAACTCCGCGAGCGGAGTGGAGTTCACCGCCCAGGGCAAGCTTTGCAAAATCCCTATTTTTGTTTTAGACTTGGGCATGGAAACATACGTAGGAAAGTTCTCAGTATATCAATTGATTTCTGCCCCACACTGCAAATACTGCTACAGTTTCATTTGTGTACAGGGGCCGGTCTACGCCTTCCTTGTACCTCTTCGGTGATCACTTCTTCAACATTTCTAGGGACCATCTCCTCTTTTGTAATGGGAGTATCATCCTTCACCTCATAACATCGACCAGTTGTTTCAACTGCATGCACTAATGTGTTCTCTGGGAAGTAGCTTTATGCAGTAAAGAAAGGCTCAGTACTGGAAGTATGCTTTCTTTGACCACTAAAATGTTTGCAAAAATTACTTCTATTCACAAGTCTTTTCTTTTTGCTTCTTCTCCTCATAGGCAACACTGTTTTATCCAGTGTTCTCTTTCTGCTCCGAACCAAAATAAATAGTTTCCTCTTAAGTGCAAATGCCTTATCAATTACAGCCTAAACATGTTCCTTTTGTTTGACGGCTTCTGTTCTCTTTTTATAGTGGTTCATAGTGCGTATGAGGTACTGAATTATCCAACTGCAAAACATTCTCTTATTTCCTTAAACTGCTTCTGTCTTCTTGTTAAACTATTTGCTTTCTTATATGATTTGTCCTAATGTCACTTCTTTTTGTCCTTTCTTATGTAAATGGAAACCTCACTTTTTCTTTTCTTACATTTGCTTACTTTGCCGTTTTTCACATACTATATTAAATAACTTTTTAGATTTCTTCCTAGCAGCCCTTTTCTCTTTAACCACATTTGCACATTCTCTGCCTTTTGTTTCTCTTTTGTAAGTAGGTAGTATCCTTTCCCCTGTTTCTTTCTTCTTTCTGGTTTTTAAGCATTTTAACTGACTGCTTTTATGTATAAATGGATGTCTGAAATCAAAAAACAAATGAAAATATTTGGTTTTTCATGATATAGTATTACATTATATATCAAACACATTTATGTTCTAAAAGAAACATTCACTTCACTATGTTATACACACACTAATTGTGTTACATTTCATTTTTAAATCACAGTGTGCCTGCTTCTGTTACTGTATACATGAGTGTGTGACTGAGTGTATCACTGTATGCATCAGTGTGTGCTTGGGTGTATCACTATATGCATAAGAGTGTGCCAGGGTATCTCAGCACACACATTAGTATGTGACTGGGTGTGTCAGTATATGCATGAGTATATGTGTGTTTTAGTGTTTGCATCAGTGGGTTTCTGGGTGTCTTTGTGTATGGATCAGTGTGTGACTGGGTGTGTTATATGTGCATCAGTGTATGCCTGGCTGTGTCAGTGTATGCATTAGTGTGTACCTGGGTGTCTTAGTGTACAGATCAGTGAGTGGATGTGTTTGTGTGTGCCTGGGTGTGTCAGTCTACGCGTTACTGTATGTGTATCTGTGTCACTATATACATCAGAGTGTGCCTGGGTGTGTTAGTGTATGCATTAAGTTGGTGCTAGGGTGTATTAGGTGTATTATGAGTTAGTAGGTGTCTGGGTGTGTGTGTGTATAAGTGTGTGCCTGGGTGATTTAGTGTATGCATGAGTGAGTGCCTGGGTGTACCAGTGTATGCATGAGTGTGGCCTGGGTGTCCTATTATATGGGTCAGTGTGTGACTAGTTAGTGTGTGGTGTTATATAAATTCTATAGCGCAACGGTTACCCGGGGGTGTCCTGGCCCTGGCTACTACCCTCTGAGCACAGATTATTATGGAGATACTACACATTAAAAAGCCAGGGTTTTAGTCCTTTCATGAATGCCAAAAGGTCAGTGGCATTCCTAAGATGGCAGGGAAGGTCATTCCATGCCTTTGCTGTGCAAGTGATGAAGTTTCTCCCTCTCCACGTAGCTTTTTTGATGGGGGGTACTGTCACCAGCTTAGCTCCTAGTGAGCGCAGGGTTCTTTTAGGGGTATACCATTGAAAAAGCCGTTTCAGGTAGCTGGTCCTAGTCCTTGTGGGCCTTGAAAACAGTGCATCAAAATTTAAAGCGCACCCATTTTCTGACTGGTAGCCAATGTTATCTTTTGATTTCCTTGGAAACCGAGACGGAATTTGCAGTTTATTTACATATCATTCTTGAATATTTAAGTAGATGTCATTGCAGTAATCCAACCTTGATAAGAGATGTACCAATAGTATGTTGACTGTCCTCCGGCAGGAACGACATTATTTTTTTAATCATTCTGAGAGAGTGAAAGGTGACTGAGGCAATGGCATTTATCTGATCACCAAAGTTTAGTTTGTCATCCACTATGACTCCTAGGTTTTTAGGTTTCCTAGTGGGTTTAGGAAGAGTGTCCAATCCTTCCGTCCACCAGTTGGGGGTCCAAAAGTTGGCATTGTTTCCAAACATGATGCTCCCAGTTTTGCCTGAGTTAAGCTTTAGGCAATTCTGTGTCACCCAAGTCTTAATTGCTTCCATGCAGTCGTGGAACCTCTTACTCTTTCCAGACTCCTGCCCTGGCAGCAGAGACACAACAATTTGCATGTCATCCGCATAGGAGGTAAGACAAAAAGCAAAGGATCTAATCAAGGGGGCCAAGGACGACACGTAAATATTTAAAAAAGTAGGGCTAAGGTATGACCCCTGCGGCACTTTACAAGGTAGGGAAAAAGGTTTGGAGTAAAATTCATCCAAAGACACAATTTGTGTTCTATCAATTAGAAAAGCTTTTAGTAACATCCATGCTTTGCCCTGGACCCCACATGCCGACAAAAGATCCACCAGTAAGTCATGATGGACCGTGTCGAAGGCCGCAGAGAGATCCAACATAATTAGTGCTGCCTTACCTCCCTGGTCCAGGGCTTCCCTAATTTATTCTGTAGATTTTATAAGGGCTGACTCTGTACTATGTACTCCTCTGAATTCATATTGAGTAGGATCTACAGTCTGATTTTCATGAATAAAGGCACTAAGCTGGGAGTTAATTGCTTTTTCTACCAATTTTGCGAGCAGTGGAAGGCGAGAAATTGGCCAAAAATTGTTGGGAGACTTAGGATCTAAATTGTGTTTTTTCAGCAGTGCAAATATTGAGGCTAATTTCCAGGTTTTGGGAAGGTGCCCTGATTCAAACATAGCATTAAACAAGGAGGTAAGGGATGTGGCAATAGTTTCCGGGGCTAATTTAACCACCGAGACTGGGCAGGGGTCATAGGGAGTGTGTGCATCAGAGTATACCTGTATGTGTCAGTGTATGTATTAGGGTATGTGTGGCTGTGTCACTATATGCATCTTAGTGTATCTGGGTGTGTTATTGTATGCATAAGTGTGTACCGGGGTGTTTCAGTGTATGCATCAGTGTGTGCCTGGAAGTGTCAGTGTATGCATAATTGTCTTCATGGATGTGGAACTGTATACATCAGTGTGTGCCTGGGTTTGTTAGTGTATGCATGACTGTGTGCTTCAGTGTGTGCATTAGCTTCTGCATGGGTGTGGTACTATAAGCATTAGAGTGTGTCTGGGTGTGTCAGTGTAAATGTAAATGTAAATGTATGTGTCTTGTAAAGCGCACTGCTGCCCTGAGGCGTCCTGGCGCTGTAGACCGCTGGGGAACCCATCCTGGCTATCCCTGTGAGATGGTCCCTCCTGGGTATCTCCAAGGTGAAACCAGGCATCCCCGGCGAATGTGGGGGGCCGTTGTGGAGATGAGACAAGCTAATGCCCAGAGTTGCCGAGTGTGATCCCTGGTTAGAGTAGGCACCGAAGCGAGAATTATCGAGTCCGCTGGCCCTGGTCCACGACCCTGCCGCGTCGGGGATTGAACCCTGGTCCCGGGCCGTCCTCTGCTTCTGGGTCTGCTTCCTCTAACCAGTGAGCCACACCTCTCCAGTGTATGCATCAGTGTACATCTACCTACAGCCTACATTAGAGGTCATTTATATGTAGAAAAACAAAAGTGTAAGTCTTGGCAAGGAGTTTAAAATGCCTACTCGACTAGGCAGTAAAGCAACACACACAGACTGTGCAGTACCGGGCCCGACACATGTTTAAAGGGCTACTTGTCTAGATAGGTGACTTAGAAAGTCCCTACTTCAGTATGAACCTAAAAAAAGTGCATCAGTACCTCTCTGGATGTATCAATGGATGTGTAAGTAACTATGTCGCTGTATAATTAGCTGTCAGTAACTCTATGGGTCTGCATATGTGTATGTAACTGGCTGTACATATTACTTACTGGCTACATTTCTGAGAGTTGGGTATATAACTGCGTGTGCTACTGAATGTGTTTCTACTGGATACATAAGTGCTGTATGGACATGCGACTGACTGTGTCATTGTCTCCGTCTCTGACTTGGTGGGTGAGTGCGTCTATTGTTTTGTAAATACTTATGGGACTTGCAGTATGGGTGGAATGTATAAATAGGCATATGGGACTGCAAGTGGACATGTAACTCAGTGAAAGTTAAAAGCACATGTACTACTTTTTAAGCACATAGTGCCCTGTCCTGTGACCTACCTACAGCCTACCTTAGGGATGGCGTATATGTAGTAGAAGTGAAGTTAAAGGCTTAGCAAGCAGTTTTAAATGCCAGATTAACCTCGCAGTAAAACTGCCCACACGGACTCTGCAGTAGTAGGCCCAACACGTTTAAAGGGCTACTTGTCTGAATGGGTAAGTAGGAGTGTCAGCATTTCACAACATGTGTAAATACGTGTATTGGTCCCTCTCCGGGTGTGTGATTGGATGTGAAAGTAACTACTTTTCTGTATGACTGGCTGTCTTACTATCTGTATAGCTCTCTATGTGTATACATGAGTGATTGTATATATTACCTACTGGCTCTGAGTGTTGGGGCTAATTATTGTGTGTGCAAGTAGCTGTTACTGCTGAATGCATACGTGCTCTATGGGCATTTGACTGAATGTCTAAGAGCCTCAAACTCTGTCTGACTAGGTGGGTGAGTGCCTCTATGCTTGTTTAAATAGGCATGTGAGTCACAGTATAGGATGAAGACTGAGAGCCTTATTTATGAAGCCCTTACGCAGCCGTTGAATCACTTTTTGTGACGCTGCGGTGGTGTAAAAAATGTGCCACATTGCAACATATTTACAAAGTGGCACCTCTAGGCAGATGTATCACTTTGTAGACCCCTGCGCTACATTATACCTGCAACAGGTATAATGTATGCAGGGTGGGCATTCCGGCGCACAAAAGGCTTGTAGAAGTGTTGCAGTTAAATCTTTGAGATTTCACTGCAACATTTCTATGGCCTCACTGCTTCAAACCCTTACACCTGCTTAAAGCAGATGTAAGGGTTGACACAGGCCTTTTCACATGGGACTTACCCCATGTGAAATGACACAATGCTAGAACTGCGTCTGTTTCCAGACACACTCCAACAAAACGCCATTTTTGCACCGACAAATACGTCAGTATTCCAGATGTATCTGTCAATCCTTGCAACATGGAGCGCCATATAGTAGATAAGGCGCATCCATGGTGTCGCAAGGAGCGCGCACCGAAAAGTGTTGCATCACTGTTTTACCGCAGCGATGCAACACTTTTCATAAATGAGGCCCTGAATGTATAACTGGGAATATGGACGTGCAAGTGTACATGTGACTCACTGAGACTTCAAACTACATGTCTTACATTATAAGCACCTTTTACCCTGCCCTTTCACCTACATCCACCCTCTCTTAGAGGTAACTTATATGTAGTAGAAGGAACATTTAATGCTTTGTAAGCAGATTAAAATGTCAACTCAACCTAGCAGTCAGGCTGCATACACAGGCTCTGTAGTTGCAGGCAGCCCACATGTTTAAAGGTCTACTAGTCTGGAAGAGTGACTAGAAGTATCACTACTTCAGTACACATCTAAATAAGTGTATCAGTCCCTCTTTGGAGGATGTGTCATTGGATGTAAAAGGAACTAAGTCACAATCTCTTTATATCGATTTAAGTGGCTGTATATATTACTTACTGCCTCTATTACTGATTGTTGGGTTTTATATATTAGAATGCAACTGCCTCTGTTACTGCTGCATACATAAGTGATGTATGGGTATGTTACTGAATATTTACATGCCTCTGTTTCTCTCTTACAGGCAAGGTGAGTAACTCTGCTTTTGGAAATATGTTTATCACTTGCAGTATGGGTGAAAACTGCATAGTTAACTATACCTAGGGGTCTCAAACTACACATGTGGGTCAAGAAGACTTTAAAGTGCAAGTCTAACCTTCAAAGCATACACCACCCTGCCCTATGACTTACCCACACCCTACCTGAGAGGTAACTAGTACATAGTAAAACAGAAGATTTAAGCTGAGCAAGGAGTTGTTAATGACAACTCGACCATGTAGTAAAACAGCACACACACTTCACAGTTCCAAGACAACACATGATTAAAGGACCACTCACACACCTACTCTTGGACCCAGACAGACATCACATACTCACTCACATGCCGATAAAGACACACACATTCAAAACACCCACTCACCGATTCCTTCACACACTTACAATACTTTTGCATATATGATACACACTTATATTACCTTCATCTATGTACATACCTTTAAATCATTTTTTTAAACTACATTGCAATTTACACGCTTATACATTTAGTTGGTTGATCAGGTTTATTATGTTGTTCAGTTGTTTTTTTATGCTGTCAGTTAGACTACAGGCTCAGTATTAATATAAAAACTAAGCTTGCAAATGGCACACCACTCTCATACAAAGCAACCATTAATGGAAACCGTTTCAACTTTGCTCTCGATGATACTGTCGAAGATAGCAAATCAAAACGTCCCTTTCATATTTTGCTTTTCTTAACTCACTTCTCAATGGTCAATGTTTCTTAACTCTTTCTTGCACTTCAGTGAAGAAGCACAGTCTTGTAGTGTTTTTAGATGTATTTGCAAATTCATGGTGACCCTCAGTATGGCCCCCGTGTTTCTTCACGATGAATTCATGAATACGTACAGGAGTCCCAACACATATTTAACTTTGTACTCTTCCTACTTTGCAATTCCTTGGATTTTATTACATACATGTGAATAAGAAAATAAACCCTCCTTTATAAATAATGAGTGTAAACCACTGCAATTTTAAAAAACAGACTACAGTTCATTTAATGCCCTTCCACCCCACACTCTCGTAGCACAGTTTCCATAGCTACCCCCTTTAGAACATCCTCATGAGCCAATAGGTCATAAGTTCACAACACATTTTAGAAGCAACACATTACTTTCCAACTCAACTGCAACAGATGTGGTTGACTTTTTAAATTACAAGCATGTCCAAGATTGCATTGCATTTTTAATTTTTACCAGAGCCATTCACAGATCTACTTGCTTTTTCTTAAAAATGCCTACCTAATTTTGACTGCCTGCATATTTACACAATCAAATCAAATATGTTCTTTTTTAAAACAGGTCCTGTCCTCCATTTTAACCGCCTTTCATTTTGAAGCTGTCTTATTCTGCTGCAGTCTTCTCCTGTCTGCTACTGCTCCTTGCCTTCAAAATGTCTTCACAATTGTGGATGGGTCACAGCTTTGTGTTTTGGGCTAGGGAGTGTGCTAGAAAGAGTGGCATTGACAGAGAGATTGATTTGCCTAATGTGGGCATTACTTGGATTGGACAATGAGGGTTAAAGTGGCATCAATTGCTGCGTTTGGTAAAAATCATTGTGGATTGCCAACACTCTGACTTGATGATTCTACACTGTTGTGGCAATGAACTAGGCACACTTCCTGGAGTAGGACTGGAAATCCTAATGAAGGATACTTTTTCTCAATCAATGGCACTTTTCCCTCAGGCTGCGTTGGTGTTCTCCAACATATGCCAAAGGCAGAAATGGAAGTGGCCAAGCAAATTCTGTCCACAGATAGACAAAGCCAGGAAACATGCCAGTGAAATTATTTCTGCATTCCTCAGAAACCATTACATGGGCTCTATCTACAAAACAACAACTTGTGCTTTGACATGGATGGCATCTATAGAAGTGATGGAGTTCACTTCACAGAGAAAGGCAACACGGTGTTCCTCAAAAACTTGAATGACTGCATCCTGTTTTATGTGCAGTAATCATCTACACACAATATTCACAAAGACTGGTCTAAGAGCTACCCTATTTCCCAAACACTGGTTAATTTTCATTTAAAATGCTTTTTATTAAGGTATTTTTCGAATTAACGAATACCTCACAAAGTCACAAAACAAAAGCAAAGTAAAAGAAATTTTTCCTTTTGTGACACCGTTATTATTTTATCACCAGTTCACACTGAACCCTTAAATTCTACACTATACCATTAAAAATCAACACCAGGTTATTGGAAAAATATATAATTTATTATCCCAATTACACAAAAAGCCTGCTAGTAATTGCATTAATTTAAAAACATTGTACAGCATGAAAATACATAAAAATCATTTATATGATAATAAACATTGGTTAAAAATCACAGCATTAAAAATACACGTTTTTACAGATATCTCATTGATACCAATACTACCCAAAGACAGCAGTTATTCAAGAGTTCAAGTTGTATACAAATGAAGTCTTCAACATGTAATATGCACATTTCACAATTGTATGTTTCTTTATTTTTTTCAACACCTTCTTCAGGACTGTTATCATATTTACTAATTGCTCATTGTAAAGTCATGTATGATATAACACAGATGATGTTAGGTCAATTATTCTCTGTTCAATTTGTCTGAAAATAATCCCAGGGAACCTTAAAAACAGGACAAGTCAAGAGAACTTTGATGCCTCAATCGCCTCCAACATTCAGTATCCTAAAGTTCTAAGTTTTGCTTCTTGGACTTTATTGTTGACGTAGTTTTCAATTAAAAATGAGGTGATTCTTTTCGATAACGGATAGCTACGACCAGCCTTTTTCAATTAGACGGTCCGCAAGTCCTCGTAAAAATCTTTTTCAGCCTCGTAGGGGTTCTGGATAGAGTAGTACAAAAGCAGACTTCAATAGATACCACCACATTAATAAATCATAACTACATAAGTGACTCTGTGCATCTGACTGGGTGTTTTAGTATTTGAATGGATCTTTGAGTGACTGCCTGAGTCTCTGAGTGAGTGTGTGCACGTGTGCATGAGTCTCTGAGCGAGTCTGTGAGTGACTCATGAGTCTCTGAGTTGGTGTGTGACTCTCTCAGTGGGTCTGTGAGTGAGTCATTAATCTCTGAATAGATCAGTAAAGGAGTGCATGAGTCTCTGAGTAGGTCTGTGAGTGCATGAGTCTCTCAGTGGGTGTGTGAGTGGGTTCATGAATGTCTGAGTGGGTCTCTCCATGAGTGCGAGTCTCAGACTGGGTCTATGAGTGAGTGCATGTGTCTCTGAGTGGGATTGTGAGTGATTGCATGAGTTCTCAGTGGGTTTGTGAGTGGGTGTGTGAGGGGGTCTGTGAGTGAGTACAAGAGTCTCTGACTGGGTCTGTGAGTGAGTGCATGAGTCTCTCAGTGGGTGTGTAAATGGGTGCATGAGTAAGTGGGTCTGTGAGTAGATGCGTAAGTGTCAGAGGGGTCTGTGAGGGAGCACATGAGTGTTTCAGTGGGTTTTATGTGAGTGTCAGTATCAGAGAGGGTCTGTGAGTGGGTCTGTGTGTGTCTGAGTAGGACTGTGAGAGGGTTCTTGAGTATCTGAGTGGGTCTATGAATGGATGGGTGAGTGTCTGCATGGGTCTGTGAATGAGTGCAATGAGTGTCTGAGTGGGTCTGTGAGTGGGTACATGAGTGTCTGAGTGGGTCTGTGAGTGGTTGCATGAGTCTCTGAGTGGGTCTTTGAGTGGATGTAACAGTGTGAATCAGTCTCTGAGTAAATACATTGGTGTCTGAGTGTATTTCTTTTTATTTCAGCGATATTCAAGAATTTGTCACAACATTACACAGGCCGGTGCTGAGCATTGCGATGCATTCACAAATATTGCATGTGGAAACAAAACATTTTTCAATGTGTTTTACACATACACCCCCATATGTACTTCCGTCCAGCGGGTTGGGCTGTAATCACATTCAAAATCCCTATGATATTAACATGGGAGATACTTAATTTGTGGCCCCTTCCCCTTTATCTGGGCTACCGCTTGATAGATTAACCCAAAACTTTTCTATTTTTTGTTTTTAAATTTAAGGAAGCGGGCCCAGTGGCCTCCTCCTGGGCTGATATCAGCCCCAGGGACACGGGCCAATTCTTTCCTTTTTTCAATTTAAAAAAAAGGCAGTGGGCCGCGCAGCTCCATCAGCCCAGGGACCCCATCCCCTGGGGCTTGGTGATTTACAATTGGAGAGGGGGCTGCGCAGCCTACTCCCGGGCCAATTTTGGGCAAGGGAACCCCATCCTCTAGGGCCTGGCCACAGTACTGGGTGCCCGTGCCAGTTCATCCAGTTTCTCATGTTGGTGACCACAGGGGCAGCCTGAAAGGCCCCTGTGGTCCCTGCTGGCTCCCCATGTCCTTCGGGAGCAGACATTGCTTTTGGAAAGAGGGAGCTGCTAATCATGCACATCCCTCTGTCCAAAAGCAATTCTGCTCTGCTTCTAGTAAGCAAGAGCATTTTTTCTGATATTGCTTACTAGAAGTTCAGCAGAGTTTGCTACGGCTTGGAGGGAGCCTGTTCGCTCCCGCCAAGGCATAGCAAACAGCTATGGCCTGGTGAGGGCACCCTGGGACATAACAAGGGCCGGCCATGGGGCGTGGGGGTCTCCAAGGGCAATGTTTGGCTTCAGGAGGGGGGCTGTGCAGCCCCCTTCCTTTGTTTCATTTAGCGACAGGCAGGTGGTGGTCCCCAGGCAGCCGCAACCGTTTACCTTCATTATATTATGTGAGCCCCAGAGAGATGGTGGTCCCTTGAGCTATGGGGGCGCTGTGTGGTCCCCCTCATGTTTCATTGTTAATTACCCAGGGAAGGAGGTGGTCCCCAGGGCTATGGGGCCCATGCCCTGCATTTATTTTGCATAAAGCCATGGGGAGGTGGCAATCGCCGGGGCTGCGGGGGGTCTGCGCTGCCTGCTTGCATTATTGAAATTTAAAACCCTGTGGAAGAGGTGCTTTTTTCTGCCCTCCGTTTTGTCTTTTATACTCGTTTTCTCCATTCAGACAGTCATGCACCCACTCACTGACCCACTTGAACACTCACACCCATTGAGACACTAATGCACTGACTCACACACTTACTTTCAAAGGTGACATGTTACAGTTAGAAATTAACATTAAAGAAATTGTAGAAATTCACTGAAACAACCAAAGGTTACAAGGATGTTATAGTTAGGAAATAGAATTTAAAAAAACCTTAGAATTTTTTTTTTAAAAAAAAGGTTACAAGGAACGTTATAGTTTGGAAATAGAATTAAAATAACTTTATTTTCAATTTTTTATAGCACAAACTCGATCCGAAGGTATCAGAGTGTTTTTACATGAGGATCTGGTGCATTACAAATACTGGTGGGCGGTTACCTCGGCTCCATGGGTGGAGTTTGCGGAATTTTGCATCTCAGTACACCACAAGCAAGTGCAGAGTTTGGCATAAAACTCTGATTTCGTTGCGTAGCAGAGTTTGCACGATGCTTAATCCCCTATTCCGTCCCCTGAACCAATTAATTAGCCTGCAATATTACTACTCCCACGAGTCCACTATGTTTGAGGACATATCATTCTAAGTAAAATCTTGCCCTCCTCTTGCAGAGCCCCACCCTATCTTCCAAACCCCGCCTCTTGCCCAAGTCAACTCCACCTCTTCACCATGAGGCTCCTCCCTTCGTGCTGTAAAGTCTTCATTTGCTTTAAAATCCACGCCTCTCTTCCTCACTTATGTATGTCCCTTCCAACCTACTCCCTTCAGCCTGGCCCCTTTCGGGGGACTGCCCCTTTCTACCCTGGTCCCTCCCCTTTACCCGACGGCATGCCCTTCAGGCTGCAGTGTGTGCTGCCTGGTCCTCCCTAGCTCTGTGGAGCTGCACTTTATCCCATGAGGCAGCATGGCAAAGCGGCGTGCCACTGAGCCCAACCATGATGGCAGCAGTGGCGGGCACTGCAGACATGGGATCCTGTTGGGTGTGGCCTCTGCTGCTTCTGGGGAAGAGGAGATCGACAACCTAGATTAACTGCCCTGCACACAGAGGCTGGAGCGCTGCAGTGCAGCATTCTGTAGGAGGGTTGACAGGCACCCGTATGGAGGTAGGGGTCGAGTGGACTGGTGAAATCTGCATTTATGGTTTTGATAGTGTTTTTCAATACTAAGGCATTATGTGAATACAGTATCAGGGGCAGAGGGGAAGTTTGCAAAATTCCACTGAGGTTTAATGCAACTCTATGGAATTCAGCGTAGTACAACTCCGTGAACTCCACCCACCCTTAATTACAGACAGAAATTCACTGAAAATGTTTACAGTGACGTTATATACAACCACTCACTCATCCATAGTGCCGCTCACACACACCCTCATTCACTCAAACAGCCATTCACACAACTACTCACTCGCCCACACAGCTACTCATGCAACTAGTCACTCACCCATACAGACACTCACATAGCTACACACATACACATACAGCTACTATGCCCCCACTTATTCACCTATACAGCCTCTCACACCCCCACTCACTCATCCATATAGCCTCTTAGCACAGCTACTCACTCACCCAAACAACCACTCACACACCCTCACAACCACTATAGTATACCCAGTCAAACACCATACAATCACTCTTACATCTGCTCATTCACCCATATAGCCACTCATACACCAACTCATTTAACCAACCACCTACTCAAAGAGCAGCTCACTCACCCATACAGCCACTTACACACTAAGTCACCCACTCATACAGCCATTCAGACACCCACTCACTCACCCATACAGTCACTCACACACCCACTCACCCACCCATACAGCCACTCAAATAGCCACTCACTCACCCATACAGTCACTTACACACCCAGTCACTCGCCAATACAGCCACTCACACAGCTACCCACTAACCCACAGATACTCACACACCCACTTTTACACCCATACAGCCACTCAGACACCCACTCACACACATATACACACAGCCACTCACATGATAGATGTTAGAATTAGTATTACTCATTAGTAGTACACCTAGTATACTAATTAAACTTTTGCAGTAACTTAGTATATTTGTTTAACACTCATAAACTCTAAGAAAACACTTACATTCACTGGATGATGCCATCATTGATGTCACTGACCATGTCATGAGTGATGTAATATGTGAGGTCATAAACAGTGCATTGCAGGTACATAAGTTATAGTTAGCTCACGTAACTATAATTGCAGAATTTCTATGGTTTAGTACGAGTGGAATCTGAGCCTAACTATAATGTCCGTGTAACCTTGGGTTGCGAGGTGGTAGTTCCCAGGGTTATTCTTGGCTCCAGGATGAGGGTCACATGGCCCATTTCCTATCACCGGCCTGCCCCGGGGAAGTGGTTGTCCCTTGTGCCGAGAACGGCCCACGAAGGGGGCCACATGGCCCTCTTCTTTTTTGTAAATAAGAAAACCCGGGAGGTGGTGGTCCCCAGGGCTCCGGGTCCGGGTGCCCCACCTACGCATTATATTTTAAGCCCCAGAGAGGTGTTGGTCCCCAGGGCTTAGAAGAAGTCGCAAGGCCCCCTGAAACATTTAATATGTAGCTCAAGGGAGGTGGCGGCCTCAGGGCTCAGGGGGGTCTGCCTGGCCATGGCTTCTTAATATAATTAGCGCCATTGAGGTGGTCGTCCCTGGGACATTTTTGCGCCATTGGAGAGTCCCCATCTCGCCCCGTTAATTTTTTAATAATTCTGGCATGCCCCTGGGACCTGGCCCACCTGGGGGCTAAAATTATATCAAGTGCGGGAGCTCACGCTTGTTTTTATTTTTGTTCACTGAGATATTCATGAATATTTATCGAAAATGGCTGTGAATTTTACAAAAAAGGCTTTTATGACATGGAGAGGTTCCAGAAGGAACCCAAAGACCAAGGCTTGTGGGTCAGGGTATTCCTACCCTGACCCCTTTGTACAAGGCAGCATACATGGAAAAAGCAAAAACGAGGAGAAATAATGCATTTCTCCTCGTTTCGCCAACTCAAGACCAGGGTTTTCCTGGTCTTAATTTTGGAGCTGTCTCCTATGTACGCCAGCCTTGTACATAGGGGGCAGCATCAAAATAAATGGCTGTTGTGGTGGAATGCCCACCACAACACCCACTGCACGCCCCTTTCACAATAACCATAGCGTGAAAGGGGGCCTTATGTACAAGGCAGTGTTAAGCCAGGTTAAGTGGCATAACTCTGCCTTGTACATAAGGCAAGGCCCCTATCGTCATGGGAACATCTCAAAAAGTGACGTTCCCGTGGTGATAGGGGCTTGTACATATGCCCCTTTGTTTGGAAAACTTGGGGAAAATTCATCAAACGATGCCAAAGATATATGCTTTTTCTATCGAAACATCGTCCTAACTATAACTACCTACTGGCAATCACCAGTAGATAATGAATATAGGTAAATGTTTAAAAGGGTCCAATATTTCCATTGAGGGGTGCTGTGACAGCATAAACCATGAGGAAAAAGACAGGGGGGCATATCCACAAGCAACTATAGCCGAGTCAACGGCACTTTATCGCAGCCAAAGTTGCGATAAAAATACCTCCCCATTCACAAGCCGGTGTAAACAGCCCACAGCACCAGTTTACCCACGATAGCACCCGCAAAAAACATCTCCACAGAGGCCCTTCGCAACTATCGCTAATGAGATGCAGAGTGGGCGTTCCCGTGCCAAAAGCCACGACAACATCACACCTCAACATTCTCAACGACCAGACAGAACTGCGATAAAAACACAAAACAGGCAACAAGGCGCGTTAGCACCAGGAAATCTACACCTACTCTGACCTGGTGTAAAGTCGGACGGCAGCCTGCACCACAAAAGTGAGACCAGCCCAGGGCCACATCGGAAGGGCAACAGATGCCATGGAGTCACACATCATGCGGCCCGGACACCCAAGTGGGCCACAACACCCACTGACACCACCCCAGGACCACAACCCACACCTAGAACACCCCCAGACCACCACAGACACAGCGCAGACAAAGACAGCGGACCCCCAGGAAGCATACCAGCCGCACAGACCCAACCTCTGACAATGTCACCGTACACCACAGGCTGAAAGGGACAACCAACCCACGCATCCAGACCATCATCGCCCAACAGGCCTACGGCACCAACACAGCAGACTACCAACATCCCACCCCACACCAAGCTGCTGGCTTGGCTGCACCTGTTGGCCCCCGGCACCCCCAACCAACACCCACCAGAGTTGGAGGAGTCTCACTCCCAGCCACATCCAAGTCCCTCATACCTGTCCTGGACATCACCAATCCCCTGGTACCTCAGTCCCCATACATCCAACACAATGTGCAGGTCACGCTGGAGACCAAGCAAGGATCATACGCCATAGCAGGATGCACGTGCGTGTTGGAGGCAATCCACAGCACACATGTCCCACCTGTACGCCCTGGTGACACAGCACACAATCACCGCAACAGAAAGCACACATCCCATCCCAATGTGCAGGGAACAACAGAACACCGTGGAACCTCCAACAATGTTGCTTCAAATACACAGCCAGTGTGCATGATTCCTCCATCCGCCGACAGTCCATCAGCAACCAGCGTTCCCAGGATGGCACCAAGGGAAATGCACAGCCCCTTGGCAAGTTCCAAATAAACAACCCACTCACCTCAACTCCACAACCATGCAAATCACAACTCTGGCAATGCACAAGTTACAAAATCACAGCCAACATGCACAACAACAAGCCCACCCACCAGACACGACAGAACACCTCATAATGGTTACCTGGCCAAGCCGTGAACAGGACCCGTCAAAGGCATGGCACATCAGCCACACAACAGCCGAATGTGGGGAGAGGTGGCAAACAGGCATGTGTGAAGGATACAGTGGTACCATGATTGGGAAAGTACACATTGCCAAGAGTGGCGGAGATGTGCTGGGCAGACCGCAGTATGCAGCACACACCCATATCCATGGCGACATATACCACTGGTGTATGGAGTGTAGTGGGCAACCATGTCACCACAGCCAGTGGGGGACCTCGCAGAAATCTTGCCTGTTACGCCCCCCCTAAGCGTGACCGGAGTGGGATGGCTCGGCGTACACCACCCCAGCGTAGGGGTGTGAATAAGTAGCACGTAGCCCTGGGCGTGGTCCTCTTCCGTAAAGCCCAATGTCTCTGCCAGGGCGGCACCGCTCACCCCGCCACAAGGCCAATGCCGTCCTCTAGAGCGGAGTTGCGTGCGACGCTGTGCGCCTGTCAGACCACAAACCCGTCAGGCCCGCCCCTGCTCAGCCAGGCCTCACTGATCACATGCCGACACTGGCCAGTGTCAAGGAGGGCCCACCACGTTCCGGCTCAAGCTCCAGGCCGGAGTCCCGCGACCTTGGAAGCCTCCTCAGACCATCACGGCCTCCACGACACGGACCCACTTTAGTCCATTTTCATTGACGTACTCTACTGCCGCCTCAGGCCTACTCCTTGGCCCAGTAGGTCCCATGTGTGAAACTGTGTCCTGAGTCATGAATGGCAGTGACCCCAAATCCGGGCCACCGGCAACAGCACCAGACTCCCTTCGATCAGGGAGGCATTGTTCCATATGGGCTTCTTGCGACACGTGGTGCCACTAACCCTGTTCAATGCCAGCCTGCGACACGTGGTGCCACTAACCCTGTTCAACGCCAGCCGGCGGCACGTGGTGCCACTAACCCTGTTCAACGCCAGCTGGCGACACGTGGTGCCACTAACCCTGTTCATCGCCAGCCGGCGACACGTGGCTGTGGGCCACTGCTGACTGCTGCCTCCGGCCTTCACTGCGGTCCAGTAGGTCACAGACTCTTCATTTTGCAATGGCTGAGAACATATCAGCGTACCGGCATCATTGCAGACAGCATCCCCTCTCAGTCCCGGTGCCACTATGTCTGTACCCCGACAATCATGGACACTCTCTGCTCGAACTTTGGTGACGTCTGAGTCTATAGACTAGGGTGCAGTTTTCATCCTCATGTAGCTGATACCTAATTGGTGGTGGCAAAGAGGCTGTCGCATTCCACTCCTGCATTTGCTGCTTCCAGATCAATCAATCAATCAAAGCCATTTATAAAGCGCACTACTCACCCAGAGGGTCTCAAGGCGCTTGGGGTGGGGGGGGGGTGCCGCTACTGCTCGAACAGCCAGGTCTTGAGCTTCTTCCTGAAGGGGAGGTGGTCTTGGGTCAGGCGCAGGTCGGTCGGGAGGGAGTTCCAGGTCTTGGCGGCCAGGTAGGAGAAGGACCTTCCTCCTGTTGTCGCTCTTCGGATGCGGGGGACGGCGGCGAGGGCGTGGCTGGATGATCGGAGATGGCGTTTGGGAGCGTAGAAGTTGAGGCGGTTGTTGAGGTAGCTCGGGCCATGGTCGTGTAGGGCTTTGTGTGCGTGGGTGAGGAGACGGAAGGTGATTCTCTTGTTGACGGGGAGCCAGTGCAGGTCTCTCAGATGTCCGGAGAGGTGGCTGCTTCGGGGGATGTCGAGGATGAGTCTGGCTGAGGCGTTCTGTACCCGCTGGAGTCTCTTCTGGAGCTTGGCGGTGGTTCCGGCGTAGAGGGCGTTGCCGTAGTCCAGTCGGCTGGTGACAAGGGCCTGGGTGACCGTCTTCCTGGTCTCGGTGGGGATCCACCGGAAGATCTTCCGTAGCATGCGCAGGATGTTGAAACAGGACGAGGAGACGGCGTTGACTTGTCTGGTCATGGAGAGGGAGGAGTCCAGGATGAAGCCCAGGTTTCGTGCGTGGTCTGTCGGTTTGGGTGCGGTGCCCAGGGCGGGGGGCCACCAGGAGTCGTCCCAGGCGGAGGGCGAGGAGCCCAGGATGAGGACTTCCGTCTTGTCTGAGTTCAGTTTCAGGCGGCTGGTCATCATCCACTCGGCTACATCTTTCATCCCTTCGTGGAGGTTGGCTCTGGCGGCGGCGGGGTCGTTGGTCAGGGAGAGGATCAGCTGGGTGTCGTCGGCGTAGGAGATGATGTTGAGGTTGTGTTGGCGTGCGATGGCCGCAAGGGGGCTCATGTAGACGTTGAAGAGGGTGGGGCTGAGTGAGGATCCTTGGGGGACGCCGCAGATGACTTCGGTGGCCTCTGACTTGTACGGTGGTAGGCGGACTCTCTGTGTCCTTCCGTCGAGGAAGGAGATGATCCATTCCAGTGCCTTCTCCTGGATTCCGACGTTGCTGAGGCGCTGTACTAGGGTGCGGTGGCAGACAGTGTCGAATGCCGCGGAGAGGTCTAGGAGGATGAGGGCCGCTGTTTCTCCGTTGTCCAGCAGGGCTCGGATGTCATCGGTGGCAGCGATGAGGGCGGTCTCGGTGCTGTGGTTGGCTCGGAAGCCAGACTGTGAGGGGTCGACGGATCCATTCGTCTCGAGGAAGGCGGCCAGCTGCTTGTTGACGGTCTTCTCGATGACTTTGGCTGGAAACGGGAGGAGCGAGATGGGGCGGTAATTCTTGAGTTCGGTGGGGTTCGCTGTTGGTTTCTTTAGTAGAGCGCTGAGTTCGGCGTGCTTCCAGCTCTCAGGGAAGGTGGCGGTGTCGAAGGAGGTGTTGATGATGTCCCGCAGGTGGGGTGCGATGACAGCGTCGGCCTTGTTGAATACGTGGTGAGGGCAGGGGTCGGTCGGAGATCGGGAGTGGATAGAGTTGATCGTGCGGATGGTGTCTTCTGTGTTGATCGGGGTCCAGGCGCTGAGGGTGGTGGTGGGGGGCATTGGTGCGGTCGTGGGGGGCGTTGTTTGTGGGATGAAGCTGTTGTGTATGTCAGCGATCTTGTTGTGGAAGTAGGAGGCGAGGGAGTTGCAGAGGTCTTGCGATGGGGTGATGTCGTTGTTTCCGGCGTTGGGGTTGGAGAGCTCTTTCACGATGTTGAAGAGTTCCTTGCAGTTGTGTGCGTTGTTGTCCAGCCGGTCCTTGAATGCAGTTTTCTTGGTGGCGTGGATTAGTTGATGGTGCTTCCGGGTGGCGAGCTTGAGGGTGGTCATGTTGTCCGGTGTTGGCTCCCTTCTCCAGGCTTTCTCGAGGGCTCGGCAGTTCTTCTTGGAGCTCTTGAGTTCGTCGGTGAACCATGGGGCCTTCTTGCTGCCGGGTCTGCTGGGCGGGATCCTCAGTGGGGCGAGTTCGTCCGCGCAGGTGCTGATCCACTTCGTGAGGCTGTCGGCGGCCTGGCTAGGGTTCGTTGAGCTGGCTGGAGGGTGCTGGCTCAGGGAAGCGGCGAGCTGGTCGGCTGTGATCTTGTTCCAGCTTCTTCGAGCATCCTGTTGCCGGTGGTGGTGGATCGTGGTTCTTCTGAAGGTGAAGTGGACGCAGCTGTGGTCCGTCCAGTGGAGTCCAGTGGCGTGGCTGAAGGCGATGTCTTTGCTTGATGAGAAGACGGCGTCGAGTGTGTGTCCGGCGAGGTGCATGGGGGTGGACACCAGCTGCTTGAGTCCGAGGTTGGCGAGGTTGTCAAGCAGGGTGGTGGTGTTGCGGTCGTTGTTGTTCTCCAGGTGGAAGTTGATGTCCCCCAGGAGGATGTAGTCAGCGGAGGGGATTGCGTGCGGGCTGATGAAGTCGGCGATGTCTTCGCTGAATGGTGTGCGTGGTCCCGGGGGTCGGTAGATCAGGGTGCCTCTGAGGGTGGTCTTAGGGTCGGTGTGGATCTGGAAGTGTAGGTGTTCGGCGGTAGTCAGGGTGTCGTCGGTGTTGGTCGTGATGCGGATGGTGTTCTTGTGGACGATGGCGATGCCTCCTCCAGTCTGGTTGTTGCGATCTCTCCGGGTGATCTTGTATCCCTCTGGGATGGCGATGGCGATGTCGGGCGCTGAGGAGTCGTTCATCCAGGTTTCCGTGAGGAAGGCAACGTCTGGAGATGTGGTGTCGAGGAGGTTCCAGAGTTCGATGGCGTGTCTGTGGACGGAGCGGGTGTTGAGCAGGATGCACTTGAGGTGGTTGCTGCTGGTGTTCGGCTTGGCGGGTGCTGGTGCGGGGCAGGTCCGGATGCAGGTGAACTTGCAGGCGAGGCAGCTGAAGGGTCCGTGGGTGCGTCTCGGGGTGGCTTGTTAGCATCCCGGGGTTCGGCCGGTGTTGAGTGCGTTGAGGGTGGCGGCGTCGTACGTCTGGCGGGTGGGCTGGGGTCCTCGGGGGCCAGGGGTTCGGGCGCTGGGCGCGGGCCAGGCACGGACGGGCGCAGACGGGCTTACCTTTGGGGCACCTTCAGCTCACAGTCGGCGCGCCCGCTGCGCGTGCACGCTGCGCGTTGGCCACTCTGCCATATGAGGAGAGTGGGGGGGGGGCGGAGCGAGGGAGGGGCAGCTGGGAGGGGGAGCGGGGTGGCGAATGGGGAGGGCGAACGAGGGAAGGGGGCGGGGCCGCAGGGGGGCAGCGGCGGGGAGGTGGCGGGAAACGCGGCCGGGGCTGGGCGAGGGGGGGGGGAGCACAGGGGGCTGGGCAAAACGGTGGGAAAAACGAAAAGGCGGCGAAGCAAGCTGGTGGCAGGGGGCACAGGAGATCCGCAGACCAAGCGGATCCGGCGGTCGGGGCACAACAGAGGGCGCAGGGCACAGCTCAGGGCAGAGGTGGCACCAGGGGACGGGCTCACTCACGGGGAGATAAAATCAAACCTTTTGGCGTCATGCCCTGGAGGACACCTTCCACTGTCCCCCGATACCCTCCGCAACATACACCTCGGACATTGATGGTGACCCACTCAGGTCGCAAGGCCCATTTGACTGCACCATAACTCACCGTCCCGTGGCTGGGTGCCTGTGCCGGCCACTGTGCATCCGGGGCCACTAACTCTGTAATGGTCAGGTCCGGGACCCCTTCTTCTGAGATATTGGATGGCCCCTGGAGTGTTGGCCTTGGGTTCATCAATGCCATTTCTCTGTGGCCCTGCGCTGTAAGCAGCCTCCGGGCCCAACAGCGTCCCACCAGGGCTCACACACCAAATCGAGTCTTGACCGGCCCGGACATGGCATCACCACAGGAGGCACATGCCACCACTGCAAGGACCACCTCCAAAAGCCATCTGCCACAGTCGACACGGTGGTCCTGACAGACTTACGGAGTTGCTCAGACCTGTCGTGGATGCCATCATCGGCCTGATACCCTGCTCAACACTCCAGGCAAGCCATTGTCCGTTACTGATTGAGTTTTGAGCTGTGAAGAGGTTGCGCAGCTATGTCACCTCAGACAGTGTGGGGGCCCTGAGACGTTGATGGGGAAGATGATGCAGGTATGACACACCCCACTGAGTCTGCATCAAGTGTCTGTCGGAGGGACACAATCCGAGACTTTTTCTTCACATGGGCGCACTCATCTCTAGTGTACCATCCCCAGTGCACTGCAACTCATGGACACTTCTGTTTGCATGTTGGCTGTCCTCTGGACTTTCTCCGGCTCCCTCCATGTTGCTCAGCAGTTGACTCTTTTGTGCATGTGTTTTCTGTTTCTGTTGCACTGGTGTCTAATGTTCAAGTGGTTGCCAGCACCAGACATTTACACTCACCCCACACACATCCAGCACAGGAGTCACTGTACATGTGGCCCTGCCAATAAAGGAGCGCATGTGCCCGTAGACAGCTCAACATGATATCTGCTTGTGTCCCTGTGGTCTTGTTGTATGCATGAGGGCCCTGGGCCCGACGCCATTACATTGTGCTGTGTACATCGGATGCAGACGTGTCACCGCAGGCAGCGGGTTTGAGCTTGGACATGTAGCTTTGGGGAGTGGCCAGGGCCATTGTACGCAGAGCCAACATGGGTGTGTGACTGCAATTTGAGCACCCCTGCCCGTGGTTCTGTACTGTGAATGTGAAACTGCATGTGTCTCTATGGCAGTGTGGGTCTCCTTAGTGGGGTGTTGGTGGCCCCTGAAGGGTGATTGACACCTACGTATGTGTCCTGGTTCGCATTCCATGGGTTCGGCCCCCAACCACACCTGTTGGGCCACCTCCTTTTGGCATGCAGGAACATGGCATTGGGGTGCGATGTGTGGGTGGGTGAAGTGTCGTGATCCAGCTGTGGTTGCAGGTGCTTCCTGCTGTGAGGTCTGTTACAGGCTGTGTGTTCTCCTCTGAGTAGCTTGGCTGTCCAGGGGGGTTGCGTGGGAGATCCATGTGCTGTTGTAGGGCGTCGGTGTCGACGGTGTGGTGGTCCTCTCCAGTATCACTGATGTGTTGTATTCTGTGCTCTGTTGAAGGCGTTGTGTGCCGCTCTGCGATGTGAAGGGGAGGTGCATATTGACTTTGCGTTTACATATATGTTGGCGCATTGTGCAGGTTTGCATGCAGACTGTATGGCAATGTACTTTGTGACTGTTTGGGGGTGCTGGATTCTTCTGCGGGACAGTGTACATTTGGTCTACATGACGGATGTGTTGTTGTACGCGTACATTTCCATTTCACAGTTTACGGCTCCGTCAGATGTAGTAGGCATGTTTCTGTGCATGTGCGGAGCCAGTTGCGTCCTCTGATCTGCAGTGCCGGCTAAGCACGTTGTTCCTAGTTGTCGTCAATGTGGGTGTGCTGTTCGTGCTATATGTGTGTGCTGGTCTTGTTTTCCTGCGGTCTGCACCCCGTCCTCCTCTCCCTCTTCTCCTTGGCCTTCCCCAACCCCATTGTTCCTTGCTGGTAGTCTGTGGGGGTTGTGGGGTTCGAGTTGGCGCCTGCGCTGTGTCAGGGTGCATCCATGTTGCTACGCGCTTTGGATTGTTTTTGGTGTACTTTTTCTGTGGTTTCTATGGTGCATTGTTCCTTCAGATGCGTGGGATTTGCAGGCCTGTGGCTGGTTTTTGCTACTTTTTGTACCGCGGTTGGCCTCATCGCATGTGTTTTGCGTTCGCGTATCGCATTTATGCTTCGTGGCATTGATTTTCACGTCGAGATTTAGCAGGTTATCTGGTAACTATCGCGTGCTACCGCCTTGTTGTGAATTCCACGTTGGCACGGGGTTATTTTCCTGCGATAGGCTGCAATATTGAAAGTGGTGTTATGCTACTCTTGCGGTAGTTATCACACGTTCTTGTGAATATACCCCTGGGTAGTTTATAAATGTCTCCAGAACCTCAAGATCGTAAAATACGACCATATTACATGTATTTTTAATATTACAAGTGTGCTTTGGTGTAATTAGCTTGAAAAAACTATTTTTCTCAAAGTACAGCTATCTATGGACACTGATTGAAATTAGAATGTTTAGGTTTGTCTTTCATGAATAGGTTGTTGATAAACCAGTGGGCAATAGTGAGGGTCAGAAGATTTATGTGATTCTGTTGCTACATCATTTACCACCATTTGCCTCATAATTTGGAGATTGCACAAAAATGTTTTTTGATCAAAATGATACGGCTAGAAAATGTGCCGCATAGTGTGACTGTTTTGCTGCACAATTTATATAACCTTTCCGTATAATTGCTATAACCTTAATTCACAATCCTAGTAACCCTGACAGTTATAAAGCTCTGCAGAGTAGTCACACAGTGAACCGTGAAATATTTCTTATATTTTAAGGTTTCCTGTGAAATATGTTCTTTTATACCTGTGCCGTTTCAATAAAAGCATCAAATATATCCTCATAATATACAAACGTTTCACTGAAATGGCACAAAAGACAAAACAAGTATTTGCAGGAGTCAGAGCCATTTAAAGGGTTTTATATTACACAATAGAACTAGGTTCTGTGGTAGGGGTTATTTGGGGTAACATTTACGTCGATTTCCTACCAGTACGTCCCTTACCCACTCCCCACCTCGGGCGAACTGGTTTTATTTTGGTTTGCCTAACACAGGAAAGTATTGTGTGTTAGCCTATATATCATTTAACAAATTGCTCTGCGATTTCAGCAGGGCGTGGTAAACGGCTGATTTAAAATCACTGCATTGGTAAAACGGCATTGTTCTTCATCAAGTCGAGTCATTTTTATGTGAAGTGTCAAGCTCTCTAAAAAATAACTGCTGCCAGACAAATCAAGTTTCTCATCTTAAGCGCGGGCTAAATAATTTATAGCTTTAATCTGCTCACTGAGGTGTGCAGTCTATGACAGTAATTATAAATGCAAGGAGAAATTATAGCTGAATGCTTTAACTGCATTAGGAGCCTTTTGATGAACAGTCGTGATTGCCTACTCATTTTCAACAATAGAGGGCAAGTTGGTGTCAATGCATTAGTGTGTTTTTTTTCAGCTCGGCTGTGCTCTTTCTTCCATTTACCATAAAATGTCAGTTATTGTCTCCCACAAAGCAGAAAAAACACCAGAGCAGCTCCAGAGGCGAGGGTTGGGAAACCGCTGAGGAGAGACATGTGCAGAAAAGGGAGTGCATCCCCGTGAGTCATGGCTCTTTCTCTGTAGTCTTTTTTCTTTTTGAATTTGTTAACAGGAGATCACAATAGTCTCTACACAACCCTCGGAGGCCATTTGATTTACTCGCCGGTATCTGTAATTATATATAAAACAAAAAACTTCGGGGCAGACTTACAAGCCCCTTGCGTCACTTTTGCTCCGTCTTTGCGTCACTTTTGTGACGCAGCGGCAGCGTAAAAGTTGAGGCCCATTTACATCTAGAGAGATGCGTCACGTTGTGAAGACCTGCGCCACATTAACCTGCGGCAGGTTTAATATATGCAGGGTGGGCGTTCCGTCGCAGGAAGCCCCATAAAAGTGACTCAGTGAAATCTACAAGATTTCACTGAGTCACTTTTACATTCATGCTGCGTCAAAACCCTGCGCCTGCTTGAAGCAGGCGTAAGGAGTGACGCAGCATGTTAGGCATAGGGCGGCCCTGAGCATTGCTGGAGTTGCGTCGTGCTTGCGACACGACTCCAGCAATGCGTGACTTTTCCGTCAACAGATGCGTCAGAATTTCTGACGCATCTGTCAATCCTTGCGCCATGGTGCGCCGTATTGTACATACGGCGCATCCATGGTGACGCAAGGATTAGGAATGTTGGCACAGGGAAAGTGACGCATCTCTACAGATGCGTGACTTTCTTGTAAATCTGCCCCTTCAACTTTTGTTTGGCAAACTTAAATGTGTACTCTTTTTCGCACTGGTACGTTCTTGCCAAGCGTTTTTATCAACAAAAAGAGGATTTTACAACCACTGCTATAAATGTGATCAAACAGAAATAGTGTGCCAAGTAATCCTCAGTCACAAGCCCAAGCCCCAGGGTAAGACTGACCTATATGGCTATCAGGCAATGCCCGAAGAGTTGATCTGACAATTCACTGTGTGTGACGGTTTTTTGCCTGTTTGTGGGCCGTTTTATTGTCTTCTGGGCCAGTTTTTACTTTTGATTTGCCTGATATTAAAACAAACATTGCATGCAGCAAACACAAAACAATGTAGACTTCCATACCTTGCAAAACACATATACACAGTGTCTTTACAAGTTAAAAACTGCCCCAATTTGCAAACATGGGCCACTTTTTTAGTTTTTTAATTTTTATTTTGGTGCTAGGCCCTACTTTCTGTTCGAGGTTGACCCTGCTAAGGCCTGTGCGCTGTCCATAACCTCGATAGACTGTATTGTGCCCGGTAGAATTTACCAATATGGGTTGATAGGTAAGTATGCCATCAGCTTTTGTTAGTTTTTTAGTTAGTTCTTTAGTGTCTGTTATCTGTGTGGGCCCGATCTTTATTGAGTTGGATTTTAGGGGTGCACAATGCTCTCTCGCAAATTAGCAGTGCACGATTTGGGACAACTTATGTAGGAATGGTGATTACCATGGAAATAGTAGTTGATATTTTGCAGCCAGTTGGCAATCATGGGCCTTATTTACAAGAAAGTGCCGCAGCGCTGCACTGCAAGCCCTTTGGCTGTGCAACGCTGCAGTATTTTCAAAGCACAAGGATGCATCATATTTATAACAATATGACGCATCCCTGAGCATTTCCTTGCGCTGGGGCACAATCGAATGAAGAAGATTTATGAATGAAGAAGATTTATATCGCGCATGGCTGCCACAGCACCGATGCGTCCCACCGCTACCCAAGTACAAGTGAGAACTGTTAAGGGGAGGAATTATGCCGGGAAGAGCCAGGTCTTTATGGCTTTGCGAAACGCCAGATGGTTCTGGATCCCTCTGATGGACACTGGGAGAGAATTCCAAAGTCTAGCTGCTAAAACTTTAAATGAACGGTTTGTGAATGCCATTTGCCACACAGGCACCCTTGCGCCTGTGATGGAGATTGTTTCTGTGCAGGAAGGAGTACCTTCCTGCACAAAAACAATAACAAAAAAAATAAAAATAGGTGATTTCCTCTTCCAATGTGTGCTGCAGAATGCCCCCACCTAGAAAGAGGAAAATACGAGGAGAAATGTAAACATTTCTCCTCGTTGTGCCTCATAGCATTCTGACGCATTTCCAGGTTTACCAATTATCATGAATTTGGAAATGCTCCAGAATACATGGGTGTTGCCAGGAACACCCACAGCAACACCCATGTCACACCCCTTTCACGCTAAGTGTTGCGTGAGAAGGGGCCATATTTACAAGGAAAGGAAAATCCTTTTAAATATGGGGCAGGAGGTTTCGACAGCGGTGCGTCACATAAAGTGAAGTCCCGGTGGCGCAAGGGGCTGGTAAATAAGCCCCCTTGTTTTCAGTGAAAACAGGTGTGACCGCCCAAAATGTGATGCACTGACTCATCATGATCTGGCCTCTGTGTTTACCTTTTATGTATATGCTATATCTTTGCACTTCCAGTCAACTGGTATTATTTTCAAGGGTTCTTGGAAGTAAATCCTGTGATGGAGAACAAGTGTGTGATTCTATAACCCTTGTACATGAACCACCCTTTCCCTTCAACACACAGTTTTTGTTAGGGAAAGATAGATGCTCTTTGGGGTTTTAAGGCCACGGTTTGTTAATCTTCAAAACCTTAAACTGCCCCATAAATTGTCCATTCAACATCAGTGTGCATATTAATCAGAAACCATAAAGGCATCAATCTTGTTTTTTTTGCTCTAACCATTGCCTTGCTACTGCTTGCAATGTTTAGGCTTAACCTACTATCTTGGTAACTGTCCTTCAGCCAGTTTGTTCCTGTCTGTGCCGCAGCCTCCACCTCCAGTTTTCTCGCCTTTCCTCCAGCGGCCTTTCCATCTGGCCTTCCAAGGCCCACAGAAAAAGGTGATCGCCATGTGTTCATTCATGTGACTTGCCAATTGACATTTTGCAGGTAATATTAATGCAATTGTTGCCACATATGGCGCTTGCAACATATGCTCTTCTCCTAATCCATTCTTTGGAGTGGGTGGTTGGGTTGATTCTTAAACGGGCCGTCCCTGCCACTGCGACCCTCTTTGACGGCGCTTTATTTGCTACCACCCGCACCCCATAGGGTCATGTGAAAATTGCACGGTTTCTGATTGGTCCTCACAACCGCGCACCTTTGTGCCTTATTTTTGGCACCTTTGTGGTTCCTGGGCTTGGCCTTTGCTTTCCCGCCCTTTGCTCCTTCCCTCACTCTTCCTGTCACTTTGGGTGGGGGGATGGGTGATTCCTGACCCAGTGTCTGGCTACAGACTGGGCTCACGCACCCAAGGCCTGCTCTGCTAGCCATGCCATTGCATGTTCCACTCTCTCTATGGATTTTGGTACGATTGCACGTGTGCTACAACTGTCATAATTTCACAGATTATTGGAAAATAAAATGACGACAATGTGCACATGGCAGACAAACCTATGTTTAAGAGTAAGAATTTTTTTCTGGAGGGAACACTATTCACATAGCTTTTTTATTGTAATTAAGAGGTTCACGATGATGTAGATGTGTGTAATCAAGGGCAAAGAATAAGATCGAACTTTTGGATATGTGCGCTTTAGGTGTTCAGCACTTCAGTACAGCACAGCATAGCTAGAACATGGTGACCTAGAAAAGGCTAATTGGTGATAAGGCCCTTTTAGTGTTGGTGGACAAAATTATAAGAGCAGCCAATGAAGTCAGTTTTTAGGTTGATGGTTTCAGCTAAGCTGCCATCAGATAGCTGGACTGGGGTAACTCAAGTACCTGTGTCTGTAAAACACTTGTAGAGCGTCAGTCAGCTAATGTTGACTAACAAAGGCTTCAGAAACCATCAACAGAGTCGGTTCACCCTACCAGTAAATATAACTGGGAAGTATACAAGCTAGTGTATTGCATGTGAAGACATAACTGTGCAAGAAACAAGCTAGTGTGTTACAAGGAGCATTCAACTTGACTACTTAGGGAGTAGGATTAGCAGTGGGGTTGTCTGTAAAGAGTTGTTTTTTTAAACTGGGGAAAAGAAAGTAGATTTACTGTTCACTCACTGACCGGTTAAGTCCTCTTCAAAGCCTTGAGCCCTTTGCTCAATGACACAGATCCCAAACTCCTTTCCAAGCTCTGTGAATGTGCTGAATATTATTGATAGATGTAACCAGATGTCTAGGTGTCCATGGTGGTATTTTTTGTGTTTGTTCCTTATTGCTTTTCACATTCCAGGTAGCTTATGCAGCATTTGTGTCCATTCAGAGATGATTTCAATATGCATATTGCAATTATGTTTCCTCAAAACTGTTAAACGCCATCGGAAAAAGAAATGTAAAACCTGAACGAAGAGATATTTAAAAAAAAAAAACATGAGGAATCAGCATTTAACATCTTGAATTCAAGGGAGCAGATTTACAAGCCCCATGCGACACTTTTGTGCTGCAGTTGCGTCACTTTTGAGAAGCAGCGGCGGCGTAAACAATGCTAGGAGATGCATCACGTTGTAAAGCCCTGTGTCACATTATGCTAGCGTCAGGTATAATGTATTCAAGGTGGGTGTTCCCACCCAAGAAAGCCACGTAAAAGTGACACAGAGAAATCTACAAGATTTCACTGTATCACTTCTAGGATGCCACTGTGTCAAAACCTTAAGCCTGCTTGAAGCAGGCGTAAGGAGTGACGCAGTACAATAAGGATAGGCCTCAAGATGCATTGCTGGAGTTGCGTTGTGCTTGCAACATGACTCCAGTCATGAATGACTTTTGGCCAATAGATACGTCAGAATTTCTGATGCATCTATCAATCTTTGCGCCATGGTGCGCCGTATTGTAAATACCGCATCAATGGTGGCACAAGGGTATCCCAGGCTGGCGCAGGGAAACTGACGCATCACTACAGATGCGTCAGGTTCTTGTAAATCTGCCCCTCGATGTTTTGCCTTTTATACGGGCCTTTTACCTCCGATAAATTTTGGATGGTCCAACCTGTAATTATCAGGAGAAAGCTGTGAAGATGTGATAAATGTCACAGAACTTACAATTCCAGTCCCTGTGTAAACTCTAGCTTGCGCAAGGAACGGAATTTAGCTCTTAACTTATAATGAGGGCCTTGACTTGTCCTTCCCTACCAAACTGTGGACATGGATGGACATCCAGTGTTAGTTTTACTTTATGGCCCTCAATTTAGGAGAAATAGGTGCGTTTTTTATCACAAGTGGTAAATACCATTATCCTGGAGTGAGGTATTTACTCTGTGTAATAAATACCTCCTATTCCTACTTTTGAACTTGCAAATAAGGCACGGCATGTGGAATCGGCATTTAACACACCAAATTCCACATGCTTTGCCTTTTTTATCGGCCTTTCTACCCGATACATTTCGGCAGTTTTGGCCTGCTGGAATTGATCAGAAGAAAACTTCTGGGACCGCAGTCATAGCCCAGTACTAGAGGTGCATACATTTCATGGCCATTCACAGACCCACACAGAAACTGGGCAGGCACTTCAAAAGTTGGTCCCAAAAAGAAGAGAAAAGTATTCACACCTTGGGTGTGCGTATCCAAGGAGACTTGCTGCAGGCTCTCCTCAGGCCTTTGAAAAATGTGCATATTGTCCCATTGGTTCCCCAGGAGAAGCAGAGCACTACCTCCAGGGCCTGACTGGGCGTAGCAGGCACCGGGCGTTTCCCCGGTGGGCTACCAGGGTGGGGGCCGGTTTTGGGCCCCTGAGGGGCTGTTTTTGTTACTTGGGACTGGCAATGTCAGATGTTTGGGTCTGGCCAGGAGCAGAGCAGGCTCGTCATGAGCCAGACCAGACATTTTTATAAGATATGCTAATCCTCCGGACTCAAAGCTCTAGTGAGCCTTGTCATTATTGAGAGTGCGGGTAAATGTAAGCATTCTTTGGAAGCCACTGTCAGCAGCTTTAAGTGATATGGGCAGAGCTGCTATTTTCTATGCTATTTGTTGAGGAAGTTTGTCTTCTCGAAATTGTCCCTTTTCGTTTTTTTTCTCAGCCTTGTTATTGTTGTTCCATTTAATATTAGCATTATGGTGATATATTTTGTAATGATTAACTGCCCCTTCCCATACTAAACATATTCCAATCATTTAAAAAGCCTACGTCTTGCTGGTGAATACCAGCCTGCACATCCTCTTGATAGGCATGAGTCATAAACCTCCTAAGATTAGGACTCCAAAATTGCTGAAAGATATCCTAAACAATATAAAGGTGGCATAAAAGGGTGAAGACTAATGTATTGTTGGAACCTCTGCTCAAATATTTTCATTAAACTTTTCTACCAACACCATTGGACATATACCTTAGAATTTAAAATACTAGCATGAACAAAAATAACAGGCAGGACACATACACTACTAAATGTGTTATCGGACTGCCACACATAGAAAGATAATACACAAGAGAAAAAAAGGCTCATATGAGTTTAACATTAATTTTGAGTGAAATTTAATTTATACCGGCACAGTCTCAAGTAGTTTCTGACATTTTACATGATGCTTGTTACGTAAAATACCTGAGATTATGCCATTTTACCATATTGCTTAAAAATACTATTGAAGGATAACGAGAATAATATGAACGAAGAGAACATGAGTGGCTGTTGTTCACGTCACATATAATCTTGAGCTTTTATATAGCAAAAATGCAAACTTGCATCCTAAATGGATGCAAAGAAGTATTTCATGCTAAAATAAAGTACATAATCCTGTACTGGCACTTTATATAATTTTGCATACTTTTTTTAAGACGTTTTGCATAATGTCCACTGAGGAAAATAATGTTTTAAATAATTTTCTACAAAAATATCAGAACCAGAATATCGACTACCACCACAATATTTTAATGATCACTATATATGTAAGTACAGATTTACTATTCTTTACATATACAAATCTTGAAAATATATATATATATATATATATATATATATATATATATATATATATATATATATATATATATATTATCTACTGGCGGTCGCCAGTAGATAGTTATAGTTAGGACCGTGTTTCCATAGGAAATCTGAAAATTCTATTTTGAATAACTTTGGCGCCGGTTGACGAATCCTCGCGAAATTTTCAAAACTAATGGGGCGCTCTGCTCAGCTCCTACCCTGAAAGTCTCGGGGTGATTCGTCAAGCGGGGGCCGAGAAAAAAGGGGGGTCCCAAAACGCGTTTTCCCCATGCATTTTCCCATAGGACCTTTAGTCGAAGGTACAGCCCGAACGGCTGAACAGAATTACGTGAAATTTGGCAGAGAGGTAGTCCTCAGGTCAGGCATGTGCCTTTTGCATGTATGGAGTAAATCTGTTCAGTATTTCCTGAGAAAATTGCAGTTAAAGCACATAAATATCTATAGCCGCGCACCCTAACGTGCGCGAGCGTAATTCTGATTGGTGGTTACATGTCAGTCAACGTTCGAATCGGTCGAAATCAGGAAGTGTCAGCCGCCATTTTGTTTGTTGTGGGTGCGAGAGTGAAAAATAGATGTGGCGAACGTGAAAAGGGGGCAGGGTAGAGAGTTCCTGACCCCCTAGCCTTTGTCAGGGGGTCCCTAAAGGACCCCGAAGGGTGAAAAAACATTTTATTTTTTATTTAAAAAAATCGCGGGGAGCGCGCACAGGGCGCGCATGGTGCGTGCAGCGCACCGTGTGCGCACCGTGAAAAACCTTAAAAAAAGGAACAAAACATAACTTAGCATTTAAAAAACCGCACACATTCACTTAAAAAACCATAGGTTTCACACACGTTATAGTTAGGAATTAGCATTTAAAAAATCTTGCAAATTCACTTAAAAAACCATAGGTTTCACACATGTTATAGTTAGGTGGACATTTCACTCGTAAAAAACCAATGAAATTCACCCGTTATAGTTAGTTCAGATAACTATAACTCGCGCGACCGCCACTCTATCACAAGGATGATGTCATCAGTGATGTCATGAGTGATGCCACTGACCATGTCATGAGTGATGTTATATGTGACGTCATGAGCAGTGGATTGCGGGCGCGCGAGTTATAGTTATCTGAACTAACTATAACGGGTGAATTTCATTGGTTTTTTACGAGTGAAATGTCCACCTAACTATAACATGTGTGAAACCTATGGTTTTTTAAGTGAATAAATATATATATATACTGCCAAAAACACTGCCCAGAGATGGGGCCACACTCCGTCACAGGTAGGTCACAAACCATTTATTTCAGACACAGTCAGTTTCCCATTCTGTAATCCTGTCCCCCAGCCTGATGCGTTTCAGGGAATCCTTTCCCTTTCTTCAGAGGCCAACCTGAGCAAACGAAAATTCCGTGCAACTGCACTGTCCCCTGCATGCTCTTTAAATGTAATTGGCCTCCGGTGTGCCCATCAATTAGTACACTTCAACAATGCATGCTGGGACCTGCAGTTAGATCATGCACCCTTTCTCCCCTCCAGTGGGATGAGTGCTCATGTTTATTTACAGGGGCCAATGTAGCCCTCCATTGGGCATTTGAAAAAGACTCTGGCTGTCTCAATTTAAATACCCGCTACGCCGATCACGAAGGGAAACCTTTTCCCCCACGCAGACCAAGTTCTTTTTAATGGCGGTGCGTTGCCTCCATGGCCTGGAACCGGCGTGTATACTTGCTCCCAAAAACACTGCCCAGAGATGAGGCCGCACTCCGTCACAGGTAGGTCACAAACCATTTATTTCAGACACAGTCAGCTTCCCATTCCGTAATCCTGTCCCCGGCCTGACGTGTTTCAGGGAATCCTTTCCCTTTCTTCAGAGGCCAACCTGAGCAAACAAAAATTCTGTGCAACTGCACTGTCCCCTGCATGCTCTTTAAATGTAATTGGCCTCCGGTGTGCCCATCAATTAGTACACTTCAACAATGCATGCTGGGACCTGCAGTTAGTTCATGCACCCTCTCTTACCTCCAGTGGGTTGAGTGCTCATGTTAATTTACAGGGACCAATGTAGCCCTCCATTGGGTGTTCTTTTCAATGGCGGTGCGTTGCCTCCACGTCCTGGAACCGCCGTGTATACTTGCTCCCAAAAACACTGCCCAGAGATGAGGCCGCACTCCATCACAGGTAGGTCACAAACCATTTATTTCAGACACAGTCAGCTTCCCATTCCGTAATCCTGTCCCCCGGCCTGGCGGTTGTCATGTATATCCTGACTGGGATCGTGTGTAAAAAGCGGTAACAGAGCTGAACTGCAATGCTTAAATATGTTTAGACATATTTAAACATTGGCAATTTAGCAGCATAAGTGTGAAAAGATTGAGGGGGCTCGAGGATTACTTTTTTCCACGTGGGGGGTGGTGCAACATTAAGAAGTTTCAAGACCACTGCTGTAACCTTTGTTTGTTTTTTTTGTGAATTTCTAAGGTTTTTTTAAATGCTAATTCCTAACTATAACGTCCCTGTAACCTTTGTTTTTTTCAGTGAACTTCTAGGGTTTTTTAATTAGTAGTCACATTTGCAAAGTGGTGTAGAAAGGGGGCCGGGCCTCCGATCAGCTCTCCGGGATCTTGCTCTGTAGGACTTACAGGAGGCACAAGGAGGGCTTCTTGGCCTCCCAGGTCCCTCAGGAGTAAAGTGGACTTCATGCCTCAGCCAGTAGTGCACCACGAACTGCGTTTGCAGAGTGGTGGAGAAAGGGGGCGTGGCCTCCGAAGACCTCTTAGCAATCCAGCTGTATGGGGCTTACTGGAGATAACACAAGGGGTAGTTTGCGACCAAGGACGTCCTTGGGGGCAACTATCCCCTTCTATTACCTCCAGTAAGTCCCACACAGCGGGATTGCTAAAACATGGTAAGAGGCCATGCCACCTTTCTCCACCACTCTGCAAACGTGCCTCCTGGTGCACTCCTGGTTGGGGGAAGAAGTCCACTTTATTCCTGAGGCCCTCAGGTGGCAAGGGAAACTCATCCCCTCCCTAAGAGCAGAGTGCGGAGAGGCATGTTTGCAGAATGGTGGAGAAAAGGGACATGGCCTCAGACCACCTCCCAGCAATTCCAATGTGTGGGGCTTACTGGAGGTAACAGGAAGCCTTGTTTGCCCCCAAGGACCCCCACCAGCGAAGGGATCTTCATCCCCGAAACAGCAGCATGCCAGAGATATGCAGAGTGGTGGAGAAGGGGGCGGGGCCTCCGGCGAGTTGTGGCTTTTCTTCTTCTATTTTTTAGGAAGGGGGACCTCATGGCCCCTCCTTCCCTGGGCTGTTTTGGGCCTCTGGGACCCCATCCCCGGGGCCTGCCCCTTTTTAAAAAAGAAAACAAGTGAGGGAGTCGTGCGGCCCCCCTCCCACACTGATTTAGACCTTGGGGACCCCATCCCCAGGGGCCTAGCCTTTCTTTTTTCTTTAGTTTTTTAAAAAGGGAAGGAGGCCATACAGCCTCCATCCCAGGCCACTTTTGGCTCTGGGGAACCCATCCCCAGGGACCTGCCCTTTATTTTATATATTTTTAGATTAGAGGGGGGTCGAGCAGCCAATTTCGGCCCAAGGGACCCCATCTCACAGGGCCAGGCCTTTATACCTTTTTTTAGAAATGGGGAGGGGTGCTGCATGGCTCCCCCCTCTCCGGGCCAACTTTGGCCAGGTTCCCCATCTTCCAGAGCCTGGCCTCTCTGTTGGGGACCGGGGGGAGGCTGAAGGCCCCTGTGGTTCCTGCCGGCTCCCTACCTCCTGGGAGAGCCGGCATTGCTTTGGGTTTCAGGGAGCTGCTGACATGTCTCCAAGGCCATGCAGGGCTCCACGAGGGGGGCAGCACAGCCCGTGCAATGTTAACTAAGCCCTGTGGAGGTGGTGGTCTCCAGGGGTCCGCAACAGACCTCCTTCATTGTTGTGTTTTGTGCCCAGGGTTGGTGGCAGTCGCTGGGGCCCTCCATTGGGCATTCGAATAAGACTCTGGGTGTCTCAATTTAAATACCTGCTCTGCCGATCACGAAGAGAAACCTTTTCCCCCACGCAGACCAAGTTCTTTTCAATGGCGGTGCGTTGCCTCCACGTCCTGGAACCGTCGTGTATACTTACTCCCAAAAACACTGCCCAGAGATGAGGCCGCACTACGTCACAGGTAGGTCACAAACCATTTATTTCAGACACAGTCAGCTTCCCATTCCGTAATCCTGTCCCCCGGCCTGGTGGTTGTCATGTATATCCTGACTGGGATTATGTGTAAAAAAGCGGTAACAGAGCTGAACTGCAATGTTTAAATATGTTTAGACATATTTAAACATTGCCAATTTAGCAGCATAAGTGTGAAAAGAATGAGGGGGCCCAAGGATTTCTTTTTTCCACGTGGGGGGTGCAACATTAAGAAGTTTCGAGACCACTGCTGTAACCTTTGTTTTTTTAGTGAATTTCTAAGGTTTTTTTGAATGCTAATTCCTAACTGTAACATCCCTGTAACCTTTGGATTTTTTCAGTGAACTTCTAGGGTTTTTTAATTAGTAGTCACATTTGCAAGGTGGTGGAGAAAGGGGGCTGGGCCTCCGACCAGCTCTCTGGGATCTTGGTCTGTAGGACATACAGGAGGCACAAGGAGGGCTTCTTGGCCCCCCAGTTCCATCAGGAGTAAAGTGGACTTCATGCCTCAGCCAATAGTGCACCACGAACTGCATTTGCAGAGTGGTGGAGAAAGGGGGCATGGCCTCCGAAGACCTCTTAGCAATCCAGCTGTATGGGACTTCCTGGAGATAACACAAGGGGTAGTTTGCGACCAAGGACGTCCTTGGGGGCAACTATCCCCTTCTATTACCTCCAGTAAGTCCCACACAGCGGGATTGCTGAGACATGGTAGGAGGCCATGCCCCCTTTCTCCACCACTCTGCAAACGCGCCTCCCGGTTGGGGGAAGAAGTCCACTTTAGTTCTGAGGCCCTCAGGTGGCAAGGGGAACTCATCCCCCCCTAAGAGCAGAGTGCCAAGAGGCACGTTTGCAGAATGGTGGAGAAAAGGGACATGGCCTCAGACCACCTCCCAGCAATCCCAATGTGTGAAGCCTACTGGAGGTAACAGGAAGCCTTGTTGGCCCGCAAGGATCCTCACTAGTGAAGGGATCTTCATTCCCGAAACAGCAGCATGCCAGAGATATGCAGAGTGGTGGAGAAGGGGGCGGGGCCTCCGGCGAGTTGTGGCTTTTCGTTTTCTATTTATTAGGAAGGGGACCTCATGGCCCCCCCCCCCTTCGCTGGGCTGTTTCGGGCCCCTGGGACCCCATCCCCAGGGCCTGCCCCTTTTTAAAAAAGAAAGCAAGTGAGGGGGTCGTGCGGCCCCCCTCCCACGCTGATTTTGATCTTGGGGTCCCGATCCCCAGGGGCCTAGCCTTTCTTTTTTCTTTAGTTTTTTAAAAAGGGAAAGAGGCCACACAGCCTCCATCCCAGGCCACTTTTGGCTCTGGGGAACCCATCCCCAGGGGCATGCCCTTTATTTTATATATTTTTAGATTAGAGGGGGGTCAAGTGGCCAATTTCGGCCCCGGGGACCCCATCTCACAGGGCCAGGCCTTTTTACATTTTTTAGAAATGGGTAGGGGTGCTGCGTGGCTCCCCCCTCTCCGGGCCACCTTCGACCCAGGGTCCCCATCCTCCAGAGCCTGGCCTCTCTGTTGGGGACCAGAGGGAGGTTGAAGGCCCCTTTGGGTCCTGCCGGCTCCCTGCCTCCTGGGAGAGCCAGCATTGCTTTGGGATCCAAGGAGCTGCTGACATGCCTCCAAGGCTATGTAGGCCTCCACCAGGGGGGCAGTACAGCCCCCTTCAATGTTAACTATGCCCTGTGGAGGTGGTGGTCTCCGGGGCCAAGGGTCCGCAACAGACCTCCTTCATTGTTGTGTTTTGTGGCAGTCCCTGGGGCTGCAGGAAGGCCAGGCAGCTCTCCGCATTCCTAATGTAAAGTGCCCTGGGGAGGTGGTGATCCCGAGGGCTGCGGGGACTGCAAGGGCCCCCCACATTATTTGTGATTGAAGCCCTGGGGAGGTGCCGGTTCCCGGGGCAGCTGGGGGCATTATTTTTTAACTTAATCTCTGCCCCGGGGAGGTGGCGGTCCCTGGGGCTTTGAACAGCCTTAGAAGAGGGGCCACATGAGCACCCTCCTATATTTTCATAATGCCCCTGGGACCTGTCCCACTCGGGGACCTATAATTAACGAAGCATGGGAGTCGGTGCTTTGTTTCTTTAAAATATTTGATGGGAGTCGCAGATGTAGAGCAACAGCCTTCACATTTTTAAAAGAATATATGAATTTATGGCCCTTGGTGGCCCCTGTGGGATGCCCTGAACAAGCCTATGGGGTCAGGGTGTTTCTACCCTGCTCGTTTCTTTTTTTAAATGTTCTTTCTTGTGACTCGGTTCAACCGAGTCACAGGATGGCTGCCAACACTTACTGGTCTGTAGTGTTGGCAGCCAATCATATCTCAAGCACGAGATCGGGAGGGGTCGCTGATCCCCCGTGGCCTCAGTTGTATATCTGAAAAATCTTTACATTTCTCAGCAACTACTGAACGGATTTACACCATATAACAAAAAGAGTGCTTTCTGGACCAAGAGCTAGCTTTCTGTGAAATCTGGTGTAATTCAGTGCAGCAATTCGGGTAGTAGTTGCATGTAAAGTACGTTTAGGAACCCCCCTCTTTATCTTGGTACCTGCTTGACGGATCACCCCGAAATTTCAAAACAGAAGCTGAAGTGACTGGTGTATTAGTTTTGAAAATTCTGCATGGATTCGGCAAATAATACCAAAGTTATTGGCATAAGAAAAAATGCACTTTCTATATTGGTAAACACTAAGTAAATTTAGTTTATGTATTAGAATAAATATACTGGTGGGCCAGTAACTGAGAGTATATAAGCGGCAGGAAATATTCCTGTTACCCAAAAGATATATATATGCAAAGCAAATCTCCTTTAGTGAAAGTAGACAAGGGGACGCAGCGGGGCTCTGAAGAATCCGTTTATTTCAAAAACCCGGCATGACGCGTTTCGGCGACTGCCTTTTTCAAATGCCTCGGGTGTTCTGGGGTCTCAATTCACTCTGTATAAGCCCATCCACCTGAAGTAGTATGGGGGCACACCTGACTCACATAACTTCAAGAGCACTCAAGCTGTTCAGTGGGTGGGTATAGCTATGACCTAGTTTCCATAAGAAAAGTGTTTTTTGTTTTGCAAACAACTTTGACGCCGTTGGACATATCATCACAAATTTTTCAAAACTAGTTTGGAACTCACTTCAGCTGTGTTTGGAAAGTTTCAAGGTGATTCATCAAGCAGGGGCAGAGAAAAAGGAGGTTGGGTTCTAAAACGTGATTTCCCCATGTAATTTTCCGTTGGGATTTTAGACCCGACTACAGCCCAAACTGCTGGATGGAAATACACCAAATTTGGCAGAAAGCTAGATCTTGGTCCAGAAAGAGGTCTTTTTGTAATTTGGTGTAAATCTGTTCAGTAGTCTTGGAGTTATTAAATAAAATAGATTCATGTATATTTGGGGAATCGGATGCTCCGTGAATCCAACAGATCTTCTGATTAGATCTGATTGGCTGCCAACACTTCAACCAGGAAGTGGTGGCAACCATCTTGGGACTCGGACTCGGCGAGTCTAAAAACAAAACGCAAAACAAAACATAAGGTGATAGGATAGAAATACCCTGACCACCTATGCCTGGTGGTGGGGTCCCACAAGGCCAAAAATGTTCTGTTTTTTAAAACGTTTGCCAAGAATTTGTGGCCGATTTTCAGTATATGTTTTTTTAAAAAGAAGCAATTTCCCGTGCATGTTTTAATTATTCCCTCAAGCTGGGCCAGTTCCCAGAAAGGTGGGGGAATTTATAGATTTGGGGGAAGGGGTGCACTTGGACCCCCCTTCTCAGGCTGACTTCAACCCTTGGGATTCTATCCTCTAGGGCCTGGCTGATAATACAAAGGTAGAGGGAGCCGTGCGGACCCCTTCCCAAGCTAATTTTGGCCCTGGGCACCCCATTCGCTGGGGTTCGGCCTTTAAAATATATTCAGAGGCAGGAAGCACCCCCCCCCCCCCTCCCAGGCTGATTTTCGCCACAGGGATCCCATCCCCGAGGCCTGGCTGTAGCTTCAAAGGGGGGGCACACAACCCCCTCCAGGGACCAAAATTAGAAAGGGGAGGGCGGCTGCATTGACCCCCTCCTGGAGCCATTAATGGCCATGGGGAACCCATGCCCCAGGGCCAGCTCCAGCTAGGTCCTGGGCCACCAATCCCCGGGATATAGGGGTTTCCTGGCCCGCACTGGGTTGTGCAGGAAAACCTATGGTTGCATTTGCTCGGAAGGAGCAATTTCAAAGATCCCACCAAGTGAAAGCAAACACGAAGTCCGCTCCTAGCTGGCGGGAGCTTTAGAAATGCTCCCACCAGCTGAGAGCCGACTTCAGATCTGTTTCTCTATCCATACGAAGGAGCATTTTTAGCTGCTCCCTGTGGGTAGGAGCAATGCTGACTCCCGCTGGATGTGGAGAGCCGGCTGGGGCCGCGGGCCCTTGGGGCTACCCCCACAGCCCCAAACAAGGACATAGTAGGTTGCCATAAGGGAACCCACCTTTACTTGGCTGGGCCCCAGGGGTTGGCATCTCCGGGGGCCGAAATTGACCCATAGAGGAGGGCTGTGTGCCTCTCTCACCTATTAATCATTAGCCAGGCCCTGGGGGTGGGGTCCCTTGGAATGAAATTGGCCTGGGGAGAGGGGCTGCAGACCCACTCTCCCTTTAGCAATTTTCTAGGCCCATGGGGATGGGTCCTCCGGGGCCAATATCAGCCTGTGTAGGGGTGCCATGCAGCCCATCCCCCCAGCCAGGCCCCAAGGGATGGTGTCCCTGAGGCCAAAATTGGCCCAAGGAAGGGGGTTGTGTGTCCCCTTATTAACTTTGACTTGGCTCTGGGAGATGGGGTCTCAGGGGCCAAAATCGGCCCAGGCAGGGTGCTATGTGTCACCTCTCACATTTTAATTAGGCCTGACCCTGGGGGATGTGGGCGCAGATAGGGGTCTGTGGGCCCCTTCCCCATATATATAAGTTTGGGCCGGGGGTGGGGTTCCTTGGGCCAAAAACGGCCAGTGTAGGTACCCCCTCCTCTAAAACAATGTGCTGGGCCCTGGGGGATGGGGTCCTCGGGAACAAATCCATCCCAGAGAGGGGGACATGTGCCCCCCTCCACAAAATGTGCAAGGTCCCGGGGGATGGGTTCCACAGCTAAAAGCGGCCCGGCCCTTCAACCAACATCAGTAAATTGGGCTTTTGGGTGGATTGTTAATCCGTTCAGTAGTTTACGATATTAAATTTGCCAAGCCTTCCTAAATAATAACAAGCTTGTGCAAAGATCTGCAGAGCTCTGATTGGCTGCCAGCACTTCAATCAGAAGTGTTGGCAGCCATCTTGGGACTCTGCTTAAGATGAGTCCCCCCCAAAAATAAAGGGGGACACGGCAGGAATACCCTGGACCCAGAGAGACCCCGGCAGGGCAAAAAAGCATATTTGCGAAAATCACATGAATAAAAAAAAAATCGCAGTCTTCTGCAATAGTTTTTCAAGAATCCCCTTGGTGGGACAGGTCCCGGGGGCATGGTGATATTGATAAAAACATTGAAATGAAGGGGGTGCTTGGGCCCCTCTCCAAGGATTTGTTAATACCACTATCTCCCCGGGACTCATGTTAAAAATAAGCGGGGCCTTGTGGACCCCTGTGGACCACCACTACCCCTGAGCTATGAAGGTAAAAATAGCTGGGGGGCCACGTGGACCTCCCTGGCACTTTAATAAATATTAAGCAGGGGGTCCACATGCACCTATGGCCCCGGGTATCACCACTTCCTCAGCATCAATTAGCTTTTTAAAAAGGATGGGGATGGGCAGTGAGGTGGTGGTTCCCGGGTCAGGTTTGTGAATTGTAAGGGAGGGGGCTATGCGACCCCTATCCAGGAGTCATCAATGGCCATGGGAACCGCCACCCCCCAGGGCCCACTCCTGCTATGTCCTGAGGTGCCCACCCCTGGGACACAGCTGTTTGCTTTTGCTTGGCAGGAGCAAATACTCCGGTTCCAACAAGCAGGAGCTGTCAAAGTGCATCTGCTTGCTGGAAGCTAAGGTTTCATCTCTTTCCCTGTCCATAGATGTGAGTAGAGAAAGAGATGAAACTATTGCTCTTGCACACATGGAGCTGCATTTACATAATCTCCCTGTGTGCATTAGCAATGGCTGCTCCTGCAGTAGATGAGGAGGCGGCTGGGACCTCAAGGACTTTAGGCTCCCACTCAGTGTCCAAGATGCACACTGGTTACCCTGGGTAGACTTCAGGGCACACACAAAAACATGGCCGGGCCCGGGGGGATGGAGTCCCCGGGGCTGAAATTGGCCCAGGGAGGGGGAGTCGTTAGGCCCCCTTATCCTATTAAATAATGGTCATGCCCCAGGGGATGGGTCTCCAGGGCCGAAATCAGCCCAGGGAGTAAGGCTGCCCAACCCCCATTAAGTCATTGTTGGGGACTGGAGGATGGGGGCCCCGGTACCGTTCTGGCCCTGATGCTCATTTCACAAAAATTAAAGCACAACAGTAGACACTTATACATACAAACATTGTCCTCTCCTAGTGAGAACAGAGCCCATGGTTCTTCTTTTAAATTGCTGGGCGTATGAAAATATGGAAATCACTTGGATGCTTCCCTGTTTGGTCCTGCCTACCTTAGTAGTATACGAAGGTCTTCCTGCCTTTTGCCAGGATGATGAACTGCTTAACCTGTGACTCACCAGCGCATTTCCAGCCAATTTTGGTGAGGAGTTCTTGATGTGTAGGAATATGAGGAAATATCCACCCATAAAAGAAGTGCTTATTTGATATAGTTAAGAGAGAAGACCATTGTTTGGTGGAGATTTACCACTTTGTAGGTTCGTTGTCTTCTCTAGAAGAGGATTCAAGATATCACAAATGTCCCGCTAGGGGCCCCAAAATGTTTTTTTACAATCCGCTGCAAAAGAAAAAAAAGTAAAACAAGCGTATGTTTGTTTTAAGACTCGTGGGTGGGCCATGTCCCGGGGTAGTATAAGTTTATATTTTGGGGAGGGGGTTGCGCGAGGCCCCTCTCCCCAAGCTGATTTTGGCTTCAGGGACCACATCCCCAGGGCCCGAATGCATATGCAAAAGGAGAAGTGGGGCACATGGACCCTCTCCCCGGGTCACTTTCTGACCTGGGGAACCCATGTCTCGAGGCCTGACTGCATAAGTAAATGGGGAGGGGAGCACTTATGTCCTAAAGTAACTATAACTCGCACCCACGCCATGCACAGCTAATTACCCACTTATGGGAGAGATTGGTGTCCAAGGTGAATCCAATTGTTTTGGCATTGGTGTGAGTTGAGATTCAAAGTTGTCAAGGTTCTTGTCATTGAGACAGATTTAAACTGTATCTTAAGTACTACACTGGTGGGGTGTCATTAACTAAGAGAATTGGCGCCTATAGAGTTTGCGTCAGTATAAGATAGTATTACTCTAAGCGGTTCTAAAGGTGAGGGAAACACCCTGGGCCCTCAAATAACTCATCCCTGAGGCCAATATTGAAACAATTCTTATCCTCTGCACACGCTCTAATTACAAGCAAATATTCACAAGTCAATGTGTACAAAATGTAGAAGAGTATAGTTCAGTTGTCTTTTCTTGTTTCTTTAATCCAAAAACACCCAGCCAAAACGTATTTTGTCGAAAGGAGAAGACCCCACGACTTCTTAAGGGCTGTATGACTCTTTAGTTCCTAAATTCTATTTCCTCTCCGCCAGTTCTATTTCCGACCCGGCTGGTCAATATGTACCGGAACCAGAAGGTTCCGGCACTAGAATTCTGACTAAAAACGTACTTGCTTCAAGTGATTGGATACATGACGTCCTAATAAGAACTGTCTCATTCGGACAGCTACCTTACTCGGGCTAAACACCGGTCCTTATTACAAGGTTTGCCACAGATAGCATTTGGTGAATTTCGGGAATCAGTTTATTTTATACATATTGATCACCCGGGTCAGAAAGAGAACCGGTGGAGAGGAAATAGAATTTAGGCACTAAGGAGCCATACAGCCCTGAAGAAGTCGTGGGGTCTTCCCCTTTCCACAAAACACATGTTGGCTGGGCGTTTTTGGATTAAAGAAACAAGAAAAGACAACTGAACCATACTCTTCTTTATTTTCTACACATTGACTTGTGAATATTCGCTTGTAATTAGAGCATGTGCAGAGGATGAGAATTGTTTAAACTGTATCTTGTTTGCTGTTCTTGGCAAATAATAGGAATTTTATTTTGGTTTGGTAGATGCTGGACATCCAGGTCTGCATGATGCAAACAGTGTTTGAGGCTCTTGGTGTCTGAAGCAGATAAGACTTTCAAGTAGAGTTGGGCACCATAAGCATATTGGTGAATCTTTATGCTATTACATGTGAGTAGAGCAACAGGTGGCTCCATGTAGGGGGTGACCATGACAGGAGATAGTATGGAAGCTTGGGGACCACACATGTGATAGGAATCTTTTGTGACCTGGAGGTGCCCATGTGAACAAACTGGTGTCAGTTGGAAAGGTAGGAGGAAAACCAGTGAAGGAAATTGCCGGTCAATCTGATTCATAATTCGTCTGAAGGTGGAGTGGTCGACTGCGTCAAAGGCAGCTGAGAAGTCCAACATTAACAGGTGGCAGGGGTCATCTTCATCTGTAGCAAAGAGGGCATCATCTATGATGTGTAAGGTGGAGGTCTCCATGAAACAGCATAATCTGTAATCAGAATGGTAGACATGCAGGAGATGCTTTGAATTGATGTGATCTTAGAGCAGAGCTTTTCAATGATCTTGCCGATGAATGCTGGGTGAGTGACGGGCCGAGGTATTCAGGGTCTAGTGTAGGTTTCTTAAGGATTGGGCGGATCTGCCAGTCTTGAGAGCTTCTGGGAATATGCCTTGAGTGAGGGAGACATTAAAAATGGTACCTCCAACATAGTGCTTTTATGAACGACGATTGTAAGTGGCTTTGAGGGACTTGAGTATATCAGCTAGTATTTCAGACAGACCTGGGAGAAACATGGCTTTGAAGGCTGACTATTGCTGGATTCTATGGGAAGGGTTGGTGTATGAGAGATGAAGCAGGCTTGGTATGGTCTAGGTGCTGTCAGATATTCTGTGTTTTTTTACTAAATAAGCAGTTGATGGCATTGCACTTTTCAGTGGCGAGAGGAATAGAAATGTCTGGAAGGGGGTTGCTGCAGCGTTTGATTGTTTTGAACATACCTCTTCTTCTGCTGATGGCTTCATTGATGTTGATGGCATAGTATTTTGTTTTGGCCGATGTGATGAACTGTCTGAATGTAGCATGGTGGGCTTCAGGAGTTCTGTTTTTCTGCCATTTTCTTTCCTGTCTGCAAATGGATCAGTTATTGTTAGCAAGGTCTTTAGAATACCAGAATGCTGAAGGAGTTGGCGCACACTTGCAATTTGTAATTAGCACAGAGGCTTTCACATAGCTTTCCAAAACATTGTGTAAGTTATTTAGAAAGGTACACAGATAAGGAGGTGGTATTGGGCATAGTGGGGAGGCGCAAGAGAAAATTACAATAGCCGTAGCGAGTCTTATAATATTTAGGGACGGTGCAATAAGGAGGACAGAACCACCAACTACTCCTAATCAGCAGCCAAGGCCGCTACAGGACACAGAACATAAACCCTTAGCACACGTCAATATTTATAAACAATCACATTCCATCAATAAAGTTGTAAGCAAGAAAGCACATCAAAAATCCACAGCTGGCAGCAGGTATTTCTTAGTATTTCTTCAATCTTTAATCCATATTCTCATTCTTTGTTATTCAGTAGCTATTCAGCGTAGCTGGTCCAGAGTTACACCGTACAGAGCCCGAAGCCAACACGTGTTTCGTCGCTATTGCTTATATGTACATGCGACTTTTTCAAGGCTGAAGAATACTCGAGTACACCGGCCAATTTGTGGCAGACGTTAGTTTTACTATGGACAGCTTTCGGCTATGAATACATTTTATTGATCCGTACACGGTTTCTACTTTTGGATGTTTTACTGCTACGCTGCCACCCCACACTGGATGCTTATTTGAATCGGACTCCATTTTAAAGCAGCTTTAGGACACTTTATTCTTCAGCCTTGAAAAAGTCGCATGTACATATAAGCAATAGCGACGAAACACGTGTTGGCTTCGGGCTCTGTACGGTGTAACTCTGGACCAGCTACGCTGAATAGCTACTGAATAACAAAGAATGAGAATATGGATTAAAGATTGAAGAAATACTAAGAAATACCTGCTGCCAGCTGTGGATTTTTGATGTGCTTTCTTGCTTACAACTTTATTGATGGAATGTGATTGTTTATAAATATTGACGTGTGCTAAGGGTTTATGTTCTGTTATTTAGAAAGGTATTGGATTCATACGTGGAGTTCATAGAGTCAGAGATGATATCAAGCATTAGTTGTCTATGAGGAAGTCTTGGAAGGCTCTCAAGGTATGGTTTTGTATTGATCTTGATTTGTTGGTATGAAGCTGAGCAGGTAGATAGGGATGGTAGAGTAGTCAGTCCAGTCCAAGGGTATAGGTGGTTTGTATTGAATTGTTGGTGATGTTGAGAAGACAAGATCGCGGATGTGGCTTTTGGAGGGTGTTGATTGTGTGAAATGCTTTATCACTTTGAGTGTATCAATGAGGTTGAAGAGGGTGTCTGTTTTTTCTCTTAATGAGCTTGCCTTGTCCAAGAAGTTGAATTCAACCAAGAGGGTGGTGTGGGCATGTTGGATGGATGAGGGGTAATGAGATGTGAAAACTTATCAATAAAGTAATTATTCTGCATGGGAGGCCTGTAGATGAGATATAGGGCAGTGATCTGGGTTGCAGAGAGAGGTAAACGGCATATCAGCAAATCCATGGATTTGAGTGTCACTTTATAGCCTAGTGAGCATGACCAGGAGGACTCATGGATGTCAACAAGGTCTCCTCCATTCTTATGTATGGGGTTCACATAATGAATGCTGTATCCTATGGGAAGAAGGACTCTAGGATATCTGAAAATGTGGGAGTGACCAATGTTTCTGTGATGAAGAGGGTGTCAAGCATGTGATAGGTTATGAAGTCTGTGATGTCGGGTGCGTGGAGTCCTGCAGAACGCACATTAGGAGCATGAGCTGAAATGTGTGTTTTGTAGTTTGAGGGAGTGTGGTAGTTAGTGGGGTATGTATGAGGTTGGGTCAATATGTTGTGCAAATCCTATGTTAGTTTCAGGGTTGGCTAAAACTGGTTATGATTGTGGGGATTAGCAATAGGGGTTGCTGCGTGAGGCACATGATAAATAATCTTAGCATGGAGGTTTCAGTGGAGCAGGGGGTCTAGCCCAAGGCCCTTTTCTGGTCCTAACACGCCCAAATAGGCAATGCCCTTGTCTGTGTCTGCTCTGAAGGCAAGAAGTGATGTCACTTTCTGTGCAGATGGATGATGGGAAATGCAGTGAAGTCACTTCCTGAATAGATAAATGATGTGAAATGAAGACTTCTTTTAAAGATTGTGTTGGTTTAAAACCAGTGATGCCACTTCCTGTGCAGATAAATGTTGGGAAATCCAACAATGTCACTTCCTGTGCAGATGAATAATGGGAAATGCAGAGATGTCAGTTCCACTGCAAATGGGTTATGGCAAATGAAGATGTACTTAAATCCTTAACATGAGACAGGATAGGGATGATCTTTGTAGGAAACTGTATGTTACTGCATGTGTGGGTGTTTCAGCTGTTCTGACCCTGATTTTTTTAATATGGCTAGAGAGAAACAATTGGATCCATGATAGATTAGGGTCACCAGTTCACATTTATTTTCCTTTCTATCGCACAGTATTGCATGATCATATGATAACGTCATAGGACATGCACAGGTGGAACAGTATGAGGTATCTTTTCTTTTCTTGTCTCTGTCGATGGAGAAGAGGAGCTCCTCCTTCGTTTGCTTTGGCTAGTTTCGCGCCCCTCACAGGTCTGAGCAGCGCAAAACAGTGTCAGTCAAAGAGGAAGATGTGTTCCCTGTATTTGTGGGAATGTATTGTCTCTTTCCTTTCCAGGATCTTGCTAAGAAAAGGGATGTTGGAAATGGAGCTGTTTTTGTAGGCAGGATCATGTACTCTGCATTTATTTTTTTCAAGAGGTCATACAAGGGCTTGCTTGAGAGGGTCAGACACAGTTCTTGACTGGAAGAAGGCATCTGTCATGTTTGTAGTGTCTGCTGCAGAAGCAGAGATGAATTGCTTAAGGTAAGAGCACAAGTCCTTGGATGATATAGTTGCTTTTATTTTGGAAGCCATGCTTAGCATCTCATCAATCCAGCAAGTCTTTGAAATATACAGGGATAGCTTTTCAGTGTTAGGGTTACCCATCTCGTGGTAAATAGTCTCATTCCATTGGTTGGATTCCTCAACTAAACCTTTTATGTATTCAGCCATTTTGGCCCCTTTGATTGTCCAGTGATAGCCTTTTCTGTGTATATTACAATTAGTTTGGGCCTCTTCGCTATTTGATGTACACCACTGGCATTTAAGCTTATGGTTGATGCATTTCATTTTAGCAAGTTCACCTCTGAACCACAAGTTGAATGATTTAATACCTTGCTTGCATTTGCGAGATCTGATAGGAGAAAGCATGCCTAGAGCAGCTGACATGTCGAGTTAGATTATTCATGTATGTTGGGTGGTGTAGTTTGGATTTCTGACTGTGAGTTGCCTAAGTGACTGCAAAGGATGATGGGGTGTTGTTGAAGCTGCAGGTGATTGGTCTGCATGTTAGGTTTATCAGGTGAACAGGGATAAATGATCTAACCACAGCTACCCTGCTATATTTGAGGTTTCAAGATTGAGAGTGAAAATAGTATCAGGCATGTATCATGCTTTGTATACTGATTCATTTACAATCTTTTAGAAGCCAAAGGAGTTTTTATTCTTGTTGTACTCTGGTGCAGGTTTGAAATCAATTCTATTAACCCATAAGCTGATATCACCCATATTGCTAATTTTTTAGTAGAGAACTACTACAATAAGAGGGCAGTTTGGATTGATGGTGAAGGTGCAGCTGTTTGTTCAAATGATGACTAGGTTGTGTCAGGAAATACAGTGGAAGTCAAAGCAGTGTTTTAGGCCACTACTACTCCAGTTATCTTGCCCTATCTGTTCTTGAACACTTTCTTGTGGCTTTAGGAGATAAGACGTTGGGAGGGGTAGTACAGTTATATCAAAGAAAGGTCTTGGTCGTGGCAACAATATAGCAGTTGAAGTCAGATAAGAGGTCATGAGTGTCTAGTGTATGCTTCAAGTACTGCTGAGGCACTGGTGGATGACAAAACAATTCCTGTTGATTGGGGGTCATTGAGGAGGGGTAACGTGACTCTTTTGGGTAGGTGTAAGATGGGATCGGTCCATTGTGAGCAGTTGACTGTAATGCTGGGAGATGCTGGGATTTCTATAACAGCCACTTTAGTGTTTTTGAGTTGCTGAAAAATCTCATCATCCTTGGTTTGAAACTTGATAGTTTTGTTGTTGTTGATGTTGATAGTGAACATTTTGAAGCCTCAATTTCTAATTTATGAAAATGATATAAATCTTGTCCCCCAACACAAAGTCCTGTTCAAGTGGTTTTATTTTGAGAATATGGTTGTTTTCTTTGCAATTTGTTCTTGCTGCCATTAGGAGTTACTGAAGCACAGAGAGATCTGCTGCTGCTATAGATAACTGATAGAGAGGCCTAAACCACAAATGCCTGCAGAATGTGTGGTGCAGAAGTGACCCATTAGTGCGCAAGTATTCAAATGGTGGATATTCACAGGTTGTGACCAATATAACACTATTTCAGCTGCAGTGGCCTCTCACAAAGTTAACTATTCTGATAGGAAATCCCTTGTTATTTTATAAATTAGATTTGTTGAATCAGTTCAATAAATGTGCATGCACAAATAACAATTCAAATTAGTGTGCGCAGCTAACTGCACCAGCTACTTTTCGCAAATATAACATTCTATCAATGTTTACTACACGGGAAAGTAGTTGTCACATTAGGGAAAATACACACTTACATATATACATCTATGTGAAATAGTCTTCTACCTTTTTTCTTTATCTAACTAGTTCTCATGCTCACTTTCCCCCCCCAATCTATAGAGATTTGTTTTGTAGTTTAAACAAACAAATGTTGACACGTTACAGGTTTCTTGAATACATGGTAGGCTGTTTTATGGTATTGCATACTTACGTATCACATCAATTAATCAATTCAGTCAAATGAAAATTAACTGAAAATTGGGTCTTCATTCAATCTCTTGTACCTGAGAGTATTGATTACACCTCATCTTTTAGATACAATTGTGTGTATAAGGAATGGGATCCAGAAGAATGTAGACTCTTTATGGGATTTGCTTTTCAATCGGCAAATTTGATGTTTGTAATCAAGATCATTGAGAAGGTTGATGTTTCAGTTCTTCTGTATGTCTAAAGAATCCTACACATCAGAGGTAGCACTTCTGCAGGCCCCACCCGGACTAGAGAGCAACTTGCACCTCATCCTAAGGGACTTTCATGGTTAGATTGAATGGTTGTGATTCTACAACTGTAAAAACCAATCACTTTTTTGCTCAGCAGACTAGACAGCTGTTCATTGGAGATCGAGTTATGCCAATGAAGTTAATAGAAAGACTACTGAGCGACCTACAAATTGGTGATGATTCCCCATGATTGCAATCTTGTTAAATCCATAATTTTTAAACTAAATATCCCACTACTTTTTGTACACAACTGAACAATCCAATCTCTTAATCATATAATTTGTCCACACATCTTCCCCATCCTACTAATGTACTGTATTTCGGTGCTCAAATACTTAGAATACTACAGTAAGAAATGGTTTCAGGAGTTTTATTATCATTTAAATTAAAAAATGTGGTGTATGAATTTTTAAAACAGTAATCTTAAATCAATATTATTTAAATAATTAGTAAATATACCTTAATAACAGATCAATGTATGATTTCCTTCAAAAAAGTAAATCTAAAAGACACGAACATGGGGCAACACATTAAAAATCCCCAGCAATTCAGCCAATAAAATACATGTATTGCTTTCTTGTGAAACTTTAAGACTGGGCAAAGTCATCAATAAGAGAAGTGTATCTTGGAATTCTGGTTTCTAAGAGAATTGGCTTCTTCTAACAAAGGAGATATCACAGTCATAGAAGACAATATGATGTCAGGGATGTATTAGGAGGATGTTTATTTGTAAAATGAATATTGAGTGAATTTTTTTAAACATTGGCCAATCTCAGCCCAAAGACTTTCAGGTAATGCGCAGGCTATAAGAAGTCTGGTGATATGTTTTGGAAAAGCTCTTATCACGCGATCTTCATAGGTTATGCACATCCCACCAGCTATGGTTCAGGTAATGAGACACACAGGCACAAAAGTAAACATATGATTCTTGAGAAACTGCCATTTACACATATTTCATGTGTAACCCCTAGCTATTGAGGCACTATTTATGGTACCATTCCAGGAGGCTTGGGTCATCAGGTGTCATGGCAGAGACCACAAGAGGAACAGCATTGATAGATGTTCGACTTGGTGCCATTTCAACTCTCACAAATATCCGTTGACAAGATGCATGTCCAAAAAACATGAGGTGCATATCATTGACATCTATGGTGTTGAGGCTCTCTAGTATAGACTCACCAGGGCCCTCACTGACATTCCTAGTAGTAATTCTGAACATGCACATACTTCATCACCTAGAATCATACATGGCCTTTTATAAGTCATAAGTGTAATACCTTCATATCTTACCCAATTGTTTAATATATACATTGCTCTAGATATTGTACACATTGGATTTATTTCTATAAAATATGTTACAGTGTTAAAACATTTTTGTGTCTGGTGTTAGCCAGTAATCTATGCTATAGGCTTGCATAACCACAATTGGCTTTGATAAAAACTGAAAGTTGTTTGGTGTCTCGAAATAGCTTCTCATTGCACATCACAGCAGGGTGTTTCCATTTACTTTTGAATGAGGTACTAATAGAGCCGTATATGTTTTGTTACACATTGTTGCATTAAATGCTGGATAAGTGCAAACTGATGAAAAAAATAATGTTTAATTGTCAGGACAGGGATATTGATTTCAGAAGATTGAAAACCTGCTTAAATACGAATTAATACAATTGTTTTTATATATTACAAACTTAACAGGCTGAAAATCAGTTATTAACAACCAGGCAACATATATAATAGAGAACATATTATGTAAGTTCAATTCTCGTAGCATAGTCACATCCTTAAGAGTACTGTACAGAGTGTGAACTTTAATCAATATTATTATTGTTATTGAAATCAACAGATGTAAAAATTAAAGCATAACAAATTTAAAAAATGATATAAGTTATACAAAGTAGAATATAACATACATTATCATAAACATTGCACCTTACTGTACCAGTTTGTGCTTCTTCAAGATGAAATAAAGAGCCAGTTCATATATACAGTACCCAAATACCTGCATTGTTTTGCAAGATAAGAGGCCCACAATAGGGATTAATTTGAAAGCAGAAATATTCTAGCCTGTGGAGGAGATTAGTGGGCATTGAACCTAAAATTGAGGGCACAGGGTGGGCATGATACATTCAATATTAAAGAAGCATGAGGGGAATGTTGCAGTTGATTACCCACACCACTTGCTGCAAACAGTAGCAATGATACTGGTTGAGGGGGGAAGTCACTTGCCTGTTTCATAATAAGGGGAAGCTGTTTAGGATTAAGAGTTTTATATCCTGCTGGGGAAATGGAATTAGAAGGCTAACCAAGCCACAAAGCACATACACGGCGGGCTTCCTCTGGATCATATGAAATTTTGGAAACTGAGACATATTTTCCAGCAGCTCAATGTCCAATCTCATGCTACCAAGATTTCCAGGAGGAGACATTGAACTTACAGAAGAGTCAAAAGGACATTGGAGTGGAAAAGAAGCTAAACGCAGAAAGGATGAGCAAGGGATAAACAGGCCATTATAATGCATTTAGCAAGCTCCTCCTCAAAGTAATTTAAAGCAGATCCGTACACTAATTATACAGTGCTCTCTCAAGAGAGAAAACATGCCACCTTTTTCCGTATTTGAGAAACTCTGTACAATCAGCATATTAAGATTTTCAGTTGAGCTGAAGGACATCTTCTGGGCTATTCCTCGTCCACTTCTGCTACAAACTGTGAATGGTGTTCAGGCGATTTACTATGTGTTTTACTTAGGTGGAGTTTTACTGCATGTTTGCTGGCAAAGGTCCGACAGCACAATGTACATTTGAACTTAGAGTCTGACTCCTCTTCCCCAGCAATTGTTAGAGGAGACCTCTGAACAGATACCCTGGAGATCTCTTGCTCTACTTTGCTTTGCTGTTCCAAAGCCAGTTTGTTCATGTCTTTCATCTGGAATCCCAGATGGGATTCTAAGTGCCCAATGTAAGAAGATGGGGTTCTGAACTGAGATGCGCAGTCACTGCAATAAAAGACTGGATGCCCTTTATCCATGTTTTTCAAAAACTTTGTCCCTCCTGTTTTTCTAAGCTGATACTTCACATTTGCTAACCAGTGGCTGATAGTGGTCATTGAGAGCCCAGTAAACTTTGAGATCTGCATGCGTTCCTGAGGGCCCAAATCAGAAAGTAAATATTTACCCTCTGACGTCAGAAAGAGGCTAGAGGCAAACTGTGCCTGCAGTATCAGAAGATGCTGAGGATTCCAGTTTGACTGCCTGCCCTTCCTTTTATGCAGGGGAGAGATATCAGCTGAGATGTCTTCAAAACGCCTAACATCCATTTCCAATTTCATTGGTGCATGCCTTGAAGAAATTGACCGTTTTGGTGTAGTTGCTTTTGGAAGAACTTTGACCATGTCAGCAATGTCAGAGAGAGCATGCTTGAGCGGAGGCGATATGCATGATTGTGCTTGGGCAGATTCGTCTTTTCTGATCTTTGACTTGGTGAGGTCTATTGGCTGATCATTGCTGTCAAAAAGGTAGCGACCAGGCAGATTTGAAGGCCGCTGGGAAGCAGGCGAAAGTGCTGGGGCCTCTGAATTTTGAAATTTTGAAATTGTGCTTGGGCTAGGACTTGACGTAGGATGAGATCTTACTGGCTCACTGGCTTTACCTAAATGATTATTTAGAACTGACTGAAGGGCACTAAGTGGGTTGACACAAGGCATTTCAGAAGAATGGGTTGCCTTTAAGGAAGTACAACCATTACTGAGAGGTGTTGTTGATTCCAGTAGCTTCTGCCTGTCACTCTCACAGTCTCTGTATGCTTTCTCATCCTCCAGTAGAGGTGAGGATTCCCTTTGTTGCAGCTCTGTACATGCTTCAGTTTTAGAAACAAGTTCATCTTCATTTTTGCATAGTGGATCCACATCTGGCTGGGGACTGTCTCTCATACTGTCTCTGTGAGCCTCATCTGCCTCTTCTGGTTCCCTTTTAACTTGAGCACATTGCGTCATATTTGCATTCAGGGGAACAACAGGCAGAAATTTCCCCTTTGGTGCGATTGGTCGTAATTTGTTGGTGAAATTTGGTCTGATTTGTAGAACTTGAGAGGTCATTTGTAGGGATGGCTTGATCACTTCTGAGAGCTGGTATGCTGCATGGATACTGGGGTAAGCACTCCAACTTGGTGCACCATTTTGAGCTTTATTGATGGCTGTAGTGACAGTGTTTTCCAAAGACTTCAAAATGTCCCCTCCCCCTTTTGCCCCTTCTTCTAAATCTTCCTCCCGAAGATACTGATACTTTAAGGTGGGATCCATAGGTTTCTCTAGAACGCCATCCTGCTCCATTTTTGTTTCTGTTTTCTCATGGTTATTCACCTCATCAAATGTGTCTGTCTTACTCTCTTTCCTTTTCTCTGATGCAAGGCCTGTGCTATCAGAGGAGGTGTTGTTCATTGGTTTAGATACAGGCGACTCACTGGCAGGGGACTCGGACAACGACTGCATTTTCTCTACGGCTAATGGATCAAGAACCAACTGCTTTCCTTTCTTTGATGCTGAACTTGTAACTTTCAAAAAATGACCTGTGACCATCATGTGTGTTGTAAGTTGCTGCAGGGTATCGTGTGAACTACCACATTCCATACACTTCAGAATCTGAGATTTACATGCCTCAAATTGCCATGTGTAACTTGCACCATTTTGGTAGCCATATCGATTATTGGACGATAACTGCAGGTGGGTATTTTTTGGGGAGGAGCAATTGTCTGTGAATGACCCAGTTGTAGAGTCAGGAGAGCAAGGCCGGTTTACATCAAAAGCACGTTTCTTTGCTGCGTTGGCAATTTTTGAAGATATGGTTGGTATCGGCTCCTTCAAAGGCACTTTTTGGTAATGTTTAGTTTTTATCATATGAACACTCAGATCCTGAAGAGAGTCAAAAGAATCACCACAGAACATGCACTTTAGCACCTTTTGTGCATCCTCCTTATCCATATCATGAAAGGCCCTTTTCCGAGGCTTGGAGTAGCTGGTGGGCCTGTTTTTGTCTTTTTTATGGTTATCATCTTGGTAATGGCCGGTGTCATTCATATGGACAGTCAGCTCAACTAATGTGTCATAGGCAGCACTGCACTGCTTGCATCTAAACCTGCTAGCTCCAGTAAACACAGTGCCACACATTTTGTTGGTCTGTCGGTACAACTGGACTGAACTAAAAAGGTTTGGCTTGGACACAGATTTCGAAGGAAGGCTATGCTGAAGACTTTTCGACAACGCGTCTTGGTGCCAGTCGAAGTCACCTTTATGGCCACCATTTCTGTTGTCACAATTCCTCTTCTCTGCAGTAGACAACTTGAGGCCGAGCCCCAAGCCAGTCCAGTAGGAATCCGAGAGTATGTTGGCATAGACGGCGGTCATTTTGTCCATACAATCATGAGTATCATTTTGAAACTTGGGGACGGTCAGAAGCTTATGGTCTTTTACTTCTTGAGGAGAGATGCTTTTATTATCCACCAACTGGTCACTGGCATCACTTAAAATGGATTCGCTTTCAACATCCTGATTTGATAGGTGACTGATTGGGGAATTCTGGGAGCTGATGCTGCCTTTCTGCTCAGGACTCGTATCCTGTTCTTCATCAGTGGGAGTATAAGTGCTGCCCTGTGGCTGGGTTACGGAATTACTGTCATCCTCATCTTCCTCCTCTTCCTTTATCTCTCCATTCTTTAAATCTTCTTCATCTTGGACATAACCTGAAATAAAATGTTAAATAATAGATTAGGGAAATTGAAGGTTAACATTAGCACAGCAATAAACTGTTTTCTCTCACTTTACACTCTCGCACCCCTGCATTCTATTTGATCAACGTTATGACCTATTAATACAGTAAATTAAAAATAAAATGAAGTCTCCTTGTGCTGCCTACAACATTTTATTGGCAGATGACTATAATTCTTTTTAACTACCCTAGACACAGCAGTTAATAATTTCCCTGCCTTGGAAGTTAAACTTCTGAGACTCCAGCAATAGCAGAGGAAGCAATCTTCCACACCAAATGCTATTTAGAGTTGCTATTCTTTACAATAAAATAATGATGAACAAAATACAATATATAAAAATGAAGGCACATCAAATCCACATTTATTGCAGTACAAGGATGTGCTTTGGCTATTTAGAGATTGGAGATGTTTGGCTGCCACATATCAGTTTGAGAATAGAAAATGTGATGCCTATCAACTATAAAAGCAATAAATGTATGTAAAGAGACATATCTAGAGCTTATAACATCTGAATGTTTATATTACCGAAACTGTTTTAAGAACATGGGGGTTATTGGAGTGTGGAACAGTAGGGTGATGGCAGCAATGCATGTAGGCATTAAAGACAAGCAAGGCACATGAAGATCAACCAGGTTAACTACTAAAATATATTGCAATATTGACGTTATTCACAACTACTATCTTTAAGACTCATTATGAGCGACACACTAAACTTCGAATTCGGTGCAAACTGTGTTTTTGCCTAGTTTTGTACATTTTATGTACATCATGGATTTGCACAAATTGTGCTCAGTCCTGGGATTTCTACACATTTTCTGCTAATTCCTAACTGATGGAAAATGTGCCTGCAAAACACTGCAAGGAAGAGAAAAATCATGTACGGAAATGGTCACACAGACGAATTTACACATTGATCCCCATTTTAAAGTGCAAAAATTGTAATCCTACACAATATGATTCAATACTATGCACAAGCGGTAATTGCGCAGAAAAAAAAAATATATATATAAATTTCCATAGGAAAAGCTGTTTGTGATTTACTTATTTCTTTGGCGCCGTTTGACCCCAAAACCATTTTTTACCTCAGCTCCTAACTGGAAAGTTCAGGGTGATCCCTCAAACGGAAGCTGAGAACAAGCATTGGCATAGCCAATAGGTCTCGCATTAATTAAGTTTGAGCTATTGGTATTGCTAAATATCGCAACACCAATTGCAACCAAAGTCTATAAATTGTAGGCCCAAAAAATGGGTATTTATTTTTGTAGCAATGGTGGCATGCTGTGCTTTAGATGAATATGTTTAAAAGTAAAGTGCAACAACTTAGAAATAGGGCGTCATTACACCCTAACCAATTGCACTGCTGAAATACGCCACTTTGGCGATAATATTCTGTCACGGTAAGCCTTGAATTCCTCATATTTTTTCTGTGTGTTCATCACGATTTTAATCAGCTGTTCGGCGACCACTTTCTAAATCCACACACACGAAGTGAAATGCCATTTTCGTATTTTCTAATGTTCCCACTGTGTCCGACCGGACCTCTTGAAAGAACACGGCTGAAGCAAAAGTTCATCTCTGGCAGCATTTTATTCAATAAAAACCCAATGCATTTCGGGCCAAACGCCCTTCGTCAGGGGTCACTATAAACAATGAAAACAATCACCAGTTAATATATTAGCTGTAGTTTACCTGTGAATACTTAATTAACAAAACAGATTACCTTATTGCTTTTTTTTATATCTCAAACATTTTATATGTGATTAGTCCCTCTTTTCTGCAAAGTCTCTGTTACCCCACTATGCGCATAACGTACTAATGGCCACAACACTCCACTTTCCATTTCTCCCTTATACAAGCGCGTTTATTTCTGTTGTTTTTCAAATGCTCTTTAACACCTCACGATAGATTTGCATGTTATTGAACCTTCGGTAGTTTTCTACACTGCAGCACGTTGCTTTACCCTTCATTTCTCATTAATTTACGCGCATTTATTTCTACCGCTTCTTAAGACCACTTATACTTTAATCTTAGCGCTTACTCATGATTGTTTCATGCGTTTAAATTCCTCAACTCTCGTCTCCCTGTTAGCTCTTTCCATACCTGCAGTCAATCGTTAAAATCATCGGTGTTCATCTGTATGTATCAGCGAGCAGTTACTCACTTCACCATTCCTCTCGCCTTTAACCTATCGCTCTGGCCTCCTGATTGGCTTGCTAATTAAATTCTCCCGCCATCCCAGTACAGCTATTCATTACACTCACTACTTTGCAATGATGGACTCACATTCCCATAATTCACTTCTTTAGTGCAAAAACCGATCTTATTTCTCAGCATATATATTAAACAAGTTAATAACCATGTCTCAATGTTTGAATGTTCTCAATTCGTGTCCCAATCATTAAAAAGTTAATTTTCATATTGTTTTCCACTGTCCTTGATGAATTACGTTGTTATCTCCGTCGTGTGGATTCGTGAATTACTCCTTGTTCCAACTCATTTTTAACAAACGGGTGCTATCCCGATGCTGGGCATATATCGATACATCATCAAATGGGGGTGCGGGATGCACACCAAAATTCATGATTAAGTTTAATCACAATTAATCATGAATCATGCATCCCGCACCCCCATTTGATGATGTATCGATATATGCCCAGCATCGGGATAGCACCCGTTTGTTAAAAATGAGTTGGAACAAGGAGTAATTCACGAATCCACACGACGGAGATAACAACGTAATTCATCAAGGACAGTGGAAAACAATATGAAAATGAACTTTTTAATGATTGGGACACGAATTGAGAACATTCAAACATTGAGACATGGTTATTAACTTGTTTAATATATATGCTGAGAAATAAGATCGGTTTTTGCACTAAAGAAGTGAATTATGGGAATGTGAGTCCATCATTGCAAAGTAGTGAGTGTAATGAATAGCTGTACTGGGATGGCGGGAGAATTTAATTAGCAAGCCAATCAGGAGGCCAGAGCGATAGGTTAAAGGCGAGAGGAATGGTGAAGTGAGTAACTGCTCGCTGATACATACAGATGAACACCGATGATTTTAACGATTGACTGCAGGTATGGAAAGAGCTAACAGGGAGACGAGAGTTGAGGAATTTAAACGCATGAAACAATCATGAGTAAGCGCTAAGATTAAAGTATAAGTGGTCTTAAGAAGCGGTAGAAATAAATGCGCGTAAATTAATGAGAAATGAAGGGTAAAGCAACGTGCTGCAGTGTAGAAAACTACCGAAGGTTCAATAACATGCAAATCTATCGTGAGGTGTTAAAGAGCATTTGAAAAACAACAGAAATAAACGCGCTTGTATAAGGGAGAAATGGAAAGTGGAGTGTTGTGGCCATTAGTACGTTATGCGCATAGTGGGGTAACAGAGACTTTGCAGAAAAGAGGGACTAATCACATATAAAATGTTTGAGATATAAAAAAAAGCAATAAGGTAATCTGTTTTGTTAATTAAGTATTCACAGGTAAACTACAGCTAATATATTAACTGGTGATTGTTTTCATTGTTTATAGTGACCCCTGACGAAGGGCGTTTGGCCCGAAATGCATTGGGTTTTTATTGAATAAAATGCTGCCAGAGATGAACTTTTGCTTCAGCCGTGTTCTTTCAAGAGGTCCGGTCGGACACAGTGGGAACATTAGAAAATACGAAAATGGCATTTCACTTCGTGTGTGTGGATTTAGAAAGTGGTCGCCGAACAGCTGATTAAAATCGTGATGAACACACAGAAAAAATATGAGGAATTCAAGGCTTACCGTGACAGAATATTATCGCCAAAGTGGCGTATTTCAGCAGTGCAATTGGTTAGGGTGTAATGACGCCCTATTTCTAAGTTGTTGTTATATATTGTGTCTTTTGGGCATGGCACAACACCAATTAGCACGCATTCAAAGAATAATTGTGATTAAACTTAATCATGAATTTTGGTGTGCATCCCGCACCCCCATTTGATAAAAGTAAAGTGCGCCATACTGCGATTGCTACAATATTCAATTGTGGATGCGTTAACAATTGATGTGTGCACTGATGGCTGGTGGTGTGTGTGCCGGTTGAAATTGTGCACTGATGGCTGGTGGTGTGTGTGCCTGGTGGAAGTGTGCACTGCCAGCTGGTGGTGTGTGTGCCTGGTGGAAGCGTGCACTGATGGCTGGTGGTGTGTGTGCCTAGTGAAAGCATGCACTGGCGGCTGGTGGTGTGTGCCTGGTGAAAGCGTGCACTGACGGCTGTTGGTGTGTGTGTGCCTGGTGAAAGCGTGCACTGACGGCTGGTGGTGTGTGTGTGCCTGGTGAAAGCATGCACGGATGGCTGGTGGTGTGTGTGTGCCTGGTGAAAGCGTGCACTGATGTCCGGTGGTGTGTGCCTGGTGGAAGCGAGCACTGATGGCTGGTGGTTTTTGTGTCTGTAGAAATTGTGCACTGATGGCTGGTGGTGTGTGTTCCTGGTGAAAGCGTGCACTGACGTCTGGTGGTGTGTGCCTGGTGGAAGCGTGCACTGACGGCTGGTGGTGTTTGTGCCTGGTGAAAGCGTGCACTGACAGCTGGTGGTGTGTGCCTGGTGAAAGCGTGAACTGACGGCTGTTGGTGTGTGTGTGCCTGGTGAAAGCGTGCACTGACGGCTGGTGGTGTGTGTGTGCCTGGTGAAAGCATGCACGGACGGCTGGTGGTGTGTGTGTGCCTGGTGAAAGTCGTGCACTGATGTCCGGTGATGTGTGCCTGGTGGAAGCGAGCACTGATGGCTGGTGGTGTTTGTGTCTGTAGAAATTGTGCACTGATGGCTGGTGGTGTGTGTTCCTGGTGAAAGCGTGCACTGACGTCTGGTGGAATGTGCCTGGTGGAAGCGTGCACTGACGGCTGGTGGTGTTTGTGCCTGGTGAAAGCGTGCACTGACGGCTGGTGGTGTTTGTGCCTGGTGAAAGTGTGCACTGGCGACTGATGGTGTCTGTGCCTGGTGAAAGTGTGCACTGACGGTGTGGTTGTGTGTGTGTGGATTTGTGCGTGTGGTTGTGTGTGTGGTTGTGTGTGTGGTTGTATGTGTGGTTGTGTGTGTGGTTGTGTGTGTGAATGTGGTTGTGTGTGGTTGTGTGTGTGGTTGTGTGTGTGTATGGTTGTGTGTGTGTGTGTGTGGTTGTGTGTGTGGTTGTGTGTGTTGTGGTTGTGTGTGTGCTTGTGGTTGTTTTTGTGTGGTTGGGTGTGGTTGTGTGTGTGTGTGGTTGTGTGTGTGGTTGTGTCACAGGGCAGCAACGGGGACAGAAGAAGAAAGGCACAGAATCACGGGGGCAGCGAAGGGGACAGAAGGAGAAAAAGGCACAGAATCACGGGGGCAGTGAAGGGGACAGGAGAAAAAAAGGCACAGAATCACGTGGGCAGTGTAGGGGACAGAAGGAGAAAGGCACAGAATCACAGGGGCAGCGAAGGGGACAGAAGGAGAACAAGTTAGGAGTGAGGTGGGAGGAAAGACGCCAGTACATAGACACTATTATTTCATCTCTCCAGAGTGTGTCTGTAGTGAGATTCTGGAGCAAGGAGGGAGTGTGAGAATGAGAGAGGCACTAGACATGAAGAAGGGAATAAATGTGATGGTTATTATTAGCATAAAGCACCGCATTTCAACTACTCAGCTCAAAAAATAAATCGCATGTTGCGCTAATGTAAAAAGCTGGTTATTTTTACCCAAATGCGTGCCCCTCATTTTGTCACCCTAAGAATGATAAAAGGTAAAGACCTATTTGCTTGTGTTTTAATGAGTTACCTGTAGGCTACACATAAAACTTGCAAGCAAGCCCTTCTTCATCTGAGATATCGAACTCGGCAAAGGGTCATTAATTGGATAGAAAAAGAGAACTGTCTCCCGAAAAATGGGATGAAATCTCCGCTATATCAAAAATAGTTTTTGAATAAATTTTTTTTTTTTTTAAGTCTTGAAAGTATGATCTCTTTACTAGGCCAGCACGTGACTTTGTTGATAGCAGTGTACAGTGAAATGCAACAGAGACAGACTCATATATGTGCTTCCTGACCCTGGGGCAATGCCTACGTCACTGGTCCTCAGTATTTGCAAAATAGGACATGATAAACCCAATAACATATGTTCAATTTAAAAAAATTTTTTTTGAATACTTATCCATCAATAGTTATTGGTTATATTCAAGAGCAACCTACAAAACACAGAACTCACATAAAAAGACGACTGCATAGAGAACCTATGAGTTAAACCTCCTACATGGTAACTGTTGTGAGAGGTGTCTGGAGTGTTGCCTCTGACTCAGCGAAAAGTTGTGTGTGTAATTTTTGGAGTCTGAATGGAGTGAAAGCACATATGTTTTCAATTAATGGAGAGGCAGCAGGGGAGGGGTGGTGTGTGTGCGAGCGCCCGCCGTGGCTAAAGTGAAAGCACTTACACACTGACAATCCCTCATCGCGATCGTGATCACTCTAAAAGCGAAAGTGATCACGATCGCGATGATGCACGCTAGGGATGTGCGCGCAGCAGCGGGGGGGAGGGGTAGGCTGGCGCAGGAAAGGCAGATGGCTGGGTGAGAAGGGAGGGGGGAATGCGGGGAGCAGCTGTGCGCATGCACGCCATCGTGCACTGTAGCTTGTCGCCGGCACAAAAATGTGGGTAGCACTTTCTAAACCCACCTACTAAATTTCTTGCAGAGCATCGCTTACGCAATAGCTCAGGCGAGACCTAAAAAGGGGGGGGGATCCCAAAACACATATTCCCCAATCATTTTTCCATTGGAAATTTAGACACAGCTACAGTCCAAACCGCTGAATGGATTTACACCAAATGGGCAGAAACCTAAATCTTGGCCCAGAAACAGTGCTGTTTGTGATTTGGTTAAATACACCCAGTAGTTTTTGAGCAATTAATGCTCAGTAAATATATAGATTTAATGCAGCGGAGAATCTGCAGACCTGATGGATCTCTTGGAGAGATCTGATTGACTTCCACCTCATCAACAACAATGTGGTGGCAGCGATCCTAGGACTCATGCCTGAGTTCATCAAACAAAAGTGAAAAAAAGACATAGAGGGCAGGGTAGGGATACACTGACCCCATAGGCCTGGTGGTAGTGTTTCAAAGGGGCATTTTAAAAAAAAACATTTGCCACAAATTCATTTGAAAAAACCCCTATGGTGGGCCAGGGGGACAACAATAATTGTTTTCTTGGGGAGGGGGGATGTGTGGCCCCCTCCCCAAACCTCTGTGAGGACAAGGTACCAAATTAGGGAACTATGGGATGGGACCACGCATCCCCCCTCCCCGAACCTCTAAAGACCCCGGATACCCCATCCCATGGAGCTGTAGTGCAAACTGAAAGGGAGCCCTCCCTCCCTGACCTAAAAAGGCCCCAGGACCCCATGTCTGTATTCAACAAAAAGAGAGAGGGGCCATGTAACTTCCTTGATCCTTTAAAGGCCTTGGGACCCTATCCCCTGGATCCAGCTCAAGTACTCTGTCACACGGGAGCCCACTCCCAGGGCAGAGTAATTTCCCTGCCCGCACTGATGCAGTCAGGGAAACGTGTTTGCTCCGCCTGGTAGGAGCATTTTAAATCTCCTACCAGCGAGGACAAAACATGCCTTCCCTTCCAGCAACAGCGCGGGCAGGGAGGGCATGCTAGCTCCAATCCGGTGAAAGATTTAAAAATGCTCGCACCAGATGGGAGCAGACCTCTGTTTCTCTATCTGCACTAATGCGAGCAGGGAAACAGATATTGCTCCAGTCCGGCGGGAGCAAGCATAACCAGCTGCTCCCTCTGGGTGGGAGCAATGCCGTCTTCCACAGTATGAGGGAGCTAGCTGAGGCGCCCTGGAGCTCCCCCCATGGCTCCCAACGTGGTGCTTGGTGGGTGTCCTGGATGTGCACTGGGACACCGTTTATAATTTAGAAAGGCCCCAGGAGATGGGGTTCCCGAGGGCCACAATAGGTTTTGGGAGCGGGGCTGGCCTGCTTCCCGCCCGTTTATCATGACATGGGACCCCAGGGAATTGGTTCCCCAAGGCCTAATAAGGCTGTACGTTTTGACCCTGGGGATGGGGTCCCAGGCGACACTATTGGCCTGAGGAGGGGGGCCATGCACAGCATGACTAAGGGGTGTTGCTCGCAGGCCAGGTCTTGTGGCCAACACCCCAGCCATCGACGGCTGAAGGCTCTGTAGCTGGGGGCTGGCTTCATGTATGGTAAGAAAATATTACTTTATGTTAAAAAAACCCTAGAAATGCACTGAAAAAATAAAGGTTAGAGTGTTTTACAGTAACTATAACTCACTCCCTCACCATGCACTAATTAATCCACATATTAAATAACATCTTCTATGGCATCGTTAATAATATTACTGCAACATTTGCACTGAAATTATTGATGAGAAAACTATGTCTGGTGGGGGCATGAGTTAAAGCTGCCCTAGGGCATGAGCTATAGTTACCAGAAGTAACTATAATTGATGAATTTCAGTGGTTTTGTATGTTTAAAACATTACATTGGCACTGACATTCTCACCGAACTATAACATTACTTAAAACTTTATTTTTTCAGTGAAAATAAATATATATATGTGTGTGTTTGTGGACATGAATGTATATATTGTTCTAAACAAACTGGATTGTCACGGTTGTCTCTTCAGCCAGACTCTCACATAACACGTTTCTCCGCTGAAGAAAATTCTCAGCTTTACCACCTTTGCATATGTTTAACTCTCAACTTGCCACTGCACAACCTCCTCTTTTCATCACCATCTAAAATGCCTCCTACTTTAAAACAAGTCCCTGTAAACACACTTAACTCTGGTGTTCAGATAAGGCTGCCGTTGGCAAAAGTCTAACTCACTCACCTCCCTCCCATGCTGAGTTTCCCCTCTGCTGTGTCTCCTGCACATTACCCTACCCTTGTTCATGTTATGTCTGGGCATGTGTTCTTCGCTCTCTTGACAGACCTTATGGTCACTTTTTATTGTATGTAGACTCTCTTGTAGTTGGGCTTTCAGAATTGAATACATAGAATCATATAGGTACAGTTCACAATAAAGCATCCGCCCCTTTGATCGCCTGATGCACAAACAGGAATAGAATAAGGTAATGTGGTACTTCTTAATCAAATCAATAAGGCTTTCTCGTAAATTGCACAGAAACAGGACAATTCCATACCAAAAAACTGTAAATAAATAGTGTTGGCGAAAAGATTAATGCACGAAATATATAATACTACAAGCAGCTAAGTTGATGTTGCCATAAAGTGATGAAAATGTGCTTAAGAAAAGGACCTGTGAAGAGGCATGAATGCTAGAAGAAATATCACAATAAAATAACAAATATACAGTTGTACAGATATAAGCCATCTTTGTGGGTGCAAAATATTTGTTTTCTTTTTTGGTTTCTTCCCACATGTTATTAACATGATTGTGTTTACATGTGACCTGTACGGCAGGACTTTGTTTCAGTGGCATCATAACCTATCCTGAAGCGATTGCAGCAATGAATCACTTCTCTTACCTTTTTATCTGGTTCTTGATGCCATCTGTGTTAGTCATTTGAGACTTATATAGAGAAGACCTGGGCGACTAGGCATGTGGGATAAGATAGACAGGGCAAAGCTAATACGGAAGAGACCGAGTGGAGAAACTACGGGGCTCATTTATGAGCCCCTGCGTCACTTTTGCGCCACCGGTGCGTCACTTTTTGTGACGTACCAGTGGCGTAAAACATGCGCCATGATGCGCCATATTTACAAAGTGACGCATCTACCTAGATGCGTCACTTTGTAAACCCCTGCGCTACATTATACCTGCGTCAGGTATAATGTATGCAGGGTGGGCGTTCCCACGTGAGAAAGCCTCGTAAAAGTGACGCAGTGAAATCTACGAGATTTCACTGCGCCACTTCTAGGGTGCAAATGCGTCAATATCTTGCGCCTGCCTCACAGCAGGCGTAAGACTGACGCAGGCCCTTTCACATGGGGCTTGCCCCATGTGAAAGGACACATTGCTGGAGTTGCGTCTCTTTTGTGACACACTCCAGCAAAGCGTCACTTTTGCGCCTACAGATGCGTCAGAAATACTGACGTATCTGTGACTCCTTGCGACATGATACGTCATACTGTAAATATGACGCATCATTGGAGTCGCAGGGAGGGCGCAGTGAAAAGTGACGCATCACTGTTTTCACGCAGTGATGCGTCACTTTTCATAAATGAGGCCCTACAGTTTTAGAACAAAGACTCACATATTAAATCGGGTCTGCAGTATTAGATAGCAGATCATGGCCATCAGTATTTATGAATAGAAGTAAAAATGAATAAACTGAAAATGTTCACATGGCAGTAAGATTTTCACTGTAGACACTGAGGCAAGTTGAGTCAAGGATGAGTGTTGACAAAATCAAGAAATTACCCTTTCTCGACATCCGCTCATAGTTCCTCTAATGCGGCAATTATTTTACTGAAAATCCATCACAGGGAATCAGGAAATCAGTATATTTGGCCCATATGGTGCAAGCGCTGGTGGCACCCAGTGCGACAATGTTAGTTGGCGCCCCCCCCAATGACCACCTCCACCACGGGTATCTCTCACTAGCACCCTTTAACAGTGACCAAGTCTCCATAACCACTCTCTTAGATTCATTGAATTAGTTATATAGCGCCACTCATACAAGTAAATGGTATCAGAGCTATTTGCATCACACACACATTACACAGAAACAATTAAACAAAGGTTTATAAATCAGCTTATAGGAACTGTTACATAAGGCAAGGGACTAAAAGTGTAAGAGTCACATGTCATCCATACTAGTAGGCCACATAATTTAGGAGTGCTTGGTGTGGAGAAGCACAAACTCAGAGTCGAAAAAGAAACAGCATAGTTGGGAGTTTTCTAAAAAGAATCGATTTCTACCAAAAGTAACCCTTTTTGCCACATCAATCTATGCTCTAATGTATAATTTGCAGTGTGTATGCAGCTCTATGATGAAAGTTAATAACTCATTGTGCAATATTAGGACTTTAAGTTATCAATTACAAGGAACAAAATGATGTCACTTTTAAAAGCAGTAACCTGCTGATCTGTTTACATTATATGCACTCTTTAATCTACATGGTACATGTTTTTTGCAGCAGGCATATTAACCCTCTGCACTACCTACACAACAATCAAAACATCAACTATACAAAACTCCAATCTGTCTCCACGAAGAACATTAATTACAAGAGTTAACTTTACATTTTTGTGAGGCCTGGTAATTGCCGAAGAAAAGGAACGCAGCAGCAGGCGCTTTAAAAACATAATAAACTTGAAAGCACGGCGCCCCCAGGAAACCAGCACCCGGTGCGGTGGCACCGGTCGCACCGCCCTAAAGCCGGCCCTGAGCGCACATTGAATCCCAGTCGAGGAACCCAGAGCAGCGGTTGTTGATTGATTTTGGAAACATTGTTGATATCGAACATGATATTGAACATTAATTAATGCAAAGGGAGTGCCCAAAAAACAATATATTCACCAAGACTCTTACCAGGCATCTGCGTCACCAATCACGCGAGGATGGGCACAGAGATTTACTAATTTTTCTTAAGTGATCTTAAGTGATCTGAATCGACCAATTGGACTATATATGTTTAGATTTCAGTAACAACCTACATACAACATATCAAAACCAGAATTCAATATATGAGCAATACTTCTATTTTAGATTTTTTTGGGGTGTTTGTTTGTTTTAAACTCATGTTTTCATGAGTATTCACTGGAATATCTCTGATAAACGAGAGGAAGTGAATCAAAAATGAGTTGTGAAGTGACAGTGAGCACGTTTCTTATATTTTACAACATTTGATGTGAACTGTCTTTTTCTCTCTGTAGCACATAGAAAGACTTTGAAACATCAATTTGTAAAAAAAAAAAAAAACACGTTATAGCCTGACGGTGTTTGAAGTCACTACTGATATAGCTCTGAACAGATCCATTCAAGTCCAACTAACATCAGACAAATGTTTAGTGTATCAGAGGAAGCCACAAAAGCGGGGATTTCATCAATATTTCACAACAGCCTGGGGGAAACTGTAGATTGCAATGCTGTAGGGCAGCTAATGGAATTACACACAGGGGTTTTGTACATTTAAAATAAGCAGCTTCTACAAAAAAATACCCTTCACTTTGATAGAAACTGTATAAAACTGCAGATGGGAAACAATTAAATAGCTACCAACATTTATCCATGTCACTCGGATAGGTCATTTAATAAAAGGTATTACTTTTTCCCCCGGTAAGGCAATAATAAAGATAAACATTTATAAAAAAGAGGGGCAAAAAATGTAGTGCAGAATGAATAATTAAAGCCGCATTCGAACAAATTGTTTGCAATTGTGTGGTCGGGGATGGTGCTCTCCAGTAATGAAATATACTTACACAGAAAATAATTTTCAAAAGATAGTGTCTAGAAAAGATGATCATGAACAATTCTATATGCTGAGCTTACAGCAAACACATATCATTTTATTGCATTGCTTCTGGTGATAAGACATCTCTAGCAAATGCAAGATATGATGTGATGAGTAGTAATCTGGGCTGGCTTTAGGGAGGGTGACTGTATGATGTAGTAGAAGGTGCAGAGGATCTGCAAGTCCATAATTACTGATTAAAAACGTACAGTAGTATGGCAAGTGTGCCATACAGTGGTTTTGCCATTTCCTAGACATTGCTAGATATCAGATTTTATTACTGTGCACACATCCTTGTTTCCACACCACCACTTCATGTCAATCTGGAACCTTTCCTCGAGGACCACAAATCAGTTGCTTTTTCACATTAGGTTTCAAAAATGTTTGTCATAAGCTACATACTGGATGCAGACAGGTGGAGGCCGATTCACAGAACTAATCTGAGATAAAATCCTAAACGTACTACTTTTGATATTCATAGAAGGCATTTAGTAGTAGTAAAGTGAGGACTCCTAACTTTACTACTACTAAACTGAGACAAAATCCTAACTTTACGACTTTCGGTATTCACAAAAGGCATTTAGTAGTAGTAAAGTTAGGAGTCCTAACTTTACTACTACTAAATGCCTCCTGTGAATACCAAAAGTAGTACGTTTAGGATTTTATTTAAGTTTAGTAGTTTGAGAATAAATCTTCTTTTGGAACTACTGAAACATTCGACTCCCAGTGGCCACAAGATATTTGTTAAAATGGAAGAGGTTAGAGTTCAGATGGCAGAATGACAACACATGCATACCTATGTCAAGCCTGTTACTCTTCTAAATACCATGCAAATATGGTCAAGTCACATGTGGGACATTAACTTCTCTCTACCACTGCGCATGTCCAAATAGTAGCCTATCTTTCATCCTTTAATGTGCGGGTGAGCTTACCATCTAAGCCAGTGGTCCTTAACCTTTTCACTTCTGTGGACCTCCACTTAATCATTATTGGAACCCAGGGATCCCACTGAATCATTGCTGGAATCAGGTAACCCCCACTGACTAATTACTGGAAGCCCAGAACCTCGGCCTAAGCATTTTCAATTACCTAAACTGCAAAACAATACGCAAATATTACAGAAACAAGCATTCATTAACCACATACACAAATGAGGAAATATTTTATTCAATTTACAAACAAATATATAAAAATGAACATTTTAATAAGTAGGTTGGGACTTCTCTAAATGTAACTGAGGAAACTCACTGTCCATACTGTACTCTGTTTGATGCACTTGCACTGCTCTCACAAATCAATCTGAGAATACTAACTTAAGGTTAAGAACCACTGATCTAAGCTTTAATTACAACTAATTAATCCAGGTACGTAAGTTTCAAGAAAATTCAAATACAAGAAATGCTATTTCCCCGTCCACAAACAGGCTGGTATCGGTATTGTCTCTGCAGTGCATTTTTTTAAGTACAGATCTGAAAGCCTAGGAGTGAACACAACAGCTGGGTCGTGTATTTACTGATTCATTGAACTAGAAATATGCATGAAGCAGCTGTTCTTAAGTTAATACTGTTTTGCAGAATCTATCAGGATGGAAGCCAAGCAGCATGCATGCTAATACTTTAAGCACGTCTTGTTTCCATGTTCAAAGGGCATCTCTAGCCAGTTGGGGATGATGCTGTCTATTGTTAACATCTGTTTACAAGATACACAAAGCCCACATGAAATGAGGTGAGGCAGTGATGAAGGGATTCACAAGTCCGACCATTTATCTTCTAAATTCCCCTGTTCAGGTGAACTAGATCCAAAATCTTAAAATTAAAAAAACGAATATTCCCGTTTCAAAATGTCTACCTGATTTCAATTTCTTCATTTTCCATGGATTTTCTGTTTTTCAACATAGTGTTGACTGATGCTGGGATTGTTGGGTCATGCAAATTCTCCAACCATTATTTTTGCAAATTTATTGATGCACAACAGTTAGCAAATCAGTAAATCGTCTTGCTATAAAATAGAACTACAGAAATTCCTGTAAAATGCAAGAGGGTGGAATATGGGCTGGGCCACCGGAAATATGTTTTTTTCATAAACTGTGTTTTCCGCATAATTATTGGATTGTCACATAATCCATCATCTGCTGCATAATCTGCGAATGAAAAAAACATGCTTGTTTCTAGCGTAAACAGATACAAAGTTACTTAACAATGCAGCAACATATGTTGTGGAAAGCTTTTAGAAATAATTACTGGCCCATTTCTGTTGTCTATTGCTGTATTTGGTTGTTAAACTGGTACTATTGAGGTGAACAAATGGCAAAATAATGAAGTAATACTTGTCACAAAAGTGGCTGCATTATACCACATAATGTGTCTTTTTTTAACCACATAATTTATTCAAACCTTCCGCATAATTTTTTTCTCCCCTGATGCATAATTATGTGGGCCTGCATATGGGTAAAAAACAGAAGACCTGCTTCGAGTGGCCTAAGGAGAGAAAGGAATCGTTGAGAATTTTGAATGCAGAAGAGAAGCATATTTGAGATTGAATCCTATGAAAATTTGAGTCAGCCTAGCTGTCACCACCAAAATAATAAACTACAGATTGAGGAGAGTATAGATGAGGTGCAGGATAACAAACTACTTTTTAGGCAAGAGCTTTAAACTGTAAATCATTAAGACAAAGAAGGGACTAACAGAGCTACATCACAAGGAGGGCCCTATTTGATGCATGTATTTTGAATATGTAGTTTATTAATACCGTTCGGACCTGCTGACATGTCACAGAATCAACCATTGTGTTTGTAACTTTCTAAACAAAGAAAACATTATTTCACTTAAAACAAATGAGGCCATCAGTAAGGGCTTTCACAAGATCACATACTTGGATCAAGCAAATTCAGACCATGGATCAACCAATCCATTCACATAATTTGCCTGGCATGATGGATAGCAAATAGTGGCTAACCAGGATGCCAAGTTTTCTCTCCTGGTTAATAGATACATCCCCAAAAACATTTTTTGATGCAGAAAAAACCTGGGTACTGAGCATTGCTTATGTGTGAGAAGCCCATGGCTAGTGTCATTTTATGAGCAGTTGATCAACTGCTTTCTCTGCATTACTAGTAATGCAACTGTCTCCTGTCACATAGCCAATTCACAAAGTTCAGGAGACCAGTAAAAGTATATCCATCACCAGACAGTTTTTAAAAGAAGGTAATATCTCCTCGATAGACATATGGAGCAAACAAAAACCAACGTCATCCAGCCTAAGGTCTGCTAAGGTGAACCGGCTTGTACACGCATTAAAGCAACAGTTGAAGTCAGTAAAATCTATTTACATGACACAAATAAGACTCTCAAAAGGTTAGATGGTCAAAGTATCATCTTATAATCTAGGACCACCCCATATCTCCAAGCCAAAAGTACAACTGAAGTACTAAGTGACCTGAACTGAATGAACAGCCAGAGCAAGAGATGTTCATTCTCAAACCTGTTATACTCTTCTTCTGACAGGGATGATTTGATCTTAGCGTAGTAGTCACACAGTACACCCCTAAGGTGCTGAGGTCAGAAGAGTAGGGTAATAAAAGGATACCGCTAAGCCTGGCCGGGTACGCCATACTGGATGCCCCTATCCCTGTCCGGGCACTCCAGATCGCAATATGTTTGTGTTTGTGTGTGAGGCACACTTGAGCATGAGTGCTCGTGTGCATGTGCTGAAAAGAGAGGGTCTGTGTCCACATGCTATTATCATCTTGCCTAGGTCCATGCTATGTCACTCAGTAGACTATTCTTAAATCTGAACGTAGAATTCAATATACAGCAGTTAGTGGACATTTTAGAACACTCCTACAGAACAAAGAATAGGAGAGAAAATGCATTACTGCAGTGAAGCATAGGAGGGTAGTGCCATGTATAAACAGCTATTATGTAACTGTGACAGAAACCATGGGTACAATAGATCACATAAAATATAGAATATTAGGATGATCCAATACCCGCTAACCCTCTTATGTGGTGGGTGCATGGTGAGATTGATACTCACAGTGGGTAAATACTGCGGTGAACCTCATTATTAATAAATGCTGTGGTCTCTTATACTAGATTCTGTCACTGCTAAACATCTTCATTTGTTAATAAATGGTTTGACACCTCTCTCATTGATAGGAAAGCTTTGTGCTATATTAAAGTTTCCAGACTTCAGTGTAGCACTGGATAGTGCAGTGATGCTGGATTCAAAGAAATGCCAAAGTGGAGTCTGCCGCACCTCAACTGGAAGTGATTAAGGAGTGAAAAACACCACTACAGGAGAAACATATGGAGGATAATCAAGAGCAAGATCTGGCAGAGATCCAGTCAAACATTTTAGGTCTGGTGTTCTCCAAATCCTTTTGATTTTACCAAAAGTATATACAAAATATACTTCCTTACATGGTCTTTCAGTCAGTCCTCTTTGTCCATTGGTCTTTTGTTTTGTCATTTATTTTTTTCTTTTACCCACAACAGTTAACAGCATGGGGAAATTGGTCAGCCCACTTCGGTCCACTTGGCTAGCTTCAGTGTGAATGACGGTACTCTGCTCTTTCACAAGGAGCACCTCTGCACAACAAGTAGCTCCCTTCACTGCCAGGGACTACTGTATCAGTGTGTGCTTTTTGAGACCAAATATTTTTGCTTTCAGTCAATGTTTCTTTATTTAATATTGGCAAGGGCTCAGCAGTTCCCCCAACAATAAATGTTTACCATAACTGCTTTATATATTTGGAGGCGGCCTATGCTTATCCCTTTTCCCTCGCTTAACATTTGCAGATCATGAATATAAGGAGTTAACATGACTTGCATAGGATTATACAATTTGGTTGACTAGGAAATTGGGACTAAAAACCAGAACCCCAGATTAAAAGTACATATAGTAGACTATAGGATACAGGAAGCATTATCGCTATTTTAATAAAATTGAGATGCTTGCCAAATTTGTAATCAATCAACCGAACACAGTCTGTACGTAGTTTTAAAATCTACTCTCCCAACACATGACACAATGACTGCATTGCTTTAACTGGCTCCATATTGCATTACAGCAAAGCTCTCTTGTTTTCACTTCCTACCAGATGCCAGGATAGACTGAAGATGTTCAAGGAAGCAGTCCACCTCATTAAAGGCCCTACTAAAGACCCCATCACTTTACTATTTGCACTGGAGAGTCACAATCAGTGCAAGAGGTCAAAGGTCAACTGAATGTGTTCTGCCTGGTAGTCAAGACATAACAATTCTCTGAATTCTCTGTAATATACATGGTGAATACCCTATCAGCAAATTAAAACTAACACACCGCTCAAAATGGGCATCTTTATAGAAAGGGGTCAGGCCTTCTCGGTAGTAGACCGACACAAGTGGAGTTCATCTAAACAGCTGCATCAACAACCATAAAACGTTCCAAAAGCATACACAAACTAACTAGATCCATTTTCTCTCTCATTCCTTAAATGGGTGAGGCTACTTTATACGCTGCCCACTGCCAGGGCGCGATCTGACCAGCACATTTCGGAGGAATATGCTATCCATAGGGGCACAAGACAGGGGTGCCCCCTCTTGTTCGTGCTGGCTCTGGAGCCACTGGCGTTGGCGCTGAGAGGCTCAGCGGACAGACAGGGCATTCCTTTGGAGGGCACGGACCATTTGTTGTCCGTATATGCAGACAACATTTTATTGTTCCTATGGAACCTTTCGGCTGATAACGCCCCGCTCCCTGAGATATTCGACACGTTTGCACGCTTATCTGGTTTAACCATAAACCCTGGGAAGTCGACAGCCTATTTCTTTCACGACACCCCGGACACTTCCCAACTGCGGTTCGGAGAATACACGCTGCCGGTGGCCCCTGTCATCTTTAAATATCTGGGTGTACACATATACAGGACACAAGCGGATCAGATTGAAGGCAACATTATGCGCACCATTACATCCCTGAGAGCCAGTATTACATTTTGGACCTCCTTACCACTATCGATCATGGGACGGATTGCCATCTCTAAAATGGTAATGTTACCCCGCTTGCTTTACTATTTCGTGAATTTACCATTGGTCCTCCCACAGCACATTTTCAATACACTTAACACCCTTCTTATATACCTTATTTGGGGAGACGCCGACGGGTTGGTCTACAGAAGTTACAGTTGGGGACCCAGAGTGGGGGTTTGGGAGTACCCGATTTCCGGGGATATTACTTGGCGAGCCAGCTCCAATGGTGTTAAAGATGGCACTAATGGTAACCTAAATGATTTACCCATTATAAGCACAGACACGACCAGGAGAGGGAATGGGAGGGTTAGGGAGGGGGGATAGTTTGGGGAGTGGATCGATATTGATGTTCTTTGTCATACAAATTAATGTACTAAATGCTCAATTCCGATAATGTAACAATAATTGCGTAGGTAATATTTGTATTCTGATACATGCTGAAATAGGTTATGCCTGTTCCAGGAAAGTAAGCGTCATAATACCTGTATGCTGTTTCGGTCTATTTGCTTAAAGTTAAAAATGACTAGGCTTAAAGATTTATGTTATGTACAGTTCAAAAAGTCATCAATAAAGTGTGTTAAAAAAAGAAAAGAAAAAAAAAAGGTTCCTAATGTGAAATGAAGCATTAAATTAAAAAGGCTATCATTTTTCAATGAGTGCAATCACCTTGTGTAAAGGTAGTACTGATAAATCCCGGGGTGTGCTACTATCTGCTTTAATTGTGCTAAAATTCTACCTCAAAACAAATTTGCAGACGGGGAGCCAGTTTATCAAATTTCCACGCAATGCAGCAAAATACCTTACTGTGCTGCAATGTGTGAAAGGGAGCGGTCAAGAATGTGCCATCTTTAACACTATATGTCGCATCCCTGTCCTCACCTTGAACTGGCACGCAATGTAATAACTTGTGCCAACGCCGGTACTGTTGTGCTGTGGTGCAATGGTGTCTGCGTTGTGGGCAGTATTGTTTTGCGCAGGAAAGGGCACGTCGTACTCCAAAACAATCCTCAAAGGCATTTTTCTCAGAATGGAGCACACTTAGAAAGAAGAAACAACAAGAAGAAATAAAGATATTTCTCCTTGTTGTGCCTGTGGTGGGAAGGCGTATAATTCTGATGCATTCCCAAGTCTTCCCGTGTTGGTAAATCTGGGAATGTGTAAGAATGCATGGGGGATGCATTGGAATATCCACACTACCCCACCCCACCCATGTAACGCCTTCATCATGTAGCAGAACGCAAGTCAGCAACTTGCGATGTCTTGTGTCACACCAGATTTACCAAGTCGTGCAGGGCCACGCAGAGTAGCCTTGTGTGGCTTGGTAAATCCGAATCTAGGTTTTGCTTCACTCTGCATCGCCTTGCGTGTTGCAAGGGCGACACAAAACGTTGCTAGATTTGGCCCTCGGTCAAAATATTTTTTAGAAGTCATTTAGCAACTGAGCATTTTTTTAAAGAAAAGCATGAAGTTGTGAGCATATGATTGACCTTTGTGTCTCCTTCTTCTTGCGTTTCCCATGGCGATTTAGGCGCTCAATGGTGTTTGAAGGCACACACTGAATTTACTGGCATTTAGAATTTAGAATGCGACCTGGTAATGAGCATCTGGTACTTATATTCTTGTTTTATTATTACTTTGTCACAAAATCTCTGTTCTACATTACTCTGGTTTTGCAGCAGGGGGCACGAATGGGAAAGATCAGAGCACTTCCTCTTAACATCTGCTGAGGGAAACTCTGGGAAGAAACTGACTAGGGTTTAGGTCCAAATTCAACTAAAGTAACACAATTTGAAAGATTGCACAAATACTGCAGAGGTGTGGGGTGATTAACATTGAAGCCCTCCATATTCTTGCATTTGGTTCACCCTTCTTTTCCAAACTCCAGTCTGTGCGTAGATTCCAAGGTACAGGTTAATGTGAACTAGTAAAAAGCAAGCAATGTGAGGTATTGTATTTTACTGCATTTTAGCACTCCATAACCCTGAGGGGCGGGGCGGTGCAAGAACAATGGTTTGCATCGGTTTCCTGGGTGCCATTTCAAATTATATTTCAGATAGGTGTTTATTGTGGGTTTTCAAAGCTAAGAGGGATTGTATGTCAAAACATAGCATTATGATTGGTCTCACATGAATTGTAGGTAGCCGTTTTAGTCTGTCCTTGTGGTCTTAATCATATCTTCAGGTAGTAGATATTCATGCTTTTTTATAGGTAAGTGAACTTCACAATACTTTTGAAAGAGTGGTCAATATCTTTAACTAGTAGCGGTCCATTCGCTCTCTGCGGTCCAGCCAAAAGTGTATTAAACACATTTGAATGGGCCATCTTAGCTTTGAAAAAGCCCAAGCCCTGCATATCATCGAGGGGCGCAACACGTGTGGGTTGGCCAAAGGGCCTGATTTAGATCTTGGCGGTTCGGTTACTCTCTCACAACGGTGGCGGATGTCCCGTCTGTCGAAACATATATCCGGCAGACAGAACATCCGTCACTATTGTGACGGAGTAACCTGTCCACCAAGATCTAAATCAGGCCCTAAGTTCTTTGCTGCCTCGCAATTGTTTTCAACTGCACTAACATTTGAAACACTTAGTACGTAATGTCTGACCACTATTTTACTCACAGGAATATCAAACCCCATGTTTATTATTATTATTAAACATATTTCATCGTTGTGGACATAGGAGTATTTCACTCACAGGGTAAACAATCAATACTGCCCAGGAGCCAATACTAGTCAGTATAACTAAAGAACTATTAATCACCCTTGGGCAGTCATATAAATGATAACTTCACTCAAGTATTTCCCTATTTTTAGTTTCAGTTTTCTGTTTCAAGTTTTATGAAACTTGCAATAGGCTTAATCGGGGCTTGTGTGTCCTGATGCAGTGCTAACTTAGACTTACTGTTGAGCAAGTGCCACATTTATTTAATCTGTGAACACATTGACACCATCAATGTGCATCATTTTGTAAGAACGGCACTGGAGTAATTTTTCCGTAAACGTACTTAGGGGCATATTTACAAGCTGGCGATAAAAAACTATCGCCGCTTTTGCGGCCGTTTTCAGCCGAAAATCGGCGATAATTTTATCGCCTAATTAGCAAGGCCACGCTAACGCGTGAAACCTTGCTTTAGCTTCAGGATTCCTAACGCCCAGCTTTGCATATCTAATGAGATGCAAAGTGGGCGGTCCTGACCTAACATGACAGGAGAAATGTCGCTAAGCGACATTTCTTCTATCATCAAGCCCCACGCTATGAAGCATAGCGTCAGGAAAAGTAGCGATAACCCCTGTTATCGCTACTTTCCTTATGCCTGCTTCAGGACTGTCTTAGCCATGATATCCTATGGAAGGTGGATATCATGGATAAGTTTGTGAGTCCCTATCAGCAAGCTAACGCCACACTACGTGAGATTATCGCTAGGTTTCCAGCGATAATCTCACGTTAGGCAGTTAGCGTGAGGATTTTTATCGCTGAGGAGATAAGCGTTGCTAATAGCACGCTATCTCAGCGATAAAAATCCACGCTAGCCGGCGATAATTATCCTCACGCTAAGAGCGCTGAGCGATAATTATCGCTGGGTGTTGCTGATATGCCCCTTAATGCTGCATATTTTCGCCCTTTGTTGTTTTGATCAAATCTTAGTAAATCTGCTCTTACACCATGGAGAATGACAATAAAATTCCAATTGCATGTCGCACATCCACGTTTTCCATCCGACCCAACCAAAAACAGTATCTGCTTTACACATTCAGATTTCTGTAGCAAACCCACAATTGGACGAATCACAAAGCTCTCTAGATCTCAACATACAACAGCATTGACAAAGCTAATAGGTCTTCCTCGCATTTTGAAGATTAAAGCATGGTGCTAAAGTGGAAAACGAAACAAAAATCAATGTTTTATGTGTTAAATGCTTGTATGAAATAAAAATGTATACATGTGACAATTCAATGCGTTTTTGGGATGTATAATAAATAGTCCCCAGGCACTTCTATGCAGCACTCCATAGGCGATGGAATATTACACCACTCAGTCAATAGCATGAAGTGAGATTGGAACACTCGTTTGGCAAAAGCTAATGTCCACTCTGTACAGCTGAAAGAATTGGTAACCATAGACCATGGTGACAGCGGTGCTGTCAAGCCAGACCTAAAAATATGCCATCCATACACGTAAAAAAGAGTCAATATGGTATAAGTGGTGCTTACAGTCTTAAAGTGCCCTTAAACCTGAGAACAACAAGGATATTCCAACAATTTCAATAACCTGAGTAAATTATACCTGTAGGAGGTTATGGCCACCATTATACTGAGCAGCTAAGGACATACTGTGCAAGTGGCATCCACAAAAAAATACCCACCCGACTTAAAAATACTGGGGCATTGGGAAGCATGAAGCAGCTTGGAAATGACTTCTTTGTCTGCCGAGAAAAGAGCACATTTAAAAAATACATGAAAAATCTTTATGGATCACAGCTCCGCTCCTTTAGCATATGTTGTTAATGCTTGTCAAAACTATTTAGCCAGCAAACTGCTGACAGTTCCATATTTGCTATCTAAATTTGCATCATAAATAAATCAGTAATGCAGTGCTTTAAGTACAGCTTCTGAGCTGATTGGAAATGCTTGAGTCAGTAAACAAACTAGATGCAAACAGTTCGGAACAAAATGTCAATACAACTATTTAATGTCCGTGACAAAGAGAGTACCTCTGTTTTGGTGAAATCTGAAAAGGGTGATTGATGACTGCAAAGAGGGTGATAAATAAATTGGATAAATGTATTGAATCCATACCAGCATGCAGTTGCTGTTTTCACTCTGTGCTAAATGTATTTTCTTGGTTATCTCTGAAGGCATAATTCACCTACTATTTAGAAAATGGAAGCGCTGAATGCTAGATATAAAACAAAGACGTTATGGTGTGCCAGCAACGCAGTCATTTCTGATCTTAATGTAGGAAATGTTTGATAGAAGTGCATTTTGTTGACACTAGAACTGTAGCTGTGCTAGGCTGTTGCTGCAGAGATGGTGATCAGGAGGAGACAGAGGTGGCATTATTCTCAAGGCCCATGCATTTTCAGGTCACTGTGCTTGTGCTAAAATATGTATTTATGTATTGTGAAGAGAGTCTACCTTGTTTAGTAATAATGAGACAGGTAACACAGTTGTACCACTAGATGGTGCCAGATGCAGAATCTGCAGTGTTTTCTCTTTCCCGGAGAAATATTTGTAGGTCGTGCCTGGGCAGCGCATGCGCTGCTCTGCGAGGCGTGCTGTATTGAGGGAGGGAATTAAAGTTCCACTCACTCTCCGCCCACATTTTTCATTGACTTGTGTCAGTGTCCACTGTAAACTGTGGCTGTTCATTGGTCAAAAGGCTTAGTAGTCCCTCCTTAGTACTCCCTTGTCTCATTTTATAACCCCCCATGGCGACACCGCCTGTTACGTTTGTTGTTGCTCAGTAGGCTTTAATTACAGCCTCCGAGCACTATTTTGTCAAATTGCGTTGTCCTGCCTGCTGTTGCAGGCAGGCACGCTCTCTCCTAACGCTTTTTAAACATTTTGTAGCAAGCATTTGCAATGCAATAGGTCTCGCATTTGTGAGAGTTTAAGCTATTGGCATTGTAATGACAATGCCTTTCATTTATCAGTTTTAAAAACAACAGATTAATAAAAGGCATTGTCATTTACAATGCCAATAGCTCAAACTCTCACAAATGCGAGACCTATTGCATTGCAAATGCTTGTTTAACTTACAAACAGATGTGGGTGTTTGTGCTAAGTGGGGCTTGGAGTTCCTATATATTTGACCTCAGACCACGAAAAACCTCTCACAAGCCTGTCTACAACCGGTGATTTTCAGGCCTGTATTGCACATCTGCTTCTATCTCTTGCATGTCTTGTGCAACTGCCTGAAGGAAGAAATCCCCAGCAACAAGCTAGCGACTGGGGGCTGTAAGGGAAATGAACAGCCAGTAATTGACACTCACCTGCAGATCACATCCTTCTTTGACACATCCTAAATGCCAGTGAGGGCAGTTCAATATAGAGAATGTTCTTTGCAATGAAAATGTTTGCCTATGACTTGCCAGAACTGCTGAAGTTATTAGCTGAACAGTGTTATGCCAATAAAGCTAGGCTACAATATTATGTGGTATAGTATACGTTTGCACTACTTGAAGGACAGCTCGTACCACAGAGTGCATAAAGAATTGCATGACCATAGGCACAACCGTATTTATTATGCGTCATCATCCTGGTCCTCTTGCACGCACTGGTCCTCTTGCACGCACCTTATGTGCTCCCATAGTGTAGCGTCCTACCCATCTCCACATTGTTTCAGCATCTGCTCAGCGGTTAGGTGCTCCCTCAGAGTAGCGTCCTACCCATCTCCACATTGTTTCAGCATCTGCTCAGAGGTTATGTGCTCCCATAGTGTAGCGTCCTACCCATCTCCACATTATTTCAGCATCTGCTCAGAGGTTATGTGCTCCCATAGTGTAGCGTCCTACCCATCTCCACATTGTTTCAGCATCTGCTAAGAGGTTATGTGCTCCCTCAGAGTAGCGTCCTACCCATCTCCACAGTGTTTCAGCATCTGCTCAGAGGTTAGGTGCTCCCTCAGAGTAGCGTCCTACCCATCTCCACAATGTTTCAGCATCTGCTCAGAGGTTAGGTGCTTCCACAGAGTAGCGTCCTACCCATCTCCACAGTGTTTCAGCATCTGCTCAGAGGTTATGTGCTCCCTCAGAGTAGCGTCCTACCCATCTCCACAGTGTTTCAGCATCTGCTCAGAGGTTAGGTGCTCCCTCAGAGTAGCGTCCTACCCATCTCCACAATGTTTCAGCATCTGCTCAGAGGTTAGGTGCTTCCACAGAGTAGCGTCCTACCCATCTCCACAGTGTTTCAGCATCTGCTCAGGGGTTAGATGCTCCCACGGTGTAGGGTTCTACCCATCTCCACAGTGTTTCAGCATCTGCTCAGAGGTTAGGTGCTCCCAGTGTAGTGTCCTACCCATCTCCACAGTGCTTCAGCATCTGCTCAGAGGATAGATGCTCCCACAGTGTAGGGTCCTACCCATCTCCATATTGTTTCAGCATCTGCTCAGAGGTTAGGTACTCCCACAGTGTAGCGTCCTACCCATCTCCACAGTGTTTCAGCATCTGCTCAGAGGTTAGGTGCTCCCTCAGAGTAGCGTCCTACCCATCTCCACAGTGTTTCAGCATCTGCTCAGAGGTTAGGTGCTTCCACAGAGTAGCGTCCTACCCATTTCCACAGTGTTTCAGCATCTGCTCAGGGGTTAGATGCTCCCACGGTGTAGGGTTCTACCCATCTCCACAGTGTTTCAGCATCTGCTCAGGGGTTAGATGCTCCCACGGTGTAGGGTCCTACCCATCTCCACATTGTTTCAGCATCTGCTCAGAGGTTATGTGCTCCCATAGTGTAGCATCCTACCCATCTCTTCACATTGTTTCAGCATCTGCTCAAAGGTTTGGTGCTTCCACAGAGTAGGATCCTACCCATCTCCACAGTGTTTCAGCATCTGCTCAGAGGGTAGGAGCTCCCACAGTGTAGCGAGCTCCTGAGGGTGGCATTTTCACATAGGGGAATTCGTACATGCCTTCAAGCAATCCTTGCTTTTTTTTTAACCCAACTGACCCTTTATTAAATTGTCATTTTACTAAGTATATATTAAGGATAGATTGGAAAATTAAGTAACTTTTAACTGTATTGTATTATACACTGCTTCTTTGTACTTTAGTCTTCTTTTTGTATGCAATAATTTTAATGAATCGCGCACAATAAACTGAAACGGAAACAGTGGAGAGACAGTCTATCACCAGCGTGTGTGGTAGGCTTGCATGGACGTGAAGTGGAGTTTTAAATAGTTGGGCTCTTCCTGAATAGGAATGACGAGTGTGTTAACTGAAGCGATCTGGAATTTGGTATTTCAGCTATCGGTTGTAAGTGGTGTTGGAATTTATATGGAGAGATATTTGTGTATCATCACACATAATCCACTATTATGCAGTGTTAAGCAGCTTCTAATGATTGGCTCTCACTTCCAAAGTCCTAGAAAATATAAGGGCTCAGTTTGGTGTCTTGCAAAAGTGACCTCCCATGAATTGCATTTTAGGACACAACTGAAAGAGTTCAAATGGGAAAGAATTGGTGGATTCCAATGCATTGGTACATGGCAAAAGGGCATTAGTGCTTGTGACAATCAGAAGAACCCATTAAGGTGAGCTGCAATTACCATCATTCCAGGGCGCCACTTCATGTGTAGGGAAGGTTCTTAGAATGATATGTATAACGGCAGTACAAATGGAAATACACGCATTATTATTAAATTACTCTGAAAGTGCAATAATTTGTTTAAAATATCCATGAGTTGCAGTAATTGACCCTTGAGTGCATATGTAAATTAATGCTGAACACAACAAAAAAGGAACAAAAGGGGAGGCTAGACATTTGCGTTTTCATGGGTCAAAGGTCAAACAGAAATAAAAATCCCCATTTGAAGACAAAGAGAAAGACATCAAAAATGATATCAGTTTCAAGTAATTGAAGTAAATGAAAGTGATGACCCATGTTAAGGGACTGTTAAGATTTTGAGGGGCAAAAGAGATGACCAGAACTAAATTTCCCAATCAAATTCAACCTAACATTCCAACCAAACCAAATTTGGTAGCGGAAATGATCTCTTTACATTCTCGTTGGTGTATACAGCAAATGTCACAAACGTCATTAAAAAGATTTTTGTCTGTGGAGTAGATGCAGAGTATTAACATTTAAGGTCTGGCGTTAGCCCCGATTTTTTTTACCAAGATACTATATATAATATACTTATAGGGGCTTTTAGCCAGACTGTTCTTGTGTCATGCAATTTTTTCTGCCGACTACAGCATAGGGTGGTGGGGCAGCTCATTTCAGCCATTGCCCAACTTCACTGTTAATGACGGCATTCTGCTCTTCCATGGGGAACTCTTCTGCACACAAAGACCCTGAGTACGACTTTTTGGTGGAGCAACGGTGCAAACTGCCGCACCACCGCTCTGCCGAACGTTGCTGCCGCCTGCAAAATGATGACGTTTTAGTAGTCTGGCGGCGTAGCAGCCCCATGGCGGTGTCTCTTTTAAAGGCTGTAGTCATTGGGACTGCACTACAATGTCCCTGCATGGCATGGACTTGAAAGTCTATGCCGTACAGGAAGCTATGTGCATGTGCTGGAGCAGAGTTTTCTGTTTGAAAATTCGCTGGTTTTTGAAGCTCTGGCATGTCTATTTGTCATATTAATTTTCTAATTATTAATAATTAATTATTTGTTTTGTGCAAGTGTGTTTATATTAATCAATCCTTTTGTCCTAATAAGAGAGAGTTACACGTGGGTGCGCATAAATGTGCTGTTTAACAATAACGTGCGTGTTTTCATGTTTAAACGTTGCTATGTGCTGTTTATTTTTGAGCACAAAACGCTTTCCGAATTAATGCTTTTCTATGTTGCAAGTGCTAGATAGATGCATACACATAAGGGTATTAGTGGGGTTAACACTGTTTAATCACTATGCTGTGGTAACGTTGTTTTTGTTTCTTTTAATTAAGATGGTCTATTGTGGCCTATGGCGGCCTAGTTAAAGATGGCTGATTTTGTAAGCCTGGCCTCGAGTTGAGAATAGAAAACTGTGATGGAAGAGAGCCCTGCTGAATATGGTCCTGAAGTCAGCTGACCACAGTCCTTGCTTGCCTTATGAAATTTTCCGTGAGGACATCAGCAGCCGGGGTAATCTTCGAGTGAAATGGAACGTCCTTGGCAGCCTTGGGAAAACAAAGGAGCCTTAGAAAAAGACTCTGAGCATTGGTCTCATTGCCGAGGAGAAGTAGAACTAACAGATACATTTGCGATTATTGGTTCCTGTTCCGTAGTCTTTATTTTGTGATTTTTCCTGAGCGGAGATTTTCGAATGTTGCAATGTTACATCCTTTCCTTCTCGCTCTGCTCAGCGGTCCAGCGGACATTACAACTTTTCTTTGTATCTTTCTTTTGTTCGATTCAGTATAAGAATTGTTAGCCTAGAAAGGGTCTTGCCACTTGCCATTTGCCGCGTACCGAATCTATGTTGCTGAGGATTGATGCTGAAGGGACTTCGTCTTGAGAGACTTTACCGAGAGACTTGTCCTGACCCGTTCTGACATTTAGCTAGAATAGGTAACTATGAGGAAAAATGATTTATGCTGCTTGATTTTCTTTGACTAATTTTAGATAAAGCAATATAACTTGAACATGGTGTTGGATATTATTTCTTGTCAATTATTGTGTATTATATTTTGATTATTCGTATAGGTTGTATAGATTATGTTTATGGACAGTCTCAATAACCAGGTCTTATCGACCTCGATATAGATGCAGGGTGATTAGGAGTTTTCTTTCCACAGGTTTATTGCTGCTGGTAGGGTATTTGAGCGTATGTTAGTGAAATGGGCCCCAGCGTATGATGAATGTATGTGCGTGTAACTATGAGATTACTCTATCTGTGGTAGTGGGAATATTATACACACCCTGATCTCTATCAATTTCCTGGTAGCAGAGTAGGATGGTTATTGATGATTGTCTTGATCTGATAAGATTGCATGTACATTAGCTTATTGATTATTGATTATTGGTTGATGTTGGTATATGTACTAATACTATATGTTGGAGTCGTGATGTTGAGTTATATGTAGTGCTTCTGGAACTTGGGAGCTGGTAGCAGTTCCGTAGTAGGGCAGAGGGAAGTATATGCTGCTCTCGGGAAAGACGGAATTGTAAGGAATAACGTGTGACAATTGAAGTTGCGCGTCACATTGTCTGGGTTCGGAATCAGTGACATTGTCGTATGTTACTATTAGATATTTCTGGTATATAAGGAGTGTGTATGATAGTGAAGGTTATCTGTGAAACTCTGGTCTTAAGTCCCAGGGATCCGTAAGGATTACCGTTAAAGCTTATCGCGGGAGAAGTAATAGGTATTCTCTGAGCTTATTTGAGAAACTGAACAGAGGTTTAGTTGATGTATGTTATAATTCTGTAGTGGAGCAGATTGTCTGTTCTCGGGAAGCAGGATTCTGTGCGTATGTACTATATTTTCTTGTATGAATGTGCGTGAATGTTTGTACATTTAGTTGATTGTAAGACTCTTTGGACAAGTCCTAGAGGAAACAGTTAATGAATGTATGTTAGAAGGGCAGAGTAGAGGAAGTGCTACTGTGTCAATGAGAGATTTCTTGTGAAATAGATTCTCTTTTACTATTTTGTGTTAGCGAAGCAGACAATGGAAATGTTTTTATGTTGTAACTAATAGATTTTGTAGAAATTTTGACACGAAGTCTACTGAAAAGATTTTGTAAAGGAGGGGTAGACGAGTGACAGAAGACAGGAGACAAGCGACTGCAGCGACTGTTGACGTCAGAAAGACCGCGCTCTGATTGGATAGTAGATCAGAATAGTGCTCGCGCTAGGATTGGTGCGTTAGTGTGAGCCGCGCAAGGATTGGAAGAGCTATTTAGTGACGTAGACGCTCCAGGATTGGTGCGTTAGTGTGAGTCGCGCTGCTATTGGTTGAAAATTCATATTGCATACTTATAATACGGAAAAAGTAGAGAGTTTTTTGGTAAACGCTAAAATGTATTACCAAGAAGAGAAAAAGAAGAAAACATTTTTTGGTAAAATTAAAAAGTGGTTTAGCAAGGATAAAGATGTTAAAACGAGAGAGGGTGAGTTGTTACCTCCACCGAAAACACCTGCATCCTTCATGGCTGCAAGACATGGGTTTCATACCTGTATATGGTTGGAAAATTGGGTTAGGTATACTAAAGAAGATGGTGTTCTAGCATTTCCAGAACATGGTTCATTTAATCTGGCCGTGTTGAGAAATTTACGGGAAAAGATGTTATGTCTAGACCCGAAACCGAGACCCACACAGTTCGAGGCTTTAGTGGAATGGGAAGAAGAAGTACATGAGAGAGAAAAACAGAGATCTGGAGGGTACTACAGGTACATGTTTGGGAGGAGACATGATCGTGAGACTCATCATGATCGAATGAAAAGGTGGCGAGATGTTAGTATGTCAGAGGGATTATATCCGATGAGGACAGTTGAAGGAGAAGCAGAAAGGGTTCCTGAGTCAGAAATGAGAAAATATGGAGTTAATGAGTATGAGGATGAGGTCTTGAATAACATGATTTACAAGAGACCACCTCCATATAGACCAGAACCAGACAAGAGTACACCAGTTGTTTCTCCGATAAGAGATACAGTTTGTGTCAGTGAGACAGAAAATGAGACACCTGAGGTAAGAAGTGATCTCTACCTTGATGAGAATGCCAGACAATTAGCCAGAACTACAACAGAGTTGACAGAGAAGATTAGGGAGTTAACGAAGAATCTAGAAGCTGTTACGGTGCCTGTAACAATAGGTCCGGTTATGCCTGTGTTTGACAAACAGAGGACAGGTGAGAATGGACTGGTGATTCCATATGTTGGGAAAAATTTGACAAATTCAGTTGGTCCTTCAGGAGATTCAGGCAAAAGAGCAGAAAGAAGTGACCTGAGACAATCAAGACATGACACATGTAGTGAAATATTAGATGCTAGTGAAGCTAGTTGTTCAGGGATGCCAATTTTAGAACCGCAGAAGAGAGTGGTTCCAGTGAGGAAAACTGCTGAAATAACAGTGGAAGATTTGAATGATTGGATGAAGGTTCTACAGAAAAAGGATAAAGATTCACAAGTAATTGATGTGACTAGGTTACGTGTAGAACTAGAAGAGCTTGTTACAGGAACAGTTCCAACAGAAATTCTGAAGAGTCATCATGATGGTGAATTAATGTTCAAGTGTAAAAACATTACCTGGAGAGCAAGAAATACACATGACAGGCTAAGAGCAATAGCGAATGAGCAGGGAGTTGACATTGATAAAGTGAAAGCTTTACAAAAAACTTACAGGATGGATTTTACAGAGAAGGATATTGAGAATTTGAATGCTACTGGTAGAACAGGACAGATTAAGGAAATGGTAGCATTATTGCGAAGATGGGGTGATGTAGAGAAGTGGAAGGATAGGTGGTATAAGAAAAGAGATGAGGCTGAAGATAGAACAACTTATTCAGCATTTCCAGTGAGAGAAAAGGAGAAACCAGTGGATAATTATCCTATGAGAGAAATACCTGGAGGAGGATATGTACATGTTCCATGGACCAGACAGGATATTTTATCATTCACGAATGATTTCCCTCGATTGAGAGAAAAGCCCGTCGAGTGGTATAGGCAGGTAGATAGGTTTGTGAAATTGTCAAAAGTGCTGTGGGTTGACCTGAATAGTCTGTTTGATATAATTGTTCCAGCAGACTTGTGGACTGAGTGTAAAATAGTTGTGAGTTGGCCTACTGAGGAATATCCAAGAGACACAAGAACAGGGGCACCAGATCCAGAGGTAATGAGAAAGTATGATCAGGTGATGGTATACCTGAAGAGTAAAGTTCCTGCAAAAGACACAGATTGGGTAAAGATAGATCGAACACAACAGGAAGCGAAAGAATCAGTTCATGCTTTTTACGAGAGGCTGATACTGGCATTTAAACAATTCAGTGGAGATGAACACCTGGGTGACAAGGATTTGAGTCATTTTGTATACAGATTTGTATATGGCCTTAGACCTGAAATTGGTGAGAGAATTCGTGAGCATACAGTGGATTGGCAGAGTAAGAAAGTAGATGAGATTCTGAGACATGCAAAATACTTCAGTGATGAAATTGAAGCAAAACAAAGAAAGCTGAAAGAGAAAGCAATGTGGGCACAAGTGAAAGTTGCGGAGAGACAGGAAGCACAGTTAGTGGAACAGGCAAATAATCCAGGAAATAATGCAGGGAATAGACCTAGATATGCAGGGAAAGGAAAAGGAAGTCTTGAGGAAGCGAAGAAAAAGTTTCCTTGTCACAACTGTGGCCAATTGGGGCATTGGAGATCGGAGTGTCCTAATCCACCATTAGTGAGTAATGAGAATAAATCCTTAAATCAACAGGTGCAGAATGAAGGAAATAATCAACAGCAGCAACAACAGAAAGTTGTGAGACAGCAGAGTCAAGAGCCAAAACCGCCCTTGCCGCAGAATAAAGGGTTACAAAAGTATAATCAGGATTCAGGATTCTACAATGATGAACAGGTAAACAAACCAAGACGTTCAAACAAGGTACAACAGTACTTGTTAAAGAGTGAAGGGAGTAAATCTGCGGGTGATTATTGACGGTGCCGAGGAGAGGAAGAAGAGTGCATACTTGGTGCAACTCTAGAAATAGACCAGGCAGGACCATTTGTGGATGGAAAAATAAATGAAGAGAGTGTTACCTTTTTGGTAGATACAGGTGCGACAAGATCAACTGTCAGGTCAACAGATGTTAGAAATCTTCCTCTCTCGGATGAAGCAATCCAAGTAGTTGGTGTAGCCAATACGCAAATCAGGACACGTCTTACTGAACCTGTAAGAGTACAGATAGGGAAATTTTCGGACATGCACAGATTTATTGTCTGTGACACGAGTCCAGTGAACCTGTTAGGTAGGGACTTGTTGTGCAAGATGAACTGCACAATTTTTTGTACACCGGATGGAATAGCCTTTGAAACACCAGATGAGGATGTTTTGTACCGAGTGACTCTAGAAAATAGAGAAAGTGAATTAATTGGTGCATTTGCTGTGTTTAATCCAGAGGATTTGCCTCGAGAGCTGAGAGACACAGTGAAGAGAACAGTTTGGGATTTTACTGGAGAGGATGTGGGATTGATGAATAATGTAGATCCAGTGAAAATTGCAGTAAAAGAGGGGATTACATATCCTAACATTCCTCAATACAAAATGACACCAGAAATAATTGAAGGGATAACTCCTATAATTGAGAAAATGATTCAGCAGGGAGTCCTGAGAGAACTACTGAGTAGTCCGTGTAATTCACCGATAATGGGACTGAAAAAGCCTAATGGGAAATTTAGAATCGTACAGGATTTGAGAAAAGTTAATCAAATTGTGGTGGCATGTTGTCCTATCGTGCCAAATCCATCAGTGATCCTGTATCAAATTCCACATGATGCCGAGTGGTATACAGTAATTGATTTGTGTCATGCGTTCTTTTCAATTCCATTACATCATAATAGCCAGCCGATTTTTGCATTTAGGTTTGGCCAGCGTATCTTAGCATGGTGTCGAATCCCACAGGGGTATACGGAGAGTCCTTCGATATTCAATCAGTTATTGAAGAAATCGTTGGAGAGTTTGATCATGCCTGAGAGCTCAGTACTAGTGCAATACATTGATGACCTACTTGTGGCATCAAAGACACGTGAAGCTTGTGAAGTAGATACCATAGCTTTACTGAATCATCTGGCAGATGGAGGGTTAAAGGTATCTCCAGCCAAATTGCAATTTTGCAAGAAAGAGGTGCATTATCTTGGACACAATATTGAAAAGGGTCTAAGAAAAGTGACGGATGACAGGATCAGAATAATCAGAGAAATGAAAGCTCCAAAAACTCAGAGAGAAGTGAGAATGTTCCTGGGTATGGTGGGTTATTGTCGTCAGTGGATAATTAATTTTTCCTTGATAGCAAAGCCACTGATTAAACTGACAAAAAGTGAGATGACAGATCCATTGGATCTAGATGCAGAACAAATGGCAGCATTTGAAGAGCTCAAAAGTAAAATGTGTGAGGCTCCAGCTTTGGGTATGCCTGACTACGAAAAGGAGTTTGAGCTGTACTGTAGTGAGAGAAATGGATGTGCACTTTCAGTGTTAATTCAGAAGCATGGATTACTGAGAAGGCCTATTGCGTACTTCTCATCGACACTTGACCCTGTAGCTGTGGGTTTACCAGGTTGTCTGAAATCTGTGGCTGCAACATGCAGGAGTCTGGAACAAAGTGAGGGAATCATAATGGGATATCCTGTAAGGGTATTCGTACCTCACAATGTGGCAATTCTTTTGACAAGAAGCAGAACTCAGTACATGTCACATAGTCGGTTGACTAAATATGAAAAAGTGATTCTGGGAGCATCAAATGTGACTGTTGAGAGATGTGTGAATGTGAATCCAGCGACACTCTTGCCGGATATTGAAAATGTGGGTGTGAAAATGGAAGATGATCATGATTGTTTGGATGTGCTTGAGTACTGTACAAAACCGAGACCAGACATAAGGGATCTTCCCTTGCATGAGAGTGATCATGTGTTGTTTGTGGATGGTTCATGCCTGAGAAATGATGATGGTGTGCTATGTGCAGCATATGCGGTGTGCAAAGTTTCAGAGGTCATGGAAGCATCACCATTGAAAGGAGTGAAATCTGCACAAGTTGCTGAATTGTTAGCATTGACAAAAGCTTGTGAAATTGGAAAAGATTTGAGGACGACTGTGTTGACTGATAGTCAGTATGGATTTGGAGTTGTGCAGGACTTTGGCCAGCTTTGGCTACAAAGAGGTTTCTTGACATCGAGTGGAACTCCGATAAAGAATGCTGAAATGATTGGTAAATTGCTTGAGGCGATACAGCTGCCTAAGGAGTTAGCAGTTGTAAAATGTGCTGCCCATGGACCAGGAGAAGATTTTATCACGGTTGGAAACCGTTACGCCAATGATGTTGCACAATACTGTGCCAAGACAAATCAGTCCATAAATCGGGACCGAGAGGGGGAAATGTCTTTTCTCTCTGTGATGTTTACTAATGTCTTAGAAACCTGGGATGAAGTGAAACAGTTACAAGATGAGGCAGGAGAGGAAGAGAAAAAAGATTGGATTAAGGCAGGATGTGCTCCAAGAGAAACAGACCATGTTTGGGTCTACAGAGATGGCAGACCAGTAATGCCTAACTCCATTTTGTCGTCAATGGCAAGAATGTACCATGGCCAGGGACATTTGGGGAGGGATGCGATGGTAAGGTCATTTAAACAGACCTGGTATAATGCAAAGTTCAGGACAATTGCAGAAAGCATCTGTCAGAGGTGTTTGGTTTGTCAGCAATTTAACACTGGGAAAAAGACAGTGGTGAGTCTGGGAACAATAGGCAGAGAAGGAGGTCCTTTTACAAGAATGCAGATTGATTTCATTGAGATACCCCAAGTAAACAGACTGAGGTATGTTCTAGTGGTAGTCTGTTTGTTTTCAAGGTGGGTGGAAGCTTACCCGACTAGAAGAAATGATGGAATAACAGTGGCAAAGTTACTGTTAAGAGAGTTGATTCCTAGGTACGGGTTTCCAGTAACAGTTGAGTCTGATAGAGGTGGACACTTTCAAAATGAACTAATGGGTTTGATTTGTGAAGCATTGAAAATACAGCAGAAGCTACATTGTGCATACCGACCAGAGGCTTCTGGTGTGGTTGAGCAGATTAATGGCACAATAAAGAACAGGATTGGAAAGATGTGCTTAGCCACTGGCATGAAATGGCCAGATGTTTTACCTCTAGTGCTGATGACTATTAGATCTACTCCAGATAGAACTACTGGTTTAAGCCCGCACGAGATAATCATGGGACGTGCAATGCGCCATGCATTCGTGCCTGTCAATAAGTAGGTGACAATAACTGATGACATGATTTTGGATTACTGTAAAGGCCTGGCTGACGCAGTTCATTCTGTGTTTCACCAGGTTGGAGAAGAAGCTACCACACTTGAGAAGAAGCAAGCCCATGATCTGAGTCCAGGAGACTGGGTGAGGATAAAAGTTCACAGAAGAAGAAATTGCTTGGTTCCAAGGTGGGGAAGGCCAAGACAAGTTATTCTGACTACGACGACTGCAGTGAAGTGTGCTGGAGTGAGACACTGGGTACATGCAAGTCATACTCTGAGAGTTCCAAACCCAAAAGAAGGGACTGGTAAAGAGTATTTTGAAGAGTCAGATTCCAGTGATGATGAAGATACAGAATCAGTGGGGAAAGAAGTAGGAAAAGCTTCGAATGAACCACTGCGAGTATCAGAGAAGAGATCAGATTCTGTAAGAGAGCCTGAAGTTTCAAAAAGCAGTGAAGGAAAAAGAAAAGAAAAGAGAAATTTCACAGAGACTACTCCTGAATCAGAAGAGGAGGAGATTGAAGAACCACTTGAGATTATTCTTGAAGAAGTAGGGTCAGAAGAAGATAGAGAGGGACAGATTGCGGAAGACCCCCGAGGAGGTGTAGGGAACATTCTTGATGAGCTAGGTGAAGGGACAAGTAGACAGCAAGAAGATTGCGTGTCGGAGACTCGAGGAGGGACAAAAGTAGGGAAGTCTCAAACAGTGGTGGAAAAATCTGTGGAAAAGAAGAAAGCTGCTAGAAAACGGAAACAAGAGGCACTTGAAACAGAATTGGATGATGAGAATGAACAAACAGAGGGTCGAGTTCTGAGAAAGAGAACTTGGATTGGAGAAAGAAGTAATAAAGAAATAAAGCCGAAAAAGCTGTTAAGAGGAGATCGTTGGCCTAACAACAGAGTTAAGAGGCTGAGATACAAAATAATAAGAGCAAGTACATCGAAAGCTGAACAAGTGAATGAAGTTTCGAGTCAAAGTTCAAAAGCCGAAGGAGAAGAATCAAAGGAGTCAAAAGAACCAGTGGAAATAAAAAGAGTAAGAAGACCCAACCAAAAGTACAGATCACCGGAATGGTCTTATGTGGCACTGTCTGAAGGAGGAAAAGAAGAAACAGTGACTCGAGATAATCCGGAAGAGATCTTGAGAGGAGTGGTTGAGGAAGATACTGGTGAAATTTTGAAAGTACTCTTGACTGACATTGGAGAAGAGTCGAGTACTGAGGATTTTGATGTTGGAGATCTAATACAATTTGATGTTGAAGAAATTGAAGTGAAGAATGACAAGTATCCAAACTGAATAAAGGAGGATTCACTTGGATTAAGTGAACGAAAGGATCATTTGGAAGAACTGAAAAGCTGAAGAATTGCTGAAAAATTGAAGAGTTCCAACAGTAGTGGAGTAGTAGAGGCTAAACTAAAGTAGTAAAATGGCTAACATAGAGGATAATAGAAATAGATGTGCCTTCTTTAAAAGGTGGTGTAGAATGTGCTGCTGCTGTACTGGATTATTAATGCTTCTATAGGGTGTTTTAGTTTTATTAGTTACTTTTAAAGTAGAGTTTGAAATGCATACAGAGAATGTGACAAATATAGAGAAGAATTCGCAAAAAGTAGTTCCAATTAGAATTAGTAATACTTACATACACAAAGATAGGTCAATTAATAATTTTTCTAGTAATGTTTTTTCAAAATTGTTATATGAATATGTGAAAACAATGGAAGTAAGGGATTGCTACGTCTGTATGCAATTACCTGCATCCGTTTCAGAGGGTGTTACTTATCATCATTTACCAGCTACATATGGTATTTCTTGTAGTATTTTAAGTAGTGTTTTTTATTTGTTAGGGAAAGTAGATTATAAGATGTCTAACAGAGATAGTATTTTTGGGCACTTGCCAATGAACAAAGAGCTGAATCCAGCTAAAGAAGCTAACACTTTTGGTGAAATTTTTATTGAAGAAAAAGGACTAACATTAGATTACATTTTTAAGAATAATTTAACTTGCAGTTTGAAAGGAGAGGAGAAAGCTTTCCTGGATATGGTAGAGGAAAGGAGATTGAACATGCAGGAGAAAGCAGGAAAATATAAAGTGAGTGAGACAATTTGGGACATTGAGATGGGAAAAGAGTTGAAGAATGGGGCTAGTCCAACTTTAGCTTTAGATGCACCACAGAAGGGTAAACTTTGCATTACAAGAAGGAAATCCCAATATGATACATATTTTGTTGGGACTAGTGAGTGCCATGATACATACTTCATTGCAACAGGTTGGGGTTTCAGAGGTGGAGAAGATACCATTTTTCCAGGAGTATATTATGTTTGTGGGAACAAGGCTTATTACAAGTTGCCTGACCATTGGTATGGCACGTGTTATGTGGGCCTGGTTTTTCCAAAGATTTTTCATATAGATAAAATAACAGATGTAGAACATATTAATTTACTAATGCGTTTTAAGAGAGAAACTTGGTCTGAAATAGTGGGTGACATTTTTGGGGTTTTGATTCCAGCAGTGGGAATTTCTTTGAATGCTTATGGAATTCGGAAACTGTCCACAGTGGTTGATCGCTTATCGACAAATACCGCTGGAGGGTTTCTTTTGGTGAATACGGAATTAAGTGCCGTACGTGCCATGTCTATGCAAAATCGACTTGCCCTTGATATTCTATTGGCCAAGGAGGGTGGAGTCTGTGGAATGCTGAAAGTTCAACATTGTTGCACTTACATTCCAGACGAAAGCAAAGACCTGAAGGTCTATATCAAAAATATTACTGATTTGCATGAAGAATTAGTACCACTTGAAGCTGAGAATTTATGGACTAAAATAGCTTATAAAATGATAGCTGTTAAGGATTTTATTGCAAAAATAGGTAGTACTATTATAGGTAGAATATTGTTTCCTTTAACTTGTATAATTGTTGCTTTATTGATAATAAGATTGGTGTGTGTGTGTTGTAAAAACAGGGGAGGGAGGAAGAAATTGAATAAAGAAAAGAAAAACAAGAGGTTGAAAAGAGAACCTCAAGAAATTGAATTAGAAGAATTAAGGGAGAGTGTTTACTTAGAGACAAAAAGGGATGATGAAAGAGTGACTGGTGTGTAATGTTGTGTAAAGGGAAAAAGACATTTCCGATTTCTCCTAAAATGGGACTAAATTTTCACTAATTTTTCTTTTTTGGGTTTATTTGGTGATAAAATCACCAAAGGGGGGATTGCTGGAGCAGAGTTTTCTGTTTGAAAATTCGCTGGTTTTTGAAGCTCTGGCATGTCTATTTGTCATATTAATTTTCTAATTATTAATAATTAATTATTTGTTTTGTGCAAGTATGTTTATATTAATCAATCCGTTTGTCCTAATAAGAGAGAGTTACACGTGGGTGCGCATAAATGTGCTGTTTAACAATAACGTGCGTGTTTTCATGTTTAAACGTTGCTATGTGCTGTTTATTTTTGAGCACAAAACGCTTTCCGAATTAATGCTTTTCTATGTTGCAAGTGCTAGATAGATGCATACACATAAGGGTATTAGTGGGGTTAACACTGTTTAATCACTATGCTGTGGTAACGTTGTTTTTGTTTCTTTTAATTAAGATGGTCTATTGTGGCCTATGGCGGCCTAGTTAAAGATGGCCGATTTTGTAAGCCTGGCCTCGAGTTGAGAATAGAAAACTGTGATGGAAGAGAGCCCTGCTGAATATGGTCCTGAAGTCAGCTGACCACAGTCCTTGCTTGCCTTATGAATTTTTCCGTGAGGACATCAGCAGCCGGGGTAATCTTCGAGTGAAATGGAACGTCCTTGGCAGCCTTGGGAAAACAAAGGAGCCTTAGAAAAAGACTCTGAGCATTGGTCTCATTGCCGAGGAGAAGTAGAACTAACAGATACATTTGCGATTATTGGTTCCTGTTCCGTAGTCTTTATTTTGTGATTTTTCCTGAGCGGAGATTTTCGAATGTTGCAATGTTACATCCTTTCCTTCTCGCTCTGCTCAGCGGTCCAGCGGACATTACAACTTTTCTTTGTATCTTTCTTTTGTTCGATTCAGTATAAGAATTGTTAGCCTAGAAAGGGTCTTGCCACTTGCCATTTGCCTTTGCCGCGTACCGAATCTATGTTGCTGAGGATTGATGCTGAAGGGACTTCGTCTTGAGAGACTTTACCGAGAGACTTGTCCTGACCCGTTCTGACATTTAGCTAGAATAGGTAACTATGAGGAAAAATGATTTATGCTGCTTGATTTTCTTTGACTAATTTTAGATAAAGCAATATAACTTGAACATGGTGTTGGATATTATTTCTTGTCAATTATTGTGTATTATATTTTGATTATTCGTATAGGTTGTATAGATTATGTTTATGGACAGTCTCAATAACCAGGTCTTATCGACCTCGATATAGATGCAGGGTGATTAGGAGTTTTCTTTCCACAGGTTTATTGCTGCTGGTAGGGTATTTGAGCATATGTTAGTGAAATGGGCCCCAGCGTATGATGAATGTATGTGCGTGTAACTGTGAGATTACTCTATCTGTGGTAGTGGGAATATTATACACACCCTGATCTCTATCACATGCACACAGGGGGGCACATGTTCTGCCCCCCTGTGTGGATCCACATGCGATTGAGGCACAGGGGGGCCTGTAGGGCCCCCTTTGTTTCCTCTCCTCCAAGGTTTACAAGGAGGAGGAACAGCCATGTAAACCCTGGAGGAGAGGAAACTTGTAATATGCTTGGAGGGACCATGGCCGTCCCGCCAAGCATATTGTGGCCTCTGACCGCTGCTCGAACACCAGGGTACTGCGGTTCCCTGGTGGAGCCGGCAGTCCCAGGGCAGTCCGATCGGCCTACTCCTTATGGGTGGTCGGGCCGCTAGTGCATCAGTGGCTGGATCCGCCATCGCAGCACCACCACAAGTCTGGCGGCCCTCAGACTGTCAGACTTGTAAGCCCAAAGTATTTCTGATCACCAGCTATGTCAATGCTGCTTTTTGAGATCCAATTCTGTTTTTGGCAGGTTTTTTTCATATTGTCGATGGCCCAGCAGTTTCCCCAACAATAACATTTTCCTAAAACCATGACAAACAATACAAACATTGACAAAGCTAAATGGCTGACAGACAATGGCAGACATAATTGCTTTACCAATGCTTGCTTTCAATAGAGGTGTGATCGGTCGAGCAAACACTGCTGTGGTGAAACACTGTAGTGAAAAGTTTTGCTCCATATACTCTAATAAGCTGATGGAAGACAAATAGCTTTTATCACCAGCTGATTTCTTCCCCTGAAATCTATCTTTGTGGGTGTGTGATGCCTTCATTCCACTTTTCATATATTTCGTCTATGTCCCTAGTTACAAAGTACCTCATATCATGTGACCACAAATGGACCAACCAAGCTCGTGAAGGGCTTACATATCCTCATACCATGTACTGTATAACTGGTGGGGGGCTTTTGATTAATCCTTAGTGAGTATGTTGATAAATATCGAGTAAGGATTTGTATATGTTTGTACAAAAAAACAATAAACTACGTTTTCAAATACAAATGGACCAACCATTAAATATACATTGGCAGCTAAATATCATCTGACCATTACTGACTACAAGGCCCACATCATGGATGCCGGTCTGGCACGCCCCTCTGCAAACACTTTGTGATTCAAATCCGACTCCACTGCCTCGAACCCCAGACTATCAAGCACCTAGAGCTTAATTTTCCCATATCCTTGGCTGGAGCTCCGAGAGGCCTACTGGAGTCTGCTCTTTAAGGCAATGTGTGAACCTGCTGTGGTGGTCTATGTTTTAAGAATCTTCAAAGCAGTCTTTTAGAGTCTGATGCTTGTCTACAACCTCCAGTTGGATTCTCTGTTTGGCTGTTGCCACTGCATAAATAGCAATGTTTCATGATCTATAATTCACATGAATCATGTCACACCCATCAATTATTTTCTTTTACACTGGAACTGTGTCATTTCTGAAAATCGGAGATCTTAATCAATGCACACACCCTAGAAAATTGATCCAAAATTCCAATTTACTTTCCAACAGTCAATTATTATTTGATGTCTGAGCATTAGAGACTCTTTGAAAAATCAAAAACAAACCCTTTATGTAATCAGAATTATATTTAAGAAGAGAAATCAAAGTATAAGCATTCCATACGATCAGCTGTCCATTGTTAGCAAAGCATTTCACTGAGAAGCTGACACGCTTATCCTACAGCAGCGGGTGTTTAAACTTCAATTTAAATGAAAAAAGAAAAGAATGTTTTCAATAAAATCTCGCCTAGTGACTAATGTGAGGATGCTATTCCGTTCTATTCTGTTAATACAGATTATAGAATAGTAAACTGCAGGATTCAACTACTGCTTCCAAAATGCTTTTTCCTGTATAAAAGAAAAGGTAATATAACAACTATTTGTTGTTATTGGTTTTGTCAATGCTTTTCAGCCATGTTGTATATCAGCGCTATCACGCGCTTAACGCTAGCCGCACCATAGGATTTTTTTCTTGACGTTCAGCTTTTTTTCACAGCAGCTGTGCTGCTGGTCACTATTGCTAATAAAACATTGGCAAAGGCAAATAGCTCTTATGTATGTAGAACCTATTGTCAATGTTTTATGGTGCCATGACTAAAAAAGTTTGAAAAACAGTGCTATGACGCTGGGTCATTGTGCTTTTTTTGTTTTGGCGGGTGACGGCGAACCAACATGGACAGTTGGAGGATACAAGCAAATGAGAGATAGTGGGAGGGGCAGAAAGATGACAGAGAGAGGGAGAAGAGCAGGGAGGGAGAAAGAAGTATGAGTGAAGCAAAAAGAGGGTGGGAGGGGACAGCAAGACGTCAGATAGTTGGAGGAGTGTGGAAAGGTACAGCAAGATGATGGACAACAGGAGGAGGGCGGTAGGGAGCAGCAAGAACGCGCACGGTAGGAGGGGTCAGCAAAACAATAGACAGGAGGAAGGTGGGAGGGTGCAGCAAGCTGACAGACAGAGGAAGAAGAGTGGAGGAAGACATCCAAGTAACGACATAGAGCAGTGGAGATGGACAGCAAGCACATGCATTCTTATGGAGTATTACAAGTACACAAAAGAAGTACCTCTGAAAGCAACAGTGGAAGGACACTCTGCAAGAAGGAGGTACTTGGTCCTTTCACAAACACAGGAAGTGAGAATCAAACTGGCAGGTGCTGACCAATAAGAAGCAAAGAGTTGAGAGTCAATATGTTGCCAACGAACGGCAAGTAAAGCATTTTTAAAGTTTTTTTTAAGTTAACAAAAAGTCAAGTGACAGCACATGTGCTCTCTCCGGTGATATGTAGTTTTATCCAATAATGTGATATTGTGGTTCTGGTGAAGTTTGTAAATGTATATAATAATAAAGGAGCATAATACACTGTTACCTATTATGTATTTAATATTTATCGCTATACCTTGCTGTTATTCTCAACAAATCCAATTTGGTAGGACGCCCTCTGTTTGAAATCACATATATCTCAGCATGTATATCTTGGCAGCAAACTTTCATCCTTTAAGATAAAATTGTATGCACACACACAAAATATCAAGTGATTTATAGTTGACAAAAAAGAAAATAGGGCAAATCTCTGAAAGGAAATATCCTAATGTGGCCCTTGGAATGTTATGTTAGTCTCATTTCACAGACCCAAGTCCATCTTTGACAGCAAGCCCCTCATCATTTTTAAAACACACTGCAGTGCCACTCATTGAGATTCTAGAGGGACACTCAAGAAATATTTACTTGAAACTATTACTGTGGGTCCACCAGATATCTTAGCCTGAGAAAGCTCTCTATAATGTTTTACAGATTTGAACAGAAAATATTGCCATCTTCTTCCGCCGAAGCAGCAGGCGGGAACCTCAGCAAGTCAGAGGAAAAAAACATAAATCACTTTGTCCAAATCCATTAAAGACGAGAACGAGAGTTGTGCTTTTCCTCGATACCCTGGTAGCCACATATTACCGCTAAGAGAGGAAGGGGTGAAGGCGACCAAATCTTTCTGTCCTATAAATCACGAAGTGCAGTTGGATTATTAGTTTCTGGAGAACACCGGTGGGTTCATGCAAAGGAAAATAGTGATTCAGTGGTCTCGTTGGTGCAATTTGTTTCAGTGGCATGTCGTGTGATTTGTTGCTACAGCAAAAAAAGGTGATCTCCGGCTCCTGAGCACCATCTTGAGTTGATTTTGAAGAAAAAGGTGCCCCAGAGACGTGTTAAATAGCATTAGGATCCAACAACACTAAGGTTTATTCGTTGATCAGAACTTACGTCGCCACTTGTACCAAAATAACTGATTCCAGTCAAATCAAAATCGTGGGTGGGTTTGCAGCTGAGCTGTGCATGCGCAAATTAGGTTTGCGCTTAATTAGCGCTATCGATCACAAATAAAGAACGGGCCTTTATTAAAAACATATTGGGGCATATTCTCAAGGACCTATCGCCGAGTTAGCGGCACTTTCTCGCCGCCAAAGTGGCGATAAATTCATCGCACCATTCACAAGCAGGTGCTGACAGCCGATATCACCAGTTTACCTGCGATAGCAGCCGCAAAAAATATCACCACAGATGACTCCGGCAACTAACGCTAATGAGATGCAGAGTAGGCGTTCCCGTGCAACATTCTCATCGACCAGCCAGATCGGCGATAAGAACACAAAACATGTGATAATGCGCTTTAGCAGCAGGGATTTAACACCTGCTCCGACCTGGTGTTAAGTCGGACGACACCCTGCACCATAAAGGGAGCCCAGCCCAGAGCCACATCTGAAGTACAACAGATGCCATGGAGCTACTCATCATGCAGCTCGGAGCCCCAAGAGGGCCACAACACCCACCAACACCACCCCCAGGCCCGACCCCCCCCCCCCGGACCACCCTCCCAGACCACCACAGAGGCAGCGCAGACAAAGACAGCGGACCTTCAGAAAACACACCAGACTCACAGACTTAACACCAGAGGATGTCATTGCCTACCACAGGCTCAAAAGGACAACCATCCTACGCATCCTGACCATCATTGTCCACAGGCTGACGGTACCAACACAGCGGACAACCAACATCCCTCCGCAGTCAAAGCTGCTGGCTGTCCTGCACATGTTGGCCTCTGGGACCTTCCAACCAACAACTGCCAGAGTCGGAGGAGTCTCACAGCCAGCCCTATCAAAGTTCCTCACACCAGTCTTGGATGCCATCATCAGCTTGGTACCCCAGTACCTTTGCTTCCCACACACTACGCAAGAACAGCTGGAAACTAAGCAAGGCTTCTACGCCATAGCTGCCTTCCCACACGTGTTGGGGGCAATCGACTGCACACATGTACTCCTCGTGCTCCCTGCCGCCACTGCTCACAATTACCGCAACAGGAAGCACATGCATTACATCAATGTGCAGGCAATAGTGGACCACCGTGGACTCTTCACAAATGTCATTGCCAACTACCCAGGCAGTGTGCATGATTCCTTCATCTTCCGACAGTCCATCATCAGCCAGCGCTTTGAGGCTGGCACCTATGGGAATGCATTGCTCATTGGTAAGTACCAAATGGACACACCACGCACCTCAACTCCACAATCATGCAACTCACAACTCTGGGAATGAACTCACACACAACATGCCAAACAACATGCCCACCTACCAGACACGACCGCACAACTTACTGTGGTGACCTGGGCAAGCCATGTACATGAGCCATGAACGGCATGGCACCTCTGCCACACAATAGCAGACTGTGGGGAGAGGTGGGAACCATGCATGTGCGAAGGAGGCAAATGGCTTATGAATGAGAATGTACACAATGCCAAGTGTGGCGTGGATGTGCTGGACAGACTGCAGTATGCAGATCACAGACATGCCCATGTCGACATATACTGCTGGTGTTTGAAGTGTAGTGAACAGTGGACGCAACCATGTCACCCCAGGCAGTGGGTAAGACCTTGTACATGTAGCTCTGTCCCCCCCTTCATACGTAAAAGGAGTGGACTGGGCCGGCGTACGCAAGTCCAGCATAGGGGTGTGAATGATTGTCCCGGGGCTCTGGGCGTGGTTCAGTACTGGAAATGTGCAAATGCGTGTGGCTATGTCGCAGTGTCTGTGTCCGTTGGTGAGTGTAAGTGGTCCCTGATGGGAATTAGACACCCACGTATGTAATCGAGTTCAGCTGCCATGAGTTCGAACCCCACCCGCACCTGTTTAGCCACCTCCTTCTGGCAGTCTAACACCTGGCCGTGGAATGCGATGTGTGTTTCTGTGAGGTGCTGGGAGCCATCCGTGTTGGTATGTGCTTCCTGCTGTGTGGTCTGTGCAGGGAGTGGGGTCTCCCAGATGCAGCTGGGCTGCCCTGCTTCTGGAGGTGGGTTGCCTAAGATGTCCATGAGCTATTGCAGAGCGTCTGTGTCGAAGGTGTGGAGGTCCTCTTCATCATCACTGATGAGTTGTCTGGTCTGCTCTGCAGGAGGTGTTGATTGTCCCTCTGCTATGTGAAGGGGAGATGCATTTTAACATTGTGTTGACATGTATGTTGACGCATTGTTCATGTTTACCTCGGGACTGCATGACAATGTACATTGTGACTGTTTGGGAGGAGCTCAGTATTTGATGCAGGACAGTGGACATTTGAACTACATCATGGATGTGAGGTTCTACACAGTTTCCTGCTATGCCAGATGTGATTGACCAGTTTCCACGCACAGGCGGAATCAGTTGTGTCCTCTGTTCTGTCGTGGGAGTGTTGCACACTGTCGTCAATGTTGATGTGCTGTTATTGGTATGTGTGTGTGCTGCATTGGGGGTGAGTTGCCCCTGCTGCTCAGATTTGGCTGCCCCTTATCCCTTTCAGGCGGTGTGCCTTTGACTTATAGGCTTAGACAGTGCTGGGAAGTTTCAAGCTTGAGTATATTGGGCTCTTGGTCGAGTTGTGACTCTTGGGAATGGTTTGTCCACAGATGTTTTGTTGCGTCAGGGGTGGTTTGGGCTCGTGGATGTGTCGGAGTGTGGCCTGCTCCTTTCCGGATGTGGTCCACACTCAGCCACCTCAGTGTCGTGGCGTGCACAATGTCATGATGATTGGACTGCAGGCATGCCAATCGTCATGTAGTGTCATTTGCATTGTCGGTGTGGCTCACAAATACGATTCTTTGCTGGGTATCGCACATGTGCATGTGTTGGTTGTGATATTGGTGATGTGTGGGGTGGGACCCCCTTGGGCACGTTGTGGACGGGGGCCTACTTGGTGTTTGTATTTGTGCTGCAGTGTGCCACAGGTGTCAGGGACATGATCCAGAGTCATTGTGGGTGTGAAGTGTGCTCTGCTTAATTGTGCATGTGTGCCGTTGTGCCTATCTCCCCCGTGCCCCCAGTCTCTGGTCGATACTCACCCTGTTGATATTGTGTTAGGTCATGTTGAGCAGTGTATGGTGCCACAATTCCTGGCACAGTATCCCCACTGCTGACTGTGGCCACCATTTTCTCCATGTCATCCAGCTCCTGGTGTACCACTGGACCCCCACCTCCAATCTGCGCTGCTGCTTTCATGTTGGCATTGAGTTTCTTCTTGGTTGTGGCCTTCACATCCTTCCAGCCCCTCTTTACCTCTTCCATTGGCCTCCTCAACGCTGCATCTGCATTCACATGGTCAAAGATAGTCTGAAATATTTGCGTCTTTGTTGCCAATGACACGTTGGATTTGACGAATAGTTGTTGGTAGTGTTCTATCACCTCCGTGACGATGATCCTGTTTTCATGCAGACTGAACCGCGTCTTCCTCTTCCTCTTCCCTTGGCCTTCCCCGAGATTCCTTGCTGGTTGTCTGTGGGGTTTGTGGGGTTCGTGTTGTCCTCTGCACTTTGGGTGCATCCATGGTGCTACGCAGTTTATTTTTTTTACCTTTTTTTTGTTTTTCTTTTATAGTGCATTTTCCCGCATGACGCGTTGGAATTGCAGGCCTGTCGCTGGTTACGGCAGATTTTTGTAGCGCGATTGGCCACATCGCAACTTTTTTCGCGTTCGTGGTTTTTCTTTTCTGTGTTGCGTTCGTTTTAACGCGGTCATTTGGCACGTTATCGTTAGACTATCGCATGGTGCCGCCGGGTTGAGAATACAACGTTAACACAGCGTTATTTTACCGCGATAGACTGCGATGTGCAAAGTTGCGTTAAGCAAATTTTGCGATAGCTATCACACGTTCTTGAGAATATTCCCCATAGACTGCTATGAATTTGAGGATGAAGAGAAGGTAACATGCCTTTAGATTTGAAGTAATGGTACTGTGCCTACATTCATTAAAAGAAGCAGGTGCATATGATCAAGTGAGTTGTAAAAATCACCTCACACAACTTATAATCAATTATTATAATTCCTATTTGTAAAGCAAGAACATATCACCGCTTAGTGGTTTCAAGGTGCTGGGGGCCATCGGGGAGCTTAAGTGAGCTATTGCCGAGAATCACATGAAGCTGAGCTGCCGCCGGCGATCGAACTGTGAGACCCGAGGTCCGGAATCAGTCGCTCTGGCCGCTGCGCCACACCTCTACAAAACTTATCATGGCATGCTTCATCATAGGCAATTTAATACACCTTGTTAGATACATGTAACCATGGCAGACTCAACCACTGTTGGGAGTTCTTGTAAGTAAATACTGGATTGTCACAGGGATCCAAATAAGAGTTAAAATACCTTACCATTCAGTTATAATGAGGCATAATGCGGTTTGGGGTTCGGCAGGTAGGGAACAGCATAGACGTGCATACAGGCACAACCCGTTGACAAATGTGTGACTACAGTGGAGTGTCTCCCTGATCGGACCTGTAGAAACCTGACCCACCCTCAATTTAGGGTTCATCTCTTAAAGACAAGACCAAGGAAGTTGAGAGAATTAGTCCTCATTATATTTACAAGGTACAAATGTGTAGTTAGGCAGGGATTATAGATGCCCAGACGAAAGCCGGAAACCCAGACAGGGATGCTTGAACTGCCGAAACATGTTGGCATAATTATAGCGGTGGCTAAGTCAGTGTACCTAATCCAATGCCCAGAACTGATGACATTTTAATCATATCTGCAGTACCCAACAATAATAATAATTGCTAGGAATACCCAAAGGTATTTTTAACTCTTATCTGGATCCCTGCAATAATCCAGAATGCACCAATTTAAGAACTCCCAACAATGGTTGAGTCCACCATGGTGGTAGCTACCTATCAAGGTGTGGTAAATCACCTATGATGAAGCATGCCACGATAAGCTGCGAGTGAGGCGATTTTTCCAAAATCTTTTGGGAACCTGTAGAGTAACCACAAGAGTTATGTTACCTGGGCATTTTTTGATTATTTATGTTATTATATGGAGAACATGGCCAGGTTGTATTCCTCTGTCTCTCCAGTTGTGTATCTAGAAGTTTTAACCCTATTGTAGGCAGGCACCCTCGTGTGCCATACAAGTATTAAGTATTGCTCCACAGTGTTAGTACCATGAAATTACTTTTCTGCCTGTACGGTGTGATCTTGAGTAGGTTGCAGAAGTAATAGGGCAATGGAGTCCTACTACCCTTACAGAGTTTGGTTCTATCCTGTTTCACTGTGCAGTAAGACCAACTGCCACACAATGTTAGCAATCCATAGGCACAGCTTCTCAGCCTATCTGAACTGCATACAGTCATAGCTGTGCAGCTGGTGCTCAAAACTGAACAGTACCCACTTGTGACCAAACAGTTTATGTGTTGACTATTGAACTAGCAAACCACAATTCCTATTGAGCTAATTAACCTCAATTCTGATTTAATCAAATTTTAGGATGCTGTTCAAATCATGAGTGTCTCAGTTCCATAATCTGCCACATATGAAAGGTTTAATGTCAGGAGACATGTCTCTGCAAAAAAGAGACATTTACAGTTTAGGAACTGTCCAGACTATACTTCTCCCTTACCTATGTTTCTCTCAAAGGATATGGTATTGTATTGTATTGTATGGTATGGTATATATATTTATACAATTAGTAACCCTGATGAGACACTGAAGCATTCTGGCGATGGGCACAATACTACTCCATGGGTGCATGCTGTTAGTGATTAGTCAAGAATAAGGGTTGCAGTTAATGATGCAGTTTTCATTCTATGCCATGCAATTTGATATATAAGGGCAGCTTGTATTGTGGTTTACTGACATAATATCGAAACCAGAAATCTTGTGCGACAGAACTATCGTGTCAAAAATATTGATCACAAAAATACCGTTTTCGTATACATATAAAGGTAAGTACAAAAATATTGGAAAAGATATCGTTTTACCCTTATATAAAAAAACACAAAAATATCGTTTTTTGATACATATACCGTTAAAAATAGTAAATAATGAATATGTTAACATAAACCAGTAAAAGAATGTAAATTAAACATGTTTAAATATTTGTAAACATATATTTTGCTATCTACTTATTTAAACAAACACACACACATAACTATGTATACGTGTATGTTTATATACACATACATAATGTAAAACTATTACTAAAAATATTAATTTTAATTTAGATTATGATTCTCTACTTTTTTACATTCAATAATATAAGTATATATATATATACACACATATATATTTACACACACACACAAAATAAATAAATTAGCAAATAAACTGCTAAATATTTAAAAATATTGGTAATATAATTATACATTAAAAACAAACAATAGACAAAAATACGTTTTACAAAAAATATCTTAAAATTACATACATTTCTATATATAAGAAATACAAAATCAAATAAACAAAAACATAATAATATATATTAAAACAATATTAACACAACTGAAAAATTCTATGCAAAAGTAGGAAAAGCACTGGACTCGGGGGGGGGGGGGGGTTAACATTTACAATTCCCTCTCCAGTCGCTGCAATAGCAGGGAAGGCGTTGAACTCAGGAAGGGTAAAATGTATTATTCCCACTCCAGTGTGTGCAACAGTAGGGCAAGCGTTGGACTGCGGAGGGGTAAGATTTACTATTTCCACTCCAGTGGGAGCAACAGTAGGGAAATATTCCAATTCTGGAGGGGTAAAATGTACTATTCCCACTCCAGTCTGTGCAACAGCAGAGAAAGCATTCAACTCAGGAGTTGTAAAATTTACTATTCCCACTCCAGTCGGTGCAACAGTAGGAAAAGCGTTAAACTCAGGAGGGGTAATATTAACTATTCCCACTGCATTCTGTGCAACTATAGAGAGAGAGTACTTCAATTCAAACAAATAACATATTTTAACAACTCTATCAAATACCCAAAAATAAAACATTCTAAATATAAAAATGATATGTCTACATGTTCACAAAAATTAAACAAATTACATAATTAATACAATTTTTTTGTAATTATTATCAATTAAAACCACCATTATTAATGTAATTAAAATGCCAGACTAGATTCCAACTAACATAACAGCCAACAATAAAAATGTAATAGAAGTTTAAAAAGTATACAACTATTAACATATTAAATAATAAATGAAACAGTTTTTAATAAAAGAATAAATAATTTGCAATTTATTATAACTTAAATAACTTCCCACCTATCCTCCTACAAACACAATAAAACACACCTAATATATAACATAAAACATTACATTATTGAATATTTTACAAATGTATCAATTAAATATTTACTTAATTCCCAGCCTAATACCCTACAAACTAAACAACTCACACCTAAAATGTAACTTAACAAATATGATAATTTCACAATTTACATAGTTACCAATTAAATAATTGATACTAAATTAATGATTAATTATGAATACATAATTTTTTTATTAACTTCCCACCCTGTACTCTAACAAATCCAACAACCCACATCTGAAATGTAACTTTAAATGATATATTAATTACACAATTTACACATTAATATAATTAAGAATTTGTTATTAATTAATTATAATTAACTTCTCCCTCTTTTCCTCTACAAACACAACCTGCACCTAAAATATAACTTAAAAAATATATTAATTTCACAAATCTCATTATTATCAATTAATTCATTGATTTTCATTTAAAAACAATTATGAATTAATTATAATTCATGTATTTCCCACCCAGTACCCCTACAAACCCAACAACCTGCTACAATACTACAAATTACAATTAACAATGAAATTAAATAACAACTTAAATGTACGAACTATATCTAAAAACATTAACAATAACTAGGCAAACAATTTATAACGTATACAATTGAAACATATACTAAAAACATAAAGATAATTAAAGAACAATATTTTGAACAAGTATATTTTTGTAAACGATATTAACAACACAGATATTTTTGACATCGATTGACTAATTTGTGGGCAGCACTTATCCCTCGATTTTCTTCAGTAGGTTTCAAATTTATTTTGTCTCTTTTATTCCATTGTTGTGGTAATTTATCCCATGAAGATGGAGGGTGAATCTCAAAAGTCATCCCGATGAAGACCCTAAATAATAAATTAATCGGGCTGAAACGTCAACTAATTGGCAGGTTTGAACTGCTGCTGTATTGATTGTGCATTCCATGGTTGATTAATGGCTAATACAATTCTTTTATTATGAATTATGAACATGGTTTCCTAAAGATTGTTTCTTTATTTTAAGGTGTTTTGTCTACTTTGTTTCACTCGGTTCCCAACTCACGTGCACGGCATTATCACACTTTATTTTCTTATCATTTAACTACTGAAATATAAATTAAATGTGGTAAAGTCAGATGTCACTTATCATTTGCTGGACTTTGCGCTTATAGGTTCAGAGGGATGATTTTTGGCACAGGGTTGACCCAGACTCTTTAGTTTCTGCTTTAAGTCCTTTACGAAGTCTGTAAGAACCACTGTTCTTATACTGAAGCCCCTTTCCAGCAGCTTTGCAAACTACAGAGTGTACTCTTCACATCAGGATCCACTCTGCACCATCCCTTGATTCATTACACTAGCTGTCCGTGGAGGGACATCCATAGCAATAGACCACCCTTCCTTCAAATTAATCTCAGTCAACAACTAATCTTTGCAGCTGCAGAAGGTGGGCTCTACTCTAGACCAATCATTCATTCAGGAACTCTTGCAGAGGCAGTACATCCTTCTTAGCTTGGACAACTAAGATATGGAACTCATCTCTGTTAGAATAAGAATAATTTGTAACCACACGAACGCTCGAATTCCAGAGAGCATTCGAAAACCAACCAGACTCTTTCTAAGGAATTCTTTATTATGACTGAGACAATTGCTATTTAAATATATATATATGTATATATATATATATATATATATATTAGGGGTAGGCGGAATTTGCGTAATCGCGTTACGCAAATCTCCGCGAAACTGTAAAAATCTCCACGAACACGCAGAAATTCCGCGAACACGCTGTTCACAATTGCTGTTTGCGTGCTCGGGGAGAAATATCTTGCGAACACGCATTTTGAGAACGCAAACAAGCAAAAAATTTCACGAAGTCGCGGAACGCAGAATTTTGGGCAATTTCGCGTTCTCCGAATTCCCAAATTCCGCAAATTACGCGAGCGGAACGGAATTTACCACCCAGGCCTAATATATATATGTGTGCGTGTGAGTGGCAGGTATTCAATTGCAAGACTGTATCTACTCTTTAACTATTCTGCAACAACCCCAGCTTATGTGCAGGTAGTTTACTTACCCACGCTCAAAGCATGACTCTGACCCAGTGCATCTCATTCAATACCTCAGTACAATGATCACGCAGTCAATCATGCACTCTGTAATACTGCCCAGGAACCCAATGTGAATTGGAGCTCTTCGAAAGCCTTGTCAGAGGTAGGAAGCATTATACAAATTTTGCAATATATACTATTCAACCTGTGCAATGCAGAGAGCAGTTAGCCACCGCTTATAGCATATATCAAAAAAACGTAAGTGTGCTAGAAATAAGGAGGCTCCAGACTTAAAGTGTATGCGAGATCCCTGTAGAGAAATGTGTATTGCTTTGTAAATAAAGTTACAGTATATTCTTTTTTTATATAAAAGGCACAGAATGCTCTAAAACAAATGGGAATTACTCAAGAGTCCTATTGCCCATTTCCAAGTGGCCTACAGCGGGCATCTAATGGGCCACATGGTGGGATTACTAACAGAAAAATAGACAGCAATCTAATGGAGGGCCTTGAAGTCTAAGGAATTCGACAACAGAATGAAAGCAAAAATCCACCTATTCTGTTTCTTGCAAATGTTGAACTATGTATGTTGTCTTCTGATCATATGTGAAGAGAGATACCTATGATGTGGTATTATCACTCCCCTCTTTAACATCTCCCTCCTCAATCCCTTTTGCAACTGTGTGCTCCATTCCCTTTAGCAGAAATTCCTCCCCTACTTGTATTTTACTTTGACAAACTGAGAATGTTTTAACTTGCTTCCATAATAAATTGATTATTTGTGTTAAAATTGTACACTTGGCATTTGTTCTGCATTAAAATGTTAACAATAAATAAATATACCTAACAGTATTTGTGATGCCTATTGCTTATCTATCCGATCAACATTGAAGATTAAGGTTAATGTAACACAGAGCCCAAGGCTTGAAAATCTGAAGCTCTGAGAGCATGTGCAGCCCAACTATTTTCACCTCTAATGCAACACTGTTGCATCTCCTGAGTACATGTAAACAAATGAATTATGCAGTGTACACTGTACAAAGTAAAATAATATATATATATAAGCAGAAGAATTATCATTTTCATCAATTCTTTTTTTTTTTAAACTACAATTTCTTGCGGTATTTGGTGTGCCTGCTACACTTCACCATTTCTAAATGTAGGTTAAGCGCTGATAAACAGATCACAGACTCCTGCACAGTGCACTACAGCCTCTGCATAGCTATTTGATCGTATGCACATCACCCACAAGGCATGATCTAAGTAACCCAAGCTGAAAGCTTGTATTGTTTATTTCAGTTGCTGTCCTTTAGTGCCTTTCACCCGTTAAATTGGTACTTCCCTATTGATTATCATTATGTATTTGACTCATCAGTCTGAAATGATGCATGGGGAGGTTAGGCGATTCGCCGTGGGTCACAGGAGGTTAAAACACTGCCGGGATTGTAACCTGGTTTCCCAGTTCCATGGTCGGCAGCTATTTCCCTTAGCTAACATCTCTCCAACATTTACACTACCACATGCAGTGATGTTTCCATGAGGTCTTCAGGGAGAACATTCACATGCAGACTGAAACATTATCACTAGGCTCTGGTTACATTAGCTGTTGACACGTTCATGGCCGCACCAAATAAAAATATTATGAGTTAATTTATTTTTAATTTTTTAAACACAGTTAAATGTATGGATGACTTCATAAGCGGATGAGCTTATTCCAGACAACATTAAAATGATAGCGGTCAGTTCATAAATCTTAAGAAAGTGAAAAGACCTAGAAGTGTACAAAGTGAGAGTTATTTCTTTCAAATATGAATAATTAACTTCATTCTTGACCTACCTATGAACATGTCAAATTACATCATTCAAACTGTTTTGAGGGGATCATAAAATCTCTGCTTATTATAAATTTCGAATTGCATGTTAATACCAGAATACACGTCTTTCAGTATAGCTTTGTAGGCTCCACAAAGGTGTCCAGCAGTTGTTAAAGGCCCTAAAACAATGGGATAAGGCGCTCCAAGAGGGGACCTCAAGAGGGGATCTATAATGAGGGAGATAGCTCAAGATAGAAGGACTATAATGCTATTAGAAAATTCCACCCACTGAGAGAAAATCGCTTTAAATTAGAGAGGAACACAAAGACAATCACTGGAATGTTGGAACAGGTCCATAACTGACATTATTGGCCCTTTGTTAACAAGTCTTCAGTGGAGTTCCCAACATTCCAATGTACTAATGAAGCTTAATAATGCTATCCCTTAATCTCACTTCCCAAAACTGACTGCACAGTCAGTTATAGGCATGAGATAGAAGACATTGTAGGGACTTCTCTGTATAAAAAGGTGTGGCAGAGGATGAATAATGATTCATAAGGGTTCATTCCAATATTTCCGTGTCTCGGTTTCTGGCTCTCCCCGTGTCATTTAGAACAGTTGTCCTCAATTAGTGGAATGTTCGAATAGCACGCTTGCCCCACTGCCAAGCCCAATGTAGTCAACAAACGCCTTCCATTTCTCTCTCTATGAGGCAATCTGTTGTAGCTCCCGCCTATAACTAGTGGAGAGGGCATTTAATGACTGCTAACTACTTTGACAGTGGGCTACAATAATAGACGCCTGGTTCCACAAAAAAATGTTTATGGCATTTATACTATACATGGATTTTTGAGCAAGCTATCTTTTTAGCCTGGATAATAAATCTATTCTGTGCATGATTTGCCAATTATTTTCCTTGAACATCTGCTCATATTGATAAATACACTTGTCTTTTGTTCAAGGTCCTAAATCTGCAGTCAGCCTTGAAGGATAATATTGTAAATGATGCATCATGAAATCATGAAGCACACAGATATATATATATATATATATATACATTCTCTCAAAAAACAAAAGTTTCAGGGACATTATAGTTAGGCTCAGATTTCACTCGTACAAACCATAAAAAATTAAGCAGTTATAGTTGCCTGGGCTAACTATAACTTACGCAAGAGCAAATGTTTTCGTCTGCTTCCCTGCACGCATATTTGTGAACAGGGAACCAGATGAAAACTCTGCTTTCTATAAGCCGGAGCTGTTTTGCAGCTCTGGCTTGTAGAAAGTTGAGTTATGTTTTGCTTCTGCTTGGTAAAAGCTGTTAGCCCTCACCCAGCAAAAGCAAACAGCTACCTTATGAGGGTGGGTACCTCGGGAGGTAGCAAGACTCGCCCTGGGGGGTGCCGTCCCCTGGGACATAAATGGCTCCACGAGAGGGGCCGTGAGGCACCTCTCCCTCATATAAGTTAGCTCCGGGGAGGTGGTGGTCCCAGGGCTGCGGGGGGCGCCATGTGCACCCCTCCACATTCATTTTATTATTAGCCCCTGGGAGGTGGTGGTCCCCAGGGCTGCAGGGGAGGCTGTGCAGGCCCCCCTGCATTATTTTGATTTTTAGCCCAAGGGAGGTGGCTGTCCCCGGGGTTGAGGGGACCACATGGGCTCTCATTTTTTTAGTATGATTTGCCCCGGACAGGTGGTGGGCTCCAGGGATGCGGGGTCACGCGGACCCCCCAGCTCTAGTTTATAAACATTTGCCCCAAGGTGGTGGCTGTACCCATGGGGCGGAGTGTGCCGTCTGGGCACCTCCCACATACATACAAACCAATGCAAGGTACACGGTGGTCTTTTGTAAGCCCTAGGAGGGGGAACTGTTTACCCCCTCCTATTTCACTGGCATGCCCCCCGAACCTGGCCCACACGGGGTAATTAAAAACAAGCTGGGTAGCCTGTACTTGTTTTATGTTTTTTTACAGGGAATTTGTAAATATCGCGATTTTGCAGTATTTGTTTTTTTTATGCTTTTTTGGCCCTTCAGGGTCCTTTTGGGACCCAGGGCCAACTTTATGGGGTCACGGTATTTCTACCCTAACCCCTTTTTGGATACATTTATTTGGGGGTCTCGGCTGAAGCTGATCCCCAAGATGGCTGCCAATACTTCCTGGTTAAAGTGTTGGCAGCCAATCAGAGCTCTGCATTTCCCTGCACAAGCTCGTTCTTTTTCGCTGCGCTATTGCAGCTACAGATATCAATAATTTTATTTTCTTGAATTTCTCAACAACTACTGAACTGATTTACACTAAATAACAAAAAACACAATCTGCGTAACCAAATCTACTTTCTGCCCAATTTGGTGTAATTCTGTCCCGCAGCTCAGGCTGCAGGTGTGTCTAAAGGTCCTATAGGAATTACCATGGGAAAACACACTTTTTTGACACCCCTTTTTCTCATCCCCCGCTTGACAGATCATGGCAAAACTTTCCATGCACAACAAGACCTAACTTGACACTTGTTTTGGAAGATTTTGTGAACATTTGTCAACCGGTGCAAACATTATAAGGTAGTCAAAAAAAAAATCCTAAGGAAACATGGTCCTAGCTATATCTACCTACTGGCGAACACCAGAAAGGAAAGCAATATGTATTTGTGTGTGTGTGTGTGTGTGTGTGTGTGTGTGTGTGTGTGTGTGTGTGTATACACACACACACACACGCACACACACATTTGTGCCAATTGAGTACCTTCAGAATTCAGCTAGTCCTTGTTTAGTTGTACACATGCTTTTCTAACTAGACCCTGGTTAATTATTTCCCCATAGCAAATCCCTCTTTATCTGCTATCCTTTTGTAAAAGGCTCAGCCAGCCTTGTCAAAATGTGATCCTGTGAGCCCAAGCTTGGCACAGATGTCGCATAAGTGCACCTTAGACAGCAGAGCCCCGTCACCTGCGCTAACAACAAAAGTCTCACCGCCACTGCACAATCTGTTCGCGCCACCTGGGACTATCACTCATCCAATCAGATTCCTAGGACTGCTGTCTCAGCAATATGACCTCACGGCTCATGCGTATGATATGAACTAAACCATCCCTGAACAGGGCATCAGTGCCGCACTTGGGCGAATCCCATTGATTGTAACAATCCTGCTCTCCATGGGAGCTGTGGGCACCTTGCAAGGGTTAAAAGTAAATGAGTGACAAGCCTTCTGCATGATTTACAACAGCGAGCCCTGCAGTGAAACCAGCGCTTGATGGATGATCCTGAAAGACGGGAGCTAACCATAAATCATGTCTTTGAATCATTGACAAAGATAAAGGAGAGAAAGAAAAAGCAGTGGCATTGACATTCATTCTCCCAATAATGTACATTGACGAGATACAATACGGAGCCTTAATTAAAAAGCAGCCGCCAGAGCGCGGATACCACCTCTGAGGGGGGCTTGCTTGCCTTAGGAATACAGCTTGTCCATGGCCTGTTCTTCTTATAATGGACATTAGCCACCAAAATGACTCCAGTAAAAACACAAACAGTATACTTTGCAGTACTTGATAAGGACACCTTCCCATGTTCTGTGAAAAGTAATATATATTTTTACAGCTTGTCCAGGACCTGTTCTTCTTATAATGGACATTAGCTACCAAAATGACTCCAGTAAAAACACAAACAGAGTATACTTTGCAGTACTTCACAAGGACACCTTCCTATGTTCCTGTTTTCGGTGAAAAGGTGTAATTTTTTATTTTATTTCAACGGACTCACTATATACATGCAAACCCTTTTCCCCTCTTCTATCCCTCGACTATCCTTCTCAATCCAAATAACTGACTAACATATCCACCACTCAAATTACTTTCATATTTCACTATACTAATTCACCACTAATCCTTTATACGTTCCGAAGTAGCGTGCTACTCACCGAAAAAGCACTTTGACGCCTCGTAGTAAGCGCTATATAAATTTACTTACAATGCTATACAATACTATTATGAAATAATGTGTCAAAAAGCAGTGGAGTTTGGGCTTATGACGAAAGTGGTGGGGAATTCATGACATACCGGTGGCTTTAGGAGGCCTGTAGGACTTTAGAGACAGCCATACATCACCCACACCACAGCTTGTTACTGACTCTACCCCAGCCCTACAAGCCTTTTATAGGTGCCGGCAAGTAGGTACACTTATGAATTCCTCCCAGGACAATCCAGGTTACAAAGTAGTTTCGAAGAAGCAGCTTTCAAAGTAGTTTCAAACAAGCACTGCCACTGCCATTATGCCTAGCTTTAGTGTGCCAAGACATGTAATGAAAGGCATTCGCAAATGCAATTTACATGGGTAGCATACACTAATGCTGTTTATTACATTAAAGCCTGAACTGTTGGCTTTGGTAATACTCGGGGGAAAGTAGCAATAGGGGATTGGCCTCTGTGTAGAGTTAATATATGAGGCAAAGTACTGCATGCAGCCAGCAGTGTGATGATTGAGTCTACTTTACAGATGTAAAATAATCCATTAGAACTTCCACACAAAGCTTTTCCTGTACTTTTGTAAAACATGCCTTTTAGCCCATTTACAACAGAACAAAGGGAATGGGCTTACCCTATGAACACCTCAGCAGAACATGAGATTTTATGCTATTTGAGTAATTTAAAAAAATATGTATATATTACTGGGGCGCCTTGTACTCCTCAGAACCTGGGTACACACAACAAGGTGATGAACGGACGAATGTTATCTGAGTAGCTCGATTACATTTCTATATTAAAAGACTGGAATCTCAAGATACTTTGGCACGCGTTTTCAACTGCAAAACAGACCTACATATTGCAAATAATCAGAATTTGTTTCAACAATATCAGCGAGACCTAATATATGAAATGTAAAAAAACAGCGCAGGGAACAAGAAATGCTTACATTTTTGATTTCCAAATAGTACATTTAATTTGATGTGCATATGCCTCGGAATACTGAATGAGGTGCGGTACATCAGTCCTTTCCCCCTTCTCACTCGGAACCCGTGTCGGTGATCCGACGTTCTGCCGTGAATATTTAGAAGGGTTCCCTGTAATCTGGGCGTCTTCGTGCGTCTTTGATTTTGTCTGCTTTCCCTCCTCTGCCATGGCTTTTTCTACACGCATGGCTCCTGTGTGCTGCTGGATACATTTTGTTTCAGCGATGAATTCCCACAGTGCATTGCAGCCAGACTAAAGCCAGTGATCCGTATTTAACGCGGATCCGTCCCCAGGGTGGTGTACGGATCCCTGTAGGGAACACGTTTCTACAGCCTGCCGCACTTGAGATGAAGTGGCCTTCTTCCCAGCACAGCTGGCTGGGTTAAGGATCACACTAAACTAATTGCAGCACTTTTCGAAATCTTGGATTTGATAAGCGGGACAGACATTTTCTCTCCTTGTGTCTGACCCTGAAATTAGGAGAAATCTTTACCACAGTGGTTGCCCAGGCCTACTTAACGGTCAGGGCAGGCAGCGGCTCTCTACAGGGGAGCTCGCACCAGTTATTACGGGTCTCCATCACCAGTGGTGTCTGGCAGACAGAAGAAATGGCTGATTTGGGCTTTTGGCGGGGGCGCTCAGCTCTAATTTGATGGAGCCGAATTATTCAAATGTTGGCAGCCTCACTGGGCCTGCTTGAATAGGCCACGTTCACTTCCCGTGTACCTTATCAAAGGCATTGGCATATTTTCATATTCACAGACCCCATTTTTGTGCAATAGCACATGTACCAATTTTGAGCATTTTATACAGCCATGCTTTCGATTTCACATCTAGCCTGCTGCTAATGAATGGTGGTGATGGACACAATGACAATCATTGGCCTTCAACCTCTCTGCCAGATAAAAAAAATAGTGCAGCAATCATCAATTTGTACTCTGGATTGTATGTTTCTCAGCACGTGCCTGACCCATGCCATGAACTTAGGTCTCTAGGTCATGCATGTATCTAATACCCAGCTGCAGTCAAAATTGTTTACATTTGCACTGAGATGTCTGCTACTTCCGGATGGGCATGGAGGAAGTCGTAGATGTGGAAGGTGTTGATAAAGGTGCCAAAGATCATGGGGGTAATTTGTTTTTATATTTCCCATGCTCCACCCCTTCCCACTTCCTCGTGCACCTTCACTGTTTATGGCCATATACTTTGATGTATTTTCCTCACAACCTTCCAGGCCGCATCTAAACAGCAACAGGTGTAATGCTCTGCGGTAAACTCCTGGAGAAATTCTGCAACCCATAGTCTTCCCAGAAGCCCCTGAGGTGAGGGGTATCTGGCTACCATTGCCCCCAGGGGCTCTAAAAGAAGAACATTCCTAACAATGCACAGAACACATCAGTTTCGGGACGCTCTCAAGTGCTCTGTGCTGGTTAAATACAAAAAGGATGCGCATGCCAACAATATTTAGCGGAAGCATTGGAATAGTTCTCTTTTGATGTGTTTGCTGTAATGGTTTACGTTTTCTTTGCATCTGGGACGCATAGTTGCCTCCTGGGTGTGTACTCAGGTTACCCTAGTGGGCACAGAAACTGTGAGTCATTCAGCAATGAAAGAGCGCTATCTGCGGAGCTGCACTTACTCACAACTTCGCAAGTTAACCGAGGCGCTGTATACATAGTGTCAAGAAAGCACAGAAGGCCGTAATAGGAGCGCCCTTTTAGTAGCAACGGTGGCTGATAACACATATTACTAGCCCTATTGGAATGATAATTCGTGTGAATGTACCAGAAATCCAGTGTTTCCTCCTGGAGAGTTCATCTTTCAAAAGCAAGCCAAATAACTCGGAACAAAACCAAATGATAAATTACCAGAGGATCACATGTCACATTTGGGATTTCTCAGGAATTCTGCGTAATACTCAGGGAAACCTAAAGGAGGCGCTCTAAACCCCCTTTGAACGTTTCTCCCCCACCGAGTTGCCTGTACCCCCTGCATAGGTAACTTCTAGGGGGTTGAGGTGAACAGACTTTAGAAGTTCATGACGAGACTTAGAGAGGCAAGCCTGCTCTGTGTTTCCATGCACCCCTACCTGCAGCGATTGCTCGCCCTTACGGTGACAGCAGGTTACTCCAGGCACTGAAGACATCACAGTTGAATTGTTGAATGGACACATATGTGCTGTACGCACCTGTGCAAAGACTCAGACCAGGACTATGAGCTCAGCATGATATGTCTCTTGAAGTCATACTTGTTCAGTGATGGCAGCAGTATGCACTGAAATGGAGGAATCCATTTAGACTGCTGGGTGTTGGCTTTGGAACATCATCAAATACAGTTTTCTGTGCCCCTACGTGCAGTGCTTAATTTGTAAAAAAAAAAAATGTTCGTAAAGGTGCCGATAGTTTTTCCTAAGAGACCACCACCGGCTCTGCTAAATGCCATGGCTGCATAACACCAACACTTCCTACACTTGACTCCAATTCATGCCTCTTTCTTACACTTCCCTACAGTTCCTGTATCTTTATCTCATTCTTGTAGGTCATTTTAATCTTTCTCTGTTTCCTTTTTCATCTATCCATTCTCGCGTTGTGTCCTACCAATATACTGTATGTTGCTGTATCTAACTGCTTAGCTATACCAACCAAGCAAAGTGAAGGTTAGATCGCTGTGCTTGTTGCAATATTTTTGTTATGTAATATATTTCATGCAGTATAGTGACTCTGTATCCCGAATATCAGTGCTGGTGCCCACCTCTCATAACCACTGGAGCTCATTAAAGGCTGCCTACACGTCCCACACCTCGGAAGTTCGAACTGAATGACTACAAAAAAACTGACTTGGAAATGCACACCCTACATACACAGAGGTCATCATTTGCCATGGAAAATGCTGATTACAATAGTTAAAAGGCATGTATCTTTAAAGATATCATCACTTCTGGTCAGAAAGATGAGTCACTGAGAAACGTAATTGTTAGGAAGTAGTACCTCAACATAAGATGGATTTAGTCATACAAACAGTTTCACAAATTCACCAGGTGCATAATAAAGTTTCAGTTCACTGAGATAACTCAAGAGACTCAAAAACATATTTTGTCGAGCAAAGTATACCAATGTCAGAATTTATATTTAGCACCGTGAAACACAAATTGATAGCCACTATCTTTTGCTGACTTTTGCATAATATGTTTTCAAGTTTCTAAATGATGACTTTACACCTATTCAAGGACATTGTCAGAAGCATTAACAAAAAAGTCTTACAGAACCAAGTGCAGAACTTTAGCAAACATTTTTTTTTACTTTGTCCCTTTTGATCTCAGTCTCCCTCCTGAGCTTTTTGTTTAAATGGCAAGGAAACAGGTAGATGCGAAAAATGCACGGTCCATATGTAACGTGCCTATCTCTATTTTCAGGTACTCTATTTAAGTAACAAAATGCACCCTCAATGGGTTTTTAAATGAAAATCAAAACAATATTATAATTATTATTTCCCCCATAAAGGACCCCTGGCGTGAAATCCCCTACCACTCCATGACTGAGTACCTTAACTTGACCCAGAATGAGACTGTGAATGATTGCATTACATACTGGGTCATTTAGCGTATGTCCGAAAGCGTGCCAGCCAGTCGGGTCAGTGGAGGCAGCCCATCACATAGGGCCGGTTTCCAAGTTTGGCGGTCTTCCTCTGGGCCAAGACCGCTAAACTTGTAGTCAGACCGCCTGCTGGATTATGGGTTTAATCCTGGCAGGTGGTCTGTGCTGCGGCGGTCCTATGGAGGTGTCTTTCTAAGGCTCAAAGAAGAGCCTTAGGAAGGCATCGCCATGGGAGCGCTGCAGCACGTTCCTGCACAGGAAGAAATGTACCATGTCATGCACTTCTTCCCGTGCAGGAACAGGGGGTGCCGAAATACAAGGGGGACCCACCACTTGCTCCCCTGCATGCACCCTAATGCACAGAGGCTAGTTGCCTCACTGCTAACCTTTCCATGCCAGGCTCACCCCCACGAAAAGGAGGGCAGTGAGTAAATTCGTAATATGCTCGGCGGTGCCACAGCGGCACCGCCAGCATATTACTTCCACTGACCGCTGTGCCAGCACAGCTGGATCACGGATCCGCAGCAGTTGCAGCGGTCCTATGGCGTTCCCACCAACGCAGTCATAATATGGTAGTCAGATCGCCAGAGCAGCGGTAGTAGCACCACAATGCAGTTGTAATTAGGCCCTTAGAGATTCTGGGATGCCTATGGGAATTTCTGTGCATTCAGTGGAGACGTAGCTGCAGCGGCTACATTGAAGGCACTAGTTCTTTGCCTAGCAGACAACATACTTGGTGCGCTCACTTGGCTATTTCTTTTTTAGTTTTTCAATAACAAACTGCCTAAGCAAAAAAAATTGTTTCTGAAATACATAAAATCAATGTCCTTACACTTTGGGAGTAATCACTATTCAGTCTATCAAGCCTTTCCGGGTGGACTCGGGCAGGAAAAATGTATGTTGGAATGAATGCCCTAAAGAGGGCAGACCTAATTAATACATTGCATGTGACCCTGTGGTGGACACAAAGAGGGTCAAAGTTTTGAAATAGTTAATTTGGCTGAGCTTCCATCAGCAGTAACCAGGAGCTTTGCCTGTATCTAAGTGGCATCGGGCAACTGCAAATTTGGAGGACAGGGCACCTGCCACATTGGTCATATGCCAAATTATTCCCCTTAGACTTCACGAGGGAGTTCACAAATGCGTGCTCCGAAGTGAACATGAACTACCAAGACTGAGTCCATGAATAAGTTTCCAAATGGGACCTGGAATGAACTCAAAGGAGATGTCTGGTGCACACGCAGCGTGCCATCATAATGATGTAGTCTCTTCGTACATGCATCCCTAATTGACATCACAAATTAGTCCATAAATGAGACACTCAATAAAAACACTGAAACAGACCCAGGAGAATGTCACAAAATGAGAAACACTTTTTTGGATTGTGAATATTTTGTTAACAGCTTGTACATAGTTAGTTACTCTACGACTATCACCAAACAGTTAAAGTTCTATATTTGTGGTAATTTTGGGAAAAAACAATATATCACAGATCTTTGACAAACACCAAGGAGACGCCCACAGCAAGAGAGGCGCACACATGAAAACATTTAAACATATAGATTATCTTGATCTCTTTAGCACTCTGTACTCCCTTCTGGTACAGCATGACAGCTGATATTGTCGCATTTTAGTAGCAGTACAGAAAAAACAAAGGTAAATGCAGCATGCGGCCCCATGCTGTGCCATATTACAATTTTGGGTTGAGAAAGACTTGCACGCTTTCAATTGAGGAATTCAGAGAGCCAATCCAGCGCCATTTGCACTGACAATGTGACTGAGGTGAGAGATTAAGTGCCAAGGTACGACATCCTAATACCGCGCCTCGGTGGCGCGGGGAGCGGAGAGAGCATCGCGGTCTCATTTTATACACATGGCCTTATTACCTCACTCACGAGGGAATACACCGCGATCTAAGCTGTTGCGTGACATGCAGGTCAGTGACATCTCAAGAGCGCTACCACTGAGCGCCTTACATTTTAGAAGCTTTTAATATACACATTGAATATGTTTATTGCAGCGAACACGTCACTCCCGTCAAGTTTTCCGCTGTGATGTTTAAGCATATTTCTCAAGCCTTCCTTTCATAATCACAGTCTTTTAAAAAAAGATTGCTTTTTCTTGAACAATTGCGTTTTTCCAGTCTTTTTCCCTCCTTTCCAACTTAAAGATGCAGTACAGAGAAGATTGTCTCGCAATCAACCCACTACAAAATACCTCAACATATTCTATATTCAGATTTCTATGCTCTTTTTTCCCTGAATGAAATCATCCATGGTATTGATTGCCTAGGTGTCTTCAACTCAGTATTAAATATAGACAATAGAAACCATTCATTTGGGTAATCCGTTCAGCTTTCTGTGGTGATTCCCTTCCAATGCATATATAAGTTGCAAATACTGTTTCCACTGTTTTCTTGAGTCTGTTGTTGACCTGGATCCAAATCAAGCACCACCTAAGGGCCCAACACAATACAACCAACTTAGTAGACACCATAGCAGCAAGACACATGCCTTTCTGTAGCAACAGACGTTCTTAGATTTTTTACCTTTGTCGGGGACCTTAGAGCAGCACTTACTGGCAGTGCTAAAATACAGTATTGTACCCCTTTTCTTAAAATACCTATGGAATTTTCAATTTTCCTAAAATAGTTTAAGACTGGAGCTAGAATAGTATAACAAGGCAACTGGAATAGTTTGGGCTAAGTTCCACTTTCCCAAAATATTGTACTGGAAACTCTGCCACTGAGTGCATTTATAATTGTAATTGCATTTATATAGCGCTTAATAAGAAGTATAAAGTGTAAGAAGTGTAATGAAGAAAAAAACAAGGCAGCGGGCCGTTTCCATCTATGAACTCAGGATCTGGAATAATATCCGCATGTCCATTACGACCACCTCAACACCGCTCCAATGTAGGAAAGATAGACCTCTTTAAAGAACACTACATCACAATGCAGTAACCATCCAATAACCAGCGAACTCTCCTATCACATGTTGACTGTTAGCTTGCCTTTGACCCTGTACAGTGCTCTACTGCCTTTTTGGCAAGGTTCATGCAATACTAACAACACATACACTCATACATACTATGGCCCTCATGGCAAGTGGCCTGGTAATTGGGAGTGATATTGATTGTATCTAATAAAATCCGACTCTGGTGCAGAATTTGTCCGGAGTGAAAAATCCCACGACTTAGAGATTTTGGGGCATGACATGCAGATTTTGTTGCTAACTGCACCAAAATCTGCATATTTCTGTCAATAACAAGCATTATCCACCTGATATAGTCAGGTCTGAGCTACTGATATTTATCACAAAACCTAGAATTGTGAAATGTGTGGTAACAGCAGATGCTGCACATTTCTCCATTAACTGGATCACTGGTAATGACTATTTATGTTACTCTTTTGGTAGCTTTTACCCAGGTTTTACTTACTGGACCAACTCCATCGTTGTAAATCTCTGTGTAGTGGAACTGTTTAAAAAAACACACAGGGAGCCACTATGTTGTAAAACAAGTGTAACAAAAGACATACACATTCAGGCAGAACTGTTTGAGAATTACTAGCTCTTCCACCAGGGACCTTTTATCACATCCTGTCAGGTGTTAAACTCCCCTCCTGCTCGGCAGGGACCACCCGGCCTGCTCTGAGCCGCATCTGACAAAATGATACTGTTCACTTCCAGAACCCATCACACTGTTATTCTTGGATAAAAAGGTAAAGCAAATAGCAGCCAACTGCTCAGTGCTGCAGAGACAAAGACCAACCAGCCATTTATCAAAGTTCCGGACAACCAGTTTGCTGAAAGCTTCGGCCATCTCTCCAGTAAGAGCTCTAAACGATAACACACTATAATATCAGCAGTGACAAATGGAACTGAGGGGTGTAACCTATACATGATCAATATCTCCTCTAATATGGGAGCCTTCTTTATCATATGGACTAGTGGGAATGCTTATCAAACTCTGTGTGTGTGTGTGTGCGTGTGTGTGTGTGTGTGCGTAAATATATTATGTTAGGCGCCTTGATGCCCTTTGGGCTAAGTTTGCGCGTTATAAATTTATTTTCATTCATTCATTCATTCATTATATATAGATATACATAATCAGTCTGTATTAAGCCGAGACTTCCAACATCAGCTTCGTTCGGCATTGAGAACAAGGCACGTCCAGGGCAGTTTCCTGAAACAGGTTTATTCCGACATTAAATTCATTACATCAAGTGCAGCAGGAGCGTGAGGTGGCCTACATGTTTCAGCCGCAGCTTTCCACAAGGCCATGAGTATATCTATCTATGTATCTATGTATCTATGTATCTATGTATCTATCTATCTATCTATCTATCTATCTATCTATCTATCTATCTATCTATCTATCTATCTATCTATCTATCTATCTATCTATCTATCTATCTATCTATCTATCTATCTATCTATCTATCTATCTATCTATCTATCTATCTATCTATCTATCTATCTATCTACCTACCTACCTACCTACCTATCTATCTATCTATCTATATATATATATATATAAATATATTTATTTATTATGTATGCAGTCATAGATTGCCAGTTATACTTGCCGTAGACATTTTTGAAGCAGGCGAATATCTACCAAGGGCTTGGATTAAAACTGCAGCTGTGATTTTCAATTCAAAACCAATTATAATTTCTCTTTACCTCTGGATAATTAAGGGGTGACTAATGAGACCTGATAACATCAGTCGCATTTGCATGACTGACAACTAATGTTAAAGGCCACCATCAAGAAGTCAGTCAATCATCCGAACAGGTTGGCATGCCTATTTTTGTACACCTTAGAAATGAAGTAAGGAATGCTCTAGAGGTGGAAGATAATACAGACCACTGAAAAGGAGGTATACCCAGGACGAGTGGAATTGGGAAGCAAAAAAGGACCAAATCACGCAAACGGGGTGGCTATATTATGTAACAAAAAAAATACAAATGTGCAGAAAAATGCATCACATTCGCTGCAACTATTATTTCACTATTTTCCATTTTAACACTTATTAATGCGATATGAACTAATATTTCATCGAATGAATACGATTTTGATACTTGAAAACTGCACTTTGAGACTGACGGGTGACCAATTAACATTTGAAAAAGTCTTCCACTGTGCAGCACCGCGTATTGTATTTTGAAAATAACTTTCGATTCATTTGAGCTAGAAAGAAAATGTGTTTTCAGAGAAACCTGCAAAGTATACATCAGATGATGGGTTGTGTGTTCAGGACCATAAATCCAAAATTATGCAGAAAACACCACAGATACAGAATCGCATAATTCAGCAGCACTGTGTATACTTCTCCTCTATCAAGAAAACCAAATACGAATTAGACAGTCCCTATAGTACAGGATTTAAGATTAATTAAGCTACATCAAAACTGTAGCCATATGGATGGTGCCGGTTCACCATATATGACTATTAGATTATTGAAAATACACAATGGTGATGATCACTTTGATATTTAATTGCTACCTCACATTTACGTCAATAAAGATTAGTTGGCTGTAGTTTATTTTTGTAAATCTCTTTTACATGAGCTAACAACACAGATGTGCAATCACTCTAAAACTGGAATGAAGCCAGTACATAAAATGCAGAAAGGCCGTGACACTACTCTAGGTTCAAAGGTCAAATCCTACCTATGACTTGAAATCAGTACGAATATCATTCACACAAGGCCTTTCAAAGTATTTGGATTGGGGATTTTAATTACAACTCATAGTAGTTTGCAAAGGTTTGGCCAAGTAACTGCTACACATTGGGAATAACCAATGTCCATGTTATTCTGGCAAGTCCACAGTCATGCCTAACACTTATCTTCCTTTCATAGGGTTTTCTATGTACAACTTGGGTTACTGATTAAGGTCACTCACAATAGGCGCAATCCTCAGGGCCTGTTTCTTTTCATTTGGGATTTATCGTGTAAATTACCCTATCCTTAGCTCTCAGATAAATACAGTCTTTTCCTTAATTTACAACTGAGCAGAAGACTGATTAAAGTTCACTGGTTTTCATTCACTTTCATTAGAGCTTCCTTCTACATCTTGATATTATTACAAATAAACCAGCAGCGTTACAGGCATGATACTGATAAAGATGCTAGTGGAAATCCTACAAAAAAACTAATAACAATGATAATAATAGCAACAACAAAAAATAGGACAGTTTTGATGCAGTCATGGGTTCATGCTCTGCAATGCTATGTTCTGTATCATAAAAACAGAGACTGAAAACGAAGTGATTTCTAAATGTTTGTAAATGTTACCAGGGGCTGCATCACAGTACAGAAAAAGTGCATTTTCATTGTTTGCACCGGGTGCACCGTTTAAGAGGTGCGCCCAGTGACGCACCCTATTATGATAAATGCGCTGCCCCCGGGGCAGCCGCTAACTCACACTGCCCCCAAACGCTCCGTGTTTTTCCATTACGGGTGGAAACCCCCTGCACTTTTGAAGGGGATTAGAGATCCCCTTGCAGGAGGGTGCAGTCAGTAACTGCACCCATCTGCAAGTGGATGCCTGGGGAGGCCATAGGACCCCCTTTACCCCCTGCAAAGGGCTGACATCAGGGAACGCACTGACAGTGCGACACCAACAAATGTTAGGTGGCGCACTGTCAGTGCGTACCCTGACAGTTTCTTTGCCTCTGCGCCTGCGTCTGTAATACGGCGAGGGTGCAGAGGCAAAGGGATTCTCTCATTTGCATGGGGCACGCCCCTATGCAAATGAGGGAGCGCCCACTGAAAATATCGCTGGCGCTTTAGGTGCACCAGCGCTATCGGTATTACAGAAGGCGCCGCAAAAGCATCTGTGGCCCCTTCTGTAATACCAAAGTGCCCCGGAGGCGCGCAAAGCAAGCACAAACGCACTTTGCGCCACCGGCGCTTTTTGTGTAATACGGCCTCAAAAAACAAAAAAACTGTTCCATTATGCACTTTGTATATAGCATGAAAAAAACAAACCAAAAATATAATTGATTTCTCATTGGTTGAACTCTAAAACATAGAAGTGCATCAATAGTGTGATAAAAAGATTGGTAAGGATGAAGCTGGAGATAGTGAACAAAAAGAATAATGATGTAATAATATAATGGCAACTATAATAATAATAATAAAAATAATAATGAGAAGAAGAAGAAAGTGAAGAAGGAGATGGCAAATTATTTTCTATTCAGTGCAACCTCGGCTAAAAAAGTGCCTCGCCCTTTTTCCCTTTAAGGAGACTCTAGTCTGCTTCTCAGTGTAAGCTGCACAAGTAAACACAATTTGTAAGCGCCACAAAATCAGCACTGAGAGAAATAGCCCTGTAGAAAATCTTCACCACTCTTTAAACTGAGAAGCAGTGCTCAGACCTTGACCAAATATCAGTCTTGAGAGATTTGGCAGAGAATCGTATCCTGAGATAAGACGCGGATTATGATACTGTTTTTAAAAAAACATTGTTTTTATCAAGTATGGTAACAGTAAAATATAGCCATCATAGTTTGGAAAAATCACAAAATTCTTCTAATTGCTAGGTTTTGCTTCATATGCAGTCCACATTTATGCAAAAGATCAGAAACTAACATTTACATAGGAGGTGAATGTTTTAAGTTGGCTACGTCCGAATGTGCCCGGTAAAACTGGTTAAGTGGGTCAGACATATCGGCTACATTGATTTGTGTAGATTATATGGAAGGGGATCCTGTGTGATATTCAAGGAACAGAGATGTGAGCAGAGGATAACAAGAACAAGAGTATATCTAGAGGCCAGCCCTTTAACCCCTTCCCTGCTCATGACGGAACCGTTCCGTCATGAGCCACGGTTGCCGTGTGCTCATGACGGAACGGTTCCGTCATGACACGCCCGTTGGCGGCCGCTCCGCCTGCGCGGCGCTGTTTCCCCGCCTGTGCGGGGGGACAACGCAAATGGGCGGAGTCATGACGGAACCGTTCCGTCATGAGCACAGCCCAACCGTGGCTCATGACGGAGCGGCTCCGTCATGAGCACAGCGCCACCGCGCTGCCCCCCCGCACCCCGGCGGAATTCCCGCCGCGGTGAAAGGGTTAAAGGATAACCAAATAACCTAAATATTATTATGGCAAGAAATGATACTGAAAAAAAAGATGCACAGCAAAAGTGAGTGTGTCTATTATTAAAAGGAACTCATGATGGATATTTAGTGTGGATGGATGTGGCATGGGAATAGTGACATGGAATATTCCTTGAATAAGGATAAATACATATACATTCCATCCACATAATGGATGTTTGATTAGGGGTTATACCCTAATATCAATTAATGGGATCATACTTCAGATTATGATTCTTAAGCATGACCTTATTGGTAATACTTCTAAAAATCTATTCTAAATAACTCTGTCAAACAGTCATTTACAACTTTACAATCTTCAGCAATAAAAGTCTACTTCCTCCTGACACACACTCCACTTGTGCTCCCATTCAGTGAGCTGCTCTATGACAATATCGAATTTTAAACATCTATGTTTGGACGGATTCCTCTGCATGGTAAAGACAGGTACCTCTGACTTGAATGCCCAACTATACTGTTCTCTGGATCCCTAATGCTGATTTTTTGTCATAGGCGAACACAGATCTTGCATGTGCACTATGACATAGGCCTGTCTCATGGACGGCTGCCTTGTTGAACTGTTAGGGGTATGCAAAGCGCTACCCCCATAGTTGTGGAAGGCTACCACTTTGATCAGGAGTTAAGCGGCATGAGCACGGTGGTGGCAGAATAATATGTAGTGATCACTAGCAGTGAAAAAGACCATTTTACCATGTCACTGGATTGACATCTACAGGCTCATTCACCTTTTAAAAATTCAGCTGCTGTGTGCTCAACACAACCTTTGTCCTACATCAAGTGGATGTGGAGTGCTACACAGCGCTTGAATAGTGACTCTGTACCGGTTGTATGTGTGCCTGGGAAGGGTACAGTTCAGGGATAGAGCAGTACTGTGTAGTACATGTGGAATTAGTGCGCATGCTGAGTGTGTGTATGTCTTCGAGGAGTACATGACATGAAAGATGTAGGGCTGTATAGTGCGTGAGCAATACTAGCATGTGCTGGGAGTAGGAGTACTTGTGTGACGTACAATACATGAAGGGTGAAGTGTTGTGCACCACGCCCATGGTGAATGCGTGTGCTGGTGGTGTGTGTTCTTAAATAGCACACCCAGGTTAAACATAGAAAAGCTTCAGTACTGAACAGTGAGCGCAGACTGAGTGTGTGTGCTGAATGCATGTGTACATGTAATGGTAAAATGTATGGAGCTACTAGTGCTAGACAGTAACTGTGCTGTGAATGTACACTGAGTATGTATGCCTGCAATTGTACATTACATGGAGGACCCTGAGTTCCATTTTGGAATTCCAAGGCCTGCCTGGTGAAGACATGAGGAGAGGAATCTCCCTGACAGATTTGTGTATTGCTGCATTCCTGTGAGCTGAGTGGGACACACACTGGAGGGAAAAGTAAAAGACTCCCTTTACACTTCAAAAGACTGCTTGTTAGGTCTCGCCTAGTGATGCAGCGCATGCGCTGATCACTCCTGGCGAGATCTATTGTCATTGCTTTGGCTTGCGAAGCGAGGGTGTAAGCTCCATCCACGCTTCTTACTGGCTGGTCTGCTAAATCCGTGCTATCTATTGGGAGGAAAGCATGTTTGGATCCCTCCCTGTCTTCCTTCGGTGTGCCTGCCCGGACAGGGCATGTGAACGCGCCTGGACAGGACATATGCACGCGCTGCTTTGCTTTTATCCTGCAAAGTTCCTCGGGCGTTTCCTGTAATGACAACATCTTAGCAGAACGCACGCATGGCGCAATTTCACTTTCTTTGCTCCCCGCGTTCCGACTGCTTTTAAGCTGCAAATGCAAATCAAGCATTGCCCCACAGTGTACTTCTGTTCACTCCGTGCAGCCTTTCTCGCCGTCGGACCAGTCGTCCCTTTATTATATGCAAAATAAAGTATCCAAATTGTTGGTCTTCTGTGCCGATACTGCTTCTAAGCTGCTAATGCAAATCAAACATTTGCTCATCCGCTTCTGCACTTTCGACTTTGGGTATAATAAATAATTGGGGCTTACGTAATTTACACGGCCCAGACGCATGCCCATGCAGTTTTGATCACGCGGCGATTTAAACCAGTTTCCCGCACACACTTTAAATCCACCTCCGTTCGCTTCTTCCCTCCCACCCACTCCTTTTCCCTCCATTCTGCGCCCTTGTTGGTTACATTTTAGTGTCACTATTAGCACACGGTGTATGGGTCGCAAGCCGCTCCCCAAAAAACCACAGCATTATAAATATAGCACTCGCACACTTTTGCATCTCTACACTATATTACCGCAATCATCTTGCGCAGAACATTAGCCCGCAGCGTCACACTACCCATTTATTAAAGCTCTCTTGCCGAGTGTATTTGCCCTTACTACCTATTTTGATGTACCTCACGCAGTGATTTAAACCAGCTTCCCCTACACCTCAATTATACATATAGCACACGCACAGTTTTGCATCTCCGCACTCTGCTACCGCAATAATCTTGAACCGAGCATTAGCCCACAGCATCACACTACCCATTTACTAATGCGCTCTTGCCACGTGTATTGGCCCTTACTACCTATTTTGATGTACCTCAGGAAGTGATTTAAACCAGCTTCCCGCACACACTTTAAATCCACCTCCATTATACATATAGCACACGCACAGTTTTACATCTCCGCACTTTGCTACCGCAATAATCTTGCGCAGAGCATTAGCCAATAGCGTCACACTACCCATTTACTAATGCGCTATTGCCGCGTGTATTTGCCCTTACTACCTATTTTGATTTCCTTCACGCAGTGGTTTAAACCAGCTTCCCGCACACACTTTAAATCCACCTCCGTTCGCTCCTTCCCTCCCACCCACTCCTTCCTCCCTCCATTCTGTGCCCCTGTTGGTTACATTTTAATGTAACTATTAACAAGCATTTGCAATGCAATAGGTCTCGCATTTACGCCAGTTTGAGCTTTTGGCATTATAAATGACAATGCCTTTTTTTATGTTTTACAAAACTAAAAAAAAAAAGGTATTGTCATTTACAATGTCAATAGCTCAAACTAGCGTAAATGCGAGACCTATTGCATTGCAAATGCTTGCTGATTCAGGGATAGATCACAAGGAAGGGGCCTAGAAACATCCCAGGAAGGTAAAAGGCCAGTAAGTGGAATCATAAGGAGTAGGACTGAACTTTTGATGCACATATCACTGTGGCTGACATCCAAGTGTGAGCTCCCATGAACTGTTTTGTGGGACAAACAGCTTTGGGGTCTTGACTTCTGTGACAGACATCTTCATCAGAAAAGAAGAAAAGGAGAAGTGTCCACTTCAAAAGAATAACCCAACATGTAATGTAAAATACTAAGACCGTAAATCATATTTGATGTCTGGAAAAGGACTATAAGAAGGGGAGGCTGTCCATAAAAATTGTCATCTGACAAGCATCCAGATTTGCTGAGTGAGAAGCGGAAACTTTACAAGACTTCTGTCTGTGACCAGGACTAGGGGCCAAGGCTTGTTAGTCTCCATGCTGGGTGAAGGGACATCACCCAAGGGAACAAGCTCATCTACCATGGAGCCTGGAGCACTAGCGGCTGCTTGATTGCCAAGATTAGTGTACCCTGTGAGGAAGAGGAGACCATTGAAGGGTGCGAGGTCCAGCGGGGAGCCCTACAGTGAGGACTCCCTGTGCGAGGTGTGAGGATTCAGCTGTACATCGACTGGGTCATAGATCCTATGCAGGATTTTTTTAGTGACCCTCGTATGCCAATAGAGGATCTGAGTATTGAGTGCTATGCCTCGTTGTGGTGACACTGTATGCCAGAGGGGGCCACTGTTGAAGTAGTGGTTTTACCAGTGTGGCTGGACTCCTGAACGTCTTAGCAATAACGATATGCGGGAGGGACCATCTGTGTGTGGTCAATTGAACTGATGAGTTTATGTTGCATCCAGAAGGTATCACAGTCAGTAACCCCGTGTGCCATGAGGGGCTGCCGGGACCAAATCGCCAAAGACTTTGGACCTTTGCTTGGGACTGAAGTGAGACTGCAACCAGCAGGTCTAGCCACACCGTTAGATCTGTCTAGACTGACCCCCGAAGACCAGATGGACAGCGCGCCCTCCAGTCTAGGGAGAAACTGACTTACCAGATCTTTGCAAGCCAGTGTTGTTACGATCACTGGGGAGAACCAGCAGCGCTACTCCAGAGAGAGTGAGCCGGCACCCGCCTGATGTTGCTATATGTACCTTGAGCAGCCAGACTACCCCAATCAGGATCTGAACTCACAAGTGCCCGTGCTCAAGCCACCCGCTGTAACACTGAAAACTTTCATGCTGCAGGAGCGGGTAAGACTTAAACTGGACCTGTGGGCCCCGGGGGATTCACTGCAGAAGGTGCGGTGGCACCATAGACACTTTTGACTAAAATCTTAAAGAGTCAAAGGAAACTCTTGAGTACGGCCTAATAGTGTGCATTTTCTGGTTCAGCCAATAGTGAATGGGGAATAACCCTGAACACATTACACGAAGGAGGGTGAGACGGGGATTTGCTTGACAACTACTAGAATCCCCACCTCAAGAGGGATTGTGTTGTGGCTTCTGAATGTCGTATTCCTTTGCATATCCAGAGTTAGAAATGAAATACTACTTTTTCTTATAAAAGTCAGTATTTGGATGAACATTGGTTTATTGTTTGTACTGTTTTGACTTTGAGTTACGAGTCGTGTTTACTGACTAGTATCTGCATCCCTCCTGAGGGAGCCTTGACTGCTCAACAACAGCTACCACTGAGAGTCAAGTGTAGATGAGGTACTTGGCCCAGTTGTACGGGATCCATTGTAGGTCAGGCCCCGGGACATCAGGAGTAAAAGGCCTCAGCCACCATGGTTGGGCCCAGTAACCTCTGCATGCCCCATGGCAAGGGGTTCTGACAATATACTTCGAGCGACTTCAGCACTGCATCAAGTACAGTATATTTTATAGCTAGGAATACCTACTTTCTGCTTCCCTATGTATGCTTGCCTTGATGATATGTTGGTAGTGGATATTGGGTAGTCGATATATTCTTGAACTTCATATTATAACGTACAACCTCTGGTAAGAGCTATGTAGTAGCACACTGGGATTTTTTTATGAGTTCATTTCATGTTATAGAATTGCTTGAGCCTGTGTCTACATTGATTGATATGCCTTCTCCAGTCAGTGCTGTGCTGCCCATTCTACCACTCAGACATTTCCCTACTATGCTTCAGGCGCAGCTTTCAGAGTTAAATGAGGTGCCATGATCCAACCATGCCCAATGACCCCATTCTACTTGCAACCTTCTATAGTGTAGGGCTGATTCCAGCCATATAATTTTAATTTTCATGAGCTGATTCACCATGAAATTCCGTCCTTTTATGGCGCGCACATCACATCAGAAGATCTGACACCCTTCTCTAATTCTTGAGTTTTTCAATGAATTGTTAATGTTGAACAAGAGAAGTCATATTTATGGTGCATGATTTTTCTGTTTATCTGAGATTCTACTTTCTTCTGGTCTCAGAAATGTTCCAGTATCAAAATATGGAATACCCAGCCGTAGCTAAGGGAACTCTTGATGCAAATATACTAATAAATCAGAATACCAGTAGACTTATTAGACTGTACTCACTGGTTCAACAAGATTAGCAGAGGTAACTATTAAAGTGTTCATCCCATGAGGCATGATGTACCTTGTGCAGTGAAGTAATTGATGCTCAGGTTGGTAAAATACTAGTAAACCACTATTCCTTGGTAAATAACATCTATTTTATTTGCGTTACCTCTATTACTTTGATTTCCTGCTGCTCCTATTGCTTGCATTTTATATATTAAATACTGGAGTTTTGGGACATAGAAATTAATTGTTTCTTATAGCAACCCAGCCCAACCCTGCTCCAATTTTTGAAAGTGCTGAAAACGTATTTCTTTAACAAACAATACATTTGACACAGTAACAGTTCTCATTCACTCTCAGAACTCAGCTATCCCTCTAACCACTCACTCACTGTCGCTTTTCCTTTGACCCTGTTCAGCGCTCCACTGGCTTTGGCAATATTTGCAATATACAAATACCACATTCATATATGAAGTAGGTTCATTATTATTGCTCTATGCGATACACTCACAATATGTGGACTGTATTTGAGGCAGTGGCTTGTAGGTATGCAAACCCTGTTCTAATGACTTTTTACCAATTGACACATTCTACAGCTAGCTGTTTAAATTTCAGTTCCTTAGTGCCTTGATCTGTGAACTGCAGGGTCTATAGGTTGAAGTGTGTATTCACATACCCTCTGAACCATCACAATATTTCCAAACTGAACTGACAGGCAAATAGCATGGAAAAAAAGTTCCAGTTTATAGTTTCTTTTGAAATGCATCTAATGATATGGATGAAATGGACGATTTGGGAGGATATAAACTCCAGCTACCATTGGCAAAGCCAGTAGACCTGCCTAGCATTTTGAGAACTGAACTAATATTTTTAAAAGGCCTACTAAAGTAAATTAAAAAAAACTATTGCTTTCTGTATAGAATGCATCTAGGAGATACATAATATAATGTGTGATGATTCACTGTACATTTGAGATGTGAAATAGTCCCTCGTGAGTAAACTGGTATAATGACATGTTTAACAGATAATAGCATGAGGCGAAAGTGTAATGCTCCTGTAATGTGGAGCCAATGACCATTCTACCCATTAGTTAAAGACTTGGTAAGAATAGTCCATGAAGCCACCTGCATTGTCAAACCAGACCTAAAAGGGACTATTTCAAACAGAAATACAATTTAAAAATGGGTGCTTGATCCCCAGATAACAGTCCATTGATGGCTACACCATAATATCTCTTCCTCATTCTTTAGCTAAGAGAGTCACTTATGTATCCTGTCCATATTTGTAAGCGCCCTTTGAGATATTGACTGAACACTAGAGGGCCTATTCACAAAGGTGAATACATACGTTTATTTAATCATGTTTAAATTTATGACTATACTATGAATTGTTGTTAAATATTTATTGTAGAACTAGAGCTAACATAACAAAATGTTACACCACATTAAATGCATTTTAAATATTTAAGTTGCCTATATGAAATGTATTTATAAAATCCCAACCACACTAACATTTTTATTTAAAACATTTTTACTACAGTTTCTTAAAAATTATATGTGGAATTAATGTAAATTATTTGTACTATTCTAATAAATGTTTAAAAATAAAATTCGTTTTTAAAATTAAGTGTATTATTATGTAATTAATTTTATAACAATAACATAGACAATAATGATACATCAATATAGTACTGTAAGTGTATATTTACATATATATATATATTATAGTTAATTCATATTGTTATATGTAACACTGTTGTTTTTTTTTTTACATGTAATGCGTGTGTATTCTATTTGTTTATTTGTTCGCTTCATTTTGTCTAGTTAAAATGACATTTATTTATAGAAATAGTCACCGAAATCTGTTATATTCTACTCCAGTGACGGGTCATTATCACACTTGATAGGAAGTAAATCACCTTCTTGCTGATTTCACTGTTGGACAAGAAAAACGTGTCAAAGTTTTTGAACTTCTATTACAACACATAAATCTGTACTTTATGTATACTTTTATTGTGTTGAAACACACTGGGTGTGTTATAGTATTACAGGCTGTGAATTGCTTATCTTTCAGGATAGAATAGAATATAGATAGAATACACACGCATCACATGTAAAAAAGAGCCAAAAGTGTGAACTATAACAATATGAATTCACTATAAAAGAATTTAGAATGCAAAATTCCTCTTCCTATGAGCTATAACTGATTGAAAGGAGCATTTCCTTAAACTATATTGGGCCACCAACAAAAGCCTCAAAGGGCCTAACCCTTTCTTTTTACACAAAAGCATCATTGCCTCCACAGAGACTACAATATTTTTACTATGTCAACTCTAATTTTGATTTGTGTTTTCGCATTTTTTGTGCTTCGTGCTTGAGCTGAAAACATTCAGATAAATTATTCATTGACGTTTGCCAGATGGCCAGAGGAGATCTTATGTTGCATACAAATATAAATATCATATTCATAATTAAAAGAGTATGACAAAAATTATAGATATTTTACAGCAAAAAACCTTTGTACTAAGACAATCCCAGCAAAAAGTGCTTTCTGGTGCAAGGGTCTTATCTACCTAAGGGCTTTTATTTTTATTTCAGGGAGTTTCGAGGTGATTTAGAGTATAGACTCATAAATATGCAAGATCAATGGAAAGCAATGTACAGGCCTCATAATTATCATAGAATTAGAAATCCTAAAATGTCCTAATCTGCTTATTTTTTGTTTCCCTAATACTTATGTGTACCTTAATCCATGCCGCCCCAGCCGCTGAACACCAATTCGTGCTGTCCATTAGTGGTTGAACACAGGTGTGCTGGACTATAAAAGAGAGAATGTATTTTTTACCAAAATAGAGCCCACTTAAAAAATTACCATGCATTTTGTGTGTGTGGTTTCATAATTAACATGGCAGGGCATATTCAATTAATCATTGCAAGACACAACTTACTAAAAGCAGCAGATTGCTTTTCTAACTTAGTCGGTCTTTCATGGGGAGTTGTGCTGACAGAAACCATACTAAAATTGTCGAAAGTCAAGGGACTGAAAGAGAAAGGATGAAATATTATCCAGGCAAAATCAGCCATATGGAATGATTGTTTGCATTACTTGTAGGTGGAAATTCAGGTCAGTTCACAGCAGATAAAAGGTTGAGCCAGATTTATTGCTGGATAAATAAGAGCAGAATCTATGGGCTTCATTATGATGTCGGTGGGACTGCACACACTGACATCTATGTCCGCGGTCAGATGGCCACATTACGATGTGGTTGGCCGGACCGCATTTCTCGAGGGACCAACCAACAGCTTCCAACGGGCTCAAGGAGCCCATCGGGCAGATCGCATTCCCCACTATGGAAACGGTGCCTGTGGGGATTATGATCCATCTTTCCACCAGCCTTTTGATGTTGGTTCTTCTACCCCCTGTGGCCCTCAGCTGTGGCCCCTGGGGGCACCTATGGTGCCCCCCTAAACATCCCTGCATCGTGTGACCTTCCGCAGGGTGTAGGGATGTTTAAAAACATGCCTTTTGGCTTTGGGGCTTGTGCTGCGACCCTTATCCTAGCTGCAGCACAAGCCTCAAATGCGAAGAGGAATGTTTCTGACCGCCTCCACAGCAGTCGGATCCTAATTTAGCAGTCGGGACTGCCGACTACCTGTCGGCTGGTCCCTTTACTGCTCGTCCGACCGGCATCGTATTCGGGCTCCAAGTGTTTCTCTGACTCAGCCATCTTTAATTGTTTGTTATACAGCCAGGAACTTAGAGGTGATGGGTCACAGCAAACTGTAGCGTATCATATGTTTTATACCATGTTATGTAGTTTTCTTAAGTGCGTGACCGAACTGATGGGGCCTTGCAGCAATAATTCCAGCACTTGTGAACAATGTGCTAATTTAGCGCAGATGCTAGGGTTGAATATGCAGGTTTTTAATATGGTTTTCATTGACATCAATTTTTGGAGGGTTCATAAAATTCCATAAAAAATCTGTCTTTGCTATCAATGATCTGCCAATTTTTGGTACTCTTTAGTATTTTTTTTTTTAACAACAAATTTTATTAGGTTATTTTTCACTAGGAAGGGCAATAGCCCTACAAGGATCTGTAAGGGAGAAAGGATGTCATTCGCGGCAATAACCACATTTCTGTCATTTAACAATACCTGCCAAACATGCAGGTGAAACAATTTAAACAATATGCAGACAGTTTTCGATCTCCACATTAATGTAAGCAACATACCAGTCATAGTATATACAAATAAACAGGGCAGCAATATTCTATAAAAAGAAAATAACGGGCAATAGATAACGGGAGTCGAGGGGCACCATTTAGGGATCCATATCCGGCTTGAGGGTAAGGTCAAGTCCTCGATCTGTCGGCCACCGGGTCCAAATCTTGCGGTGCTTCGTAGGGCATCCCCAGGCATCGAAAACAGCAATCTCTGCCCCCATACAGTTATCTAACTCAGTCTTCCATTTACCTAGGGTCGGGGGGAGATGTCGCCTTCCACAATTGCGCTGTGTCCCTCTTGGCTATAGTAAGGGCCAGAAACAGCAGATGCTGTTTGTAGCGGTTCGCCCCGATATCATCAGTAGAATGTAACAGGAAGAGTCGCGGGTCAAGTGGGAGCTCCCAAGCCAACACCTCATTCAGGCATGATCTAATCCTACGCCAAAAGGGCTGCAACGCCGTGCAGCTCCAGACTGCATGTAGGAAGGACCCCTCCTCCCGGCCACACCTCAGACATGTAGGGGAATGGATAACACCCATCCGCCAGAGTCGAACCCTAGTATAATACACCCTGTGTATGTATTTGAACTGGATGAGCCGATAGCGTGTGGAGACCGCCGCACCCCTTGGGCTGGCAATTGCTTTGACCCAGTCGTCATCAGTCAGATCTGGAATGTCAGCCTGCCACGCAAGTCGTGTCTTGTCGAGGGTAGTGGGCGTGTGGGTCGTAAGCGTTTGGTATATTTGCCTAATCTTGTGAAGTCCGAGATCGCCCATCAGTAAGCGGCCCTCCAAAGATTGGAATTCAGGGAGGGTCTCCAAAGCGCGAATCTGGGGGGTGAGTGCATGTCGGAGTTGGAGAAATTTGTAAAATTGTGACCTATGTAGGTCACATTCGGCCTACTCTTTAGTATTTTAGGATGCGGTGGTATGTGGTTTATGCAGAATAATCTAATACAGAAATCTGAAAGACTATTCACAAAGGTAAATGGTCGTAATCTTACGTTTCTAAACGAATTTACCTTTTTTTGCACTTTCCAGATATTCTCAAAGGCATTATGAAAGATGTAAATCCCTTTAATGGGGTGGAGGTCTCTATCACACTTGTGGAGATCACAGCAGCCGTAAATCGCACTTAAGGTTGGGTGCCTTAGAAGTTTGGAAACACCCACAAACTCGCCAAGTGATGGACATTTCCACACGCCTATCCATCCACATCCCACCCTGCAAAGGCTGAGAAATGTATTACAACACAGGGCTGGCTAAATCACTTTTCAGGGTGGTGAAGGAAATGGATCACCCGAATATTTGGTGGTGACGTAGTGGAAGGGCTTTCTATATGGAAAGAAAAAACAAAATTTTCTGCTATGGAGAACATCATGCAGCGGGCATATGTTACTCCATGAAGGGTCACATGACCTTCTCAGGATTATGCCTGGAACCCTGGGTCTGATGCAGGTTTCCAGGTGTAATCCTGGAAATTCCAAAAAGCAGGAAATGTATGTTCAGATGCAGGTAAAAATTGCCTACTTTTTTGTGACTAGGGCCAATGACATCCAACATCGATTTAGAATGGTAGGGTCCAATCAGCGTTTTCGGTATAACTACTATTTAATTAGAGTTTCCTTTAAAATCAATGCTTGCATTTTGCCTAATGTGAATACTCTAGAAATCTGACATGGGTTCAATCCTTTTATGAGCAGCCATATTCTGGATTCTATGCAGCCATCAGGATAGATAGATAGATAGATAGATAGATAGATAGATAGATAGATAGATAGATAGATAGATAGATAGATAGATAGATAGATAGATAGATAGATAGATAGATAGATAGATAGATAGATAGATAGATAGATAGATAGATAGATAGATAGATAGATAGATAGATAGACAGACAGACAGACACTTTTACTAGCAAGGCACAAGAAACTTACAGTGAGTCAACTTGGTTAATTCAGGGCAGCCTAATGAATAGTTGTTAGGAGCAGGAACAGGTTCACATCCAGGTACAAATGCATCTCATCTCTCCTTAGCATTAGACTGAAAGAGTTGCAAGAGCACTAGCACTTTTTTCTCACCCATTGCTCATGAACTTTAACAGTCACCTGATATGGGCAGCACTGGGTAACCTAACTATTAACTACAAGACATGAGAAGTGGTGGATATCTAGTCATATCTGTACTACTCTTTGCCTCGTAAAACCGGTACAGTTAGTAAATGCTTCAGCACTTTATCCGCCATAGCTCAGGCTTCCTAAGCTTGCTACTTTTGATAGCAGAGGGTAGCTAAAAGAATAATTTAATAGCAATTACCTGGCATTTCGTCTTAACATCTCCTCAGCTTAGGGGCACCTTTAGCAGTAGAATTCTGCTGCTACCAGATTGAAAGCATAAACCTTCTTTCTGGCCAAAAGAAAAGTATCAGGTATCAGGCGGGCGCTTTTGGCTAGTCCCTCCTACTTCTCGATACAGCGACTGACCACTCACATACGTAAGACTTGAAATTGAGGTTACTTTTAGGGAAGACTTAAAATTCAGGTTAGTTGCTGGCTTAACCATTATAAAACAGGGAGTATAAAACAGGGAGTTAAAAGGACTATTGAGTCACACCATCACCTTTTTAAAATGTTAGTATGACAGTTTGCTGCTGGGTAAAAGAACTGTGTTCATGTTGCCCAATCTTTAAGAGTATTTCGTTTTGACATTTTGCTCAAAGTTATAGGTGGGAAAAACGGCCATGTTCTGACCCCATGCTTGCATTTGATTTGTTTAAATTATCACAGGGGCTCTAAGGCACATATGTTTTATCTTGACTCAATACAGAATTGGCCGGCTTGGCACGGCATTTATGATAGGATTGATCTGTAACATATTTTAGGCATTGAAATGTGTATGTGTATTGCAATGGTTTTAACTAATCGAGCAATAAAACATATCTATCTGTCTGTCTATAGAGGTAGATTATTAGAGAGGGATTTTGCAAGAGCTACTCAAGAAGCTGTAACCAGAAGGGATTATTGATGGAAAAAAAAGAATATTTTTGAGTATTTTATGCTGGAAAACATTATAGCTATTACTCTGATCATGGGAGCCAGCATAAACAGACCATCCAGAACATCAAGGTCTTTTATGACACTAGTTGTGTTGGACATTTGTCCAAGATGTTGAGCTTGAAGGAAATTCACCAGAAGATCACATTCTGCTGGGACAATTCATCTCTGGCTTCCCTGCGTTATGATTAGCTGGCTGGCATCCATCCTTCGACATGATGCACTAAGCCAGTACCAGGTGGGATGTTCCTCATCCTAGGAACACAAACCTGAGTTTGGAGAAAGGGCTAGCCGGCGAAGGTGTCTCTTATAAAGTATTGCTGACAAACGGTCAGATGGTGACTAATTTCCATAACAGAAGAGAAATGTTTTTCAGTGAATTTCTGTGGTGGAGCAAATGGGAATTTGGGACTGAATGCCTCTGTTTCGAGGAGAGGGGAAACAATGATGTTTTAGTTTTTTCATCGGAAAAAAGCATACATCTAAAATGTACTTGTAGGTGACCTCGTAGAATTTGTATTAACAGGAATTCCTTAAGAATATAATACAGTGTCTACCCTGGCGGAGGGGATGATCAGGGCAGTCATCAATGATGAAAATTACTCTAGGGCGCACATTGGCATGATTGCTGACAGAAATATGAATCCAAACTAGAGGACATTTCAAGCCAGGACTGAACACCGCATCCTCCTTTTATAGTTCAGGGTGTTTTATTGCCAGTGTGGTGTTTTGGGACTTGGCAAGGACTTACGTCTATGCTATCACCCACATTTATGTTTTTAGAAGAGTGGCATCTCATCCAGTTTTTCTCTGCTTCTCTACACATTTTCCCAAACCAGGAAAAAGAAAATTGTTATGTTTTATCATCATGAATTTGTTTTTGGTGACCTCTTTTGCAGGGCATCAATGACAACCTTGTAGAGGTGAACAACCATCTTGTAGTTCAGCAAGATGCTGAGCTGGATTGAACTACCTTTCGCTGAAGAGACTGTCATATCTTCATAAAACAACCTTAGGAGCCCAAGAGTAGCCTTACAATGCAGCACCAGCCATACTTTGTCATACTTTTACATTACACTATCGCCATATTCCAGCACCATAAATCAACCTTAATATACAGATAATAATTGCTGATCAGGGCTGCAAATCCTCACGTCTTCCTATTTCTCAGATTACTACAAACACCACAGACTTTAAAAAGACCGCTTTAGTCACTTCTTCCAGGTACAGTGTGAACATTGCTGTGGTAATACCCTAATATCAAATAACTGACCAAGCTCGGTATAATTTTGGGGGTAGTATTACTGCACCCTGTTGAACGGAGAATAACTTCAGGAATCACCATTTGTGCACTAATTCCTACAAGTTATTTTTCTTGTTCTGGCACCATTCTCAAAGCATTCAAACCACGAAGTGAAGGGAGCACAGCAAGAGCTAATGTAAGCCACAGTTCTATTTAAACACCTTAAATTTTGGTTAATGGTTGCTTATCATAGGTACAATAATGGCATGTGCAACGTTTGGTTGTATATGTATCAGCATTTGTTAAAAGGTTTTCGTAAACAAGACAACATGCAATTACATATACAACTTAATGTAACAATATAATTCATACATAACAGAGAACAGAACTAAATAGTCAAAACTGAATTGAACAACCCCAGTGTAACACAACAACACATCATTAACATTGCAATAATCACATGGCAATAATGCAGCACAAAAAGACAACAGCTACAAAACAACAGAGAACCCATCACCATCAAAACAAAATGCCACAAAGTAAACATTCTAGCAACACATTAACACCTCTAGAAACCTACTTTCTTAACACACAGGTAAAAGGTGTAAAGCCAAGCAATGCCTTAACTCGTGTTTTTAGCCGAATCAAATAATTTCTTGAACAGTTTCACAAAACACTGATGGGCATATTTACAAAGAAGTGACAGTGCGCGGGCGGCGTTAGCCTTCTTGGCTTAATACTACACTCTGTCACTTCTGAAATGCAGGGCTGAATCGTATTTACGACAATACGATGCAGCGCTGCGTTTCCCCCTGCTCTGGTGCTAAACTTAGCCTCCTAGCGCCAACACAGGCACCCTTTCACCATAGTGCAAGGGTGCCTGTGTTGTGGGGAATGATGGTTTATGTGCAGGAAGGTATCCCTTCCTGCACATGAACAATCTTAAATGGCGATTTGTGACTTCTATGTGTGCTGCTTTGTGCAGTACACACAGAAGCTTCAACTCGTCATTTTAAAAATGATTGTGTGCAGGTAGGGACACTTTCCTCACATAAACAATCATGCATGGTGTTTTGCTGTTTTTATGTGTGCCACACAATACATCACACATAAAAACAGCAAAAACGAGGAGATATAAAACATTTCTCCTCGTTGTGCCCTGTTAAGACCAGGTTTTCCCTGATCTTAATTCTGCCGCTGCCACATATTTATGCCACCCTAAATATGGGGCAGCGTAAAAATCAATGGGTGTTGAAGCGGAACGCCCACCGCAACACCAATTGCCCTTCCCTTTCACGCTAAGTATAGCGTGAAAGGGAAGCGTGAAAGGGTGCCTCATTTACAAGGCAGCGTTAAGCCAGGTTAAGTGGTTTAACACTGCTTTGTAAATAAGGCGAAGCCTGTATCGCCACAGGAGCATCAAAAAAGTTACGTTCCTGTGGCAATAGGGGCTTATAAATATGCCCCTAAGTCCTCTAGGCTGGCAATCTTCAGATGCCAGGTCGGTATGCAAGGCCCGGTGCCCCCCTACCTATAATTTTTATAACGAGGGTCTTAATCTTTGTTTTTAAGTTATGGGTATTCTCTATGCAATGTGGTTTGACTCGGAGATATGACACCGGATTGTGCAGAAAGGCACGTCCAGGTTCTGTACCAGTGGCTCTAGTTGCTAGGGTTCTGTCGTCTACCTGGTCCATCTCTGACCTCTTTATAGGATTTCCGATCAGTTTACACCTTCCATTTGGAACCTGCCCTTGTTCTGCCGCGCTCTTGGCTGACCCCATTCTATTGTGATAAAGTGCCTTCCTGGTTATGAACCGCGCACCGTCTCTTACATTCAGTGAATGAGTTACAGCCAGCTGTGATGGAGAATTTCTGGAAGAACAGGTCTTTGATAACAGCAGGGCTGCAAACAAATGGAAGGTAAAACAGATTCATTTATGGAAATCTACTTGCATTCCAATGGAATCGGACATACAAAGACCGGCTTCTCTGGGGCAGCGGTGATGTTATTAGCTTTCAATTGCCACCAGATAACCAATCAGCATTGCAAGAATTATGTTCTCGTTTTCCATCTATTTATCTAGTAATGCATTTCACCATACAGGAGACCTGGAGTGTTTTTTTTAGCTAACAGCATGGTACGCTGTACTGTTATGTGCAAAAGTAAAAGCCAGCATACAGTAGTGAGGAGCAGTATGTGTCCTCAATTTAAAGCATCAGGGAGGCGCGAGCACTGAGAAATGCGCAAGGAATTGCAAATCGGGAATTCATTTACATTCACTTTTGATTAAAATACGTATTACAGCCTGCATTTCAATCGCGCTGTAGTCGCCCCCTGTATGCCAACAGATATATCTGACAATATTTCGTTGCATTACCATATGTATGTACAGTACTCTAGGAAGTCTAACAAATGTAATCATAGCTCTGGTGGCGTATTTGCAATCTCCCGGCTCCTCGAGTTATAAAGAGCTCCCTGGCAACCCCTAATTAAGAGGTCTTTGATAACACGGCAGTGGCTTCACAGACCGACGGGACAGCATGCGGCGCAGGCTCTTCTGAAGCGCCTGAGTTTTATTCCCAGGGCACGAGTTGGTCGAGAAACCTCAAACCGGAGAGAAAGTCTCCGGATTGTTAGAACGCAAGGCGCGTCTTCTCTGGACAGTCGCACCGGAAGTAAATGAAAGACCCAAGGAAGGGAAACAGGACGGCCTCGTGCTTCATGCATGCCAAAACACATGGTGAAAATATGGATATGGCTGTGTAGATATTGTACTGCTGTTTTGTTTTCCGCAAAGAAAAAATATAGGAAGAAAGTGGGCACAACCAGCAAAAGCTACGCAGTAAAGAATACATCAGGAAATCATTGTTTTTTTAAATTTAATAATTTGTATTGAATTTTTCGAAAGCACATAGATTTGAAAATACTATGCACACACACGTGTATATGATTAATTAATATTATATAAAAAGATATTACAATAAACCTGAATAGATTCATATAGCCATTCACACTGTATATTTTTGGCAGCAGTTCATAAATAAGAATATGTAAAAATAGAAAATATTATTGTGTATCTGTGAATATAAATAGTCGGCTTAACGTATTGCAATATACAAAATAAATTAAGAGAAAATAACTAGATCTAAAATATTAGGAGAGTTAGAAAATAGTTTGAAAGAGTAGAAAAAAAGACTGAGAATATAGAGAGTAGTAATGAGGAAAATTATTGTATATTAGCAAGAGTCTAAAAGAGGGCAGAGAGGGAGAGTTTGAAGGAGAGAGGATGCAAATGAAGAAGGAAGTGATGGGAGGGGGCGCAAAGACGGAGTGAGCAAAGCACAGAAATGAAAGAAGGAAGGGTGGGTGGGACAGAGTGAAAAAGATAGCGAAGCACTTGATAAATGACAGAAGGGAAAGAGAGAGCAAAGAGGGGAGAAGGAAGATAGGAAAGCAGTCCTGCCAACTACCACCCATTATTATTATTATGTGTTCTTATATAGCGCTCAACTTACCCTTGGGCATCTTGGCGCTTGCATTGGGAACCCGTCCTGGTTTTTCCCTGTGAGATAACCCGTACTGGGCATCCCCAAGGTGAAAGACAGACATCCCGCCGCGGGGGGCCGTTGTGGAGATTAAGCAAGCTTGTTGCCCAGAGCTGCATAGTGTGAACTCGTGCTTAGAGTGGGCACCGAAGCGAGAATTATCGAGTCCGTGGACAATTGGGCTCCGGACCCTGCCGCGTCGGGAATTGAACCCTGGTCCCGGGTCTGACCTCTGCTTCAGGGTATGCCTCCTCTAACCAGTGAGCTACACTTCTCCACCCATCAGGTGTGAGACTAAAGCATTTTAGTGCTGGTCACGCTTAATTAGTAGCTCCTAGCAGAGGAACTTGAGGCGCTTCATGCTGCTCTACTGATTAATATTATATTCATCCAGAGCTTGCTGTGCGCTGGTGCCTTGGGCAAAAATAGTTGGTCCCAGGCCGGGGAGAGGTGAGTAGTTGTTATGGTAACAACCTGGGCCAAGCTAAGTTCTTTTAACACTCATTGCACTTAACACAGAAAACTGCAGTCTCTGAGAGGAGGCTGCAAAGAACGTGGACTTCATCTGTGCTGTGCAGTATAAACATGTAAGCTTTCCTGGGCCCATAGGCTGACTGGTGGGGCTGCAGTCTATCCGGCATGATCAGAGCGTTGTATGTTGTTTGCTTGCTGAGCAATCCGACAGCACCATCACCTGTCCTCACTCCATTCCTGTGACACGCATGACTGTGAGTATGTATGCACCAATGTCCTTGCATGTCCATGCTGGCAATACAAAAATATAGACTTAAGTGCACCAGCGGCAGCAACGGATCGCCCTAAGAGCTGAAGCAAAGCAGTTCATGCACTCTGCAATATTCATCACTGCAGAGCACCGCCTGTCGCCCTCAGCCCAGCACGGCCCTATGAAGATACCCTGGCTCTCATTCTGGCAGTAAGTTACTGACGCAGAACTTGTCACTGGTGAGTTGTGCTGTGAATGGGTCAAGGTGGAGTAGTATAGGCCAGTAGCCGCGCCCCCTTTCCCAGTGAATCATGTTTTAAAATTCTTTGAAGGACCACACATTATAAACTGGAGTTTATACAAAATAGTCCGTATTCATTTTTAACACTGCTTTTCTTCCATTGGTTTCTTTATTTGATCAGCCACGGACCATTAAAGCAGTTCTGGAACACATTTTAAAGTGCTTTTCTCTTATATTTTCAGTTTTAAATATGCATTGTTATGAGGGAAAAGTACAGGCTTTAAGTGATTTAAATTTTTTAATGCTATGGCATTTATATACTGGTCAGGCCAACAAAAGAACAACCAGTTAGCAACCATATTGGCTGGTTCTGGTGGATGTACATCCAGCTAGAATGGCTTGAACTGGCTTGGTTGTGTGAATGTTTATGGCATTTAAACAGAACTGTGCAGGGCTGGCATGTTAAGGTTGGAATGGGGACTGGACAGGACTAGACTGGTTCTGTTGGGTGTTAATGGGGCTAGAATGGATTTGGCAAGGCCGCACTGGTTCTGGTGAATGTGTCTAGAATTGCTTTAAACTGGATGAGCTGGCTCTGAATGATGTAAAGGGTCAGAGTGCGTTGAGCAGGGGTAGACCTGCTGGAATTGTGTAGGGTTTGAACACTGGGCCAGGCTCGCTGTTTCTGATGCTGGAAACCTGATGCTGTCAATTGAGTTATGATGCACTGGGTTGGGTCAGGCTACTTCCGATGGTTACTTTGGGATGGAAGGAGCACCAGAAAAATATTCAGAAGAACAGATTAAGTCCTTCAATCTTCTTTATTCAAAAACATGTGTTAAAACCGGCACTCAGCCAACGCGTTTCGTTCCTTGTAAAGAAGGAACTTCATCAGGGCTTAATAAGTAAAGTCAGATGTTCACAATAAGTCCTAATATAGTACAGGAATATTGCCCGGGTATTTTAGTCATATATAAGAGAAAAAGAGTCAGATCCCAGCGCGAATTCTTAATAAGTATGTAGAAATCTCACAGTAGATCCTGGTGTGAAGTTGGAAGGGTTATCCAAGTGTAAGAATCCCAAATGAGGGGAACATAATTCCAATCCCAGCTCACATTCAGTTCAAGACGAAAATCACAATAATGGCATTGGTGGGTTTTGCTGCCGGCCACCATGCCGTTATTGTGATTTTCGTCTTGAACCGAATGTGAGCTGGGATCGGATTTAAGTTCCCCTCATTTGGGACTCTTACACTTGGATAACCCTTCCAACTTGACACCAGGATCTACTGTGAGATTTCTACATACTTATTAAGAATTTGCATAGGGATCTGACTCATTTTCTCGTTATGCGACCAGAATACCCGGGTATTATTCTTGTACTATCTTAGGACTTATTGTGAACATCCGACTTTACTTATTAAGCCCTGATGAAGTTCCTTCTTTACAAGGAACAAAACGCGTTGGCTGAGTGCCAGTTTTAAAACGTTTTTGAATAAAGAAGATTGACGGTCTTAATCTGGTCTCCTGGACATTTTTCTGGTGCTCCTTCCGTCCTAAAGTATCTTTTCGTTACAGTGGCACTAAACGATGGCGAGTGCCAAAAGTAGAAGCACAGGGCACTTACACAATAAGTAACAGGGATTGATGTGCTGAGCCTTGGTCAGCCGTTGTGTGCTTTTTTTCGAGATACTTCAGATGGTTGTTAATGATGTTAGAATGGACCACATAGTCAGGCTAGTGCTTCTCATTTCTCAAAAGGTGGTAATTTGTGATATATAGCTTTTTACTGGAACTTCATTGCCTAGTTTTACCGGCGAGAAAGTGTCACTCATTGTCTCACACATTAGTCAGTAGAATGTCATTCATACATACACTAAAACCATGCAAATGTTACACAAAAGCAATCCTAAAACTTGCCAGCTATGAGACCCTGTTAGTGCCCTTCCATTGCTAGTGCTTTGCAGCAGTTTTAAGATCTTCTTAGAGTTTCTTATTGCCCAAATTGGTGTTATTTCTGATATTTTTATGCTTCCCTCGTCTTCATTGATTAATATTTGCTCCCGAGAAAGTGTCACTCATAGTCGTTGACTGTCACTCATAATTACACTGAAATTGTCAAAATGTCACACATAAGCAATCTGAAACCTTGGCAGCTATGGGGAAGGAGGAATGGGTGCCTGGGCAAGAATGAAGAAGGGTGGAAAAGATGTAATGTGGAATGGAGGGAGGAATTTGGTGGGTAAAATAAGAAATGAAGGATGAAAGAAAGAGGTATTAGGGCGAAGGGGAAGGAAGGAAGGAAGGGAGGGAGGGAGGAAGGAAGGGAGGGAGGGAGGGATGGAGGGAGGGAGGAAGGGAGGGAGGGATAAAGGGACAAAAGAAGGCCAGACAGAAATAAGGGTGCAGAGAAGAAGGAGGGATGATGGACAGAAAAAAGAATGGACTGAAGGAAGAAAAAAGAAAGGAAGGAATGACAGCAATAAGAAAAAGAGAATTCAAAACCATAGGGGAATTAATTTTGTAAGCAATGCCTTCTAAGGCTTCTCACTCACACCTCAGTACAAATCTAAGCACTTCATGAGTTCACCATGGGTATGAAGCACTATACATCACTAATACAATAGGAGTACCTTGAAATCACTATGGGCTGATCAAGTACAATACAATGTGGATGAAAGAAGTGAGGTAGCGTGAAAAAGATATTCAAAAACACAAGAGGCCCATCAAATATTGGCGTTTAAATATAAGAACACCCAAACTGGATGGAAATAAAAAGCATATTTGTTCACAAAGCACCTACTGTATTGCTTTAAAGTTTCTTAAAAACGTTGTCAGACCACAAATTCTAGCACATTTGGTACCGCGATTCATCTTCTGCTGTGGAATACCTGAAGAAAAAACAACCTCCCCGCCTGTGTTTTCTGCTCCAGATGACACACGTTGCACAGAATCAATTAATTTAAAGCAATAATTTGTGTAACCATTCTAACAAAATTTGAAAGGGTATTAAGCACCCTGTTTTATAAACATAACACTTAATTTAGAAAAAAACACATTTAGCAGGCAATGCATTTAGGATAAGTGCACAACACATGAAAATAATAAATGAATTTTCCCAGTTTAGAAAATGAATGTAATTAATTAACATTTAAATTACATTTTTAATTGCAATCATGCCCTCCCTCGGGACTCATAAGGGACCATAATTGCAATTAAAAGCATGTGGATTAGATAATAAAACAATGCACACTGTCTGAAATGTGCGATTTAAAATGGAAAGCAGACATTGTTATCGGCACATCTAACTTAATTGTAGCCATAAAGCAAATGTGCTGTACAAAATAAAATTCACATACGGGAACATTTAATTCTTGAATCTCTTAAAGGGGACACGCTTGAGAGCACATTTTATGACAAGTTCTGCTGGAAAGAACCCTTTAAGGCTTTGCAATTCAGACTCTCAGCTTTAATGTTTCTACATTAATAAAAGCAGAACAGAGTGTTCCTATTAAAAGACGCAGACATACATTTAAGTAAAAGATGAAGCTGTGACACAAATCTATATCAGGATGAGCAATATGTCTCGAACGTATCTATATACTTGTGAAAGTATTGAGAGGGCAAGAGAAAGAAAGACTGGAGTGTCCAGAAAGGTAGAGTTAAATTTACTGAATTATTTATATGGTATGCTACGGTATGATCATTTCTTTAGCAGAAAAACTTTGTGGATGGGTAGCACGCTGCTCTGTGGGATGCCAATGGTAAAACCTGGTGGTGGGGGGGCGGAATACAGAAAATAATGACCCCCCACACTCTTGTGTCATTAGATTTTGGTTTTCTGAAAAAAACACCGGTATTTGGAATTAGTTTCTGAAAAACAAAAACTGTTTAAAAGTTTGGGGAACGGCTGGCAAGACCAATGGTGGCCATTAAACAAACTTTTGTACCTAAAGGAAACATCTGTGATGGCGGTTCCCTTCAATTTACAGAGATGACCACCGGGCCAGTGGTCATCCCCAAATTTGTCGGATGGTAGTCTGCCAGGGTGGCTGAGGTCATGTCCTCCACCACCCTTATGGAGAGAGTATTGTCCACCAAAGTCTAAATCAAGCTCTAAGTGTGGGTAGATATTGCATTCACTGTTGAATGCATGTTCAAGAATTATGGCTAAAATTATGTGAGAGAGCATGCCATAGTAATAAGTTCATTGCAAAATAACCATCAGCTTGTTGGAATCTGAGTATGTGCCCCTTGAAGCTCTACATTACAGCTTCTGTGTGAGGGATGCTTTGTGAGTATGTGTTGGTTCCTTTGACCTAGCAAATGTCAAACTTATTTCTGGCTCCATTTTCGGCCAAAAGGAATAACATTGTCAACTTCACTTTGTGTTTACTGTCTGCACAGTTCTGGGACCTTCAGGTACAGTAAGCAGACTGCTATTGCCCTCGAGAAGCAATACCCAGCACTGCTTCATCAAAAGCTGAAAAAGGCCCGTGCACTGATTGTACCTTCTGTCAACATGTGGATGCTGATGACAAATTAAAAGTAAAGGTAGGAAAATCTTAGTTCACCTTCAAAGCTCTGCCTGTAAGGGCTCTGTTGAACTGCATGCAGGTGCACAAGAAGGGGGGACTTTCAGTGCATCCCTGTCGAATAAAGTGAGGGAAAGGAAGAGACCCTTATTTCTCCCTGAGCACCTTTACTTCCCATTGTGAGGTTGTATGGATAGCATACTGTGAGATATATGGGACTTTCTGTAAGGCTTTTATTAAACAACAGGACTTTGCGAGGACATTTACTGTATCCGGGTAGGCTGGAGGCTGTTACTGCACACTATGCATCTGGTCCTTTCTGCTGGCTACAGGCTACCGGGACGTTTACTAACGCCTTGGTGACTAAGAAGCTCAAACTGTAATCTTGGAGGAACTGAACCTTTCACTGCTATGTACCAGGTTGGGAAGTGTTTGTAACACAGTGCAAGGCTGCAGACCCTTTCTCAACCTGCTTGATGGTGCTGCTGAAAGATGGTGATGACTTGCCCACTGCCCTAGATGCTGCACTTGAGCAGCAGCCAAACTGTATAACCTGAAGGTGCACACCGTGTTGATTGAGTAGACAGTGCTCACGGGTATTTCGAGGTAATGAAGGGCGTATCCTGACAGGTTTCGTGACAGAGATATATACAATGCTACATTCATGCCAAGTCTGGATATAATTGAATGCAGAACTGAGAGCGTAGGTGGAGCCACACGTAAAACACTCAGCCATAACAGTGTTGGGAAAAGGCGTGTGAACGGGGTGTGCCCTTCACATGGTCCATCTTCTAGAGCTAGCCGTAAAAATGCTTCTGCCTGAATTGTACCTGTTTGTGTTGTGTGATAGAAGCTTGCATTGTTCATCTCTGTCCTCAATCTTTCCTGTATAAAAGGACATTTGTCTCACCCTGTGGGGGCTCACAGGTCTGGGGGGAGGGGGGGTCCTAAATGTTTGGGTCATCAGGTAGCCTGTTGGATGCAATACCATCCCTATGTCCTTGTAGTCATGATTGTGCGGTCTGTAAGTCAGAGATTTGCATGAATCCGCTTCCAGACCTCTAACTAACAAGACTTCACAATCACGACTATGAGAACATAGGGACACTACTCCATGCATCAGGCTGCCTGATGACTCAAAAAAATCAGTACCCGCTGCTACAATAAGTATATGCCTTGCTAACATAGAATAAACTGAATACACCAAGCCTTGAAAAAGACCCAGGCTAAGAATAAAACCAGCTACCCAATTGCTTATGTCATTCTTGTTCCCAAGATGTGTGTACTCATCTGTGAAAATTATTTAACTCTATCACATCCAGTACAAAAATGTGATATATACTGGGCCAGCTTCTCTTCAACTTAATTAAAGGAATCTGTGAACTGCTGCTGCCTATGCTGTTCTCGGTCTTGGTTTAATGTGAGGGAAGCTTACAATGCTGCTGCCAATGCTGCTTCCATTCTGTATGTGAGTGGGACTGAGTGTGTTTGTGTGATTAAGAGAGAAATAGAAAGAGAGGCAAGAAGAATGAGAGAGGGGAGGATGCCCGCAGTGCACCTCTTCTGTGTGAGCTGTGTGTAAGAAAGATTACACAGCTATTTAGCTGTACTGTACCTTTAGGTGAGAGAATGCTCGACAGCTCCTGTAACACATTGATACCAAAACACACTCCAAACCACAGTCTAAATAGTTACATTGACTGTGACTGGTCAACATGACTGTTGGGACTGTGGTTTGGAGTGTACTTTGGTGTCAATTTGTTACAATCTGATAGGGTGAAGTTTTGGGTTCACAGTCAGTCAACACCCCATTGGTAGCAGGGTTTTAATGACACCATTTGAAAATCGTTCTCAATTTAATGAGTAATGTTTAAAGTGTGATTTGTTACTCTAACTCCAACCGCATTGTCGTGGCTGTGCGATTGCAAAACCACTGCTACCAGAAGGTTTTACACTCAAAATGTGTGACTGCTACTGGGCTGCTCTAACTATGCACTGGAAGCTAGTGGATCTTAACAAGATGGAGTGCCACATTTGCACAAGTGACAACATCATCTCCTTTCATAAGTTATAAAGGCAGAGAAACTGAAATTGTGTGCCATTTGTAGTGGTGTCTTACAGTTATTATAAACATTTCTGTCAAAGTAGAACCATTCACTAGACTGGCCCTATATGGGCGATCATGCGTAACTTCTCCAGAAAACCTAACTATTCAGGGACAGCACTTTGCAGTCCCTAGCATTTTTAACAATTGTACTGCATTTTGTCAGGTGTGCCCTGGCTCAACTTAATTGAACCAGGTGGTAAGAGCTACGCGAACAATGTAAAACAAGATACGTTGCTGCGCTGAGTTGCGTGGAAGGAAGAGAGTTGAATAGTGCCATGTTTAACAAGATATGGGGCAGTTCAGCTCCTTCTAATCCCACGGACACTTGTGGCTGCCTAGCACTAATGCAGGCACCCTTGCCACATGGTGCAAAGCAAGGGTGCCTGCGTTACGGGCAGGATTGTGTTTGTGCAGGAAGGGCTACCTTTCTGCATAAAAAAATCTAAGAGGCATATTTCTCTTTCAGGTATGCTACAGAATGCAGCACAAATGGAAAGAGGATTTAACAAGGAGAAAAGAAGATATTTCCCCTCCTTAAGACTTCTGTTGGATAGGTGCACTATTTTGGTGCAAACCTAGGTTTGGAAGTCTTTATAAAGCTTGGTTTGCGCCACAATATGTGGGTGGATGGACTGGAATGCCCATGCTCCACCCATGTAGTGTCTACCTGAAGCAAAGTAAAGCAAAACAGTGCTATGCGCTGTGTCACTTTGTATTTACTAAATCACACAAAGCCATGCAAATAAACTTTGCGTGGCTTAGAAAATGCCGAAATTGATTTTGCATCTGGGCTGAGCTACAAAAATGACACAACCCCTATGCAAAATCTTAGTAAATATGGCCCTAGATATGAAATAGCATGTTCTCTAACAGAGCAGCCAGGACTGCATTCTCAAAATCAGCTGTTACTTGATAACCCCTTGAGGAGAAATTAACAGTTAATAGAATGTGACATTAACAGATCTTGCAATTAGTGAAAAAAGGAGCAGGGAACGTCAATTTGTAACAGTTAGCGGCAATTACATTGTGCAATTAATTAATATCTTGCTTCTTTATGAGAAATACCTTACACAACTAAAAAAAAAAAAAACACATGACCACACTCTGGTCTCACTGAAGGCAGGAAGTCCCACTTGAAAGAGATGTGAAAAAGGTCAAATCATAGAATGTGCTTTATTGCATTAAGGGACTGGCAATTTCAAATACTGTTAGCCCACTAAGAAAATCATTTTTAGGAATCGATTGTATTTAGGCATGCAAGACTTTGACCCATCAAATATCTGTTACATTCTGCACATTGCGTTTGATGGAAGTTGTAATAATTATGTAGAGAATTGAAAGTCAATGTTTATAAAGGGATGTGTTCACGGTGGGGAGAGGCAGCTGCTCCTCACTCTCCCAGGCAGGTTGTCTCCCTTGGAGATAGCACTGCCATGGAGATAGAGTTATGTGACAATGACAGCCGTATCACTGCCTTCCTTGCTAAGGCTTTCAATGAAGAGCCAGGCTGTGGTGGCATCTTTGAAAGATTTGCTGTTGCACCCCTCCCCTTGCCCGCTCATTAGCTCCCCCAACTCAAAGATGGTGCCTAGATCCCCCCAAAACCCAAAGTTTCAATAAGGAATGTGCCTCCAAGTTTAATACCTGGGTCATGTCATGGAGAAACCCTATCAAACGGGTCGTGAAGAGGTGATGTTACTTAACATTCTTTATTTTTAATAACTATTTAAAATACATTGCCTTAGGGCCTGTATCCTAGTTTGTTGGTTCATGGGACCACTAAACCTGTGGTGGAAATGCGGTGGCAGTTGTGGACCACCGCACCAGTGGTCCGACCACCGCATTACGAGTGTGGCGGGTGGACCGTGAGGGGACCTCCTCAACCACTGTGTATCCGCGATCCCCGTCAGTGGCGCCGCAGCCCTGAGGCCACAATATGCTTGGCGGTGTCGCTGCGGTACCACCAAGCATATTACGAGTTTTCTCCCCACCTCACTTTTCACAGCGGTGAAGCCACCGTGAAAATTGAGGCAGGAAGGAAACAAAGGTGGCCCCTTGTGCCTCTGGGCCTTGGGATATATGCAGGGGGCACCTGTTGTGACACCCTGTGTGCAATTATCCTCTATTCCTGTACAGCATGGACTTAACAGTCCATACCGTGCAGGAATGGCCTTTGACATTCCATTGCGGTGCCTTTTTTGAAAGGGACCACAGTGGGAACGCCAAAGGACGTCCTGCCAGACTACAAAAATACTTGTAATCTAGCAAGGTTATTCAGTAGCAACTACATAAAAAATACTTTACGAACAACATGCACTCCATCTTTAAAAAAGAGAAGCAGTAGGATAAAATGACATCCGAAAATTAGATTGCAGTGAATTTCTTTTACGCTGGAATAATCTTGTGTAATTTTTGTAATTCTGTGTTATTCTTGTTACCTGAAATTCGTCAAATTATGCTATCATGTTACACTGGATAACTACAAGCCATTTGCTGAAAAGGTTTAGCAGAAGAACATGGGAACAATGCTAACTGCCAGAATGCAAGCATCCGTTGTTTGCAATTACTTTGCTTTTGTACTACATTGTGCATCAAAAAAGTATGCAAGAGCACATTTTGGGCTTAAATATACCATCATCATCATAACGCTATTGTCGATCACAAAGATATTATAAAGTGCATCTCGGACCATACATAAATTCATTACACCCACAAAAAATGGTTTAGAGTACAAAATTTGTCTTCCTAAAACATAATTAAAAACATATTGAAAAGCCTAAAATCCCATATCGACATAAAACCATATAAGAACAATACATATCGTTTATTGTAAAAACATAAATTAATGGATACAATTGACTAGGTATGTTACGCAGTGCACTTTGGGCATCTAATCCACAAGGCCATCCACAATTTAGCTAAGCCAAATACCACAACTCTTCTAGTATCTGTAATAAGTGTTCTGAGCACTTCTAGGTAATGGCTAGGCCCAATGAGCCTAGACATTGGAATAATCAACTTAGACCTCCGATTATCGTAGTGAGGGCAGAGGAATAGCAAGTGGACTAGTGATTCGGGACTTCCGTCACATGCAGGAAATATTTATTTATTTATTTATTTATTTTTTGACATTTATAGAGCGCTAACAAATACCCATGGGCGTCTCGGCGCTAGACTAAGCAACTAACTCTCCTCAGCAAGAAGGATCAAGGGGGGTTTACTGGTTAAACAGCCATGTTTTCAGGCTCTTACGGAACTGAGTTAAAGATGTGCTGGATCTAATTTGCTGAGGCAGCGTGTTCCAAATCTTGGGTGCCGCTACTGTAAAGCGGCGATCACCCCATGAGACAGTTTTAGAACGTGGGATCACCAGCCTATCAAGGGTCATGGATCTGAGTTGTCTAGTAGGTCTGTAGGGTTTAAGTTGGTCTTTCAAAAAGTGTGGACCTTGATCGTGTAGGATTTTGTAGATAATACAAAGGGATTTAAAGGTGATCCTGTTCTTAATAGTTAGCCAGTGGAGTGTCCTGATGGTATCCGAGGTATGCGCGAACTTGGGTGTTCTTGTCAGAAGGCGTGCTGCCGCGTTCTGTATGGTTTGGAGTTTTTTTGTGACTCTGGATTGACTATTGAGAAAAAGTGAGTTACAATAGTCCAAAGAAGGGAGGACCAGAGAGGTAACCAGAGTTTTGGCAGCATCATCTGGAAGAAATGGCATGATTTTTTTAATCATCTTCAGTTTGTAGTGGGCAGTAGCTGCCACTTTATTAGCATGTGCCATAAAGTTGAGGTGATCATCGAAGATAATTCCCAAATTCCTGACCTTGGTAGTTGGGTTAGGTAGAGTGCCGAACTCAGGGGGCCACCAGAGAGTGGACCAGGTCGGTGAGAGGGATCCGAAGATGACCACCTCCGTTTTATCGGAATTAAGTTTTAGGCAGTTACCTGCCATCCACTCTCCTATCAAACTCATGGTATTTTGAAAGTGTTCTGCCACTTCCGTCCCCTTACCTTTAATGGCCAATACCAATTGAGTGTCATCGGCGTAGGAGGTTAGGCTCATCCCGGCTGATTTGATTATACTTGCAAGGTCCGACACATAGATATTAAATAACGTCGGACTAAGGGAGGAGCCTTGGGGAACCCCGCAAGGGAGTGACAACTTGGTTGACTGATATGGACCCAGGGTGACCACCTGAGTTCTGTCGGCTAGGAAGGACGAAAGCAGCTCTTTTGCCAACTGATCAATACCCTTCTTTCCGACACGGTCGACCAAAATCTTATGATCGACCGTGTCAAAGGCTGCCGAGAGATCCAGCAGCACGAGCAGTGCTGTCATGCCCTGATCGCGGATGGTTCTTATATCATCGGCTGCCTTGAGGAGGGCGGTTTCCGTGCCGTGATATTTACAGAAGCCGTACTGTGTGTCATCCAGGAGTAGATTGGTCTCTAGATATTCGGAGAGCTGCTGATTCATTGCCTTTTCTACCACCTTAGCTAGGAAAGGAAGACTAGCAATGGGCCTGTAGTTCTTGAGTTCTTCTGTATCAAGACCGGGTTTTTTCAATAAAGGTTTAATCAGTGTGTTTTTAAGACAAACGGGGTACATCCCGGAAGTCAGTATGGTGTTACAGACCTGTGTGATGACAGGGATGGTAGTGTCCATCGCCAAGGAGAACATTGCGGGAGGACAAGGGTCCAAGGCCGAACCTGATTTGATGGTTTTCATGATGGTAGTTATCTGATCAGTAGAAAGATTCCTGAAGCTGGACATGGAACTACTGGGGATGATGTCAACCGGAGGAACTTTACTGCCGGTATTTGTAGAGGAGAAGGCTTGATAGATATTGTTAACCTTAAAGTAAAAAAATTCTGACAACGCGTCACAAAGTGGTTGGGACGGAGGTGGAAGTAAATCTGGTGCATTACCAGACAGGGTTTTGTTATGGTGAACAGTTGTCTGCTAGAATTTTTTGGTGTTTCAATTTGCTGCGAGAAGTATATTTTTTTGGTAGCAGCAATCGTAGATTTATAGATGGCCAATGATTCTTTGTATATTGCCTTGGATTTGGCATCATAACTTCTGCGCCATTGCCTTTCTTTGTTCATACATATTTGTTTTAGGGCTCGTAGTTCGTCCGTGAACCAAGGGGCTGTTGGGGTGCTCCTATTCCTGGAATAGCGCCTAGTAGGTACAAGATGATTCGATGCCGTACTGAACCAATCATGTAGTTGGTTGGTGGCGGTGGTAGGATCATCCGATAAAATAGGGCAAGTTTCATCCAGTAGTTTAGCGAATTTATCCTGGTCTAAATTCTTCCAGACTTTAAAGGGAAGAATTGTTAAAGCTACAGCCTTGTTCTTCATTACTTCCTTCAATTTTAGACTGCTGAAGATGGCATAATGATCCGTCCAAGGCATGGGCAAGATATGTGATATATGTAAGCCCTTTGCGTTGGAAAAAATGTCATCCAGCGTATGTCCTGCTTTATGAGTAGGGGCTGTGACTAGTTGTCTGAGACCCATGATTTCAAGGTCTGAGATAAGAGCATCGGTGTCCCTGTCAGTCAATTGTTCCAGATGGAAATTCATATCACCCATTATAGTGATAGATTCATCTGTAGCCATGACTTCTGTTAATACACTAAGGTTGGCGAGGAAGTCAGCTTTGTTCCCCGGGGGACGATATAGAAACACACCCTTATAGTTATACAAGGCTGTGAGCTTTATGTTAAAATACATAGCTTCACAAGCGGTATCAGGGATGGGTGCTGTTCGGATTTCTAGCCTCTCTCTAAATATTATCGCTACGCCCCCACCCTTTTTGCCGACCCTGTCCTGTCGGTGGACTTTATAACCGGACGGAACTGCCACCACAAGGTCGGGGCCTGAGGCATCATCAGCACATCCAGGTTATTGTCGAGAATGAGGTCGGCAATTTCTTGGCATCAGAGAGAAGATGGCCACGCCGTTTACTACAGAACACTTTGGTAGGGGGAGTCTTATACCTAAACTGAAGAAACAATTTCCATGCCAATGGCGGAAAAATCTCATCAATGGTTTATTCAAATAGTGGATAGGGTTTAAAGTCTAAAAAGTGCTGAGTAAGTGAACACATAGGATTAGACACATTCTCCACCATATAGATTCCCAAGAGATGTCCTTAACCCTACTTCTCGTGATTGAGGACATCTCCCCCAGGTCAGTCCAATAGTCCTCCATCCCCAATTTTGTCAATAGTTCCCGCTAAACTATAGCGCTGAACGCTGGGTTTGTATTTCCTGTAATGATGCATAATTTTGCATAATGTGTCTGAAATGTTATGCAATTATGTCAAAGTGAATTATGTGAATTTCACACAACCCTACAAAAAACGCACTTTCAGCAGATGAGTTATTTAAAAAAATATTTTTTGCAAATATTTGCTGGCAAAAACTGTTTTGTTTTTGCTTGAAACCTTCTCTCACATACAAATTGGGAGGATTTGGGAATCTTGGCTAACTCGCCAAACTATGAGCTATGCAATTTTTTGCTAGTTCGTCCAGCTCTGAAAGCAAAGGTACAAATACCACAAAAACAATCTAATACAAAGAGAGATAAGTGTACACATTTGAGATCAGTCACCTTCTTAAATGTAAATTTAAGTGAATAATTACATTTATCGAAAGGGTGCTGTTTGAACCTTACTGTAAGTTGCTAGAGACTAGCTTTATAATTTGTCATGTTTTGTTTATTGAAGTTTTGCAATGTAAGCTGCTGTTAGGGCCATCTGCAACGAGTTTCTGTACTGTCAAAACAGTCTTCCTACAGGTAAGCATTATGACAAGTATGCAAATGTGTGTATACCATGAATGCCTGTATTGTGCAGCATGACTGTGAGGCTTTCTCACGCTGCAGCAATTCAGAAAACATTTAGCTTTTTCCCAGAACATGAACTGTAATTTGGAACTAATATTTAATGCAAAATACATTGACACTTAAATATGCAGCGAAGTCATTTTGTGGCTTGGGAAAAAGGTATGTCTCCTGTATTCTGAATCTATATATGTTTTCCACATTTTTAAACTAGGCCTTTCTTTAAAAAATATATATATATGATAGTAAATAATACAAAGGGGCTTCCAATCAGCCCTCTTCGTCCATTGGTTTACTGTAGTGTCATTCACATACACCTGAATTCTGCTCTTGCACAATGTGCATAATCACACAATAAGTAGTCCTCTTCAGTACCAGGGTCTACTGCTGCAATTTGTACTTTTACATAAAATAAAATATGTATAAAAAGACAATGTTTCTTTTCATACAATGCATGCCTCCATACAAAACCATTCACCAACTAAAAAAGCCTTGGCAAAACCAATGCCAATTCTTTTTTTTTTCACTTGTTATATTTGACTGAAGTTTTTCTGTTGGTACTATAATCAGGATGACTGAAATTATTTTAATCTGTGGCTGAGGCTATTTTGTCTAAGTATGGATTTGTCGCATCTGCCGCATAATACATCATCTGCTGCACAATCTGCAGATTTTACCCCTAAAAATGATTTCTAGCTCAAACAGATCAAAAGTTACTAAAAGTTTGACTGGTCATCTGTCAATTGCTTATGGCTGTATTTGGGTGTTAATCTGGTACTAGTAAGGTGAAATATTTGCCCAAGCAGTGTTACCACGAGTTAAAATAACAAAATAATACTGCAATATTATGACAAAATGTGCTGCATTACGCAGCATAATTTGCCTTTTCTTGCTCCATAATTTAGTCAACCCTGCTGCTTATTTTTTTTTTTTACTAAATGCCTGTCTTGCGATCGAAGTTCCAATACCCAGCGATTTTCTTACTCTCATGTATCCAAGCAGGCCAGGAGTTTTCCCAATTTGTCCTCTACCTCATAGATATGGGATAGTATTGCTCTGTAGCTTAGACGATCAGCCTCTCTCACTAAATCTCTGTATTTGAGTTGTTTGAGGTTGAGGATGGGCCTATGTCAGTGTTGACTTGGTGGCTCAGTGTTTCTTTGAGTATTAGAAGTTCCCTCTCCAGCATGTCTGCTTTATCTCTTTTTTCTTTCTTGTGGCCCACTACTAAAACTAACGCTTGCATCCTAAAGACTAATTTATAGGCTTCCCTTAGGGTTTGGGCTGACTCGACTGATTTGTCATTTTCAGCAAAGTAGTGTTTGGTTGCCATATGGAGCCCCTTTTTTATCCTGACCCATTTTAAGTGCCATGCATTAAAGGAGATGTTGTGTGGTGAGGCGTCTCCCTCCAGTCTGAGCTGCACCCACGTGGGGGGGAGGTGGTCTATAATCCCTTGTGCCAAGTGTCTCACATTGGAGAAGAAGTGTATATGACGAGTAAGGGTAAGAAAGTAGTCTTTGCGTAAAAGACTATCATAAGCCCCTGATTGGAAGGTGTATTGCTGTTCATGAGGGTGATGGGTATGTCATATGTCAGTCAGGCCTGGAGCCTGGAGGAAGTCGGATAGCGAACGGACCACAGTAGATGTCAACCCTACTGCATATTTTGATCCTCCATGCTGCAAAATTCCAATAGCCCTCACTCTAACAATTACAGCTCGATACAGTGAACCCACAGCAGGAAAGGATAACCAGTAAAATCATTGCAGCTCTCTTTCGAAGCATCACCTCTGAATGGGAAGTATCCCTATTCTACCCGCGTTCAGATTATAGTCCTCTCAGTGACTTTGAAGTACACCATGACAATATGAACGGCAAGCACCAGGGGACTACTAAACACTGGAGATTGCTACTTTCATAGTTAAATGATGGAAGGCTGTGTAAACTTATGTGAAATAATTTACAAATGTAGGGGCATATTATCAATGGCCAGCGATAATTATCGCTGACAGCTCTTAGCGTTACAATGATTAACGCCGGCTATCGCAGATAATTATCGTCATGCTAGCGCTGTATTAACAACGCTCAGCGCAATGGTGATAATTATCCTAGCAATAGCGATGTTTTCCATGGAACATCGCTGGTTTTGCAGCGATGTTCCATGGAAAACGGCGATACCCTTGATGATAGGGGCCTGTGGTCTTAGCCACAAAATCCCCCCCCCCCCATGTTAAGTATGCCTTAGTCAGGAATTTAACAGACGTTAAACCTGCGTTAAGGCATACTTAACGCGATTTAAAGACTTGCTACCCTTCCTTGATAATATTGCGAAGCTGCCTTCACGATATTTTCCCTGGTTGGTTTCACCACCAGGCCTACTTTGCATCTCATTAGCGATGCAAAGTTAGGCGTGCTGGAAACAGGGGCTAAGTCAGCAAAACACGCGCTAGTGTGTCCTTGCTGATTAGGCGATAAAGTTATCGCCGCTTTACGCCCGAAAACGGACGCTAAAGCGGCAATGCGTTTATCGCCTGGCCTTGGTAATATGCCCTGTAGTGTCTGTCTTTTTTTACAGGGAAGTGTAAAGCAATTTATTTTCCAAGAGAATACCGTGCCCTGGGGACAGGCATTAATGGTGGTAAGAGACACTGTCCTACCTTCACTCCCCAATTTATACTTCATTTCTCTCCCAACTTCCGTTCCTTCCTTCTTTCCTTTCTCCCTCTTACATAAAATTCACCCTTCCCACTCCTGCCTTCTTCCTTTCGCATTTCTTCTTGCCTTCCTTCCGTGTTCGCATCTTTTCCCAATCCTTCCCTACCTTCTTGCGTCCTTTCCCTTCTCCAATTCACCCTTCCTCTGCCTTCCTCCACTTTCTTCTGCCATTTCTCAACCCCTCCATCCTCAACTTCCTTTCTACTTCCCTTCCTCTTACCATGATCCTTTATTTCTTCTTTCCTCGCCTTCCCCCTTGCCTCCCTTCCCTCTTTCAATCGAAACCCTGCCTTGCTTCTCTTTTTCCTCCCTCTCTCTCCAGTTTTTTTCATAAGGCCACTCCTTAATTTAAAACATTACAGCTCATCAGTAATACAACATCCCTGTTTTCCTCATGAGGTAAGACGTCAGCAGCCAATGACCAAAGATATCCAAAGACACCCTGCAATAACAGGAAAAGACCCTCGTTCATTCATAAAAAACACTGCTTCGTTTTCTGTACGAAATGAAGTACAATGCAGCCCGTACTTAAATCCATGCGGTATCTTTTGCAAATTACACAGCCAGAGGTAGGCCAAATCAAGCTTTGCACCCACCGAATCATTACAGCCGTAACTCAATCCTCGTTTGACCGGGCCGATGACCTCATTCCGTTCACCTTCCCAGGCTGAAACATAAAAGATTCAAAAGGGAGGAAACGGCTCCACGTTTGAGCAGATAAAGGGGCAGCCATCTTTGATCCGTCTGCCAAAAAATACATTCCACTTTTAACATATGGCCGAGCCGACCCTTACCAGACATGCCTGCATTATTACGTTTTCCTTTGTTAAAACACAACACACGAGATGGTAACTGAGAGCCATCTTTCACACTGACACCGCACAGCTCAGCCTACTTCAACGAAAAAAAATGATTTGCTTGGCGCGTGATTTATTATGTATTTTCTAGACAAAACTCGCCATATCTCGAAAGTGGAGGCCAGGCCGCAAACAAAAACATTGGAACGGAAAGGTTTCTGCAACAGCTCGAATGCCATTTTACACTCCAGCAGGGACCCTGCGCTGTCAAAGATGACTGGTTGCTCCGAAATCCAGTTTATTATCTCGTTGCTGTATAAAAATTGCTACTTTTGTGCGCAGCAGATATCTTGTTGGAATTTACAGTTCCCGACTCTGTTTCACTGAATACTTTTCAATCTGCCATTTGGAAGCCTTCACAAAACAAGCTCTGGAACCGTGTTTGCAGTAGACCGCAATTGCCGTGAGACAATCTGTCTCACGCAATGAAAGTTTATAGAGCAATATAAAACAATACAAAACATAACATAACATAAATGACATAGCATATCATAAAATGGCTTAGTTCAGCACAGAATAACATAGAATAACCTGCAATAATATATCGTAACATAAAATAGCGTGACTATGGGGCATATTAACAAGCCAGGCGATAAAATTACTGCCGCTAAAACGGCGATAATGGGCTTCATAATATGCTCTATGGAATTGTAATTCCTTAGAGCATATTATCAAGCCCATTATCGCCTGGTTTGTTAATATGCCCCTTAATCTGTCTGCTAAGGTATTAAGGGGCAGATTTATGAGCCCCTTGCGCCACTTTTGCGTCACTTTTCCCATGTTAAAAGTGACGCAAAAGTGGCGCAAGGGGCTCATAAATCTGCCCCTAAGTATCGTGACAATTGAGAATTGTGACTGACATAGGATAACGCAACTTATACAACATAGCACTACAGTATATAATTTGATATCAAGGCGTACCATAACTTAAGCTAATAAAACATAATATAATATAACGTAACCTAATTCATAATTCTGCATAGCACTGCGTAACTCCATAACATAAACATAGCATAACAAGCCTTAATACGACTCATTGTGGAATGACACACATAACAAATGGCATGGGAATGTGAGACCTAATTTTCTTCAGTTATTGCACTAGGTGATACCTTCCACGAGATAAACTATCTAGGCACGGTTTCATCCAGGATTTAGTAACAAAGGGTGCAAGCTTTACAAACCTCAGCTGATTTCACCTTTTCTGATAGGACACACTGGTGCCACATCCATTCAATTCTCCAACAATTCTCAAAAAAGGCAGCCCAATTATGCCCAGTTTAGCAGCATTTAACTGTTAGTAGATTTTATGGGCGATTAATGAAAGGAAGGCAGTGGAAGTTATGTTTAAACCAAGGGACTTTGCTCAAGGGCTGCACTCACAGTAAGGCGGCGTTTGGGACCCAGAGCAGCGGATGGGCCAGAGTAGATAACATTGAGGCTTACATGTCTTTTGAGGCCAAAGACTTTACACCATTGTGTGATGACTGCCCTGCTGCTCTCTTTCCAAAGTCTTATACGTCATCCCTCAAGTTATTTTTTGTTTATTTATTTTGTTACAATTGTATATATCCCTTAATCGTTCGTTGGTCTCTATTCACCTCCTTCCCGCTCCCGTGAGGGTGTGAGAGTGGAATTTAAGACAAGCCCTTGTCATGATCCTCCACTTTCTCAAATAGCCCAGATCGTTCACCCCGCTTTTCACCTCACCTCCCCATCCAGCAATCTGTGACCTACCTAAGGGCTCTGCTGTTGCTTCTAACTGTTCCGATTGTGCCTCAGACCACTTATCTGTATCATTAATTCCTTTGAAGTAACGCTCTACATAATGCTGACAACATTCAGATTGTGGTAATACCAGAAGCCTGCACTCAAACCCTGTATTTCTGCAGCGGTGAAGCAAGGGTGAGCCGGGCCCTTGGCAGTAAGGGAACTGCCCAACTCGCCCCGTTCAAGGTTGGTAGTCGAAAACGCAGCTACCACCGGGTGCACTGGGTCCCTGTCACTGCATCTACTCTCTGTTGCTAGCTTCCACCCCGCCTTTCTGCCATTTTGACTGGATGACGAGAAACCATATGAAACTGAATGTTCAAAGATAGAATTCGTCATATCTGGATCACTGACTCATGTGATGCCAGTAAACTTGCCCATATGAAACTTAGCACCACGCCCTAACCAACACAACAGAGCAAAACCAACCCACACGTGTAGCTCATCTGTCAATTCTGCAAATAAACGTCGCCACCTGTCAATGCTCCACCACGACTATGCAAATGAAGACCTTTCACAACCTCTCCACACAGAAACCTTACACCACACCCGCACCAACATAACAATTAAAAGCCTACACACAAACATACTGCCCTTCTGAAAATCCTGCACACATTCATCCAAAACTCCTTAATGCTAAACAATCCCACAGGAATGATCACCCACCCTATAAAACCTTAATACACAGCAAATGCTGTAATGTGCATTTACACTAACCACACCCAGCAACACAAGCTGGAGTACATCTCCCAACACCCTAAGCAGCACTCCCTTCCATACACAGCTTACACCAACCAATATCCTACTTATCCAGACAGTCAGGCACCTGCCAGCAAAACACGACATATACACATTGACAATATCAGCAGAACACAATAAAAAAGGATAACTGTTTCTTTGCCTACAGATCCCCTTACATAATTGGAGTTTGGTGTAACTGGGGCATGCACTGTCCTTATAACTTCTGAAGTTTTCAATATACAGCTCATGCTATTTTCACTCACCTAAGGCCCGTGTGTTCAACAACTATTATGACTTCCAGATGCAAGGAATACATCTGGTATTTTATTCTAAACATGGATAAGTGCAATATATCTAATGCCCTTCCAGTCGACATATCTTCTAAGAAGATTGCATTAATTGGGATCAGTCATGGTAGTCTGTGTGCTGAAAATCCACCCGAGTACATTATTACCCTATGCTCTATATGCCCACACCTCTGAATCACTGCAAAGCACTTTCACGGGGGCTATGTTATGTTATGTTATGTTAATTTGAACTTGTATAGCGCATATATACCGACAGGTCTATGGCAGGGTCTAGCTTATAAATATCCGTGCCATGAATTTGTTTCATTGTGATGCCAAATAAGGGCATTGGGACTGCACCTATTGGATTATACCTTCTATTATGTCCATTTCTTAACACAATGGAAGGCATAATGTGAAAATGCCTGTTATGTTCTGGTTGAGCTTGGATTTGGGAATACGGCATAATGGTCTAGAACCTGAAGTCCCTGACATTTGTTGTAAGATGGTAATGGTCAGCATTGATCATTTCTGAAGTGCAGCTATTCGCACCTGAATTGCCCCAGCTCTTCGCTATGTATGCACATTGCCAATCAGAGCTCAGATTCAAACACAGACTTATCACAAATTGGCCTTGATCAGACCCAACAGAATTAATCGATTTTGCGGCTACAACATTTTCCACATAGTTATGCATTTGTCACATAATCCACAATCTGCTGCATAGCTTGCAGATTTTACCACAAAAGTTTGTTTCTATCTCCCACAAAAGTTTGTTTCTATCTCAAACGGATCCAAAATTACTAAAAATGAGGCAAAGCTTGTTGCTGTGCAGCGGAAAGGAACTTCTTAAAGATTGACTACTCACTTTTCAGTTGCATATTGCTGTATTTTGGTGTCAACCTAGTTATAATAAGGTGAAACCTTTGTCAAGACAATGTTAATGTAAAAATGACAAAATAATGAACTGATACTATCAACAAAGTGCAGCATTATGCCGCATAATTCACATTTTCTTGCCACCTAATTTAGTAAACCACGCCACATAATTTGGTCTACTCTTGCTGCATAATTTCAGTTGCCCTGTCCTTGATGCATTAAATGGAGTTGCATGGCTTGACAGTCCACAATGGTGTCCCTTTTCCCTTTGCCCATATGCTGAATTAAGGCTTGCATTGGAAATTATTAACCCCTGTACTTGAGAGGGATAACATCTGCAGCTAAGAAGGGTAAGTAGAGCGGAAAAGTCAAAAGATCATAAAATGTACTCAAAAGATTTGGCATGAAATGCACAAAGTTTCATCTGACAATCCATCCTCCTAACATATGTAGCCTGTGTTTGTTTTTGTTTCAAAATCAGAACCTGGAGATTATGTCACATTAAATACACCCAAATGATGCAACTCATCGGCCACCTAGCAATTTGCTAACTGCTATTTTGATATAGTCTGCACACAGCAGGATGTGTTTTGGGTGTCAGCTGTACACATAATGAGACAGTGTCATGAAACGGCTTCATATAATTAATTCTAAATGCCTGCAAAACATGTTGAATATATATATATATATATATATATATATATATATATATATATATATATATATATTTTTTATTTTTTTTATTTTTAAATATATTTATAGTTATAGTTAAGTGTGGTAAAAAGATATGTTTTTGTTTTTCAAAAAAACCTTAGAAATTCATTGGAAAAAAAAGGTTAAAGTGACACTATAGTTAGGTGAATATCTCAGTGACAGCATTAATTTTTTGAACTAAAAAGACAGAAATTTGCCAGTTACAGTTAGCAGAGCTAACTATAATCTGTGCCCTCACCGTGCCCTGCTTATGAACGCACTTATTACATCACTCATGACATCAGTCAATCAAGCAGGATTTATAAAGTACCCCAAATATATATATCTGTATACATATATATATATATTTTTTTCCAGTGTCGATCACCCCTGGGTAGTTATAGTTACATCAGCGTTTTCATAGGAAAGGTGTTTTTGTGTTGCTAAAAACTTTGACATCGTTTGACAACTTTTCACAAAACGTTCACAAAAAGTATTCATTTTTGCCTGGTAGGTACATGTCAAGTTTTAAGGTGATTCTTCAAGCAAGGGCTGAGAAAAAGGGGGGATCTCAAAATGCATAGTTTTCTTTAAGAAGCCAACAGCAAAACTGCAGAACAGACCTATACTATTGATATATTCACCTAACTATAACGTCACTTTAACCTTTTTTTCCAGTGAATTGCAAAGGTTACACACACACACACACACATATATATATATATATATATATACATATATATATATATATATGTGTGTGTGTGTGTGTTAACTGTTCGAATGTTTGCTATAGAGAATAAATATATAAAAGTATCGTTGAAATAGCTGCGAGTGTCTGGCATAGTTCCAGATTCCCATGAGGGAAAGCACCTTGTACTATTTCTCCGAGGTATAGTATTTTCACTGCACTCTTTAATGATAGACGTGACTGGCTTCAATATGGTTGAAGGTTTACTCCCCCCCTCCCGATCGAGCCAATCATAACATAAGCTGTTGAACCTTATTGGATGCATTTGGGACCACCTGTTAGCCACAACACTGGTCAGTCAGTGAAATGCTGATGGGCAGAAAATGACTGAAAGGATATGCAAGTAAGCCTGCCACCTTAAGTCTGAACAACTGCTAAATGAAGACACATATGAAGACCACCTTTAAAACCATGGCCAATGTCCCTGTTCTGTAAAGCCAAAACTCAAATTATCCACAACATAACATGTTCACCCGTAGGTATCTTGGCACTGAATATCAGAAGCTTGTTATCCAACTCAATGGTACTCATTTTATTGACTTCAGATGGATGAAAGGCTGAGTGGAGCCACTGGGTTTTGAACATGTGACCATGAGGTCAAACACAGCCTTCTGCAGTGGATGCATTAGTCCACTGAGCCACCAGACCCAGCTAGGAAAGCTGACCTCAACTAGCTTTGACCAACGCAGCGTTCCCTAAGCAAGGGGACATTGAAACCATGCCACACTTTGGCTACATCATTTTCTGCCAAATTATGGATTGAGCACATATTCCACCATCTGAATGTATTTAAAACTCGCTTCATAGTCGCAGACCGTTTGCAAAATGTAACTGGTCAATTTTGCAGTGTCAAGCTGGTGTTAATGAGGGGAATCATTTACCAAGACAGTATTAATGAGTGATAAAAGAACAAAAATCTGAAATAATACTACAGTGGAATATGGCACATTATGGCGTCTAATTTGCCTATTTTGATGCTCATCTACGCCACATAATTTTATCGGCCACTGCTCAAAAATTCCTGTGGCCCTGCCTATGCAACTGTTCTGTTGTATTGTGTCACCAGAGCACCCCTAGAATTGCCGTACACCACTACATTATGTTTTCTTGAGTGTGTGTTTTGTTCAAGATATGTATAGCTACTTATCTAAACTTTAAAACACCTTCTTTTAGTAAAAGATTTCATCATTTACACAAAAGAGTAGCTACCTTTAAAATACAGTAACACACCACTTAGAATGCCAACATCAGGCAGCATGTAATTACTCAATACCTGGTTTCTCCTCTGTGGGCGGACTTTAAGGCATTAGGTAAGTAAACATAAATCATGATTGGTGTACCACTGGAAGCGTTCAAATGTCTGCCTGCATGGTGAGAATAGAGAGACGAGGGCAGTAGCAAATAGGGTTGAAAAGCAGTGGAGTAGGGAAATACAATGCCCCCTTCAGAATGCGGTGATCCCCCTCTTGCTGCAATATCTCACGAATTTTGATAGGCCTCTGGCCAAAGGAGAACCGGTGTTTATCCTGCGATACTAAGGGAATGCGGAGCACCGAATATGCACGCGGCTGCTCATAATGCTGGGGCACAAGACAGGCACGTGCTAAGAGAAGTGTACTGTGACCTCACAGGCCTGATGTCTTACACTCTAAGAGAAAGATGATAAGTGAAAGCAGAGGTGGGCACTTTCATCACTGACCCGCCGTTTTGCTCTCGTTAACACATCTGCCTGGCAAACATAGGTGAGCACCGTTGATCTCACAGAGTTCGGGTTAACTGGCATTTATTAAAGTGTGAGCAACATTTTTTCTCGGATGAATATCTCTTAGCTGTTGAACTTTAGCTATTGCTGGAGCGTTGTTATAGATCGCAGTGTTGCTACACTAAAAAAAATCAATCATTTATTTAATTTTCCCTTGTGGCCGTCTCTCGAAACTCCCCTCCAGCCCGGCCTCACCGCTCTTATCTGCATCGGCTGCGGCTGCAGGTACCCCTGCAGGGATGGTGCGCTATGCGGTGCCCTGGTGTATGCGTTTATATGGTATCCCTCAGGGATGGATGGGGATGTGGTGATGTTGTTTTAAAGCCTGCCAGCCAAATGTTTCCTGCCAAATGGTTCAGCTGTATCACGATTGGCGCCTTCAATCACTATGCATTCAACATATCTTGCGATGCCAATGAAAGATGGAGTATCACAAAAGTTCTCTTTGAGTGTTCTGCTGTGTTGCGTCCTGTATTTTCATGATTTCCTGACTGCTGATGAAGGGCTGATTTTCACCCTGAGGCTGTCCAATAAAAGGCTACTCATTGGTTTAACCATCAAAAGTGTGGTTTCCATACTCTGATATGAGTGAGCAACTTGCACCTTGTGTCCGCACTTTAGAAGCGGGGCTCGAATAGCCTTGTTTTTTTTCTGTGTTTTGTAACTCTCCGCCCACAACCCAGCTACTCGGTAGTAAAAAAGATGCTGATGAGGGGTAGTGAGAAGCACAAGAGGTCAACCTTTTGTTGTCATCAATGCTCAGGAGCTGTAAGGTGTTACTTCTGCATCCCCGGGCGTTCAGCGTCCATAGGAGCAAACCCTGTCCTATTATTTGTTTTCTTTTTTTTACCTGCTAAAAACTTTTTCACCCTCCCAGTGGCTTTTTTATGTCAGTCTTGGGAGTGTAACTGTCTGTGCATCGTATTGTTACCATGGGGCATATTATCAAGCACGGCGTTAAAATTATCGCCACTTTAGCGGCAGAAAACTGCCGCTAAGGTGGCGATAATGGGCTTGATAATGTGCCCTTGAGAAATCCAATAGAAGCCCATGTTGACACCATAACATGGGCTTCTATTGGAATTCTCAAGGGCATATTATCAAGCACATTATCGCCGCTTTAGCAGCAGTTTTCTGCCGCTAAAGCGGCGATAATTTTAACGCAGTTTCTTGATAATATGCTCCCATGAATCTTTAAAATAAACAAGAGTGGACATTACTTCTACTTAGGAAAATAGGGGGCATATTATCAAGGACGGCGTTAAAATTATCGCCGCTTTAGCGGCAGGAAACTGCCGCTAAAAGCGGCGATAATGGGCTTGATAATATGCCCATGTGAATTCCAATAGAAGCCCAGGTCCACACCAGAATATGGGCTCTACTGGAATTCTCTGCGGCATATTATCAAGCCCATTATCGCCGCTTTAGCGGCAGTTTCCTGCCGCTAAAGCGGCGATAAGTTTAAAGCCGTTTCTTGATAATATGCCCCATAGTTTGTTCTCATTTCATGCGATTGGCTCCTTGGCATATCAATCCACCTCGTGAGCTGTGCTTCCATTGCAGTGCATGAGGGACTATTTCACATCTCAAATATGAACTGAAAAATCACACGTTACATTAGTTGACTCATACCTGCATCTTATAGTGAAAGCAATAGCTTTTTGATTTTTCACTGTAGCTGACTTTTAAAAACATGTTTTAGCAAGAACTCACATTTACCATGTTGGAGCATTAAAAATACACTTCTAAAAAAACAGTGGAAAAACAATGGGTCTGACTTTAATATGTCAACATTGGTAAATGCTGTTTAGACACATTCACACAATAAATCTAGACCTCTTGGGTTTGCCAGTGTTTCTTTTTATGTAAGTACTGCTCAAACAAAGACAGTTGTGAGTCGAGTTCACTTTGTAATTAACAGCAATGCTGTTGACCCTGGGCAGACTTCACTATGCTGTCGGAATAACTTAACGTTGATATTTTTTTGTCCTCAAATGGGGAATGAGGGGAGGTACCTCTATATCCCTTCTCAACAGGGAAGTGTACTTTTGGGATAACGAAACTCCTCTTTCTGTGGGTGCTAAGCCCTGCCATGTTTGGTACATACAAGCATTCTTGGGCATCGTTTACACGCGAAGACACGGAACACGCGTAAGCTTTGTGCGTCACAAGAAAATGTACAAATGAATCTTTAGAACTCGCACCCGTGTTGGGAGGAGCATATGTGATAAATATCTTGATAAAATATAATTGTAATATTGAAACTGCCTTCGTTGTTCCAAGCACGATACAAATGATTATAAATGGCTTTCACAGAACAATTTTAAAAAAATATATTTTTATTAACGTCTGGTCAGTATATACCAATATAACCAGCAAAACAACTGCACTTTTCTTACATCAATAGCAGGAAAACTCCATAAGACCTCTACCCCCCCCCCCCCCCATACCCCATCCAGAGCCGATCTCTGTTGTCCCTAGATGGTAGCAAATTCTACCAGTGCGCCTCTTTGGTCCTTTCTTCTACTCCCCCCACGGTGTCAGTGGTCCTGTACAACCTACATGTTACCCAGATCGCGTCCCATTTACGTGGGCTTCCTCTGTCTGGCCTTGTATACCCCTTTCTCGGCCAGACAGCACCAGTCTAAATCCTTTCCCCACTGGTTTCACAGAACAAATACATAATGAATGCCGGAACAGTGTGAGGATCATTGGCGCCACAGGCAAAAAGTTTCTCCCCATCCACATGAAAAAGCTCTATATTTGCAGCTCCCACGTTAAAAACAGTGCTCTTTGGTGCTCTCGGCCAGGGCTCGTGAAGCGCCACATCCCTACCAGGTCTCATTGGACACACCCGTCCTGAAAAAAAAGCGTTTTCTTGTGTTACCACAGGGTAACTGGATATTATTTTATGCCTAAAGCTAGGATGTACATGTAAGTCTAGACAATAGTACCGCAAATGAATCGCTTCCTGGCGGCCTCTGTCACACATGTATGAAGCTTGATACCTAGCCCATCATCCTTCCTAGTCCATGAAACTGAGTACTCTAAAATTTGGTAACCTAAACAGATGTTATTTAGAGTACCATAAAATGGTAAAACGGTGGAATGAAGAGCTGCATGTAAAACAAGTCATTATTATGTTGCAGTATGTGGCTAGCATTCCTCTCTAGATAATCAATCAATATATTTTGGCATCCTTTGTTAACAATACAAAAATAAGGGCAAGGGACGGTTAAAAATGCAAGGTATAACGCTTTATTTCTCTTCCAACTCCTTGTTCTCTGAAAGGAGTGCCCTGCGAAGACAATGCAATCCACCTGAAGGCAGTGGGAAGTGAGTGCATGTATTGTACTTCTTGTTTGTAATTCTAGTTTTGGTGTAAGTCTCATTCAGATCTGATACTGCCAATTAAAACAGTGCCCCCAATATTGTGACCAAAAATATTAAAAACCAAAATTTCAGGGAGATAAGTGTACAGACAGAGATACAGATGTATGTGTGTGGGGGGGGGAGGTGGTATGGAAATTTGCTACATACCTGTAGATATTTTGGTACTCGATATTGTGAGCGATCGATATTCCTTCTGCAATATTCAAGACCATACCGCCTGAACATACTTTGTAGACTTTCTAGTCCTTTAAAAAGTCATCTGACCCTGGGTCCAATATGGGTTGTACAACTGAAAGCAGGGTGAGGTCTAGTGGTTATTCCCCATCACATCTGGTCTGTCCTTGAGTGTACATGATACCAACATGGCTCACTTGACTTATTTCATGGCAAAGCCTTAACACAGACGGTATGCAAGGAGATTCTCTTACAACACTGCTCTAGGGGACAGTGAGAGATAGCCACGTTTTTCAAATATTAAATATGCTGGTCCTTACAATTAATTGTTTGGTTTGCAGACAAAATGTCTTTCTTCTGCCAGATGTAAGCATTTTGCTGTTCGCCATTTTCTGGACTGCTTTCAACATTTGAAATAGTAAATGACAGGAAATGATAAGAATGGCAGTGTGTCAACCTTGTACTGCAGTAACTGGGCAGAGTAAAGAGTTCCTTTTTGGCCCACAGTTATAGTTGTCAATCTCTCTGCAGCTATTTCTGTTATTGACAGGGAGCATAAATTGGAGCAGAGCATAGGGCCATCTCCTAGCCACCTCCCGGTCTTCTGAGGACTTCCCGTGCTCTACCTCAGCCACTGGTGGGTCAGCACACACAGAGCCACTGCTCCCTAGTCTCAGGGATCTAATAAGCAGCTCAGTGCCTCTCGGTGTACTTCCACAAATGAGGCTGGTAAGTTAAGATATCCCACCAAAACCATTTCCTGTCCATTAATTAGTCCTGGCCAATAGTATCCACAGAGAAGAACACAGAAACCCCTTTTGTTAAGCACTTTTTCTCAGTAAGCCTAACAGCGGCTACAGGTGGGCGTGTTTACCCTTGGGATGTTGGGGCTTATGTTACACTAAACTCTGGGGCATTCTCCAGTGGAATGCCAAAGGTCTCAGCTTATAAAATATTAACAAACCAGGTATGAGGTTTACAGGAGTGGGGGCAATGATCAAAGCATCGGCTTCCTAAATGTACGGTTGGTTGAGCGGCAACAATAGTGTAAAACAGCGGATGCATTGTGGTAACCACCCCTGCAGATAAAGTCATGTTTGCAATTTTGGGAAAATAGGTATAACATAATTTTCAAGTTAGATAAGCATTACAAAATAAGGTACAATTTTTATCAGCCATGATCTCCTTTCTAATCCTCTCTCGTTCCATTATTACAGCTGGAGGTGCAAAGAGGTCACCCAAGGTCTACAGCTGCTCAGTGTTTGAATGGTGACTCTGAAGCCTGACAAAGGGGATATATTCATTAAATCATCTTTTCTTCTTTGATACTCTGATTAATGTGCCAAGAAATCACTGACACGGAAGCAAAATATTTTAAGTCACTTAAGTCATTTTACACCAAAGGTGAAAAGTATCCACATTGACCAAATTGCTTCCATCAAATATATTGTATGTAACGAGCAGAATGGCACAGCCAGCTGAAAATGCCATACTTCAAACGTGGCAATCTACAGGTCATGAATTTGACACTTTGCAAGGTCAACACGGCATTTCATCTTATTGGGTCAAAAAGGTACTGAGGAAAGTCCTTCCTTTTATCTCACCAACTGCAGAAAGCTGTGTTTTCTGTTTTAAACACTTCTAAATTGGACTATTGCAATGCGTTTTTCATAAATATGCAGAAAAGGTTCTTAAGCAAACTACAGCTTCTTCAGAATGCGGCAGCCTGCCTGCTTTTGAGAATTCCCAAACACAAGTCGGCATTGCAGGCCTTGACTCAGCTCCACTGGCTTCCTCTCAAGAAGTGCAAGAAGTGTAGACTTTAAGGTTCTATCAGTGGCGTAGGAAGGGGAGTGCGGAAGGTGCGGACCTTCCCGGGTGTCATCACTGAGGGGGTGACAAAATGGCAAAAATATGTGGTTTTAAAATAAAATAAAACATTTGGGCTCACAACACTTTCATTTTTGGAAAAAATAATAATATTTGAAACGAGTTTAATAACTTCATCTGACAATTAATTTACCTCAACAAGTCAACATAATACGTAGAAACTTTTTAGTTCAGTCAGCAAACGCAACAAAACGCGGCTGAACTCGACGCTGTGTAGTGGAGAGTGTATGGATAAGGGAGGCGAGGGGGTGTTTCTTTCCGCCGAAGTCTGTCTCTGCATTTTGTATTCGAGCGAGACGTAAACAACCGGTGCCTCACCATCACTCGACTCAACCTGCAACCAATCCTATCTGCTGCCATGCCGATCAGTCGCCCCACGTCATTCGGTTGAGTTAGTTGTGCATTATTACTGAAGCTTATAAGTGCCGTGCTGAATTTATTTTTGTTACATTTTTTAGTTAATTGATTCATTGTGATCATCCTCTTCACTATGATATTGAGTTTGGTAAGTAACATAAACGTTATGATGCATGCTATTTGTTTGTATTTGTACGTTAAGTCGGGGGTGACAAGACATTTTCCGCTGACCATGCTATGCCACTGGGCCCTATGCATTACTTTTAAAGAATTGCACAACTCTGGACCTGAATATCTGATACAGGGATTTCAGCGCTATATCCCATCTTGACTTCTTCGTTCGTGCTCAAACTTTAATCTGGTTGTCACCAAATTTAAAAGATCCACTGGGGTGGCAGGAGCTTTGTGACCCGCACATACAAGTTGTGTAACTCCATGCCTCTCAGATCTCAAATTGAAGTCTGATTTACTGGCCTTAAGAAAAACTCTAAAGACTTGGCCTTTCAATCAGTAAAACCTTGTCTCTGGTTCACTTTCCATTTTGCTGGGTTGTTCTCCTTTCTTGAGTTAGCGCCTAGATTCCTATGGGTAGTAGCGCCCTTTATACATTTTATTTTCATTTCATTTCAAATCTTGGTAAGGTTGATTCAAGACTTCCATCCTTTGAGATCAGTAAATTGAGAAGCATAAAATTGTTTGACACAAACACCTATCATTTACTGTGGTTAGAAATGGCAGAAGTCGTAGATGAAGCATTATGTGAATATAAGTTATTATTAAATAATTGTGAAGTCACTATTCAGTTTCTGGTGCACCCATTTACTTGTGCATCCAACACACTGAATAAGGGTTTGTGTGGATGACGGATTTGCATGACTCAAGTGAAACCTTTAACAAAGGCCGATGCAAGCTGATTCTTAGAAAAAAGTATTACCCTTTTTATGAAAAATAACATTAATTTATCAATAAATGAATATCACTGTGGGCGAAAATGTACACCTAGGATTTTCGTACATATAATATTTTTGAAATTCACAGACGTCGCAGGCATGCATCAATAAAGTGTCTTTCTTTCTGCAAACCCTATACCTCACTCAAACAGCAGGCAAAACATTAGGGGAAACACTAATTTCCACATTTCCCCCTATTTTTTTCTTGACACAGAAACTCTTTCTCCATTTTATAAAGTCAATTTGCATTCCACATTCCCAAGATACTACTGCTGAAAATTTTGTTTCCATGCCATAGTCTGGCACAACGGCCTATTTTACACTCTCGTCAATGCCATCTGTGCACAAAAAAATCCATATGTCCTGATTTTGGGAGTCAAGATAGCACAATTAGGTGTAAAGATACACTTGCATCTATTTATTTTGTAGTTTTGAAAAACGCCCCATGTCACCTTGCAGTTAATTCGGATTGCTGAAGGAGATGACGCTTAAAGGTGGAAAAGGCTTTGCGAGCAAATCAGTGGCTTTTTCTTTTTTACAAATTTGTGTAGATTGGGGATCAGGTCTCCTGGCTTTTGGAGTGCTGGACATCCTAAAGAAACAGAGAAAATGACCAACAAAAAAAGCATTTGGACACGAGAAAGAATTTAGCTTCACAGATATGTGTGGAGAGATTTGGGAAACAGTGAAAAGGATGAATACTGCATTAGAACATAACAGAGGATATCATGACAGTCATGTGCAGAGAGCTCATCCAATACATAGGGGCTCCCTGTTTTTTATTTTTGCTAGATATGGTTTGTGACACCACAGGTGTCAAATAGACCTTCTAACAATATACATGGGGAGAGGAGTTGGCTTAACGGCTAGGGAGGTCAACTTCAAATCTGGGGAACCGGGTTCGAGTCTCGGCAATGACGCTGAACATCTTGTGATTCTGGGCAAACCACTTAATCTCCCTTTGCCTAACAAAAATGAATGTGTCCTCATGTAACGCAACTGGTGCGATGTAAAGCACTCCGATACCCGATACCTTGGGGTCAAGTTCGCGCTATATAAAACCCCGTAAAAAAAAGTGGTATGGATCTATCCTCGTGTGATCAGGCGTCCTGGATTTGCCAGGATGTTCCCGGTTCTTCACAAGCTGTCCCGGCAGATTTCAGGAAATTTAACTCATGTCCCGGTTTTTAGTGAGGGTAGACTGAAAACGACGGGTGGTTCTTTTTTATGTTTTAAAAAGCAGGGATAGTTAGCAGTTGTTTCAAGAAAGCAATTTAATTAACAGGCAAGCTACTTGGTTTAAACATTTCATTTTATTTATGTTCTTACTACCTGTTCCGTAATGCTCTGCTGAGAAGCGCTGTCATTCTGTGCGCTTGCTTGAAGTAAAATTGTAGTCCAGCTACTATTTATGTGAAATGTCCCAGTTTCTGGCTTTAAAATTCTGGTCACCCTTATCTACCCCTTTGGACAACTTGCTTCTTTCAACACGCCTCATTTTGTCATTGGATTTTGACTTAGGGGATCACATTGTGGCACAGCCCAGGAGTGTGTTGCCCTCTTACCTAATGCTATTGGCTGTTTAGGCGTATACTTCCACCTCTACTCAAGTGTGTGCACTGAGGGACTACTTTACAACTAAGTATATACTTTTTATTTATGGTCTCCTATAAAAGGTTCTCATCTCAATAGGTATTGTCATGCTGTACACTAGAACAGCGCAACACGTAGCCAAAATGCATACAACCAAAGTGGGCAACCAAGTAACTGGAACGATTATGTACATCTAAGAATTAAAACTTTAGCCTTTTCTGCTTGCTCGCTCCCATGTATCTCGCTCTATATTAATCCTGCTTGTATTAGCACATTAAACCCAGACCTATTGACTTTTCCAATGCTCGTTGAGTGTCTATATCTATTTAATTCGTACCCATCCACACATACAGGATTGTGTTGCAAAGACTTAAAGGTGTGTTTTCTCCCTGCACGAAAACAAATTCTTGCCTCTTTCATCGGCTTGTGTCAGGTAACGTATGCACGTTTGGTTGTGTCTTTGGCAAAACAGCTGATGAAATAAGTCCCTAAGGTGGAAACTATGTCCTGAAGTGAACCGCGCTCCGCTTCTCACGTTGGCTGCGGCTCGAAGCGCCCGCGGCGCTAACGTGTATTTGTCTATATAGAGTTGATGTTTCTTCCGGTCTGTCATTGACTTTAAGTGCAATCACATTACACGCAGCTTTCTCTGGAAAGCCCCCGTTTTAATGATCTGGCAGTCTGTAGACAATGACTGCTTCCAGAAAAATCTCAGTCCTTCTTCCCACAGCTTCCGCGAGCTCCGGTGATAAATGACACCTGTCACCCTGTTACAGACAAACGGCACAGATGGGAGCGTCAGTGATATATAGCACGCCAGAACAGGAAATCAACATTTTTTTCTATTCTTCCCTTTTTTTTCACCAAAAGAGCTGACCGGGGCATTGTCACCAGTATATATAGGGGGGCTTTGTCTCGTGAATAAATAAATGTGGAGATAAAAAACAGAAAACATCTAACTGAGCAAATGAGCGACAGGAAAACAAGTGTGTGGACAGAGTGGACACAATGAAATGAAAAGGAAAAACAGAGAGAAACAGAGTGTGAGAGACAGGGACACCCACATGGACTAATAATGTAACGAAAGGCAGTGCGTGTGAGAGAGAGAGTGAAGGAACGAAAGAAGAAAGAAAAAGGAAGAGAATAGAGGGGAAATAAAAAGAGATGAAGAGAGAGAAAGCAAGAAATGAAGAAAGAGAGACAGATGGGGAGACAGAGAAAAACAGAGTGAGAGTGAGAATGAGAGTGCAAGGGACAAATGAAGCGAGAGAGAAAAGGAGAGTTAAATGAGAGAAAGAAAGAGGAAGAGAGAGAAAGAGTTAAGGAAAACACAAAAAATGAGACAGCAAGCAAGAGAAAGAGACACAGATAAACTGAGTTAGAAAGTGAAAGGTAGATAGAAAAAAATTGGAGAGAACCGTAAGGAAAAGGCTGGAGGAGAGAAAAGTGAAACAGAAAAGAGGGAAATGGAAACTGAAAGAGTAGGAGAGAGAGAGGATGGGCTGGAAATAAAGTGGGACTCAGAGTAAAGGATGAAGAAACAGGCAGAAGAGAGACAGCTCGAGAAACAGAAAGTGAAGTACAGGATACAGAGATATAAAATATTATGTATAGGAGACAGAATGAAAAGGAAGAGAAAGACAAAGAAAATAAAGGAGATAGAGTAACATCAAAACAGCAGAAGTGAAAAACGGATGAAAAGTGTGAAACAGAGTGAAAAAACGAGCGAAGGGGCTGAGGGTCGGATGGGGTTGAAAAAGACAGTCGATTTTGGGTTGGTCAGCGGGTTCAAAAGAGAGAGAGAGAAACAGATGACTGGGGAATCATACGCAGGGGAAAGAGAATGATTGATGCTGAGAGACAGAACTTGTGAAAGGAGAGACAGTAAGAAAGACAAGCGAGGAGGAAAAAAAAAATGAGCAGAGCTGCCTAGCAACAAGGTTTGTAAACAATATCCTGGGGGCAGCAGGAATGTCAAATCCAAATTAGCAAGTACAATAGCACTATATTTCATGAAAGTGCAGAGCTCCAAGTGCATTGATGCATTTGGAATTGTTGGTGGGACCATACATCTTCACCAGGAGTCCCAAAGCAGCCAAAACCAATATGGCGTCTGCTCGACTGTTCACTAAGCCTACATGGGAGCCACAGGTGGACCCTCTTCTGTAGCCAGATATATCCCTGAGAGGAAGGCAGACATCTCTTAAATGGGCTGGCACTCTCCACCTGTTGAGCGGGGGGCAGTGGCTAAACCACTCACCTAGTGGCCTGGCAGGCTGCATACCCACCCTCCAGCATCTAAATTACCACGTACGTTTTTCAGAACCACCAAAGACTGCTTCAGATGACAAAATTGTTGACCACTTTGAGAGGTATAATTTTTTTTTAGAAAACTTGTACAATTAATTAACATCATACACACAGGCGCGTTCCCCTTCCTCACTGACAGATTTTCCTGCATTCAGTGCAGTGTTTTGCTTGAGTGTGAAACTGTCAGCTATTTTAATGCACTCTCACTGTGAATCAATTATTGCCATCAAAAATGGAACATGAGATCTTTTGATTTCCAGAAACTGCTGGAAAGAGGATATTTTCCCAAACGTCATCCTGCTTTGGTCAACCTGTTGTGGTAACTCTCAACGGAAGTGAAGAGGTTTTGGTGATTTGCTCAAAACATAAAATGATACAATGCAACAGAATGCATAGACGAGTCGCTATCCCTTCCTTTCTGATGAATAATGTATGAGGGCAAAATCAGATACCAATAAAATTGACCACTCCACTGCGCCTGTAAAAATATGCCATATACTTCCAAAAAATATTGTAAATTAACTTCATCAAAGCACCATATCCACTCTCCTCCATCAGATTTGCCATTAAATTTATCACCCTAGCTTTATTGAGTTTATCAGATACACATAACAATCTACACATGGACAGACAAAGAGGACATATGTTCATAAAAAATGCTTTGATTGTATCATATCCACAAAGTCCCACTTTAGCACTACATGTCCCTCTTCCCCTACTAAAGTACACTATTAAAGTCATAATGGATAATAGACTTCAATCTGTAGGGTTTTATCATTTTCTCAAAGCCATTATCTCCTGGTCATGAATAACGCCCTCTGCTTCCACACCGGGGACATTTACTATACTGAGCTGATGTTTTAATGATTAGGTTGTGTGCTTTTACTACCCACATCTTGTGCCTGATAATTAGTATGTCAAGTAACAAAATATTGTCAAGCCCTGAGCAATGTTTGATTGTTTTCCTCCATTTCTCTATTCATGGCCAGAGTGAACCTTTATTTATGTGGCTGGAAAGACTTAATATGTGTGAAACTTTACAAAGGGTTGTCTGCAGGTGTTAAACACTCAATGATTTATGCATATCAATTTACAACTTAAAGGAACCCAGCCAACCAAGTTCAGCCAGAAAACAGCCTGCAAAAGAAGTATCAAGAACTTCGTGTTTGGTCAGCATAAAATGCAAAAGGAGACATGGTGTGAGCTTAAGCATAAGCAACATAATGGGTAATGGAATTGATTAACCAGAGTAGGAGACGTATATAAATGTAATGAAGATACGCACAAACTTTCTATTTATTTGCCTCCTGACAAAGAACTGGAATGGTTTGGAATGAATGCTGGCTCAAAATACCTTTTTTTTTTTAGTTCAGAAAAGTTTTATTGAAATAGACAATGCTCAAACATTACATAATAGGATATAAAGCAAGGAAATAAAAATAGGCAAAAAGAAGTAAATAGCATAATAAGTAATACCAATAACATTCTATAATGTGAAATAACATAGATTGAGAAGAAAGAAAAGCAAAAACTGGCAATTGGCATGAAATAAAGTGTTAAAAAGGGATACAAAATACATATTATAATCAATTGCAAAGTTGAAAGAGAAAAGAGAAAAAGGAAAAAAAAAAACGACCTTGTTTAAAAGAAATAGGAAATCATGGAGGTTTAGAACAAAATACCTTTTTTAAGGTGACTGTTAACATACGAAATTAATTATTGGAGCTGTACAAAGTTCAAACAGAGTCACAATAATAAGGAATGATTATCAAATTAGATGCAGTATACAGCAAGCACAGGCTAAGCCAATGGGTCTCATATTTGAAAAGTGTTGGCTGACATTTTGATTTTGCCAATACTTGTTGCCAGTTCTAAACAGGAAACAGCAATAACAATGACAGCCGAACCACACGTTGCCTTTGCAACGCGATCGGAACAGCGAATGCGCCTAAACCATGCATTCTTTTATCACATATGTCTATACAACAGAATGCCTTAAGTAAAGCGGCGTTGGACTTGTGAAGACCTGCGTGGTAAAGGAATACGTGGTTAAGACACATTTATTGTCCCGTTAAGGCACGCGTGGTTTAGCCCTGTATGGTTCTGTCATACAACCTTTCTAAACAGCATTGGCAAGAAGAAAATTTTGTTTCAGATGCTAACGAGCAACAGCAAAAATAAAAAATAACCAAAATGGCCTATCCCAATGTGACAATGCATATAAACATGTTAGCATGCATGTGCACATGTGCTTCATGATACTGCAGGACCAGTTTTGTTTTTTTGTCAATCCGAAACAGCATTGAAAAAAAAGGGAAAAAATATTGTTGATGCTGAACAGCATTGGAAATGAAAATAAAATAAATGGCCCAGCATCATGATGTTTGCACATAAATATGACACAACAAATGCAGGAGTGGATGCAAATGTTGGTAAGTTAATTAAAATATTAAAAGTGCATACAATTGCACTACAGAGAAAGGACCGCCCGAGTAGCAAACTACATCTGCTTATTAGCAACAGAAGAAAAGAGGGAACAACTCAACGCAAATAGGTGTGCCTGGAGAGGTTGGGTACCAAATGAGGAGAAGGGCATAGAAAACAAGCATTGGCATAGCCAATAGGTCTCGCCTTTGGGACCTTATAAGTGTTTAGCCATGCAACAGTTGCATAACTAAATACTTATAAGGTCCCAAAAGCGAGACCTATTGGCTATGCCAAGTGGCCATGCGGCCGCGAAAGTGATCGCGATCACACATCAAAGCGGCCGCGAAAGTGAAAGTAATCGCGGTAAAGCGCAGCGCGCGCGCCCCCGCACATGCACTGCAGCTCTAGGCTGGCCTGGTAGCACTTTTTGGAGCCCTCTCAATAAGTCTCGCCAGACCAGCGCATGCGCTGGGTCAGGCGAGACCTAAAAAGCTGAATGACTTTCCGATGTGCTAGGAGGAATGTGAGGGCAGGAGGAAGCTCATGGAGGAGAGAGCAACAAAACACATGCACTCCCATGAAATGCTAAAAGAAAAATATAGATCCTTGATGTAAGCCATAGAAGGATACAGGTTATACAAGAGGAGGAGGGAGAGCTCTAAAATAAGAAGAAATCAAATAAGATTGGCAAGAAATACAAATATTTTTTATTACACAATTACTTAAAATAATTGCAATTCTTACAAAAGGATGTTAAAAACAATTTCCGTTCACTGTTAAAAAAGAGTTTGTGTCTGACATGGCTAAAATTCGTAGCGATCATCTACAGGTAAAATAGATACGATTTCAGACATTAATTTTACAAAACGGGCGGCCATCTGAGCAGAGTCACCCTTCATACACTCCTCCACGGCCTCTTGGCATGTCCGCACGTTGAGGATGCGCCAGATTGGACGCAGCCCAAAAAATTGCAAGGGGCGCAGTGTCTTGCACATAAATAAAACATGGGTTAAAGTTTCTTCCCCATTGCCACAGAAACGGCATTGAGAGGGCGTATCTTCCTTATACCTCTGGCCATACTTATACGCCAAATATTGATAAGAAATGGGATGACCCAAAGCCTACTTAATGTATTGGTTTTGAACACAATAGGTCTTTTGACCGCAGACAGCTAAAGATGTCAGTGGGTGACAGCTACTAAAGGAATCATCTAAATTAGATGACATATAAGATCATTTATTTCAGCAGTCTCTGGAGAGTAAGCCAGTGAACCCTCTGCTGTTGGACTGAAGTTACACACTTTTGACCAGAGAGGGGCTCGATGGGAGGAGGCACAACACAACGTACATGAGACATTATCAAACTACTTTTAAAACAATGTTATGTGCTATGGCACTCAAACTAGTGAAAAACCACCAGAGAATGGGCACCATTGTCCATTTCACCTCGTGTTTAGGTGAACGGCTATCAGTCATGCGGTCAGAGAAATTGTCAGTGTGAGATCACAAAACATTTCTCCATTCAATTGATTACAAGTCGTAGTTGGTAACAGCAGCAGTCCGTGGAGGGAGTTCCGTGGGGCGGAAAGGCGGACGGGGGAGGGGCAGGGTGGGGGGTACTAAACACCGGAACATGGATAATTGGAGGTAAGTAAACAATTAAATAAATAAAACGAATTTCGTAGCATGCCCTGCATCACAAGTTGGTAACAGCAGCAGTCCGTGGAGGGAGTTCCGTGGGGCGGAAAGGCGGACGGGGGAGGGGCAGGGTGGGGGGTACTAAACACCGGAACATGGATAATTGGAGGTAAGTAAACAATTAAATACATAAAACGAATTTCGTAGCATGCCCTGCATCACAAAATGCGGCGCAGCGCGCGCTACGGAATTCGTTTTATTTATTTAATTGTTTACTTACCTCCAATTATCCATATTCCGGTGTTTAGTACCCCCCGCCCCGCCTTTCCGCCCCATGGAACTCCCTCCACGGACCGCTGCTGGTTGGTAATGAGCGTGGTTTTTGTTTTTTAAATTCCTTTAACACTGTATCAGGAAAATTAATTTTTGGTGGTGATGTAAAGAAGAGTACCATATCATAGCACTACCAAGCCATACCATATACAGGTCCTATTTTGTGATGTGATAATAAGGAGCGATTAGGCAACGGCTGAGTAGATTGTGTATATGTGTAAAGACAAGTTATACTTCACATTCCGTGACTTTGTCATCTAGGTTTCTGACATTTTAACACACTGATACAACATGGATAACAGTAATAAACAAATGTGTAGGTTTCTTAAAGAGACAAGAGAACGATGTCACAATCTTCTCAAAACCAAAGCTGGGATAATCAAATAAACACGACTCGGTAAAGAGAACAGTTTTTTTCCTCCACAAGGGTTTGTCCCTTTAAAAGACACAATTAAATATACTCAGGCAATCCGCTTCAAAATGTAAATTACTCAACATCTAAATATTATTGGCTTGTATAGAAGCACAGGAATGGCATTTTATTCATATTTATTATTTATTTACGACCCAGCAAGAAGGATTTTCCACTCTGTTCGAAGTATATTTAAGAGTTTTATTTCCTGCTCCAGAGAAAAGCCCACTGCCCAGTCCATCAAATGGGATATTTACATTATCTAGGCAGAATTGTCAGCTCTTTAAAGGCGTGATTGCAACAGGCACCAGCTGAAAAGTGACATTTATCCTATGAAAAGAATCTGAACGCAATTTCGTGTGCATCGATTTTGGTAATTTTTATGTTTTTGAATCGGAAATAAAATATTTTGATAAAATCAGCAATTATGAAGATTGTAAATTATTTGTCGAGTGTGGTAGTTTCATGTGTATGCAGAGAATGACCTTACATTACCATAAATGTAACATTACCTAAAAATCTCTCTTATCATTGTACAGTCTAAAACAATAGCATTGCCAGATCTCCAAAACAACAAAACACAAATCTGTGGAAAGCATCTCTTCATTTTATGCACGACTGCATCAGTAAAAGCATTTTGGGTTTTCATTGTCTTATGGTGAATTAGGAATTGTAGAAAAATAACTATACTGCATTCAATTTTTGACTAGATGAAATGTTTCCTACTTGCAAATATAGATTTTATTTTTTTGCCTTTAGAGGCTCATACATTGCTTCATTTTCATCCCCTGTAGATAAAATACAGACAGCGTAGGAAGGCATAGCTGCGCGCTCAGTATGCGGTCCTACTTGGGATTCATTGAGGAACAAGTACATGATTGTATTGGGTCAAGGAGTAACACGTTATTGACACTTCTCGGAATGAGCTTTTATTGGTATTGCAGAGGATAGATGGGTGCCTGGCTGGTCCAGCCTCTCATCCTTTCTAGGTACTGCAGGGTGATCAATGCTGCTTGGGGAGCAGTACAAAGAAGGGGCAGTCCGTGTTAAAAAATTTGACGCCTTACATTGGAACATATATATGGGTGTGTATGTATATATATATATTCACATAAAAAACCATAGGTTTCACACATGTTATAGTTAGGTGGATATTTCACTCGTAAAAAACCAATGAAATTCCCCCGTTATAGTTACTTCAGATAACTATAACTCGCGCGCCCGCAATCCTCTGCTCATGACGTCACATATTACATCACTCATGACATGGTCAGTGGCATCACTCTTGACATCACTGATGACATCATCCTTGTGATAGAGTGGCGGTCGCGTGAGTTATAGTTATCTGAAGTAACTATAACGGGGGAATTTCATTGGTTTTTTACGAGTGAAATATCCACCTAACTATAAAATGTGTGAAACCTATGGTTTTTTAGGTGAATTTGCAAGGTTTTTTAAATGCTAATTCCTAACTATAACGTGTGTGAAACCTATGGTTTTTTCAGTGAATTTGTATGGTTTTTTAAATGCTAAGTTATGTATGTATTATTATTTTTTGTATATATTTATTTTTCAATAAACTACGTATAAATTTTTTTTTTTTTTATAGGTTTTTCACCCCGCGATTTAAAAAAAAAAAATTACAGGTTTTTTTCTGCCTTCGGGGTCCTTCAGGGACCCCCTGACAAAGGCTAGGAGGTCAGGAACTCTCTACCCTGCCCCCTTTTCACGTTCGCCACCTTCCTTTTCCACTCTCGCACTGAAAACAAACAAAATGGCGGCCGACACTTCCTGATTTCGACCGATTCGAACGTTGAGTGACATGTAACAACCAATCAGAATTACGCTCGCGCACGTTAGGGTGCGCGCACGGTGCGCGGCTATAGATATGTATGTACTTTTTACTGCAATTTTTTCTGGAACTACTGAACAGATTGACTCCATATATGCAAAAGGCACATCCCTGACCTGAGGACTACCTCTCTGCCAAATTTCAAGTAATTCTGTTCCGCCGTTCGGGCTGTACCTTCGACTAAAGGTCCTATGGGAAAATGCATGGGGAAAACGTGTTTTGGGACCCCAATTTTTTCTCGGCCCCCGCTTGACGAATCCCCCCGAGACTTTCAGGGTAGGAGCTGAGCGGAGCACCCCATTAGTTTTGAAAATTTCGCGAAGATACGTCAACCGGCGCCAAAGTTATTCAAAATAGATTTTTGAGATTTCCTATGGAAACACGGTCCTAACTGTAACTATCTACTGGCGACCGCCAGTAGATAATATATGTGTGTGTATGTGTATATATATATCTACATATATAGGCAAATATACATATAGGCGCATATACATGAAATTTGACTCCTTTCATATATAGGCAGGAACGTGCTGGGTTACCATTAGCTAATATTATTAACTGTCATTTGCAACTATGCAGTAGAAGGCTTGTATTGAAACGCAGATTTTCAATCTTATTATTTTTGCAATAAGGAAAAGAGTATTATAAATGTATCATTTTACCGAATAATATTATGTTGATGGAAGAATTATTGCCTTGTAATTTAGTGACATAATGAGGTAAACTTTAACAGCTTTGTTATGTGAGGGCTGTGGGTTCTGATCATAGAGACGCAGTGCAAAAGGCATTGTTCGTTGTTTCTGTTAAGCCACACTACTAAAAACTGTATCTCTCTCTCTTTATCTCGCTCTCTCTCTCTCACCCTATGGGGGCCAATAAATGTATTCCCATAAGCCTGCTGACTGTGCCATCTTCTTTGAAATGCTGGGGGGACTATTCTGCCTCTCAGTGATGTCATCAATGATGTAATTTGAGATTTCACCAATGATATCATAGAACATGTCATGAGTGATTTAATATGTGATGTCATAAACCGTGCATGACGGGGGTGCAACTTATAGTTAGGTTTGCTAACTATAACTGGTGAATTTCTACAGTTTTTTTAGCACAAAAAAGTAATGTTGTCACTGACATATTCACCTAACTTTAACATCACTGTAACCTGTGTTTTTTTCAGTAAACTTCTTAAGTTTTCTTTAAACAAAACCAGATTTTTTTATCACACTTAACTATAACATTACTTTAAGCTATTTTTTTCAGTGAATTTCTATTTTTTTTTAATGTAACGTAATATTTTATTACCATCCATAATGCCAACTCACTGTCGCAAACATCCTTTAGCCTTGCATGGCCGAGTGTTGGCCGCAGAGCCTGGCCTCAACCAGGGGATGTGGCTAACTCCCCACAAGCAGCCAACCCTAGGCTGCGCACGGCCTTTGGCCATACACAGCAGGGGGTTGGCAACAGAGCCTGTCCTGTGGCCAGGCCCTGTGGTAAACCCGCCCGGAGGCAGCCTACCCCCACAGGCTGCCAATCACATGTTGCACACAGACTTTAATTGCACGTAGTATGGAGTTGGCTTTAGAGCCTGATTTACAGGCAGCATCCTACCTGAAGGCAGCCACCTGAAGACAGCCCCCCAAAGCCAGTCAACCCCACACCGTGCACGGCCTCTGCTCATGAGAGGTGTGGGTTTATCTGCTGGGACTGTGTTCTAGGCAGGTCCTGCTTCCAACTACCCATAGGCAGCCGACTCCATGCTGTACACAGCCTTTGGCTATGTGCAGTGGAGGGTTAATCACAGGGCTTGGACTGGCCAGAAGGCCCTGTGGCTAAACCCCCAGCAGGTTTTCAGCCCACACTGAGCACAACCTTTGCCGTGCGCAGCATAGGGTTGGCATTTGGGCCCGGAGACCCCATGCCCCGGGGCCAAAACACCGATATTTAGGTCAGTGGTGTACAGCCCCCTCCCTGACCCTTAATTGGCCCTGAGGACCCGGACCCCTGGGGCCAAATAACAGGGGGTGAGGCATGTAGTCTTCCTCCCTAAGCCTTAACAGGCTTGAGGGCCACATGCGCTGGTGCCACCTACAATAAAACATAGGAGAGGGCCACGTGCCCCCCCTTCCCCGAGACACATCAGACCCTGGGAAACTCATCACCCAGGGCTGTCTCTATTTTAAAGGGGAGGGGTGCAGCATGGCCCCCCCTTTCTAAGCCTTTTATGGCCTCAGGGACCCCATCCCCTGAACCACATTTATTATTTATAGGGAGGTGAACATGTAACATCCATCCCTGAGCTGTCTTCCGCCCATGAACCCCATTCACATTAATAAGGGGAGTTGGGCGCCTGCACCCCTCTTCGAGCCATTTTTGGCCCCAGGGACGTCATCCTCTGAGGCCTAATGTGTTAATTAAGGGGAGGGGACCGGATGGCCCCCTTGCTGAGCCTTTAAAGGGCCCTGGGGATACCATCCCCAAGTGGCGTGTTTTTTAAAGAAGGGGCCTTGGAAAGTGAGGTCCCTAGGGCCTTGTAAAGCCTCAGGGACAGGGGCTGTGCACCCCCGCCCCTTAAATAACATATTAGGCCTCGGGGATAGGGTCCCCGGGGCCACATATGTCTCTGGGGGGCACATGTGTCCTTGCCTAATTATTTATTTCGGCCCAGGGGATGGGGTCCCCAACGCCGAATATGGCTCAGGGGCATATGGATACCCTCCCCTTAACAAATATTTCAGGCCCCAAGGGATGGATAGGGTCCCTAGAGCGGAAAATAGCTCAGGGATAGGAGCCACACAGCCCCCTCCCCTTATTAAATACATTTTGCCCTGGGGGATGGCATCCCCAGAGCCAAGAATGGCACAGGGAGGAGGTCCGCACACCCTCTCCCCTTAATTTAACAATGCGGCCCTTTTGTTTTTTTCTGATCCCACGTGATCACCTCAAACATAGCTGTTTTTTTCCTCGTAATTTTGGCCCTGGGTGGTCCCTCTTGGTCCCCCCATTGGGCCTAGGAGGGCAGGGTATCCCTACCCTGCCCCCTAGGTAATTTGTTTGATTTACTTTCAGGACAAGAAACTAAGTACCCAAGTCCTGTAATGGCTGCCAACAACATTTTTCTCATAATGCTGGTAGGCAATCCGAGCGCTTGCTCCCGCGGGAGTCTGACTTCCCCAGGAGTGAGATGGCCCAAGAGAAACAAAGTCCCCTGGGATAATCGGAGCGCTCTATTTTTTAAAATTGGGTTTGAGGGACTATTGCGAGAGTCCCTCGAACCCAAACGTCCAGATATAGAACAATATTTGCACATTCATTTCTCAAAAACTACTGAACAGATTTACCCCAAATCACAAAAGCGATACATTTGTGGGCCAAGATCTAGCTTCCTGTCAAATTTTGCTGTAATTCCTTTCAGCAGTTCTTTCTGTAGCCCTACCTGAAGAAGTCTATAGAAAAACATGGGGATTTAGCGTTTTGGAAGCCCCCATTTTTCTCGCCCCCCGCTTGACAAAAACACCCTGAAACTTTGAATGCAAAAACTAGTCAAAAGTAGCACCTTTTTGGAAAGTTTTGGGAAGATTCTTCAAATGGGGTCAAAGTGATTAGCAACACAAAAATGCAGCTGACCTAACTATAACTACCCAGAAGAGCACCAATACTGGGTAATATATATATTTACAATGTCAATATAGTGGTAGTTCATCTTGTTAAGTCAATATTGGTGTAGGTGGATATTTTCTAGTTGTTATTTTGATATCCAACCATCAACTACTCTTGGCTACCTTTACTCAGCGTGCACCGTATCAATAATAAGATTTCATTTATTCAACATAAGCATCTAGAATACTGGCATTCACAAACCTGACTCTACATCAACCATTATTCTCTTTGTCCTTGTTATTCTAGCTTCCCAAAGCCTTCCGTCATGGCTTTGCAGCGGCATTCAGCACTTTTCAAAAAGCACTGCAAATAAAATAAATAAGAAAAAATAAATGTTGCACAAAAAAAGAAAAATAGAGATGGGAGAATGTGGAAAGATAGAAATACGGCAATACACAGGTGTAACCTTGCGTAGATCTTGAATTTCATGTAACTTAAAATGTGTACAGTTTTCACACTACACAACTCAAAATTTGGTGTGATTTTTGCTCAATATTTTGAGTGGAAAATGTCTTCCAGAGAGACATTATCTGCTTGAATCAGTCACATACGGGTATATACAGTAACACGTCTATGCCAGGAATACCCTCGCTTGAAAATGAATGCCTTATACCAGCGAGCAACTTTTGGTTCACCTTGCGTAATTTTACATAATTACTCTTAAATTATGAGACATTCTGCTGAAGAAATTATGCGGATTAGGCACGGGACTGCTAAAAAAGTTTTATTAATAATGAGAATGGGAAATTACCAGAATAAATGAGGGTGCATTCATCTGTTGTAAAGAATTTGGAATCCTAATATGCACATGAATCTTTCTCTAAATTCACTTCATTTGAGGATTTTCCCTATGACTTCCGTAGGCTTATCAGATTGAAAACTCAATTTGGTTTGACACCCCCCCACCACACCCAATCCACATCAGAAGGTAATCTTCTTTTCAGTATTAGTAATTTAATGTAATTGGAGGTGCAATATTATTACTTCGGGACCTTATGCCCTTCATATCAATACCTATGCCATACAGGAATGGCTAAGTGTGTCCCTGCGCTAAATTGAGGAGGTCCTGGCCTGCAGCCTTTTTTTCAGCCCTTGGGGTACATTAGACTGATATATCACTAGCAGATTCTGACACTAGGCCTCCATCTGGACCCCTCTGCTCATATCAGCATAAACAGAGTGCAGCACACAGAGAGGTCACCTGGATGTTAACTAGAGGGACAGTTGACACACTTCAACAAGGAACGCCCTGATTGGTCTATGAGAAAAAACACGACGAATGAGCCGCCAAGACTGCTAAGTCAGGAATCTGATCCCCACTGCGTGCCTGATCCTGGCCGCGCTAAACAGTTAAATATGAAACTGTCAACCTGGCCCCTGTCTTAATAACCAAACTTGAGGCCTTTTATCCCAGAAGATTTATGAAGTAATTTTAAAGAGGCCCAAGCAAACATCTGTCAATAAATTGAATGCCGGCTACAGGATTTACAAGCAAGACAAGAATTTCTCATTAAGTGCACATTAGCACTGTGGGGATCATAAATAGTAAGAGGCCAGGATGCTGAGCCTCTCAAGCTGTCATTAAAACCCTATCTAAGAACTAATGAGGAAGTGATGGACGGATACTAATGATCACAGGGGCTCCTCGGATTCTGCAGAGAGAGGATGGAGCAATATTTGCGGTCTGTTGTGTGGAGGACAAAGAGCGCCTGCTGCACATAGGCCCTGGGTACGAGTAGGGGTTTGAGGTGCCACTGCTGGTTTACACTGATATATTTCAGCAGGTCAAACACCAACATTTTTTAGGAGGAAAGCGAAACATTTGGAGGTTACTGCTTCGCATACTGGTTATGCCTCATTCCCGAATTAAAAATATGAAATGGAATATGTTTACTGCAACCGATAAAAACCTCACACCAGGTTAATGGTATTTACCAGAAACTATAAATATCTGAGCCCCATCAGACCAAATTGTAAGGGTGTCCTCCCATTCTATCATTTGATCTTTGCAGAGGCTGAGCTGCTCGGTGGTACAAAAACATACAGGAAGACATAACACAAGGGCTCCCATCAACAAAACATTCTGGATAATCCAGCCTGCATCTCCCACCCACAAGAAGTACCATAAACTGTGGAACCCATGTGTTAAATAATAACCTAAGCTTGAAGTATGGCTCAACTGCGCTGAAAAGTGTTTTCATGCCGCCCCCATTTGATTTAGGAGAAAAGCAGGACATTGTTCACATAACAATCTTGTACTGACCAGAAGCATGCTTTACACAGGGAGTATGAAACTATGACTTAGAATTGGATGAATTAGGAAAACTCAAACATTTGTGTTTACATTAAAAGGATTTAAATATGGTGGAGTATATTTAGGAGGAGGTTTGTATCGCGTTTACACCATGCAATGTGGTACATGCGTGAGGCAAGCCTTAAGTAAGATTTATGAAGCCACAAAAAGCCACTTTGTGTAGCCCTGAGTGACTTCATAAATCTATACTAACGCAATGCAGCGCAAACCGCTGCATTGCATTATTCTGTCCTGGGAAGACATACCATGGGTGTTGCGTGGGTGTTCCCACGCACCTCCCATGGTGTTTGATGCATTCCCATATTTACAGAACTGATAAACCTGGGAATGCGACACAAAGTTACACCTTCCCAGGGGAGGCGTAACAAGGGCAAATATCTCTATTTCTGCTAGTTTCTTCCTCTTTCTATAGAACAAGGAATATGCCTCCCAGGATTGGTGCTCCTTCCCGCACGAAAACAATCCTGCATTCAATGCAGGCACCCTTGTACCATGGTGCAAGGGTGCCTGTAGAGGCGCAAGGCAGCCCAATGTGTGCAAGGAAATGGGAAAAGACAGGGCTGCACTGCATTGCCTTAACCCCTTCAGCGCGGTGCGGATTACCGCGCCGTGCTGAAGGTTCGTTGCGAGGGCGGGGCCGTGACGGAGCGGTTCCGTCATACGCACAGCGCGACCGATGCACATGACGGAACCACTCCGTCATGCGCATCGAAAGAGTTAAATACGGAGCATACCTGCCCTTTCCTGGTCACGCAGTGCAGTCCAGCAAGGCCACTTGCTGCACTGAGTGACTTTTGAATAAATAGGCACGGTCACACAAAATAATGCAATATGCGATCCTTTTGTTGAACTATCTATCTTTGTAAAAAAACATGTTTTTTCAGTCAAGGACTAAGAAAACTGAATTTTCCAAAGTTAGCAAAGTCCAATTCAAAGAAACTTTTTTGCATAATGAAATGCAGAAAACAACAATTGCAAACTTGAACACCCACATGCCAATCTGTTAACCCAGCTGTGAATGCCAAAGCAATGCAAACAGAACTCCTTGTTTTAAATTGTACTGGCTTCATCTTCAGATTTCCACTGCTGGTTAGCAGGAACAGATTTATTAACAATAATTAAAGAAAACAAATGAAATTTGATATATTTATTCAAGTAAAACAAAAACAATAGCAGGTTTTAGTAAAGGCTCTATAAACTGTGAATGCAGCATATTTTACATAATTAAACCTGGCTCAGTCTCAAACATATTTTATGTGTATTTTAACAACCGATGTTGTTTTTTGATCCCAGTCTGTCTTCCTTGTAAACCCTAAGATATTTTATTTAAAAAAATACCCAGCTATATGCTTGACAACATAGCTACATTTTTAGCACGCAATTTGCCTAAATTAAATGGAAAAGAGATACAAAATATCCTACCAAGAAAGGATGCAAGACTCCTATTTTGATAAATTCACCATTTGCTGTTGTGTAGCCCAGAACCAGCCAAAACAGAAGGCAGCTGGTCACAAATTAGTTAACCCCTTCAGCGCGGCGCGGATTTCCGCGCCACGCTGAAGGTTCTGAGCGTGGGCGGGGCCATGACGGAGCGGTTCCGCCATGCGCACAGCGCAACCGACGTGCATGACGGAACCGCTCCGTCATGCGCGTCGAAGGGGTTAACCTAAGTCAGTTCTGGTGGAGATAAAATTGTAAATAGTGTGTTCTTAATCACCTGTCATATGAAGATCAATTTGAGGAATTCCACACCTAAGTCCATTAAAACCACTTTTTCTAACTTTTGCAAATAGAAACGGCATGTATCGATTTCATAGGAGACCAGAGACTAGGAGGTTCTTCCTCTTTTGTTTACTTATTTGCAAACAGCAGACAAGAATACGTGAAAATAGTTCACAGGCAAAAGTATGCTAATTTCTAGGCGGTTACACAATTTTGATTACACCAGAGCAAAAGGAGTCATTTTGGTAATTCTGCGTTACTCTTTGACATGGAATTACCAATAATTAGACAGTTACTCCTCTTCAACATAATTAAGAGTCATTTTGGGGAATAACACCTACTGCGAGAGCATATTTAGCTACCCGTGAGAAGCCGCTCAAACTTGTTTTCTCTGCTCTGCTGCATTTAGCTCTGTTTCTTGGTGCAAAGTGAACCTTCAAGTACATTTTGGAGGTGAGGGGGTAAAATAGCACTAAATAACAGTAGTAATTTGGGGGCAAATTGTGCACTAGGCGCACATTTAGTGAGTGCGAGCAGGTGCTTGTCCTCGCTACTCATGTTCAGTTGCATTTAATGCTATTTCTTAGTGCAAAATGCATCCTCACTTCCATTTTTCGCGAGGGGGCGCTTTTGCACTAAGAAATAGCACTGAATGCAGAATTACTCTTCTTGCTTAATTCAAGCATAATCTCTTAGGTAGTTCCACGTGATTAATCTGCACAGAATTCCATTGGTTATGCCCATCCCTAGTAAGTGCATCTATAAGGCGAGCAAAGGAAGACAACTTATGGTGCAACCGTCAGAGAGACGCAGAAGGCACCTGTCTGGAGCTTAGAGCTCCAGACCCCGGCTGCCCTGTAGGGCAGATGTTGTAAAATTAGCAAAATAACATTTTACCTGAGGAGCCTAAAACACCTGCATTATTCCTGGAGTGAAGGGATGTTAGACATCTTCTCTCACTGGGTAGGTGTCTTCATTACCTGGTCTGAAGAAACCACAGCAGAAGTAAAATACTTAAGCCCCTATCCTCTCAGATAAAAATGGTCCAATTCCAATCCGGTCTTTTATGTTGATGTAATAAAATCTGTTTGATGATGTTAGTGGGTTGGTAGGCAGTAGGTAGGGCAGTGGGTAAATGCTTACATGTGACAGTTATTTTATGTGTGATGTGATAATCATTAAATGACTGGCTGTGGTAGATGTCATTCTGTGGAATAAGGATGGTACAGGTTGTGAGTGTTTCCAAGATAGTGCTTATATTTCAGTAGGGGATGGTGATTTTTTGTGAGGTGGAATGGAGGCCATAGACAACCCACAAAAAATACCTGAGATTGTCAATTAAACAAAAGACAGAATGCAGTAAATTGTATGCAATACCAATACAGCTTTTTCTAGGATACAAAACTTGTTACACCTTATCTTAGACTGCAATTTGAACATGAAAGGATAGCCTTCTCCTAAGCTCCTCATCTTAAATTGTATGTCCATGCTGCAAGAATAATTGAAAGGTCTGAGGCTGCCATCTTATTCTCTCAGGCTTTGTAACCTGAGGATGGAAGAAGATATGAGGGCAGACTGAGGTACAGGTAGCTCCCCATCTCATCCTAGGCATTCGTGGCTGTAATATAAAGAGCTATGACGGTACAGGAAGGAATCCTGGGAAAGGGTTACACTTGGGGTTGGGACACCAGACACATATCTATGATCCCGTAGAAAGAATATGGAAATTATGGTTCCTGAATACATACATATTAGTGATCACAACATCGATCATTGGTGTCACACACTAGACAAACACATGATTAAGAACACAGTGCTAATCATGAGGAAAACAGTGGGCCCCTCTATTATTTTCTTCAGATGGTTGATATTATATGAAAGAAAGGACCACAAGCAATTAACTTAGTGGTTACGCTGATTTTCTCTCCCATAAGAAATGTGAAAAAAGGAAAATATGCAAAGTACCCATCTAGGCTCTGGACTTCTCTTTAAATGCAGAAAGGTCGAAACTTCATATGGTGGAGCAGAGAGTGTCTTCATTTCTGAGGAGATCAAATATTTCCACCTTTCATGGTGGACACCCCATAACAGCGTGGAGTAACGATACACTGTGCAGTACAAGCATTTAATTCTCAGATTATTTATTATCTTACATAAATATTGTGGCCTAAATATTGCTTACAAAAATAATGCCCCATTGGAGTGAATAATAGAAAATGTATGCCGCAATTAAAAAATATATTTGTAAGTTATATTGGAGTCACAATATTTATGTCAGATGATGTTTCTCAATACAATATTCTTATCATCAACCGAGTATGCAAGCAACCACAATGCAGTTGCATTGAATACACCCTTGCCGCCTGTTGCTCTTTCTGTGTGAGGCAAGTTCCTCTCGGGTTATGGAGGCTTCAGTTCTTGATGAGAAGATGTGGGCTAGCAATTGCTTGCCTGGGAACCAGGAGTTGCGGACACAAATCTAAGGGGCATATCAACAAGGGCTTTATCTCTGCTTTTTTGGCTTTAAAAGCCAAAAAAGGAGAGATAAAACTAGCACCCTATCAACAACAGGGTGCTAACATGCAAATTTGCATGTTAGCACCCTTTTACTCTACACTTCCCCTTGCATCTCTAATGAGATGCAAAGGGGGCGTTCCAGAGTAAAATAATAAGAGAAATGTCGCTAAGCGACATTTCTCCTATTATCAAGAATGTCGCTAACCCTGTTAGAGACAAAAAAAGCAGCGCTAACCGCGGTTAACGCTGCTTTTTTACGTCTGGTATTTTTCAGACTTAGCCATGATATCCTATGGAAGGAGGATATCATGGCTAAGTTTGTGAGTCCCTATCAACAAGCTAACGTGAGATTATCGCTGGGTTTCCAGAGATCATCTCACGTTAGCCAGTTAGCGCCAGGATTTTTATCGCTGAGGAGATAAGCGTTGCTAATAGCACGCTATCTCAGCGATAAAAATCGGCGCTAGCCGGCGATAATTATCCTGGCGCTAAGTGCGCTCAGCGATAATTATCGCCGGTTGTTGTTGATATGCCCCCAGGTTCTGGTACTTGCTGTTAAAAAGAAGGAAATTCTGGATTCCAACTGTTTTCACATTGTGTCTATCTGTAAATTTGGGTCACTGTACAGTTCGATGTCTAGTACTGTCTGAGTCACGTGTTCCCCTCGAACCTCATCATCATAATCTGGGTCCTGAAAAATGGCCTCCATCTCCCGTTCCCGCACACAATGTTGCATCAAAAGTCCTTCATGTTTGCTATGCTCTTGTTGCAATAACTGTACTTTCCGTGAAAGGTGCTACTGCTCTTTGGGGCAAGATTTGTTATGTATGAAAAAACTCAAATAACACAAATAGGAAGTCCGAGCAGTCACATATTTTGCACGCCTAAGACATCACTGGAGAGACACCTAGCCTTATGTTTTTTTCTTCATCCAGCATATTGACTACAAGTCAATATCCCATGTCCCTTTCTCTGTCACCTTTTGATGTTGACCATCAGCCTAAAGCGCCAGGATGCCCGTAGGGCGATAGCTGCGCCATATAAGTTCCACATCAATCAATCAATCAATCAAGAAAAAAAAAACATATGAATGGTAGAGTAAAACAAACAAGAACAGCCGAATTTGATCAAATTATACATATTGCCTAAACAAATGCGGGATACAACAAAGGTGCTCAAGGGCCCTATAAAGAGTTTTGTCAGCTAGAAAGAGTGACATTTTATAACACCTGACATAGAGGCAAATTCTGCTGCTTCCATGGGGAATATGTGTCACCCTTCTTTTAACCCCAGAGACAGCTGCCAACAACAGTACTTCTCAGTAGGTGAAGACATAGTTGACTACCTTCTCATGCCACATTCTCCGATTCTTTTACTAGCCTCTCGCACAGCTACAGCATGGATGAGATACCCCACTGCATCACTGTCTTGTACCACAAAACCTCCAAACCTGTCAAATGCTACACAACATCCTATTTCTGATTCAATTAGAATATCAGTGCTAACAGTTTCAATTAACATTGAAAAGGAACAGTTCAAGTTAAATGTCAAAAATGCAGTCTCTTTCATCATCAATTATTTCTCGATATTGCCTATCCTTCTATTACATTATTTATGGCCGTTCATTCTAAATTATCAACACTATTTTCAGCCATCAAGTTTCTCAGGGTGTCTATCTGTTTTTATAAAATCTGCAACTACTCAAAGATTACGGTGGGGTGGCCTTCAATTTTCAGTTTCTGTTAAGGGAAAATACAGGTGGTTTGATGATGGAGGCCTTTACCAGAGTTGTTGATGTTTAGAACTAGGGTTCAACAGAAGATTCCCCAGTTTTTGGAAGAAGAACTAACTCTGGTGAAAAACTCCACTGGATGGATTTTCTTAATGATAGCGTAGCATGGTGGAGGAAATTATTCTCATAAACTGCCCTCTGTTTATGGCCCTTTACAAATCACAGGGCTTTTTTGTTCCTTCTGAATCAAATCCTTAGCCTTGCAAGTTCTTTTTTCATCCTGCTTCTCTTCAGTTGTCTCTGTTTCCCTATCTTTTTGTGTTTCTTACACCCTTTTCTGTTTTTCTCTCTCTTACTACAGTCTAAGTTTGAAGATAAAAAATAAGTCTCTGCCACACAAAATGAGTGCTGTGCCTTCCACATGTAACCACCTGGAAAAATTAGGCACACCATTTGATGAAAAACAATAAAACTTATAAGACGTATTGCTTAAATTAAGTGGGTTAGAATGGCCTAAGTTGAACCATGCGGGAACCCTGGTTCTTCTGAGTGCTATGCTCTAACTCTAAAGGTAAAACTCGCTTTTTCTAATGGATCAAAGAAACATGCATTTGTGCATGTTAGTCCTTCACTTCTAGATCTTCCTACCCATGTTGTAGGTCACTAAGGGGAGCCAATTTGCTGCTGAACTACGTTGACTGCATTTGAAACAATTGAAAACTGGAGAAGCACAAGATAAAATAGATATTTCAAGAAAATTGGAAGAGACATGTAAGCATTACTGAATTTAAGAAATAAGAAACAAAGAACATTGATGTAACTTTAAGCATGCCAAGCAGTAATGGACATGATGAGCCTACAAAAGCAGGGAATTTATTACATAGCAGTTTGCCAAATATCTGCAGATCCATGGCTTCCTATACAATTCAAGATACTAAAATGTAATTCATTAAAATGTCTTATTGCCATAACCCTATATTCAAGATAATGTGAACTTTTTCTATACGACCACAAGAAAAAAATGGAGCTCTTGAAGGGCCAATCACAAGTTCAACACATTCAACGTTAAAAGAATAGGCACATGAATGGTGTATTTAAACATTTACACAACAATATTAAAGCAACCACACTTATGCAGGACATAGATATTATTTGTGTTGCATGCACAGCGGCCCTGGTGGCCAGGAGTGTGAGGGGCCCAACACACGCCTGTCATTGCTGGGTTTTTTACTACCCATCCACAGGGCAGAATGACCTATTTATCTTGATTACATTAGGACTCTTGGCACCATGACTACATCCCTGTAACCATTATTGGGTATTCCCATGGTAGAGCGTTGCTTCACTATCTCCTTAAAAGCCTAGTAAAGGAAAAAGGGCAGGAGCCATGGCAAGCAATTCTAGGCACCTGCCTAGGGTATCAACCAGCCGTGGCCCGTGCAGATAAGAGCGGTGGGGCCGGGTTAGGGGGCAATTCGACGGACGACCACGAGGGAAAATTAAATAAATAATTATTTTTCCCTCGTCGTCTGTCAAAATCCCCCCAACTGCCTCATCGCTCTCACCTGCACGGGCCTAAGCTGATAAGGGGCACCACAATAGCCATGGTGGAATCAAATATGGCTTCATGGTCAGTGAAGGGGGCAAATAAATATCACTTCATCATGGTTGTCATAATCATAGCAATGGCCCTGCTAGTTGATGTCATAAACAGATTTTCTGTGACTGTTACAGGAAGCTTGACACCAGAGCATGTTGTAAAATCCAATATCATCACTGTAGCTGATATTATATTCAGGGGTGCAAACAGCCTTTTTTTTAAAACATATTAAAACTCTACCTTTTTAAGTAAATACACTAATTAGAAAAAAACAATCTTAAAATACTACAGTATGTTAAAAAAATATCCTTTTTGTCGTGATGACAACTTGCATCCAACAGCAAGAGAAAATAAGTGCATCCAGGCAGTTCTGGTGATTTTTTAAAAAAATAATTTGATTGGCAGTAAATAGACCCACAGGAGAGTGATAAATGTACAGAGGGAAAATATCTTTTTCACTTATAGAAGAAATTATGCCACTCTGAGCATGATGGCACTTGGCAAAATACAAATGTATTCGAATGGGATTCAAATTGTTGCTCTTTGCTGAAGATGTTAGTGCTAAACACCGGGGGTCCTGTCTTTAGATTTTTAAAAGGGGTAAGACTTTAAGTAACAGTAGCAGTAATAGAAAATTACCCTTAAACACCGAAAACACCTGTACTTTGATACATAGTGCAATTTGAAGTTTTTGGATAATGGCTTACATATTAAGAAAATGATACACTAATGCAATTTTTGTGATTCAGTTACTCTATTTTGTGAGCTAAAATTATATGTTATATTCTATTCCCTGTTTGTCAGTGTTCTGATGCCATTTAATTCCAGGTACTTACAGTACAGTAATTTATCTCCTTGTCAAGGGAAGTTTCAAAAACTTTTTTAAGAGCAAAAAAAAAAACCTGAAACACTTTCAATAAAGTCTGAAAAAAATGCTCCCAACTTTTGAAATCTTTCAATTATGTTTATTATCATTCTTCTGTTGTAACTAAGCAACTCCTCACAGGGTGACATCTTAGAAGACAGGAAAGCTGTTTCTTGAAAAGATCTTCACGCTAACACATTTAGATTCCCACTTTTTTTTAAACTACAAAAACAGCTTGATTGACAGGGGGACAAAAGGATGCAAGAGTGTGTACACGCATTTACACATATCTATGGTATTGTGGTCCCACATTCTCGGCTATAATTTAGGGCCTGTGAGCTTATCTTCTCGAGAAATATAATTTCGAGGGAATGTGATTCTTCTGTTCAGTCATCTGTTTTCCCAAAGACCCATATGCATCTCATCATCTGTAGATGCAGAATGGTGTCTGCGTAACATATTCAAATTAAACTGCATCAAGACCACTAACACTATTGTGGATTGTTTTTTTTTAGTATTTAGATTGAAGATTTTGGTGTGTTTTCTTTGGCAACTCACTCTAATCATAGTTTGTACTTGATATATACATTCACTGAAAAGCCCACATTTAGTGTGCAATTATGGTTGGAAATCAACCCTAAAAACCACTGTAATTTACCACTTATGGCCAAGTAAGCTAACAAGAATATGCACCGCCTTCTTGCGCTGATTAATTTATGACCTTACATATAACATCACTCGTGACATGTTAAATTACATTACTGAGGACCCTGCTAATTACATAATTGATGACATCACTGCACCAGCTGTAGAGCACTGGTTTCTTTTTTTTAACGGAATTCTGCATTCACTGTATGACGGTATGGTTGGTACTCGTGCAGTGCCATCCAGTGCCACAGTCTTCTCAGACAGTCTAATAGAGCTAAATCCATTATTCTATATGGCCAATCCCCTCAGTGGGTAATTCTATTTCATATCATAAAAAGTATGGGTTTTTGGCATGATATCTAAATTAATCGATTCTCCTAAATAATTTCCAAAATAATTAATGATCAATAAAGTGTTTATATTTTCCTTACATACTGTGGGCATCTCCACAATTGAATGTCCTGCTGTTCGGCGAATAGTAGTGAGCACTCATATGATGTATATTTTTTAAATGGGTGTTTCATTGTAATAAAATGCTGTCCTTTCCTTATTTTATTTTTTGTAAAGTGGACTAGAGGATTTCCTGGCTTGCGAAAGGCCTTCTACTGAAATGCATTGCTGCAGCTCTGAATAAAGAGTAATTGAAATGTACCCTGAAAGGAGTATCGACAATTTATTCAGGTGCTGTTATGAAATATATTTATGTATCATTATCCACGTTATGTCTCCTTTAATAATTCCCTGTTATGTCGCCAGAGAGAAACCAGGGCAGGAATAACAATTTTGGCCGTTATTTTCCAATTAGTTGGCAGGGACTACAAGTTAGTGTGATCAAAATGGGGAACAACCTACTGAATCTGTAAGTATTGGTTTCTTTTGCGTAGTTTTTCCTAAATTTCAGGCCTTTTAATGCATATATTTGCACTGACCAAGTAGTAAGTAACTCTGGCGAAGGGGTTCAAGGTGTCTGAGGTGGACTGAAGAACTTTCTACACCTCTCATAGTGCCATGGGAGAATGGCTGCCAGGGCTGTGCCACTGCCCTGCAGTCCCTGGCGTTTTTTCCCCAGGTGCAGATATGCACCTGGTATAACCAGTTCAGTGTTTCTGGACCCAGAAATCTGGTTCTGTAATCACTGCACTACTCATACTTCCCCTGTGTGGTATCACTCGCAGATAAAAAGTCTATGTAACGCAAAATGGAGGTCACAATCGTACACAATTCATGTACCACAAAAGGATAGTGACCGAGTCAGCCCCGTTAGCTACAGGTTTCTCTGGTAAACTTCCAACTTCAACTCACAAAACCATTCTACCGCTACATAATATTAGTAGTGCTGAAACATCGATTTAGGACATATTTTTGTGTGATGTCTTATTGTGTAGGACTCCGGTTCAATATATATATATATTTTTTTTTGCAGAGTTTTATATAGAACGAACTTGACCCGAAATGGGTATCAGAGCGTTACATGAGGACACACATTCATTTTTATTTTGTTAGGCAGGGGAAGATCAAGTTATTTGCCCAGAATCACAGGATGTTCAGAGTTATTGCCAAGACTCGAACCCAGATCCACGAATTGGAGGTCGACCACCTTAGCCGTTAAGCCAACTCCTCTCCCCAACAATTGATCTAGCTTTACGATATAGGGACCACTCATCGGAAGGAGCGCCTATGCTTGAAAATATCATTGTCAGATCTTTTGGCCTCTCGGTGGGAGTCAGGAGAGTTGCATTCTGCTTAGTTCAAATGAGGGATAGAACGGGACGGTGTTTTATTACTTCCGCAGGTTCTGCCTCCACCTCGCAGCACTATACTTAATACAAGACACATAAAAAGTATAAACATTTTTTTTGTCTTTGATTGGCTTCAACACCTATAGTACGCTAGAACAGTATGTGAATGTTTTATATTGCTATATTCCGTACAATAAGACTGGCTGGACTGCAAGGATATAATATAGAAATTTGCCCTCCGTTTGAGGGAAAATGAAAAACTTCACCTTAGTGCATTCCGGTGTAAATGGGTGGAACCAAATCCACAAGGAACACAACAAATCCACCATCAGGTAGAAGGTGTCACACAACAGCAAAACTGGGTAAGCAGGGTGTCCAATAACTTCAAGATCATCAGGAAGTGACTCACATTTGAAATTAAATATTCCAATAATTGGAGACAGTATGGCAGGTTAAATTTGTTCCTAGTAGCTGGTTGAAAGTTTTGGGGTATGATCCTCTTTCAGGTGTAATCAATACATTTAAAAAAAACTATTATATGTCGCAATGGCAGTGGTTAGATACCTTCTACTTCAAAAGTGTTTTTCACCTTTTGCCCCAACTATGGGGAAATGGCAAAAAAAATGAAGCAAGTTAAAAATAATGTACAAATGTATGCAATTCGCAATGGAGGAATCAAGAATTTGACAAATGGTGGGGGTGGTTCTTGATCAAAAACCTAGAGTCTAGAAGATTAGATTAGGTTTTACTGCTTGTTTGGCACACTCAGCTCTTTATGCACTTTTGACGGCTCATTTAGCATAAGAAACTGTATAGATTTATTTATTGTGTTCGTCGTATGCAGTTTTTGGCATTGTAATTTTTTTTCTTTTTTTTAAAATGGCCTTGGATGTATCTTGATATGAAATGTGTTTTACTGGTATATTTATCTCAGGTGCCTGAATATTCTGAATTGATGTATTGGTATTTGTGTCGCAAAAATTTGGATCTAAATAAAAAAAAATATGAAGTGACTCACATTATGAGACTAACTTTGTGGCTGGATGTAGTGAGTATATTATGAATGTAAAATTACTGAAGTGGAAAACATCAATGTGTGGAGGGTAGTTGTCAAGAAACGTGAAATTGGGCATTCGTGAACGCTTTTGATAAACAGATGAATTTCTGAACTACATGTGCACCACACAAGGTCGGGGAATACAAAAAAATGGGAGTATGCTGGGAAACCAAGAAGGGATGGGTTAACCATTTTGAATAGGTAACCTGCATAAGAATAATACAAGGGTGCCTTTACCTCCTACATAATCAGTTTTTACCTATGTTCAATCCAATGCTTTCTGTAGTTCCTATATTGGCACTTCAGTCAGTTTAGAAAATCACTCAATGTGATGGATATTGGGCCTGTGATGCAGGGAGGTGAACTGATCTGCCCAAGATCACTCAATGTGATGGATATTGGGCCTGTGATGCAGGGAGGTGAACTGATCTGCCCAAGATCACTCAATGTGATGGATATTGGGCCTGTGATGCAGGGAGGTGAACTGATCTGCCCAAGATCACTCAATGTGATGGATATTGGGCCTGTGATGCAGGAAGGTGAACTGATCTACCCAAGATCACTCAATGTGATGGATATTGGGCCTGTGATGCAGGAAGGTGAACTGATCTACCCAAGATCCCTCAATGTGATGGATATTGGGCCTGTGATGCAGGAAGGTGACCTGATCTACCCAAGATCACTCAATGTGATGAATATTGGGCCTGTGATGCAGGGAGGTGAACTGATCTGCCCAAGATCACTCAATGTGATGGATATTGGGCCTGTGATGCAGGGAGGTGAACTGATCTGCCCAAGATCACTCAATGTGATGGATATTGGGCCTGTGATGCAGGGAGGTGAACTGATCTGCCCAAGATTACTCAATGTGGTCACATGGAAAACAAAAGATTAGAGCTCGAGTTTCATGAGCACAGAGTCGACAATGTATTCACTAAAAAAACTTCCCCAAGTATCTAGGGTCATTTTTGCTCGCAGTAAGGCTTATTGAATTGTACTTTGTTGAAGCTGTGCCACGAGCTGTTGTTTCTGGTTTACAGATATTTAGTTTCACTGTTGTCCAGTTCAGCTCCAATTTGACTTGCGTCTCTTTTCAGCTGCTCTTGCAAAAGACTCCCTTTCATGTGCCTGCCTCTCCGGCAACGGATAAACAATCTCTACAGACAAGAACCTTCTTAAGAGCTTTAGAACCAAATATAATTAGCAAAAGCTGACTAAACCAGTAATAAACAAAGTATTTGTAGTACTGGCATTAAGACAGATAATCTGATGGATGGATGGATGGATGGATGGATGGATGGATGGATGCAAGGAAGGAAAGAGGGATGGGCGGACAAACGGACGGACGAGAAGAGAAAGGTGGAGAGTAGGAGAGAGAAGTTATGGTACATTGACAGACCATCAATTAAACAACCAGTAGTTGGCTAGAGGGATAAATGGATAGATGGATTGATAGATAGATAGATAGATAGATAGATAGATAGATAGATAGACAGACAGACAGACAGACAGACAGACAGACAGACAGACAGACAGACAGACAGACAGACAGACAGACAGACAGACAGACAGACAGATAGATAGATAGATAGATAGATAGATAGATAGATAGATAGATAGATAGATAGATAGATAGATAGATAGATAGATAGATAGATAGATAGATAGATAGATGTCCCATTGCTTCTACATGCCCCCCTGAAGATGACTAAGCGAGACTGCGAAACATAACACGTTTTAAGAATTTAAAAATAAGGAGTATGTTTTAACTGCTGCTCTAATGAATGATGATCGAGCTGGAATAAATCATGTTTGTTTCTTAAATATTAATTGTAATGAACTTTTTCATTTAATAATCGCTCGTCAGAGCCTAAACATAAATCTGGAGGCAACTCGGGTGTGTCTCACTGTGAGAGTGCCAACATGCATTCTAAAGGAGAAGGAATCTTTGCCAATGGTTTAAGGTATGTGGACGGCGATTTTTTTCTCTCATTCTCACTTTCTCCTTCCCCTATCGTTGTCTCCTTCCTGCCTTCCTTTCTCTCTCTCGTCCCTCCCTCTCTACAAGACCCGTACATTCCTCCCTCCCCTTTCTTCCTTCCATCCTTCCTTCGTACCATTCTCTCTTCTTCGTTCCTCCCTTCCTCCATCCCTGATCTCTCCCTCCCTCCTTATCCTCCATTCATCCATCCTATCCCGTCCCCTTCCCTTCTCCTTCATACATAAATACTAGACGCGTTTAGAGTAATAACTCCATTTCAATAGTTGCTGTCTGCTTCTGTCTTTCAAAATATATATCTTAGTTCTGGCTACCCCTTTTCAACTTACTTGTAAACAAAGTCAGAGTATTATTACGTTGTAATAGTTCAGATTGAACTTTTAATTTTTAGGGCATTATTTGACGTGCCTCGCTGTATCTGAGTTTCTAACCCAGTACCACCTTCTTGAGTAAATCTTGACTAATCAACTGTGCTACCACTGAAGAAAGTTTCCCAAAGGGCATAACATGATTATGTTATTGGAGTCCAACAGCGCTTGCAGCCGAGGGACATTAGCAGGAGCGGCTCCTTCATAATAGCATGTCTGTTTGGTTGACTGTCTTGTGACAGTCGGCCAGACATGCGCATTTTAAACTTCTTAAACCTAGTTGTCTTAGACAGCTGGGTTAGAGAAAGCACAGGTCTCCAGGGCTCTTGAGAGTGCTAGGAGAGGCCGCTCCCTCCAACCCTGGCGCTGCTCTCACGCTAGTTACCAGCATGAGAGAAGTGGCAGGATTGGATAGGGGAGTTGTCAAGGGTCCCTGCGCTTGAGGCAGAGCCGCGAAGAAGAAAACTGGAGTGAGGAGGACGTTTCAGCGCCTTGAGACCCTTACGGGTGAGTAGCGCGCTATATAAACCCCCTGATTGATTGATTGATTGATTGATTGTGCAGGAAGGAATTGCCTATTTATTTATTTAACAAGTATATATTTAAGTATATATTTAATAAGTGTACATTTATTCAATGCAATTACCCACCCACCACCCTATTGCCCGCCCACCACTCTCTAGTGCTGCCAGCGGCCACTGAACACAAGTGCTAAATGACAGTACCCAGTGTAAATACTACCCGACAATCATTAGCTGCTATAGGACCCATTGAGAAGGTCTCTCATTGGCTGCATTCAGGATGGAGCAGACCAATACCCGATGAACATAATCTGGCAGTTAGAGCGTTGGGGGTTCAAGGTGAGCAAATTCACACAATCCGTTATTCATTAAGAAAAAGATTTTAATTTATTCAATGCCCACTTAACTGGGTAAGCCAAATGCCATCTACATTAGTTGTGTGCAAGAAGTGGTATCTAAGGAGCTGATGCTATAGTAATGAAAGACACACACATTTAATTAAACAAATACAGATTCCTAAAATAGAGTTGGCAACATTATAGTTAAACTAAACCAAGAGGAATGCAATCACGCACTTGTGAAACTCAATGTAAATGTTTAGATAGTAATGTAGTATTTAATATTGCTATGTCACATATTTCTAATCACTCATAGTTTTGGAAAATAATAAAACTGTGACACTGAATTACCCCATTTGCAAAGCATCACACACAAGGGGATTATAGGTCAGAACTGGAACTCCGCAACATAGCGTGGGTTGCCAGCAGCCGGGGCAATGAAATATACAAAATGAAATGGTATGGAGAAATTAATATATACTTTTAATTTTTGAGAAGAGCACAATTAATTACCCTCTCTTCAGTTTTTTAGTTCTTCACAACTATATTATTAATCAAGACACACATGTACAATGGCACCAATCAATGGACAAAACAAAATAACATGTGAAAAAAAGTATATTTAACCCCTTCAGTGCCACGCCCTTTCCCCCTCCTGTGCCGGGCGTTGCATTATTGGGTGGGGTTCATGGCGAGATAGTCTCGTCATGGGCACAGCGCGACCGTGCTCCATGACGAGACTATCTCGTCATGGGCACAGAAGAGGTTAAAACAATACAATCAACTAAACGTTTCCCAATAATTGATACAAGTTTTCACACATAAGTTCTGGATGATACACTCAGAGGTCTTCTAAGTGAACACTTTAGGCAGGAGGACTTATTTTCCTATAGCTCTATTGTGTCACAAGAGAGTTGTTAAACCACTCCTTATACATTTGATAGAGACTCCTCCTTAATAGATGTCGACCAATGACGCGTTTCAGCCTTAGATAATCTTCTTGACCTCTTCAGGTCAAGGGCAATAGAATAGTAATAAACACAAGCACAGCTTGCTTCTAAAACAGACCCGTCTGTTGTGCCTTAACGGGCGCTTCAACAACAAAGTGAGACCACCTATCTCTCATCAGGGGGAACCTTCCATGATGTGTGTCTCGCCTTCTCTATGGGCAAGTCAGAATCACTGTCTAATAGTCAACCTTCTGTGGTAGCAGAAAATGCTTTCACGAATTTTCGCCAGGGTCGTCAGCGTTCGAAAGATCCACGCTAGCCGCTCCAATAATCATATAGGCAGCTGATTCGTCAACGTCGGCGCAAGGCAACTATCCTTTCACTTTTCTTTTAAAATTTTGCGCACCTATTAAAATATTGCGCCCCTAAAAATGCCTCCTAAGAATTTTGCAACTGGGGCAACGGCTCCTGTGGCCCGTCCAACGCTACGCCACTCCTGGAACTTACAAATAGCAAAACGGAAAGGGATTCCGCAGTGGGCAGGAAAAGAAAGTCGCTCATAGGACATGGAAAGATAGGATCAGTGGCGATAGGAAAAGAGATAGAGTGACAGACAGAGAGAGACAGAGAAAAAGAGAGAGAGAGAGACATGGAGGCACACAGACAGGCAGATACAGGGTGCCCAGCAGGGTTGCCTGGAAGGGGATGGGCCCAGAGGTTTAGGAGAAAGAGTACGAGAAATGGTATGGGAAGGCAGAGAGGTGCAGGGTCTGGCTAGGGCTGAGGAGCAGACACTGACGAAAACAGTAAGTGAAGACGTACAAAGAGGTGAAATTGAGAAAGGCAGGGGGGCTGAATTAGTTGGGCAAACAAGTAGGGTGTGCACAGGAGTCTGCCATGTGCTGTCCCCCACAAGTGCTGAACTGGTTGCCACTTGCCATGTTGCTTCTGCTGCATCATAATGGCTATGCCGGACTAGCCTTAGACCAAGCGGGCAGTCCAAGATTGTGATCTTGTTGTTGTGGGTCCCACAACCATCTTTACCTTTTTACTAGATGTAATCTCCTCTTGTAATATGGCGATACACTCTGATTCGATGCCTGAACTGCTGGCACCCTAGATGAAGCGGTACTTGGTTCAACTTCACCGGTCAAAAAGGGCATATTCTTTTAGGAAAATCCTGGCACTGGATGCTAACGTACCCCAGAAATTAAACGGTTTAGGGTCGAGCCTGTGCAGCGCATGCGCTGCTCTGCGAGCCATGTTGTATTGGAATATGTACTTGAAGCCCCGCCCACTCTCTGCCCATATTTGTCATTGGCTTGTGTCAATGCCCTACGTAAATGCTGGCTTCTGATTCTTTATTAGGCTTGTTAGTTACTCCTTAGTACCGCCTTGTCTTCATTTGTAACCTCCCATGAGGACTGGCCCTTTTACTTCGGTTGTTACAAGGTACGTCTTATTTAGTCTGTAAGCACTATTTTCTTTAATGAGTTTCTCTTACTGCAGGAGGACAGGAGGGTGTTTCGTGCGCTGTTGTGACCACCGGCTTGTTTATTTAACTCATAGAATACGGGGAGCTCTTCAGGGGCCATGGGAGACAGAAGGAGGCAACTTCACGATGCCTTCAAGCATTTGGAATGCAATAGTTCTCGCATTTGCAAGAGTTTACACTATTAGCAATGTAAATGACAATGCCTTTTATTTATGTTTTAAAAACCAAAACATAAATAAAAAGCATTGTCATTTACAATGCCAATAGTTCAAGCTTGCATAAATTCAAGACCTATTGCATTGCAGATGCTTGTTTGAAAACCCAGCTATCATAGAAGATTGGAGTCAGGGACTGTCAGGTAATATGCTGCCCTTTTTTTGCTAAACATGACGAGTGCCTGGAGGCCTGCTCGGAGATTAAACTCACAGACGCACTCTGCAAGTCACTGGGCCAAGGAAGGAAGGCTTCCACAACCATGCGGATTGGGCATTGTTCTCACAAAATACGTGTCACGAGAGGAGGGTGCGGGAATCCGAGCAGGGACATAAACCATCCCTTACCCAGCCTCTGACAGGTGTTAGTGTGCCGCAGTGCAATTTGTTTAGTTACAGCCATAACCAGTAATGGGCAGACATTTTATACGTGCCCATATGGCAGCTCTGAAAGAAAGCTGTTAGGCTTTTATAAGTGGGGCTGTTTCTGTGCGCGTGGAGCGTCGCAGCATTCCACCTAAAAAAAAAAGAAACAAAAAAAGGCCTTTACGTATTTTTGGAACGAGGCAAAGCACGCGCTCGTGTTATTAACTGTGTAGCACAAAAGAGAAGAAATACTTAAGGCCAATTACTAAGAATGCCGCCAAGGAGGGCCTGAGAGATAATCTATATCGGAGCTTTTACCTGACTGTACCAGTCAGTCAACCTGCACTTTAAAAAACAGATTCTGTCTTAAATCCCCATTGAGGTCGAAGTGTGTTTTTATTTTAAAGTGGGAAAAGTCTTTTGGTCGTTCAACACAGGAGCCGTCATTGTTTTGCAAGATGTTAACGGAATAAGCTGTCACTAAACACTATGCTGTCCTGGAAAGATCTCAAACATAACTTGGAAAAATCACTTTTTGTGCAGTGAGGAAATATGAGTATTCTTGTGTAATTCAGTACTGGGTCTCCCCAGAGCGAGGACTACAATTACTCTGCAGTAAGCACCGTGCCAAGGGGCCTGCAGTCTCTTCGAGTTAATTGTTATAGTTCTACAGCAGATTTCCTTCTCAGCCAATGTCCAACTCGATAGATAGATAGATAGATAGATAGATAGATAGATAGATAGATAGATAGATAGATAGATAGATAGATAGATAGATAGATAGACACTCCTTCGTTTATTACGAAAAAACAATGCCGAGCCCAATTCCTTTTAGAGTGGATACATCTTTTATTTCATATAGCGTAAAACGCCCGACACGTTTCGGAGCAGCCGCTCCTTGATCACGGACCCATGGAACAGTTCATGTGCACTTTGCATGTTCCTACCAGTCTGCATTGCACAGCCTGGTGAGGAACATGCGCAGGCCCCTTGTTCAAATCTGAGCGCCGATCCACGATGCTCAGACCAATCACAATGCTGCACTGCAGCATTGTGATTGGCTCTGGGGAGCCTGTGTGCCAGGTGCAGGACTGGAGACCGGAACACCAAGAGAATGCAGGAGAGGCGGCGGCCTGCCGGCCGTTCTAAGGTAAGTAGATTAATTTCCCCCCTCCTCACCACCCCCACCCGGTAGCAGCCGCTAATGAGTGTTTACAGTTAGAAACTAAGACAATAGGCAAAGGCGGCTCCAAAAAAGATAATAAATACAGCATCACAATAGAATGGGTGAAATTGAATAGTGAAGGGACGCAATCTAAAATGTCAGGAAAATTGTGATAGGGCGGGTGAATTGCATTAATAAAGGACTAGACGTGACTTGGAAAGGGAAGTAAAAACATGCAAAGTGGCACATTCACAACGGTGAAGGGCACTAGTCAGTGGTGGTACCCATGTAGTATCATCTTTAGTGTATGCTTGATATCATGTAGGAGAAAGCACTTATTCCATTGTTCATTGCTAGGACAGCAACACTTACTATAACCTCTGTTGTCTGCATTGGCTGTTTTGAAGGGTCGTAAATAACCATTACTACCACCCTTTACAGTGGTACTCATGTTGTCAACCACAGAAACATGACAGTTTGAGCAGCCTTTTGCCAGAGCAGGAGCCTGAAACATTCAGCTTCACACACACACACTGCAAGCGAAAACTGAACTCACAAACCTGTAACAGAATAGCAACACTGCCACCTTTAAGCAGAAGATTCGGCTCTGGCCACCAGCACAAAAAGGCTAACTAAAAACAAATCTCAGGAAAAACAAATTACAGTGCCTGGACATGAAGAACATCTAAGTGATGCTTTGCAGAAGAAAACAATAGACACAAAAGCAGGTGACATTTTATATTTCGAGGAAAAGGCGAAAGAAGTCACCATGCGCCTGGATACCCTCATGGGTGACAGACAGCGCTGTACAAATCCACATTACATTGCATGCGAAAATAAAGCTATCCGTGGATACTGTTCAGCGCAGACTATTGCTTCACGGAGGCCATAAAGTTCTCAAATTCATTTTGTGGGGTAATGAGCTATTGAATTTAGAGAATGAATATAAGTAAAAAAATAAAATAAAAAAATGAACGTTTTCTCTAGCCACAGTGAAACTGGAACAGAGGCACGTATGTAGATAAAATGATACATGCTACATGAAAGGGTGTACAGCCACGCAGAATCTAAGTCACGAATCACGAGTGTCAAATATGTGTATAATGAGCGACCAATAATTTAAAAAAGAAACAGGCAGATGACACCAACCAGGATGTTGAACGTAAATCAGCTCAGCAAACAGCGAAACAGGAGATGTGCAGAAAATGAATCTTAAATAATCTAGCTTCGATGTTATACAATGAAAATCGAAGAATTTTATGAACTATGATGAGGTTTGTTTCCGGTAAAAGTGGAACTTTACTAGTAGAAGAAGCTGCAGATTCCCTGGTGGCCCAGGCCATTATAAGACAACGAAAGTTTGTATTTTTTTTAGCAGGAACTGACTACGGATAAAACTTACATTTTAGTGTCATTACTTAGGCTAAACAAAACTAGGCCGGGTCAGGTGGCTTAGTGGACAAATGCAACAAATGCACGGACCTGTGTTTGAAGTCATGGCCATAGGGTCAAATCTGATTGGAACTGCATAACCCTTCATCCTTCTCAGGTAAAAGTTGGAGAACAATAAACTTGTAATTCAATGCAAAGATATCTTTCTGCTTGAACATAAACTATACACATTTGCATTCTTATTTTATGTCACATTCTGTCATGAATCTCTGTTTAACGGATGACTCGTGTATATATATAATTTGCTACATATAGCGCTGCATAAATAAATAGGAATACATTTAATATTGCTACAAAACAAGATTGCCTTGCATTGTATTGTACTGCTTAGTACTGTGCAGTAATTTATGGAGCTGTGTTGAATGGACATACGGACTCCTTGTTGCTCAACAAATCTAAGGAATAGGGGAGAGGATGTGGCCTAACGGCTAGCGTGGTCATCCTCGAATCTGTGGAACCGGGTTCCAGTCCCGCCAACCACGCTAAACATGGCCAAATCACTTAATCTCCCTGTGACTAACAAAAAAAAATACAAAATAAAATGGATGTGTTGTCTGTAAGGCAACTGGTGTTCATGTAAAGCACTCTGATACCTTCGGGTCAAGTTCGCACTATATAAAACTCAGAGAAAAAAAAGGGTCCCACCATCGTATTTAATGTACAACATTTCTCTGTAAGGGCTTGGATTTCACATTTTTGGTGTGTAAAATTAATTCTTTACAGGATGAGCTGTGCCTCTTGTTACTGTGTGATTTTGTTCTATTGCAGAGAAAGCCAGCTTTGTCAACAGCTGTGATAGTCTGGGGTTTTTGAAGTGTGCTCAGAAGATCACTTTATTATTCAATAATCTAGGCATTTCTGTTAGTTTCAATGTTTATGATATGTTTGTTGTACCTTTGGAGGTCATTCACACCACAAAAGACTAATGGGGAGGCCTTCGAAAGTGCTTGATCTCAGGACTAGTGTCCCACCTCATTCCTGAAGCAACACAAGCCAGGATCAGGCCCATCCATTAGTCAGCAGTAGAGTGGACCACTTTAACCTTCCACCCAATATGTCTGTGGTCTTATGGAACAATCAACATTCACAATAGACTTATACCACCGCGGGAATGCTACTGAATTGGAAAATGTGGCACATTGGACACCACAGTGATTTGACCATGCTGTGTAACCTTGTAGTGTCAACACCTTTCATGTAAAAGAAACACAGTTACAGGATCTTATCTTGGGGTCCATCCAATATATTTGGCCAGAAATATAAAGTTTGTGCCCTGACTCCTTAGTGGGCCAACAGTTGAAATAGGGCCTTTTACAGATATCACAAAGTCGAATAGCACTCGTTACTTAGCATGCGTTTAGTACGCATGCCATTACAACGCGGTCATTAGAACGACCGCGTTGTTAGTTCGCATACCTATACTACGCAATTAGGAACAACAAATTGCAGTAGGGGGCGCAGGATGTTGGAATAGTATAATTTACTATTCCAACTCCAGTCTGTGCAGACACTAGGGAAGGTGTTGGATTTTAAATCCAACACCTTCTCCCCCCTAAAGCAAGTCGTTGTTCCGACATGCATAGTAAAGGTATGCGAACTAACAACACAGGTGTTCTAACGACCGCGTTGTAATGGCATGCAAAATATCGCATGCAAAGTAAACACTGTTTACCCACAAAGTCAACTGCAAAGATGTCAAACAAAACAAAGAGATGGAGAAAATGTTATTCCACTAAGAAGAGACAAGTCAACTACTACCAACTTGCCCAAGGAAACAGACGTCTATACACAGTAACAACCACCTCATAACAGAAAGCAGCAGCAAGGCTTGTCATTCTTGCCACCTGGAGTTTTATTGCTTTCTATTGGTTTGTACAAGCAGTGGGATCATATGACTGGGTGTCCTGACTGAATCATCTTCACAGCTTATTCCAAGCACACATGCAATCATTACCATATCAAAACATGCCCTAGAGTAAAATCAACTCATTAACTCGAAAAGTGGTCTAATGCACTCACTGCAGAAATCTGCGTGTAACTTGAGGGTCAAAGGTTCAAATCTAGGTGACCCAATGCACACTTTCCTCCCCTTCAGGCTGATCAATTGAGTACTATCAAATTAGGAAATATTAAACTTCTCTATTTACAGTGCTATGGATCCGCAAAATCTAAGTGCTATGAAAGCCCAAAATTTGTAGTGGCAAACGCTACACAAAAGCACAAATTCTTTGTTATGATTATGCTTGACAAGCAATTTGAAGCTGGTTGGCTTTCCAGAGAGATATATTAAATGTGGATATCAGAGATAAGATCAATTATATGGGATGTTTAAAAGGGATATATTCGAGGAGCAGTGTGGCAAATTATGAACAAAGTGTTGTGTGGCTGCCAGCACAAATGCTTTCTTCAGGAGTCACTTGGCACCAAGGATGACGGCAGCAAAGAGGAAAGTAGCAGAAAGTAGAAGAGTCTGTGGGGCTCAAGAAGAAAAAAACCTTGGCTTGGCAGACATGTTCAGGGCCAGAAGGGCCATGCAGCCACTCTGGCATTTCCTCTTGAGGCTGTAAACTAGGGGGGGGTGCTTACTCGGGAAAAAGGGGCTACCATGACCCAATCACGCACCCATTCTAGTCTTGACATTCTGCAGTATCGGGATGGTTTTACTATTCTTGCCAGGTATTGGTTTCCAGTCGTGGCCCGATGGCATTGAACACAATTAGGCTTGCGGTTTGCGATCAAACCCAAATAACCATAGCACAAGGTTACACCTGATGTATACTACCAGTCAAGACATTATTTAAATATGTTGCATACTATACTTGATTCAGATGTAGACCATCTGTTCTTCTTTTTCCAGGTCTCGAGCATCTATTTCCTTTCTTTACCACAACCCATATGCTTTCATCTTCTCTCACTTGAAGGCCCTGATTACGAGTGAGGAAGACTACAATTACAATATGGAATTTCACTACTGCTGATCATGACTGGCATGATGTTCCTCAGTTTCCTGGGTGCGGAAACACTGGCCCCAACAAAATCGCATTAAGCTCTAGTTGCAAGAGAAGCCAAACCTCATCCCCTGACAAAGTTTTTCTTCGGCAAGGGGAAGTGCATGTTGTTACCTGACAAAACTATTCTTCCCTTTCCCTTTTCTATCCTCCTAGCTCCCATCCCTCCACTGCAGGTAAGTAATTGCTCCTGCTCACCACCTGCATAGTGCAGGTGGTAAAAAAGAATGTTGAACAGCTCAGAATAGCGAATTAATTCTGTGCCAACAAGTTAGTACCCATTTTGAGGGTCTAACTTGTAATTGGCGGAATTTGACGTGGAGATACCAGCTGATAATGGTAATTCTATCCAATGGTAATCTCCTCATGGATTTCCACCTAACACATAATCAGGGGCTAAATAGCTCCTCTGTTTCCTTCTCCCGTGCTCTCTGTGCTGACTTCTAACCACTCCTCCTTCCCATCCATCTCCTACACTCTTCGGGGTCTGAATGTGATATAATGGTGCTACATACTATTAAAGATGAATACATTGGTAAAGATGCTAATATTGATTCTCAGAATCCTCACTCCCGGAGCCGGCACTACTATAAAGCTAAATGTGGCAACAGTCTTAGGGCATCACTACTAGATGACACTCAATTACAATAAATGACCTGAAAAATGGGCTTTTGTAAGGGAATATAGGACCTCATATTGAGTTTTGTGGGTTGTCTGCTGTCCGCCAGGCGAACAGAGGAATAACCTCCCATGCTCTGGCAGACTACCACTCACCGTCTTCAGATCTATTCGACTGCCTGGCAGAGATCTCTTTGCATTCAAAGGAGTAGCTGCTACAGCGGCTCCATTGAAGGCATTGTAAGTTCGATGAGCTGCTGCAATGCTTCATGCAACGACTTGGTAAACATTTTTGTTTTACAAAAACAAATTTCTACAGCAGGAATTTGTTTTTGTAAAACAAAAAAACTGAAGGTGCTGACACTCTGGGAGTTTTCTCCCAGGATGTTGGAGGAATTTTGTATTTTTTCAGATGGGATTGCAAGGTTTACCAGCCTTTACTTAAATGGAGCAGGCAGACTTGAGTACCCAGTCCGCCAAACTCTAAATAAACCACTAAAATGACCACAAAATCAAAAGCACAGCTCTTGAACATGCCTACCTACCTTTGTGACAGGAATAACATCTCTTTACTTGTTAGTAAATTGTATATGGCAATATTAAAATACTGTAACACCTAACATAAACAGATTTACTTCAAAAATCTACTAGGCTGACTATGAATGGGGCCCAGGCCTGCTCAACAAACGAATATTACTACTACACTTATCTCGAGCTTTCCTTCTCCTACAGAGAGAGAATGCCTCGAGGGAGTTTTTGAGTTTTACACACTGCACCCCTTCTAAGTCTTAAACAGAAATATGGCTGGAGCAGAGTTTAATTGCCTGAAGGATCTGCATAGTTATGTGGGAGCCCTTTTATGAAGTGAGACGTTGGCGACGAGGATCAGCTATTTCTTAAAAGGCCAGATTGATTGCTGCCATTTCTTCATTCCCAGATTTTTGGCTCCTGTCCAGGTCTAATAAGTGTGCTTTTCACAAATCCCAGCCCACTATAAAAGAACAGTATTCATCGTAAGCCAAACAGCTAGGACCAGGAGGCAGGCTTTGAAGGGCATAATAGCATAATTGAATTCACAGGGTGCTTTCTGGTAAAAGTGATATGTTGCATCAATAATATCATAGACGCTCAACACAATTTTTGACGTGCAATTTTGGACGGGTAGAGCACAAGGGACCCGATTCACAAAGGTAAACTTAGATGTTTGGTCTAAACTTAGACCTCCGCCTGAGTGCGGACATAAAGATAGCACTCGTAAATGCCCTTTGTGACTTCCCAAAGTCGTAAACTTAGACATTTGATCTAGGTTTACCTTTGTGAATCAACTCTAAGTGAGCAGGAAAGTTAGAAGCTGTAAAGGTCTGACTATATGTGATACTGAAATACTCTGACAACCATAGTATAATAACATCTTTTTTAAAGTAGATAACACTTATAATAATTACAATCTGCAAACGAAACTAAAAAGCCAGTTAAATATTTTACAAGATTGTGAGAAACTATTTCTTTTAACTTCTAATACATGTGAAAGATCGACTGTGAGAAAACATTGTGCTTTAGGTTATATTGAATGTTTTTTTCTATTGTTGTGTCAATATTTATAGAAATGTAACTGTAACTGTAACTAATTTGCAAAAAAATAAGTTGAACATTTTTTGTCTCACAAATTGCCTATAGTTCTTGAGAATACTACTATGACTGACTACGTGCATTTCGAGAAGTTTCTTCTTTCACTACTGATCACTTGGGTTAGCCTCTGGATACTCTCATAGGAGTAATAACCTTATTGTATGCTTTTATACACATTATATTTTTGGTTTACATATATGATATGCTAACCCTGATACAGTATTACTCTTTGTATCTTTCTTATGGAAATCAATAAAATATTTTGAAATAAAAAAAAACAAAATCGTGAATCTTGCACTTCTTTTAAGAGATCTGAGAAAATATCAGTCAACATGCAGCAAATGAGAAACTGGTATGTCCATTTTAGAGACAATAAACACTCCTTAAAAAATACTGCCAGTACATAAATGGAAAGCCCGTGAGCTATTATTAGGCACTTATCGGATAGACCTGAGAACTTCACTAATTTGCTAAAAACTTTGCACAGCCTTCCTTACAAACGAGTTCATGTAACATAGAACGTGTTTATAGTCCTGAATGGCCACCTTATTATGTAATTTATTTCAGGTGGAGAAGAAAACAGCAGATGTTGTGCAATTGAGTTAAAATATCCATTACTTCATAGCATTAAAGGAATTGGTGATTTAAAATCAAACATTTGTGTTGTGGTCAGAACTATGAGACGTGATAAAACACTATACCAACACAAAACTTCATTAATGTGAGGGAGTGAAGAACTTTGTATTCCAAATCTATGTAGAAGACTACAATAAAGACTATGGTTTGTTTGTTGGAGGGTGAAGAATGAGATTTGGATCGACTGAAAACCAGATCATGCGTGAAGAAGGGAATCAAATATATTAAACTTTATCACGTGGATAATATCGACCTACGAAAATATTTACTACATCGCTTACCACTATATTATCCATATATATATTTCCTATTTTAACTCCAATTCTGCTTAACTAGACAATCCTTGGATGTAGTAATTAACTGTAAGTAGTGGATGCAGTAATTTCCTCCTGTGATTTAACTTTACGATATTGTGGTTGTATATGTCAGAATGAGTTTTTAGAGGTGTAAAGAGATGATGGAAGCCAGAACATTTTGTTGAGGACATTTGATTGATAATATGTTTTTTGCTTATGGAAAACAGTTATAGTATTTCTACGTTGTCACAGAAAAGAGAAAAGTTCATGACTTGAGATACACCACTAACAACATTCCACCAATGTTAAATAATTTTAATCATGTTGTAAGACTGTGGGAACTTTCCCAAAACATGTGAGACCAACTTTTTTCCCCACAGAGATTGTAAATGCACACCCATAAATCGTGAAATGTCACTATGTTAGACAGAGTTTCACATACCCCCCATTACTGTGCTTAGGGTATTTTGTTTTTTACTTTCCAATATGACATATGATTTGAGGCTTCACAAAATGGCACTCAGGGTGTGCTTGCGCTTACTTATTTGCTCTGATTTGTAATAGGTCTACAGAGCCACTTGACGCAATGGTGTAACGAAACTTGAGGGGGCCCCCGCAAAGTACATGGAGGGGCCCCCAACGCTCTGGACCCAGTGAGGAGCTCTCAGGCCAAGGTCCCGCTTCCTGTGCACAGTATCAGAGGGGGCTTCCTGAAACTTGGCAGCCCCCCTGCACCGCGGGGGCTGTGTGGGCTAACGTTACACCTCTGACTTGACATTCTGAGCTTCTTTTGCATTGAGCTAACAAATGAGCCATTTATCAAATGAGAAAACACCTCATCGCCTACTTTTTCTCATTTCCAGCAAGCCTTGTCAAGGTGAAAAAAATGGATGCAGGCCCATGGAATTAAATTTTCCAAATGTCATATAGAATACCCGCGAGAATAAATACATTTCCTTTCAGTAATGAAATGGTCATATATTGTACTATGTAAATTCAGACAGACAACAAGTTATGATGAACTTGGCATTTTCATTATTTCATAATTTTGACCAGCATGTTACTGAGGTTAAATAGAATGCAAATGTTTTAAGTGAGATATACATTTAAACATTAAACATGCGATTGAATCACATTTTGTCTAGGAGCGAGAGGGTGCAGATGCATTAAGTGTTAAAATCTTCAACCAATGACTTCACAATGAGGACACCTTATTTCCAGCTAACCACAATAACAGACTAAGGGCCAGATGTAGGTAAAAGCAGTTTAGCGAGTTCTTAATAGCGATTTTTAGGGAATTGCTATTAAGGACTCGCAAAATGCTATGTAGGTAGGAATCGCAATAATTTTTGCGATTCCTACACATTGCTTATTTGCGACTCGCAAATTGCGAGTTGCAAATAAGGAATGGCTTCCCACACATTCCTATGAGCCAAGAGGCCCATAGGAATGAATGGGATTTGCGCACGCAATTTGCGAGTAACCAAGAGGTATTCGCAAATTGCGTGTGCAATTTCAAGGGTGCAAGGGTTCCAAAAGGACACCCTGTTGCACCCCTGAAATGTGCATGTGTGCACATGTGGTGCACATACATGCCCTAAGAGCATGTATGTGTGCCACATGGCACTTTGAATAAAGCAAAAAAGTGCTTCTTTAAAGGAAATCGCAAGTTACCACCAACTTGAAGTTGGTGGTAATTTGCGATTCCTTAAGGCAATATCGCAATTTGCAATGCCTACTAGCATAGCATTTAGGGAATCGCTAATTGCGATTCTCTAAATGCTTGTGCACATTAAGGAATCGCAAATTTTGCAATTCCTTATTTTGCAAGAGGGTATTTGCCTACCTACATTGCACACAGCCAAATTGCGATTGCAAACGCTGAAATTCTGTGAATTTCAGCATTTGCGATCGAATTTGGCTTCCTACATCTAGCTCATAGAACCAGGAAATGTCCCATAGTTAGGAAGAAAAGGGGATCAGAGTGGTAGTGTACAAGGTAAATTACCAGTAAAGGGTTATATATAGGAGAAGAGGCTGGTTGGGTGTCTGTTGAACTGGCAGACTCTTGGAACTGCGAGAACATTTATGCAAATACCCCACTTACGAATATGTTGATATTTGAGAGTATTTTACCAAACCAGGTACATTTTGTTTCCCAGGCATAAGTCATTTGTAATGTGCAGTAAATACTTTTGATTCCGAGTTTACCGGGGGGGGTTGGGAGGGGGGGTGGTGATGGGAAACTACCTGTGGAAACTGGCGTTTACGACACCTATTTCCGCATGTATCAGAGTTTTGTTCACATTTTACCTGGATCCATTTTGGCATGTTTGACCTGCAAGAATATATCTGGTGAAAATTGCTAAAGTTATAATCCTGAACCCGAATTAAACTCCTATTTAGGCAGTGTCAGAATTATCCGGTGAACTCTAAGTTGGGTCAGATGTCCTAATGGAAGTCTTAATGTCCAGAAAAATATGATGATGTGGCTCCTCTTCCCTTCTCTACATCCCTTCTGATCTAATAATCTATTTTTTCCTAACAGATAGCATCCATTAGGTTCTGTGAAATTGAACTCAAACTTGAATTAATCCCCACATTTTTCAAATTGTGTGAAAAACATCTGAATTGCCTTCAGATACCTTCAAAGTGAAAACTATCAAGTTATTCCACTGGTCCATGCTTCAGGTTTTTACAAGACTTTATTCCGCATCACTAATTGCTGACACTGCAATCAGGAAATTAAGCATGTCATCAGAAATCCACAACTAACGAAAACAACAGCAGATCTAGGTAACCTGGTGAATTTCAAGCCATCTCAGCCTCCCTTCAATTCAGAAGTTCTTAAAACTGCGGTAACTTCACAACTCTCCACTCACCTAGCGGCGACAACCTCCTACGGATCATTCTGTCACACATAAGTCCTCAGACCTGGAACACATGTTCAATATCAGCAGCCCTGAACATAAAGCCTCCAACATGTCAATGTAAAAGTAGGTGAGACTAGTACATATGAGATTACAAAATCGGGTAGATTCCTGTTCAAGAGCTTCCAGCTAAATATTAATTCCCTCAGACCGGACACTACACAGCTTTTTTCACTTTGTTACCTTTTTTCTGTTATTTCACTCTGCACTCAACTCTTCACTCCAATTGGGGTTATCTTGAACTTCCCAGCTGCAGGAGGGTTGAGTTGGCACAATAAAGTATCCTGTGGCACTGCTGACAACATCAACCTATTATTTGTTTATATGGCCACATGCCTAAAAGAGCTAAAAGTCGATTTGGACTCCCAGAAAATCACATTGTGGGTGCCTTGTTGAGTCCAGAGATGTGCTATTGGTTGGACAAGAGTTTGTGCTTACTAGTATATGTAATAAGCCCTTTCTTTGCACTTCTCACACTTCAGGGGTCTTGTGGCATGATATACTCTCACATCTGCAACTTTAAATACAATTTTAGCAGAGGATTTAAAAAGTGGTGCATGTACCTGTCTGTGGTGGACTTTTCCACAGACTGTATAGCCAAAGTATAATTAAGTGACCAGACCATGCTTGTATCAGGAAATTTAGAGGAGTATGCATTCCCCGATATGAAAGTGCTTCTACAACAACCATTACGCAAAAAGCATCCTTTGAAAAGTAGTGTGCATGTTTGGCATTCTACCAGAATTTAATGTGAGTAAATAGCAAAGAAAATTTGATGTCATTGGGAAATTGACATTGTTTTTAAATTAAATTAGGAACCCTGGAACCTTGGATGGTTGTACCCTGGAGTATAGAGCCTCTGCTAGGTGAAATATTCCCATATGCATTTTCCATTCTACAGTAGGAATGTGTAAATCAATTAATCAGTCAGCAGAGGAGGGCACAAAGGAATTAACAAATACATGACGAGTTGAATTTGTACAATACCTAATATCAATCAATATTATACGTATTAGAATCTACATTCAGAATCCAAAACATTTTGTGCTCAGGCGCACCATTATAATCATAAATAAAGTCAATTGCAGAATACTTTACTAAAGAGGATTTTTGTGCAGTAGTTAGCTAGATGCTTGCCTGGAATTCTGCATACACATTTGCTTTCAAACGCTGCAGGTTTCATCTATCATGTCAGGAGGACCCTGGGCATTCTGGGAAGACTACAGATTTTTTGACACGTTATAATGACATTCATGATGCAGATGTTCATGTCAGGATCTCAGCACGCCTGCATGCAAGGCTAGGAGGAAAACACAGCAAGATTAATAGACCATACTGGATAAATACAGTAGAATCTGGTTCTTTGCAGGCCACAGTGCACTGTAGCAAGATTCCATTTTGTGAAACAGATCAACAGTTCTTAGAAATTGCTGTCTTAAGTAAATCTGAGAATAATGAATATGTTGAACAATAAGTAAGGGTATTTAATTTGAAATTTGCGAGGATTTTTTTAGGAATAGATAGTACGGTCTCCCTAAGCTTTCCAGTACTTTATGAAGGTTTTTACATGCAATCTATCAGCAATATGAAGAAATCTAAAATGAGCCTACAAAACACGTTTTGGGACAGTGGGTTCCCACCATTCAGAGTGCTCTTTTCTGCCCAAATGTGGCATGAAATTTCTGCAGCAGAAATTTTCCATGACAATTTTTCACCCAACTAGAGACTACTTTCCATGTATCCTCATTAAGTTTTGGGGGGTTCCCCTTGCCATTGCATCTCTTTTTCTTTAACAGGAACACATTTGTGCACATTTATAGAGTGGGACTCTTCCTACAAGAGGCAGATGAATATTTACAGGCAGAAACTTGTGGGTAGTTACCAGTTTCAGTGGCTACCCACTCAGAAACATAAACAGATTAGCTCCAAACCAGGAGTTTGTTTCTGAATAACAAAAGACTAATTACCCCACACTCTGGGAATCTTCTTCTAGAGAGTAGTGGGTCATTATTTTTTTTCCCTGTCCCTAAAAGCCACTTTTCTTGGCAGTTACAAACAAGGAGAAAAAGACAACACTGCTCAACCTAAATAGGGTGGGCAGTGTAATGTCCTTCCTCCAATAAAACCTAATCCGTTGGACCTGAAGAAGAAGTATTCCATGGACACAGCCAGCAGGAGCTTCGTTGAGGGTGCATTTCTAATGGAGCTTCCTTTCCGACAAACTCTAAATTGGGCTCAAATTGTCTACTACCTGCCGTATAGCCTATTTGTTTCCCTTCTTCATTCTTCTTCATCAGTCGAGTTCTACCACCAATTGCCCCCCAAAAAAGGTACTTCCAGGCCCCAATCAGATATAATAATGTAGAGTGAAGAAGAGGACTAAACTAAAAAAAAATTTCATTCAGAGCTAGAAGCCCCATTTTCCATCTTAGTCTATGGGCTCTCATGGCCCTGAGGAATACTGAGGATGCTTTAGCCATTCAGATTGTTGCCCATCTTAAATGAACAGTACTACGTCACTTTCCACACCAGGTGCAGTAGAAGTCGTGAAATTGCATTGACCAACACTTTTCAAGTTAATAGATTCTCACCAGAGCTAAAAATGGCACCGCTGGTTGTCTGGTGTGACTTTGGTGGGGTGTGGGACAGCCGGGACACAAAGAGGCCCCAGTGCCCCCCAATGAATTATGCTCCTTGGGTTACCCTGTGATATCCCTGATCTGAATCTGCAACAAAAGGAATCGCTGTCTCAGGTTGGAAGTAATCCCTTACGTACCTTACTAGAATTTGCTGAGGGTGTGCAACAACCCATGTCATGCTGCCCCTTCCAATTCTGGAGAACACACTTTCCAAAGTTTCTCACCAGTACCATTCCTGAGTGGGCATTTATCCAGTGGCGGCTGCCTCTGAACAGAGGAGGTGGGTGGGTTGGGGCTTAAATGAAAAGAAAAAGTACCTTCTCCGATGCTGCAGCATGCCTCTACTCGCCCTCGCTCTTCTGCAGCCCCGGAAGAACCCAGGCTTCCGGATTCTGCCAGCCAATCACAATGCTGCAAAAGCAGCGTTGTGATTGGTATGAGCGTCCTGTTTGGATGTTCATGCAGTGCCTGGGGAGGCTGGGCATGTTCTCCACGGGGCTGTGCAACACAGCCCAATGGAGAACATGCCAAGTGCGCATGAAGGTTTGGCCGGCCCTAGAGGGCTGGTCAAAGCGTCAATGCGCACTTAGGACTGGTCAAACCAATCCTGCCCCCTCTGATGCGGGGAGCCCTGTCCCGCCACACCCGAACTGGCTGGAGTCTAAAGAAAAATAAAATGATAATAACTGCTTGTTATTAACATTTTATTTTGGGATTTTGATTTTTGCACTAGTCAAACGAGCAGTGGGGCGACGCTCCTGTGCCTTAGCGGAGGAGCTGCCACTGCTTTTATCTGACATCACAACTTGAACCTTTCTTAAGAAGTTCTGTGCGTATCCTGTGTTCAATCAAATGAAAACTTGCGAATATCCTGGAAAACCGTACTGCGAGCCTATGCTGTGTATTCATTGCATGACCGCTGTGCCTCACCTTCCCTAGTCTTATGAAGTCTGGGGTTAAAAATAGGAAAATCCTTCAAGGTAAAGTATATATTATGCCGTTCATTAATGCGAAAACCTAAATTATGTCAGGAAAGTCGTGCTGCTTATAAAAAGCACATAAGGACCTGACAGTGATAATTCATTTGCCAAAACAAAACCGGCCTATATAGTCTGATTTACAAAGGATATTCGCAGAACAGCTGGGCTGCTGAATCCCACAGTGTCTAGTTAGCACAGCACACTCTGCACATTGTCACGCGGGAATTGAGATTTCTGTACCAGCACTCAGTCATAAAACAGAGAACAATACCAATGCAGTGACCTCTTTTCCTATGCAGCAGCAAACAAAAAAAAAGGCTAAAAAATCTAATATCCTCTAATATGTAATTTTCTGTAATAATGTACAGCTCCTTTCAGAAAAGTAGTACAGTGCCAATTTCCCCTTGCATTAATGAAAAAGAAATACATTTTGAAGAGCAGATTGCTGGTTCCCGCTGCAAACATGTCAGTGTAGTGTGGCTGAAAATCCAAAATAATCCGAAACTGTGCCTTAAAGGCCTCTAAAGTACATATCACAGGACAAGCAAAGAAAGCCTGATTGGGAAAGCAGCACACTGAAATTGAAACTGAAGCAAAGTCGTGAAAAATATATAATAAAAACGAGCAAGAGAGAGTATATAATTTGTCATTTTTAGGCATCATTAGTAGGTACATTTGACATTTTTGCCTAATTCCCATATGTTTGGACGTGAGTGCTTTGCATAAACATGTTGTCTCTCTATGTTGCATATTTTAGCAAACTTTTCATCCTCTGCAGAGGAAAAATCTTGCGAGAACTGTGAAAAAGATATTCACATATTCACTGATTCAGTCTCCCAACAGTAGGTCACATGACTTTTGTACTCAAGAGATGCGTGAACAATATTCCAGCTGATAACCAGCAAAATGAATTTCAACATGGTTTTCGCAATAATTATGTGTATTATGCCAGGGGGAAAAGTCCCAATTTGATCCTCCTCTACATAGGAGTAACACAACTTTGTCGACGAGGATGTAGCCTCAAGGCCGTTTTGCTCCAGTATGTTCACCCAAACCAAAATGGCTGTGAAGATTCTGGGTTCTTTTAATGAGTAAGGATAGTTGGAAAGTCTTGCAGCAGTGAACCACAGGTCACTGAAGAGAACCAGAGTGATCCGAGACTCCAATGGGACAGAGTGTGTGCTATTGTCATGACTAGAGCAGTGGCGTAGCTAGCACTATGACTGCCCGTGGCGGTCCCTGCTTTTGCCGCCCTTCAGTGGCCCAATTGAAGAGTGGGAGGGGGGATGCTGGCGAGAATTGCCGCCCGAGACAGCAGGTAAGAGCAAAAAGAGGCTGCCGCACCCAAAACTCGTGCCGCCCGGGGCGGACCGACCCCCCACACCCCCAACCTTGCTACGCCACAGGACTAGAGAGGGATCTGTGCATGGGAACTGACCAATTTGAGGTATCAAGCCGGTAGAATATGAACACCTCAGATCTAAAGCTAAGTGTGACAATATATCCCCATCACAGCTGTTGTGTCATGCAATATATGGCTAGTGGTGTTACTAAGCCAGATAGAGTATGGCAGTCATTGTTATAGCGCCAGTTGAATATAAGATTATAAGACTTACTTTGCAAACTAATATAAAACCATTACAACGCCCATGTCTATGAAGATAATGCCATTACAGATACTGTACTCGTGATGTATCCCAATTTCTGGTACTCTGCCTCAGAATAAGTGTCCTTTAAAGTTAGTCAGCAAAGAAAGGCTTCAGGAGTCACTATGAATTCAGAGTTAAACCCAGCAGTTATTCTGCTACAATACATATGCCAATTAGTTAAGATGTCTGAGAACACACATCCATCATGTTGATGTGCTAGAGAATGACATCTCAAAGGTTACTGAGCGTCACAAGAGGTGTCAATCAGAATGTCAGTGTTAGAGAGTATACTACAATCAGAGGTGCAGTAGCAGAAAATGTATGTCCATCATAGTCACTGTGCTGTAGACCATGACCAAAGAGAGCTACAGAGAGACTCAAGGTGCAGTGCTATTTCTGGACTCCATTTTATGACAAATGTCTAGGGTGACAGAAAGGGGCTCTGCCTTTCCTGCCACACTCACGTCTATGGTGTTTTATCGTCACTTTTTCTCCTGAATGCTTTTGAGGCGTACAACTGAACAAGGGCTGGCAGGCCAGTGCTCCACCCTGCTTTTCCCGGCTTCCACCGATAGCAACCAGTTTAAGCTCTAAGGGTATGGAGTATGAGAAAGAGGACCTTTAGAGACAGGGTTTCATCTACTGCTACATCAAGGTTCCATGTAAGATCCAAAAAAGAAGGGAGGTAGCAAGAGAAAATATTGCGGCCACACCTTCTAGTTGAGATATTTTAACTATTGATCCAGTCAAACAGTGTCAAACATTATGTGCATTATAAATAGACGAGAGTGTAATTTCACCACTGTTATTTGATAGCTAAGGTGTAAATAGGTACTATATATTTAGGTCCATGGACATGCATGGGGCATCAGCCCTAGTTTTCCAAACCTAAAATTATCATTTCGATTCTTTTTTTATGAACTGACCCAAGAAAAAATACACTTAATGACCCTTTGGTGTTTCATATACATAACATGCTCAGTTGTGGCTCATTATGCGGCACATATATGTCGAGAAACTAGTTTGCCACAGAGCAGAAAGCTACACTCACAAACCCTGATAGTTACTTGGATGACCAAACAGCATCATATGTTTCACTCTACTGAAGCACACATGCAGGTACATGGACATTTGGAATATTAGGAATCAGTAGAGATTCTGAAGAGTCAATAAGCCTTTTTACTGATCCCATCAGTCGATTAAAACACTTGGTGGCCCTTTTCAGGCTTAGGCCAGCATACAAGAAAATTGCACAAGCCTCTGACTCGCAGGCAGCAGCACTTTAAAAAAAATGTTTTTAAGCGTTTGTAAAGAAATGCAGCTTGCAAGATATGGCCTGCGTTAATTTAACTCACTCCGGGCCTTATTTATGAAGGCCTTGCAACAGTTTTGCGTTGCATCACATTTTGTGGCGCAGCGGCGGCGTAAACAATGCTCCCTGTTGCGCCATATTTACAGGGTGACGTATCTAGGCAGATGCGTCACCTTGTAAAGCCCTGCATCACATAATACCTGCGTCAGGTACAATGTATGCAGGTGGGTGTTCCCACGTAAAAAAGGGTCATAGAAGTGTCGCAGTGAAATCCATAAGATTTCAATGCAACACTTCTAGGACACACCTGCATCAAAAGGCAGGCGTAAGGGTGACACAGTGCAATGGGAATAGGCCGACCCCATGCATTGCTGGAGTTGCGTCATGCTTGCGACACAACTCCAGCAATGTGTGATTTTTGCGCCGAGAGATACGCAGGATTCCTGATTTAGCTCTCATTCCTTGCGACATGGAGCACGGTACATTAAATACGGCGCATCCATTGTGTAGCAAGGAGGGCGCAGTGGAAACTGTCGCACTGCTGTTTTATTGCAGCGGGGCGACAGTTTTCATAAACGAAGCCCTCCATATTTACAAATAATCCAAATTTGATTTATTTCACAGAACATTTTAGTCTCATTTTCGTTTGCCTTGTTTTTACTAGCACCTGCAGGCATCACTCTTTTTACGCTGAGAACAAGTATTCACCGAACGTAAAGATTTTACTGGTGGTAATGGAGTTCATTTGGCATTGGGTAGCTAAAGAAGACTCTGAGCACTCAGCAGATCGGGGCCGGTGCTAGGCAAGGGCCCACCAGCATAGGGCTCTGCACTGGTGGTGTGTCCTGTTGTTTCCATTTGAAAGAATTAGGCTCATGGAGCAATTAGGCTCCATGGTAGGGGCCCCCCTCCCCGGGCCTCACAGGGATGGTGTCGGGAGGCCTGGGGGAGGGAGACGCTACCTCTTGTCCCAATTGCAAGGAGACCATTCAAAGACCGAGCGGGACACCCATTGTCAGGACACTTTAGCGCCCCCATGGTTTTCACTTTCAGCCCACAAACAATCCTCACACCTTCAGCTCGATAGGAGCTGTAAAAGAGGTGCTTGTAGGGGGCTGGGAGGAGGAGCTGCGGTCCAGGAAGAGTCTGCACAAAGCAGCTTCCCGAACTGTTTCACTTATGTGAATTAGAGGGGCCTTGCATACTTCCTTTTGGCCCAGAGCCCCACACATCCAAGAACCGCCCCTGCTGCAGATGTGCTGCCTCTGTGAAAGTACCAGTTTCAGCTGCATGGAAAGGGGGAAGTGCGTTGGGTTGGGCGCAAGATTAGCACTAAAAACTCTGGTCTCAATGGAAGAAAGCGAAATAGCACGTCTACAATGAGATACTTGCGCCACTCTCCCAGCAAGGCCACTTCATCACCTTTGAATTAAGGTATGGTCCAATAAATCAGGCCAATAAAATATGTCTATGTAAGTAGCACAGTGTGAGTACAAAGGAACATATTCTGCGTAAGATTCTGAATTGACAGAAATTCATCATCACCTATGAAAGACACTTCTGCATAGCAAATGCTTGTGTTGAGACCTTTTTGTGAATGTATATTGTGGTTATAGGTGGGGTTTCATATTTAATTTCATTTGATGAGGTATGCAATAATATACTCTCTGTTTCGGTACTATATATAATAATGTACATAAATCTACACTAACAGTGATATCTGATTTGTTTCAGATAGATACTGGAAAATCGACTGGATCCATGCTGCGATAAAAAAAGAGTGATACATCTGTGACTGCTTGTAGTTGATTCGATAAAGGGATTATAATGCATAAACATGATAGAAACATAAGGATAAACATTTGAGGGAAATTGCACAATATATTTGTAGCTAAGGAAGCAGACACAGTGTCTCACAGGAGCATATTAATATTATTCCCACCTCTCTTCCACCACCCACCTGCATCCATCCCCGCAGTCTTGTGTTTTTCAGAGAGGGTCCTGAGGGACTCAAATGTTACGTTAGCAACGAGCTGTTTCAGTCTAGAATCATCAACAGGTAACAGGCAAGGGGAAGGTTTGTTAAGCAGCTCTAAGTGTAATTGTTGAGAGATATGAGCACTTAACTTCAATTTTACATTTAGAGGCAATTTTGCTCTGAAAGTGTAAGGGTAGACGCAGTGTGCTCAGACAATACTGGAAGATTCCTATCATTCATGTATCTAAAGTCACCCCATGGGAGCCTAGGACTCTATTTGTTTTTTATTCTGTTTTCACAGGCTGCATAGATTTCACCAGGTCCAAAATACTCCAGGATTTCAAACTCTAATCATAGGACAACACTATTTTCTTCCAGTTTGCCTTTATTGAAATTTATTATTGAGCATCTAAATATTTTTTTGTAAAAATGTACACATTTCCTTTAATCCAATTCTTAAAGATTTTCTTTCCATACGAAAAGTGAATCGTACTCTTGGAAATTCAGGTGGTGTCTAGATCAGGATAAAGATGCATCTGCTCACAGAAATAAGGTTGGGGAACCGGTGCCTGAACGTTTACTATTGTGCTCAATGTTGCCTGCAATAGTGATTCGTACACAAGATGGTCCAGTATCTCCATATCCAAACCTTTAAATAAAGGGATTTGGTGTTATCCTATCATGGTCATTCTCTGTTCCTGTTATATCGAACGGGTGCATATCTACAACTGATTAGATCCTCCTCAATCACCATGAAAACTAGGAGTGAATACATTTCTATTTATTAATATCTAAAAACACAGTCATGTTACTAGCCCCCAAAACAATGTAAGACTTTTTCCAAGACTAGAGCCAGAACGTTTACTGAATTGACTCTAGATTTTGATTGGTAAAAGAAAGGCCTGGAGAGGATGCTAAGCTGTGCTTAGCTATCCTAATTTGAGGGATCAAATTGGAGGGCAGCTTGGAGCAGCTTTGGCTGAAGCAAAATTATAACTTGTACGACATGCTTTTGACATGAAATATCCACTTCACTCTTCTTTACATAGGTATGTGTAAACCTGGATTCTTCGTTGTCTTTTGCCCCTTTTAGTGCAGGTAGAAAAGGTGGAATACATTTCCTACAAGTCTCAAATTAATAGAAGGTTGCTTTGTCTCAAGTTGTGCACTATTTGAGTTTTTATAGGATTTGCTGTGTTGGCTGAGAATTTTGTGGTAAAACATTAGGAAAACCAGCTTGCTGGTGACCATAACATAACATAACATAAGATACCATAACTTAACTTAGATATGGATCAATGCATCCCTGCTGTCTCGCTGTTGGGGAGTGGGGGTGGGTTGATTATGCCACAACATAAGGCTTCCCTCCTGAAAGTCATACTGCGCCATATAATCAAGCTTGAGTAATGGAGTAACTCAATTCAACTTCGCCGAAAAGGGAGCTGTCAAACATTTTGCAAAATATATTGTGCGAGATTTCACATAAACAAGTAAATGCGACACTGTCAATGTCTGTCAGCCAGAAAGCGTAGAAGGGTTTCGCCGGAGGAGCTTTCTTTACTTTCGATAAGTGGTGGACGGACAGTTAGACCAAGATTTGATGGAAGTTGGATGTTCTGTGGCATAGCCATTGAAGCAAAGCTCAAGGAAAAATCAAACCAAAACTCTGAATGCCAGCTTACACACCTGGTACATTGTTCACAATCAATTAGCAAAATGACAGCATTACAGGGAATAAAGCATTAGAAAATTATAGTATTTTGAAAGGGAGAGGAAACCGGTGGCAATAGTGATCTTAAGGAGGGGTCTGTGGTGTAACTCAATACTTATGGACCCTCCAACAAAATGTGATGAAAGACCCTTAACATTTCACCTAGACTGGAAAAATTGCAGATGTACAAGTGCCTTAGGGTCAGACATAGTGGCTGCAATGCTCTTATTCATGTTCATTTCAATGAGATGATTTAAACCAGTAAGAAGCACCTGATAAATGAGAAGGATTCTAGAAATGAATCGCTTTGTGCGCTACTACAGAAACACTGATTTACCATTACAGGATTTAGACAAGGAATGGTGAATCGGATGCAGTGTGTGCCAACACCACAGTTCTCCTGCATGTTTTGCTGATTACTTTGCTCCTTTCTTGGCATATTTTCCACCTGCCATTAGTAGGTGGATGTGTGTCCAAAAGTACCATTCCACTATTAATCCTGCTTATTTGAAGTAATAGCACATTGTGGTAGATCATAAAGGTCCTATTCATTTAAATGTTGCTGATGCCTCTCAAATTTTACATCATTGAAATGAAGACCTCCTTTCACGCAAGCTCATTATAAAGGAGGCTAGGCGATCAACAGACCAAGGCGGTACAAGTCAAATATCTTTAGTGTCGGGAGGAGGAGCCAAGATGGCGGACGGACAGGACGTCTGAGCTCCCGGCTCCGCAGCCCGTCTGCTGTTTACATGACATCCTGATCTTTAATCCTGCCTACAGCGCGAGCAAATGTAACCACGAATGCGCTGACACTTTCCGCATTCCTCCGATGTCCCCGCCGGCTTTTTTGGTCGAGGATTCATAGAGTTTGCCGACTTTGGACTTTGCCCATGCACTCTGGCCCGACCACCGCCACCGGACATCGCTTATCACGTACGGTGAGACGACCTGGGGCCGGACCGGCGCCTGGGGAAATGTGACCGGCTGTGGAGTGGGCGGCTTGGCGGAGTCTTCTTCGCGACGGAGAGAATTCCTGTATGATTGGGTCCGGGCTGGCGAACCTTCCTTTGTCATGCTACCAGCGGTCAGAGCGGTATCCGTTTTAGAGCGCCCACCACCCGCATTGTTATACAGCCGAGGGCTCTCACATCGTGTGAGCCCCGTATAGCGAGCAGTATCTCTTCTTGCCTTAAATGCTATTCCTCCGTCCAATGGAGTCACCCTCACCTCTCCGATGTGGGCTGACTGCAAAAATGGTGGCGGTGCCGGTCTACCTCGCCGGAAAGACGGAAGCCTCCATATCCCGGACGCAGGCTGCCCTGCCTGCTGTCGAGCTGGAGGGTGTCCCGGCGGCGCCTTTGCATACTGCCGACATGCTGAAGCGGGGAGCAGACCTGACCTATGGTGATATCCTTCTAGCCCTGGAAGACTTGAGGGCGGCACTGTGGGAAAACACTCGAGAACTGGAGCGGAAGATCGATGTCGCTATGCCATCCAGGGAACTACTGCGGTTGTCTTACCCCCCAATGCCTCTCATTCCCTTCGAGGCGGATACAATGTGGCGACAGGGGGATACTGTGGAACGTCCTTTCCCTGGCTACAGTGTCGAGTGTTCTTTTAATGACAAAGTTGCATATACAAAGCTCCCTTCCACTTTACAAGCTGAGACTCTGCCTCTGCAAGTGTTGCCACGGCTTCCTCAACATCGCCGGAGTGTGTGCCGTTCTGTGGGGAAAACTGTGTTGGTCACTATCGATGTGGTGATGGTCTATGATTGGGAACTCTCGCTTCCTCTTCCTCTGCGTCTTCTGTGCCGGGAGCGGCCATCTTGCTCCTTTGTTCTGCCTGAGGTACACTCCCAGCGGTGGCCATGCTTGGTGGGGTTTCAGCGTTCTGGCCAGGGCTGATGTTGCCTCCCTTGATGATCCTGCCTGACCGCCTGGCATGACCCGGACTAGAATATTTGTCTATGTATCTGATGTGCCGCATGCGTGTAATTTGCTATTGTTGATTGCGGGGGTGGATCTGTGGGGCCGCTTAGGATCGGGCCGGGGCTGGGCGATTTCCTTTAGTTTGCTGTACGTATTGGCGGGCGGGGACTAGGATGGGACTGCTAATTATCTGATTTATTCGCACATTTGGAATGGAGTCTCCCCACCTGATGCTTTGCTTGCTACTTCAGTTGTGCTGATGATATTCAGAGTGGGGGATGCTTATGGGGCTGGTGGTGACCGGGAGTATGTAAAATTTCCTCCTCCTGTCTTCTCTGGGAGTCGGAGACTGGGATGTTCTTTCCCACTCTCCGGACTCTCTTTCCCACTTGGGGTTCTTTGGGGCGACAGGCATGCCTATTGGGGGGGGGTGGGCCGTGGCCTTCCGCTGGTATGCAGTGTGGGGGGATGGGATGTGTTCTATGTCCTTTCTTTGTCTCTATGGCCCTCTTTCTCATTCTTTCTCTCTTCTTCTTCGGTTTCTTTCTCTTCTATGTTTCTTTGTTTCTTCGGGGTCGGGGTTCAGTGTTAGTAGGGAGTTTATTGTGCTCTATCATTCTGTGGTATAGCGTTTGCTCTTAGTTCCTGGATGGTGGCCACCTGTTTCCTTACAAATGCCTTCCTATATAACGCCTCCTTCTGGGTGCTCCGTGAATGGTGATGTCTCTCCTGGTCAGTGATCAGCTTCGACTCTTTTCGTAGTTCACTACATTGTACTCGACAAAATCATAAAATTAAACCTTTTCTTATCCTGACATTATTGTTCTATGTTCTACACGGTACTTTTCACTCAGAGATTGCTTTAACGGCGCTCTGCCCAATTGGTTTTTTTTTTTTTTTTTTTATTTTTCTTTTATCCTTTTCTGATATGTCATAGCGGCCGGCCCCGAGGGGTTGTAGGCAGACGCTGTGTATTGTGCATTTACCAAAATAAAGGTTTTAATAAAAAAAAAAAAAAAAAAAAAAAAATATCTTTAGTGTCCGAATCCTAGTAGCCAAAGGGTTTTTGTGGTAACCTATGGCATGCCATTTTACATCCTTACACTCCAGTTTCCTAATTTTAATTGGGCACCTGGCAGGAGAACACAACCCCATACTGCCTCACATTCTCCTCGAGGGATTCTTACAATTCGTTTATCACTAAGTATATTGAGTCAATCTAGGCTTTTGTGTCCTACATGTCTTGATCTGGGCCCTAAGTCTGCTGTGTGTGGCTGTGGTCATTGTACATTGGCACACGTTTTGGTGGCGTTGACATAGGCAACAACCGAAGCCAACTTGGGCAGGTCTCACAAAAACTTTAGTTCAGTCTAAGATACTATGCTCAGTATTAAGTTCCCCACATGCATATGACAATGAGCACCAGAGCTCCAGCAGTAGATACAAACCCTGAATACTGAAGCTCTTGGGGATATTTCCCCTCTGGCAGGAGTTTGTGAAAACAGTAACAATCCTAGATTTTGAGCATGTTTTTGAATATTGTTGAACTAATATAAGGTTAACAATTGGCTCTTGTGTAATCATTTTTTATTTGGAACGTTTGAATGATTTATTCCTTGCAAAATCGCTACCTCAAGGGTTTGTGCACTAGTAAGACATTTTTAGGAACACGCAGGAAAAGTATATTTCGGTATACCATTCACTTGGGTGCAATTTACCAGAAAGAATATGATAATGGTTCGGCAACCAAGACTCTTGTAGGTAGATTGGAACACCACAATGCATACAGGAAAACCAGTTTATCTACACATGTTTAAAATATTCCAACTGCAGGGTGACAAAACTACTGCTGAAGAAGAAAAGTCAGTTGATATTATGAAGTTCTGCTCAAGATTGAAGCTGATATGTTGGCTTTTACACATGTGTGTGTTTCCATTGCTAGGCTTAGTAGCCAGACTTAATACCCATTTTCTTTAGATCTCGAGCATCACTGATGAATATGGAAACCAGGAGATGTGGCGCTTTGATGATGGCTACAACAAAACTTAGACACAATGAGGCAACTATGGAGTGACAGTAATATGTACTTTTGTTGTTTCAGGTCTCCTTCCCTGCTGTACCTTTCCCAAACCCCTTTCCCCTCATCTAGCCACTCAGTGTAGTTAGTCCTTCCAGGAGGTGGGCCATATTGGGCAACGTACTGAGCCTGAAGAATCAGAAGACAACAGCTACAATAACAAATAGTGTGGTCCTTGGCAGAGCCTTTGTTGGTTTCTATTTTCTTCGTACCACATGCAGAGTGGCAAACAGACACTAGATGTATTATATTCAAGTTTTGCAACGTTTAAAAGTATCAATAGATCTTGCAACATCTTGGCATTTGATCAAAGTATATTTGTATAGAACCTCAAATTGTAATTATAATAAAGATGTTTTAAGACCATGCTACCAATACAAAAATACAAACAAAACCCACCTGCACTCGGTGTTCTGTGAAGTAAAGTGAATCAGGATGAACACTTGTAGATGAACATTGTGACTATAGTTACATCTGACCTAGATAGGCTGTTGTCTTGGCAGATGTACCACCTGTCATATTTCTGTACGTCCAATTTAATGTCATGATACCACTAAACTGGCAACTGTTCATAGGTATCCTTTATGGGTGCTATGTACAGTATGTAGTTTCTGAGTGGCTCCAAATGATCAACAAATATTAATAAAATGCAAATATTCAATTTAAAATAATCCTTTATTTTCTATACGGTTTAATTCTTTGTAGAGCAAATTAGTAGACCTTTAATATAGGTTGTACAAACCTCTACATTCTTGATTAACATACACATTTATGGTAAGTCTGTTTTGGCACAAATTATGAATGATCTAGAGGACTCTGAAATACTTTTTGATGGTATCTATTTTTTTTTTTTTTTTTTAAAACATGTTTTTTATTGCAACATTTTCAGCAACATAACCATCGGGGCAACCGGCACCCCCTACAATCTCCGGTTATATTCTTCGGTTTAGCAACGCACACAGCCATTCAGCCCACATCCCGGGGGCCGGGCGGCATAGATGGATAGTTAAGCAATGGAACACAACTATCGCCTCACAGCGGTGCTTGGTGCATGCCCCATGGGAGCCTCTGCTTTTCTGTCCCACCAGCTACATTCTTCACCCAACTCAGTGTAGCATTGCCCTCCCACCTCAGGAACTCCCCCCCCTCCCATCCCGCCCCCACCCAACTGCTGCTGTTTCGGGCCCCTCCAGTGGTCCCTAACTCTAATTCGTGCCAGCTATCCGGGGTACATCTATTGTCCTCAGCCTCAAGGAACTCCGTTCTCCTCACGCTCCCGTTCCGCCCGCTCGAGCCGGCAATCCTGCAGGGCCTGCTCGATCTGCCCCCATGCCCTTACCCACTCCAGCCCCGCTTCATTGTCCGTCCTAATCGCTTGGCGCCTTCTGACTTCACTCTCACATCCAGACCATTTTAATAACTCGGAGATCCACCGCCCGATCGATGGGCCCTCCCGGGACTTCCAGTGCCACGTAATCTCTCTCTGGGCCAACATAAGCCCCAAGTCTATAAATTTACTCGTCACTTTTGTCTTTGCTGTGTGAGGGAACCAGAGCAGCAGGCACGCCCCCATATCAAACTCGACCTCCCTATCCGTCGCAGCATTCAAGATCTCTCCCACCTCAGCCCAATACGACCCGAGCTTCGGGCACCCCCACAGCATATGCTCTAGTTCAGCTCCCAGTGTGAAGCAGCGCGGGCAAGCAGCCTCCTGCACCTTAAAGTGCCGGCTAATCTTTCCCGGGGTCAAATACGCCCTGTGAACGATGAAGAAGTGCACCTGCTGAAAGCGGGCATTCCCGCTACCCTTCCATGTCCTCCGCATGATGTGGCTCCAGATCGTGTCCGGAATGGGTTTGCCTATGCTTTCCTCCCACCGCTCCTTCAGTGCCGCAAGCGGCTCCAACCCCTCCTGCAGCAGTCTAGCCTGTAGGCATGTCACCGCCTTGATCGTGCCCGCCGCCATTGCCACGTACTGGCAGGTTAGCGCCACAGTGGGCTCCTCGAGCCCCTTCCTCCAGTGTTTCTGTATTGCCGCGCTCACCGCCGCGTGCAGGAGATAACTCCCATCTGGGAGGCCAAACTGCTCCTGCAGAGCCCCGAAGGGGGCCAGCGCCCCATCTATATAGAGGTCCCCCACCATCTGCAACCCCAGCTCCTCCCACTCCGCTAGCGGGGACCAATCGCCTCCATGCGGCAGCGCCGTCAGCATCCCCAGCGGGATCTCCGGTGCATAAGGTCTCATCGTCTTTGCTCTCCGCATGCCCCTCTGCCAGCATAGCCGGAGAGTCCTCTCCTCGATGGACAAATCTCTCAGGTCTAACTTCTGTTGCATGACTATGTAAGACAGGACATGTCTCTGGATGCCCGTCCCCCGTCCCGGCTCCGGGCCCCGGAATACCCTGGCCACATTCTGTGTCAGCACTTGTAGCTGCGCCGCCAGGTAGTACAACTCAAAATCGGGGACCGCCAGTCCTCCCTCTAGTTTAGGCCGCATCAGTACCGTCAGGGCTACTCGTCTCCGTCCCGTCCCCCATAGGAAGCTGATGATCTGCGACCTCAATTCTTTAAAGATCCTCTGCGGGATCCATATCGGCAGTGTGCGGAAGTAATAGAGCAGTCGGGGCAGGGCCACCATCTTCAGCAACGCGACCCGGCCCAGGACCGAGAGCGGGAGGGCAGCCCAGAAGGCCATGCATCCCTTCAGGGCCCGTATGCAACGCCCTACATTACCGTCCAATAGATTTTCGACATCGTCACTTTTTGATGGTATCTATTATTCAATATACCCTGTTTGATTATTTTGCCATATTATTAGTTTTTTTGCTACAAAAATACTAAGGGGCCTATTAGGATGGCAGGCGGATTGCCCCCGCTGGGCCGGCGGTAGCCACCGCCTGCCCGGCGGGGGCGATCCGCCCGCCATCCACGCCTGAATGACCCCCCGCCATATTAGGATGACTGGGGGGTCCCCGGCGGACGGGAATACCGTCCACCGCTTTTTCGCCCGTTGACGAGTCGACCGGGCAGAAAAGGGGCTTAATATGGTGGCAGTGTCTGCAAGACACCGCCATCCATATCAACATGCAAGCGGAGATTGGCCTTTCCATGGCAGCGTTGCCACCATGTAAAGACATGGGGTCTTTGCTGTTGGGGGCCTGTAGCCGGCCCCCAAGATGTTGGAGGGTGCACATGGGGGATACCTATGGTAAGCCCCTGCATTTGCATGCACAAGATGGCAGGCACCGCGCGGTGCCTGTCACGTTGTGCATGCAAATGCACTACATGTATTTTTTACATTGGGGCGGGTGCTGCTTACAGCACCACCCGCCGCAATGTAAAAAATGCGGGATGCGACTGCCAGTGTGGGGGGCGCATCTTAATTCGTATGGCGGGACCGCCGCAACAATGGCGGGCGGTCCGCCCAGCATCGTAATAGGCCCCTAAGCATTTATGTAAAGTAGAGGTCAGGAGGGAATTAATCGTAGAAAAGATTATTAGTCAAATTAAATGGTTATAGTACAAATGTTAATCCTCCATTCATAACTAAAAACATTTCTGCATACCACAAAAAGGCATAACAATCAATAACATCCATTTTTGCAAAGTGTCTATATTTATTGCAAAGACTCAACAGCGCTCTGCCAGAATATTATTTAATAATTTTTACTAAGATATAGCAAGGCAGAATGAAATGATAACAAAAAAGCTGGGAAGAAAATCATGGGTATCAAAGGCCAACAACAAATATGGGTTGAGAACTTTGAAGAACTGCTGAACCTGCCCGTGCCGCAGTCTCCACAAGACATACAGACAGCTGACAAGGACTTCCCTATCAAGTGCAGCAGACCAACTTAGGAAGAAATACGGCAAGCCATCAAACATCTGAGAAATGGGAAGTCAGCAGGACCTGACAACTTTCCTTCAGAGACACTGAAGGCAGGCATTGAAACATCAGTAGACATGCTCTACTTCATGTTTGGAAGGATCTGGGAAGAGGAAAAGCTGCCATCAGACTGGAAGAAGGGCAGTGGCGTAGCTAGCCCTATGAGCGCCAATGGTAGTCACTGCATTTGCTACCCCCCCCTCCATCTCCCCAGCTACGCCACTGAAGAAGGGAGATCTGATCAAGGTCCCCTAGAAAGGTGACCTGAGTAACTGCGCAAACTACAAAGGGATAACTCTTTTATCAACCCCAGGCAAATTGTTTAACAGAGTCATCCTGAACAGAATAAAGGAACAAGTCAACGCTCAGTTACCAGACCAACAAGCTGGCTTCTGCAAAGATAGACTCTGCACAGATCAGATTATAACACTGTGCATCATCATTGAGCAGTAGATGGAATGGAACTCCCGCTCTAAGTCAGCTTCATGGACTATGAGAAAGCATTCGACAATGTGGACAAGGAGAACATATGGAAACTCCTCTGCCACTATGATGTGCCAGATAAAGAAGGTAAGAATCAACAGGAACTCTTACGAGGCAGTGACCTGCAAAATAGTCCATGGAGAACAACTCACAGAAGCCTTCGAAATGAAGACCGGAGTCCACCAGGATTGTTTGCTCTCCCCCTTTCTCTTCCTGCTGGCCTGACTAGACTCGATCATGAAGACAGCCACAGCAAGGAAAAGAAATGAGATCCAGTGAACACCTTGGAAACAGCTTTATGACCTGGACTTTGAAGATGAACTAGCCTACTCTCCCATTCCTATCTGCAGATGCAAGAGAAGACCGACAAAGTGGCAGCCACATCAGCACATCTTGGACTCAACATCCACAGGGGAAAACCAAGAACCTGAAGGCTAACACGGCCAACCCAACTGCAGTCACTCTTGCAGGCGATGCACTGGAAGAGACTGAGGCCTTCACCTACCTGGGCAGTGTCATAGACAAGCAGGGTGGCACAGACGCCGATGTCACTGCAAGAATTGGCAAACCAAGGGCTGCCTTCATTCAGCTAAAGAAGATCTGGAGCTCCAAGGATCTAACACTGCAAACTAAGATCAGGCTTTTTAACACCAAAGTAAATTTGGTCTTTCTGTATGGAGCAGAAACTTGGAGGACAACAGTGACCACCACCAACAAAGTCCAGACCTTCCTCAACAACTGTTTGAGGAAAATCCTCCGAATCCACTAGCCACACACCATCAGCAACAACGACTTATGGCTGCAGGCTTTACAACTTCCTGCTCTGAAGTAGTCATAAAAAGATGCTGGGATTGATAGGTCACACCCTCTGCAAGACCCCATCAAACACCACCTGACAAACCCTCAAGGAAAAAGGAAAAGATGAAGGCCAAGAAACACCTGTAGTTGAGGCCTCGAGGCTGGCTTCAAGAAGATGGGTTTAACTTGGAGTCAGATTGAAAGAAAACCCCAGGACAGAGATGGCTGGAGAGTCCTGGGTGATGGCCTGTACCCCAGGAGGGGTAGCAGGCATAGGTTAGGAAGTATTTTAATTTTTAAGGCTCAACAATATTTCACCCACATTAGACACCTGAAAGTCATAAACTGGCATGGCACATTTGCATATGTTGGGCATTAAGTGCTTTTCAGTATACCCAATCCTATGTTGCGTAAAGAGATCATAAATGTATGTTGGGGGGGAGGAGCCAAGATGGCGACCGGGACGGCAGCGTAGGCTTCCGGCTCCGTGAACCTCCGCACCCCGCACAGATATCCTGCACGAGATCCTTAGCCTGCGCGATCTACCTGTGTTGGTGACCGCGAGCGGCAACCGGCCGTGTGACCCCGAAGTTTCTGGCAGCGGTACCGCCGGAGAAATGACCATCTGAAGTTTGCGGCCTGTGCAGCCCCGGAGCCGGGACCTCGAGTGAACGCCGTGGCCGGGCGGCAGTGCAACAACAACGGCCTTTGGTGACTGGGTGGGGTCGGACTGCCGGAGTGGTGCGAATATCGGACTGCGCTTCGCCGTGGTCGCTCCTACCACTAAGCGTAGCTGAACGAGTGCGTGCCCGTGGTGGCAACTCCAAGACCTCCGGTGATTGCTTCAGCCTTCGCCGGTGAGCTGCCCGGACGCCGCCCGTAACTTGTCCCGATTCTTGCGGGCTGCTCCCGGATTTTCGCGGGCGCTGGTCCGTGGTGGGGACGACTGTGGCCCGTGACCACACACCGGACACATTGTTTGCCTGCCCTCGGAACCCAGTTACCAGTGCCATGGAACCCGAGGCGCTTGTGTCTGAGCCCCGGCCCCGATCAGGGATGGACCTACCCAGCGGCCATTTTGGTATGCCAGAGTCCACCATCCTCTACACCGGGTTGCAGCAGGATTGGGAGGGTGCGACTCTGAGGAGCGTAGCGGAGCGAGCGCCGGGAGCTGTACTGGGGTACGGTGACCTTCTGGAGGCTCTCGGTGCCCTTCACTCCACCCTGATTCACGGAGCCTGGGTGTTGGGGAGCAAGCTCGATGGAGTGACATCAGCGTCGGAACAGTTGCCGCCTGCCTATCCCCAGGTACACTGGGACTTCTCACGCCGCGCACGGGGGGACAGTGTCGTGGCCGCCCCTGTGAATAGTGCACGCCTGGACTCTCCGGACAGTATATTAACGTGCGATCAGCTGGCTGTGGATTTGGTCCGTCCCGGAGGTTTCGGACCTGAGTGGGGGGTGGTGGCCTTGTCCCGTGCGCGGTCTCCGACGACCCAGGCAACGTCCAAGCAACGGTCGCCCGCCCTGGCTGATTCCGCCTTCCTGGGCCTGGTGTGCAGTGTAAATCCTGGCTCGGCATCGGGAAAGACGATCCTCCCTAGAGCTGACTGTGTTGATCTTCAGAGCCCTCTACCCTACCTGTGTGTGTCGCTTCCTGAGTTTTATTGGACACTTCTCTTCCTGGTAATATTGGACATGGCACTGGGACTGGGGGTATGCATGGGTGGGTTTGCAAAGAGTGGCCAAGGATGATGCTGACCCTTCCGAGGTGGTCACCTACTAGGCGGGCGGGCTCGGGAGTTGTGTGCTCTCACGGCATAACTGTTAGTGTACCAAGTGCGTAATGCTCCTTACTCCTCTTTGACAGGGTCGATTTTGTGTTCTTTATTGTTTGCTTTATGGGAAACCGTGTGGTGCGGGAGGGAGAAGCCGGGGGCGTGTTTTGCAGGCCCTCCTCCAGTTTATTAATACTCTCTCTACCCCCCGTCTGGTGGGGGCTCTTTTCCCACTTCTTTTCTCTGTTTCTTCTATATTTCGGGTCTGGTTCCGGGGCGACAGGCACACTGCTGGGGGGGGGGGGGCCGTACTCATCTGCAGAGGTGCAGGGTGGGGGGTTGGGGGGGGGGGATCCTTTAGTCTTTCACCTCCTTTTTCTATGGCCTCCTTTTCTTCTCTTATTCTCCTTTGTCTTTTTCTGGGATCAGCATGGTAGTACTCCTTTGTTGTTAATCACTGCTGTTTCCGGAGTGCCATAATTTCCGTGGAGTTTCCTGGGTCTTGGGGCAGGGGGTTGCAGGCGCAAATGGCTGTGTCATTCCTCCACATCCTGAACTTCCTGTTTCAGCGCCATTGCTTAGATAGACTGCTGTGTATTGTTTACGTTCATCGTTCTGCCTGCCATTTTTCGCTGCTGGGAAACTGTTTGGCACCTGATCCTTCCATCCTTTTCTATTATAAAATGTAAACCTTGATTATCCTGGTCTCCTACTTGGGCTGTTCGGAGACTGAGAGAATGCTAGCGTCGAGATTTTGCTCCCCGAGGTATTGACTGTGATAGACCTGCTTTCTGTTATTCTGATTGTTTAGCGGCCGGCCCCGGGGGTTGTAGGCCCATACGTGTAATTGATTGAAATGTCAATAAAGGTTTTAAAAAAATAAATAAATAAATAAATAAATAAATAAATGTATGTTGGTCGACTCTTTAAATTGGTGTTACACAGGGAAATGGTGTTTGCAGTAATGATTGCAACCTTGCTTAACCTGTCAATAGCTTGGTATATACCAAACCAGTATTATCATGAGTGACAAGATCTGAAGAGTCCAGCAAGGTGTCCAATTTACCCATTAAACATTACCCTTCTAATTTTTTTAAGGCTTTCAGAGCTTTTCAACTATTTTGTCAGCATCAATTTTAATATTTATTATGTTTAGAATGCTTCCATTCAATACCAAACATGAACTAAGGCATTATATGTGCTTGTAGACATAAGTGCCTGAGATTGTCGAAAATCATTGCCCGCAATGATTTCAAGGCATGTTGATCTCAGGTTCGCTATTGCAGATGCAAGGGTGATCAGTATTACCTTAATTTATTTTTATACGAATGTATACTGTAGTCTTAAAAGTGCTACGGGTTATATTGAAGTTCACTGTCATCTCTGAATGTGGAAATGCCTTCTATTATCACACTGTATCAAAAGACACTTTTATGCAGTCAAGCAAATTAAAGTTATTATAAGTTCTAATCAAGCCATCACATTTCTAAACTCAGTAGTATGTTGGTGTTAATGCATATTGGTAGTCCTTCATTTAGGCAATGTTGATATTCCATTCGTGCTTACTCAAAGACATGGACCAATGACTTAAGTTCAGTGCAAACAGGAATTTGCTAAATAAAAAATTTACAGGAAAAAGAAGCTATAACTTGACCAAAACAGTGATCTGCAAAAACAGATGAAGGCATTGATTAAAATGATTCTAGGTTGAACGCCAAGGTCAAAAACATGAGTTTGGCACCTTGGTTGCCTGAGAACAAATCAGAGTGCCTTTGAACTAACTTGCATTAGAACTTGTATACTCTTTTGCAGTTTATTTGATAATACACCATGTCTTAACTGCTAATATTTTAATCTAATTGCAAAATATGTTGGGATTATAAAAGCTACATTAAAGGAGATATTCTGTAGGGTATTCGATTACCCAATATTTCTTTTAATTGTTACATTTAAGGAGTGTTCAACTCTCCTTTTTGTAATAAAATATTATATATTTTATATTGTCATGAGGACTCATAGTAATGCTGACAGATGTCAGATCATTATGAGATGAGTTTTATATACTCAAAAACAAAAGTCTGACATTTTATGGGATTTCCAATGATGTATACTTTTTAAAACAAAGAAAGCACACATGCAAGACATCTTTTCTTGAAGAATGTGTTAGAGGATTTTAGATCACCTCCTGCATGCCAACCTTTTAATAGGATTTGCTTCCATTTCCAAGGCATTACTTCTTTAGATGATCAAGTTTCATCACATTGATGTGAGGCAGCAAGCTTATTCAGTATTTGGAAGCAACATGCATATAACAGAGGAAATCATTGTTGCCAAAAATGGAGTCACCGAGCAACTGACAAAGAGAAACTCATTTTTATCCTCCAAATGTCTGTAAAGATAAACAATCTAGCCTGATGAATAGACACACATCCATATGTACTCTTTTGGATTTTTTGTCACAAATAGGCTTTTACATTATGAAGGATGCTTAACATTATGGGAATATATTCTGATTCTCCGATTCTTCATAAAATGTTATCACTTCATTCATAGACATGAAAAAAACAACAAACATTTGCATTATGTTTAAAATTCCATCACTGACAACAGCTGAAAAGAGAGAAGTGGGTATTTTACAAATCAATAGTGATCAGATGATATTTCCCAAACGTTGACTGAAGGTTCTCAAACCCTGATACACCAAATAATCGATTGAGGCTAGATAATCTAAAGAAGAACATGAGCGAACATCAATTGTGGACTCAACCCCAAATAAAATTCTCTCCAAACCCCCCACCCACACCCCTACCGGCGCCAGGAACATACTTTAAATATATGTTGTCTGTGTAACTCACAACCAGGAAGGTTTTCGAACTAATGACCCTCAAAAGCTCTAAAACATGTTGTTTATCTTAAATTATATTCTGTGGATGAAAGTTGGCCTTATATATGGTAGGACGAAGTGTAATCAGAGCTTGATGCAACCCGGTGGTTGCGGGTCGGGGAACCAGCACTTATGTTTGGGGACTGGCACTTATTGCTTCTCATCAGACATTTCACAAGACCAACAGAGAGAAAAACAAATGAAACGGAGAGACGGAGGAAGAGAACTAAAGAGAATTCATCACCGAAGGAGAAAGCAGAAACCTGTAAGAGTAAGATAATGGGGCAGGGAGTGCCTGACAGCAAATTAAAGAGGTGAATTCAGGACTGCACACCCTTAGTATTTGGCAAACTGACATTTATAGTGCCAGCTGTGAGTGCCTGAGCAGAGCTTTGGGCACCGCCGCTTATAATTTTCCAAATAAAACACTGTGTGTAATCTTCCTATACTATCTGCCATCTCTATCAACAGTTTGCCTTATAGGACTGGTGAAAATCTTAATTTATGGCAGGAGACTCCTGATTTCTTAACCCAAGTATGTCTATATATTAACATAGATTCAAGTTAATATAGTAGTATGATTTTCATATATTGGTACTACCATGCTGCACTCTCTTCCTAGTTCTAAAACTATCCATGCAGAGACATAGCTAAATAAATTAAACCTGCGTGACTAAAACGAATTGTTGACCAGCAGGTCACGAGTATGAATCCAGCAATCATCTATCCATATGTAAAGAAATCAAGTACTATAAATTGAGGTAAAGTAACACCTTGCCATTTACAATGCAAGAAAAAACACTATATAAATACAAGCGCTGCAACGCATCTTCCCACACCTAAGATTTACACACAAGATTCAGACTACCATCTTTCTTGTACTGTCTAAACTTGGTTACACCAATGGCCTCTACCATGATCTTTATCAACTATGAAATACTACAACAAATTCAGAACTCTGCTGCCTGACTACTCCTACAAGAAAAGCCACAAGCCCACATCTCCTTAGACTTGAGGGCACTACATAGGTTACTGGTTGCCAGAAGATCTACATTCAAGCTGCTTTTTATCACCCACAAAGTAATACATGGAGCAGGACAATTTTTTGTCAGGAATAAAATCAGCAAATACATACAACAAAGGAACCTGCACTCAAGATTGGCACCTTGTCTTTAAACACCAGCAAGCAAGAAAGAAACATAGGTGGTACATGATTCTCTGTTCTAGCAGCCAAACTATGGGATTCATTACCCACAAGCATAAGCGCCATGGATAACTACCTTATCTTCAGAAGAATACTCAAGAGCTGGATCTTTCCTACATGACCACCACACTCAAACAAAAATGTACAGTATATGAATGTGCATGTAAATATGTATAATTTGACTATATGTATGTATTTAGATATGTGAATTTCATTGTACAAAAAAATGAATCTACTTATGGTTTAACAATCTATAGAGGTTCTTTAGGTCTGCTTAGAAAATGTATATATTACTTATGCATTATATATTATTTTATTCTTAACATGTATATAGGTCACTGCATAGTTTTCAACTCAGCTATTTAATTGGATGTTTATGGGTCTATGTTTATTTTAATTATATATCACACTATGTAAATATGATCTTAACAACTGTACCCATAAGTGCTTTACTATTGAAATATTGAGGACAACACAAAATAAAATAAAGAAAATAAAACAATTTATATTAAAATACACAAATAAATGAACTTTTACATACAGCAACACCTATAGTTGAACATATGGAACTTTGTATAATACAATTGTATATCTCTTTATTATTTTCTTTTATACATGCATATCCTTTCTACGTAGTTATGTATCTTATTATTTTACTCCTACTGTAGAAAGAAAGGAAGAAAAAAAAACTTCAGTGCACTACTCTATGTCTCATCCTATACCTCTCTCAATATACCCTATACCTCGTCTCAATGTCTCATCTGAAAACTCATTCCAATACTATCATCACCGTAAGATCCCTTTTTGAATCTTCCCTCCTCTATGCCTCCTTGACTCACTTCAAACCTCGGTCTACTACTACAATCTCTCATATAACCCTTCTCAGACTCTTTCCTCCTCCATCCCTCCTTGACCCACCCCAAACCTAATTTTACTACTATGATCTCCGAAATAACACTTCCTAGACTCTTCCCTCCTCTATCCCCCTTTGACTCATCCCAAACCTCATCTAACTAATATCATCTTCCAAACAACACTATCTAGACTCCTCCCCCCGATAGCCCTCCCCTATCCTATTCAATCAAACTAACAGAATCACATGTCCACCGCTCAAATTAAAAACTTTTATTTCCCTGTGCTAATCCACCACTAATCCTTTGGGTTTCCAAGTAGGATGCTACTCACCAAAAAGTGCTTCAATGCCTTGCCAGGGGTGGTAAGCACTATATAAATACAATTACAATTTGCAAGTTATTATTAATATATGCAGATTAGATACTGTACTGCCACTGCCTATAGAAGCAAGGGTGGGGGAAGGAGGCCGGCAAATGAGTGAGGTTGAGACCCCCCACTGCAGGTGTCACCTTCTAAAAGCCAGTAATCTGAGAGGTATGAGCTAATTGGCAAAACTTCTAAAAGAACATATATTGCTTTATGTATGCGATGGTGTGGTTAAGTTGGTATAGTTAAATCTCCCTCCATCAAATATGTGTAACACCACAACTAAAGAGTTTTAGAGGAGCTGAATATCCAATAAGGTGAGGACGTATACAAATCACATACAAATTTGGTTGGAACCACTATTCCAGACATACTAGAGATACAACAAATATGTGTGGGAGTTTCAACAGCCTCCAGCTTGTTTGAGGCTGCAGCTTAATTCCAAATAAGTGCTCCTAGTCAGGACTTAATGCCATTTTTCATCTGTGGATTGAAAAAGTATTAAAAATGGCACCAAAGCCTGTTTCTCATTGATTTCAAAATCTGGAAATATACATGAAAATGTATATGAAAAATGCAAAAACATTCGTTTTACCGCCTTATTGCCCCAATCATCTACAGCACTCTGATGAGTGAAATGACCAAGAATTCTCTTATAAATGCAATAAAGAAAAAAAATGAAAAATGCATTGGTGTTTATATAGGGATAGATGAGAAATCTGGAGAATGAATATGAAATGACGAATCGGTAATGGTTGGGAGTTCCTAGGAAAGTAGACTCTTATTTAATTGCTGAAGTTTACCACACTTTCCAAAACAGTCCATCGGTTGTTCCAGTTTGATTCATCATCTCTTTTATGATGGGCACGAGTGATGCTTGTCTGAAGTCTGACTGCTTTGGAGGAGACAGAAACCATTACAGGTGGCGTGTTGTGCCAAAAAGAAGTGTTGCAATATTAAGTGTGCTGAATATCTATTAAACATGCATCATTGTGCAATATTGATGATGCTTTTCTGGTAAATTACTGTGCTCAGTAATTACAAGCAATTATGCTTATGCAGACCGCAATCTTTGCTTAAACCCTTGATTTCGAAACTTTTGATCGCCATGCCCAGCAGTCGCAGGAGAGCGGAAGTCACAAGTTGGCCAATACCATCATGACATTGAGAATACTATACACCTAGAAGTAGTGATTTGGAAAAGTGGCACCAGTTAAACATAATCCTGCCCACTTTGGGCAAGATCATATGACCCACACTCTACACTGGTAGGGCAGAAGATGAAGCCAATCCATCCTTTTTTTTACCCTTCTTTACCTACTCCACTCCTACAATCACATTAATTAACTGGTCCATGGGCGTTTTTTAAAAGACAATTAGTTAAAAGAAGTGCATATGCCTTTAAGGATATCCCAAATACCAACATCCACTAATAAAATGTTGGTGTTGCCGTTGTTCCAGGTAGAAACCTGTAGATCTGGTCCGGTAGCTTGAAGGAACTTGTAGACATTGGAACAGAGCCTTCTCTCTTTTCACCTAGACAAAAGTTTAATTTACAGCGTTGGCCAGACAAGCAAGCATTATAGAATGCCGTGTGTCATATGTACTGTTCTCATATAGGTAGATTTGGTTAGGGCCATCACAGACGTTTGTGGGCCTTAAGGTAAAAATACTTTGTGCAGTATATAGGGCAGGTTCTATAACAGTTTAAAATTATTATTGCATCCATCAGTATTTCCTTTCTTCACTATACTCTAAAAGCGTGCCCTCCATTTCCAATGCCCCCTGTTCTTCTCCCGGTCCTATTGTATGAACTCAGCACCTCTCTCTCTTTCTAGCATATCTTGCATGGAGCACTTTGTCTCTCTCCTATCTGCCCTGTTGTTTCTTTTATTTACCTCTCCGCTGTCCTTGCACTTTTCTTATACCACTGTTACCTCTTTGCCCTCTACTGCACCACTCAATTATGCCCTGGCTATCTCTCAAGCACCTCTCCTCTAACACCCAAATGACTCTTCCCCCATCCAGACTAAAACATAACATTACTTAAGAAGGCCCTGTGCAAGGGTTTTCGGAGCAACAAGCTAAATTATTTTTTACCTTTTGAGGGCTCCCTTTCCACTAGCATAAAGACCACATTAGGCCACTTGACACAATGAAATTGACCTCTGGTTGCCGTATGTAGGTCGCTGCCTACAATAGCCTTAATACAACATCAGCACCAGCACACACTACCGCAATGACACAGAAGTGAGAAGTGGCCAGGCGAAAACTCACTGCACCCCAATTCCACCCTATGGCACCATCACCGTTCCACACCCTTGACCTAAACACAGCTGTGCTGATGCCCCTCAATTTTCATGTAAGTCACGCTTGGCCATTAACTTTCCGCAATTTCACAAGAAATGCATCAAACCTTGGCCTGGAGTATCCAGTGATTTTACTATTTGCTCCACACATGCTAGGTGTGCCCAATCCTGGTTTACATAATTCTTGCTATACCAACATTGAGAACTATGCACACCATTGCCTTTGTACCTAGGTCATTACTGATAGCACACTTCTATTTATACACTAGAGACCCACACACAGCTCTGCCAATTCTTCATCTGAGCTTCATCGGACCATATAAAACATCTCTTGCTGATGTTTGAAATCATACCACCATTCCAGGCCTTGCTTTTCTAGTTTCATTGAGAGCCACAAATCTTGTGCTCATTTGAAGTTGCATGCTGAAGTGCGTACCACTGTTTTTTTTTTTTTTTTTTAAATATTTCTTTATTATTTTTACCAAATAACCAGCATCCATTTACAGGCTTATATTGGGCATGCAAAGTTATATCACCAATATTACAGTTCAACTATCCTTTGTTGCTGGTTCCAATTCACACTTTCCGCTGGTGTGGACCCCTGGTTATAGTAGGGTCTAGGCAAGTAGCCCCAATCCCCCCCCCCCCCCCCCCACACAATATATGTGAAGATGCTGATTTGGCCCACAGTGGTGTAGGGTCCTCAATGCAAGATATAAGAGATCACAAGCTTTGTACAAATTAAAACAGATCATACATTGTCAGCAGGACGTGAGGTCATACTCCAGAGGATGCCTGCAGCAAAGGGTTACTTTGTTGACGATAGAAGTATATTAAAAGCCAACAATATCAGAGAAGGAGTTGGTAAAGACCCTATTCACTTACGTCAGTAAAGGTCTTTCCACCAGCCCAGGGGGATGGAATATCTTGACTAAAGGGTCTCAGCAAAATACAGCATTCATGAAAGACCAGTCTGCATTATGCAGCTCCTGACAGACATTTTCTGCATCGTCCTGACTTAAATGACTTAATTTTGCCCTTCCTAACAACGTCAGGATAATTCTGATGATGGTGCTGGATTAAATCCGTCACAATATAATTGCAAGGAAAATGACTTGGAATATGACTTCGAAGCACATTTTTGGTGAAACATTTGCTAGTGTTGACAATGAATTGTTTTAAATTGCTATTGTGGTTCTTTTGTATTGCCACTTCATATTCATTTGATATTAAGTCAATTGAGTTTTTTCTGTAAATATACTCAGAATTTCCCAGAACTGCGATGGGGAAAAATCAATTCAAATACAAACGATTTTTCACAAAATCAGCACATTAATATTAAGTCAGTATTATTCATAATGAGGAATAAGAAAAAAACTATGTGTCTTTTGCTTATGGAAATTCATGCTCATAACTCATGACCAAAATTGTCTCACATTTACACCAGGGTATTTACATATGCCCTGTAGACTAGGGTTAGGTTTTACCATATATTTCAGAGGTGCTCACATGACATATGGTGAGGAAAAGCAGAAAATGTAGCAGTGCCAATTAAATTTCGCACACAAAATAAAATAATTTTTTTGCTGAAAGTTAGCTTAAGTACTCTACCAGAATCACTTTGCACCATTGCACAAAAGTCTCTCGATATTCTATGTAAGAAGAACCGAATAGGGCGTGAACAGCAGAACCACCCATAGGGTTTCACATAAATCGAGATCAGCTAAAGAAATATGACATGGCTCAGTGCAAAATCATAATGTCAAAGATAACCAGGCACAAACGAGAGGCAAGTAGAATCTTGCATGATATTCCATCTTGTAAGATTTGCAATTAGATATTTTGCACCAATTACCCTTAGACGGTTGCCCTTATATGGGAAATACTCTGTGAATCTCCCGATCTTCTCTCTCCTTCTCTCTTTTTCTCTCTCTCTCTCTCTCTCTCTCTCTCTCTCTCTCTCTTTTGCTTCCCACACAATTGGTTGCAGAGTCATGAAAACTCTCGCTATCCCAACAATTGCTCATCTTCTTTCACGCTGCCACCATACAAATATGTAACCTAACACAAGGTATCACCACTCACTCCCGAGACAAGTCAACTTCCCATTACCTTGCTCATGTAACATTATGATCCTTTTAGTTGTTGTTTGGAGACATGGAAACTGTAAACTACAAATAACTAAATGTTATCAATAATTAAAACTGGTATTAAATAAAAATGTTTCAGCTTTGCTGAAAATTTAGAATGAGAATACTACACAAACAGCAGAGAACCACATGTCTCAAATTGTCCCTGTGACAACTCTAAAAAAAGAGAATCAACAGTAACAAACCAGAAGTGCGTTGAATGCAAAACAGGATGGATCCAGTATTTCTTTTTGGCGTTAAATCTTATCCAATGGCGTAACAAAACTTTAGGGCCCCCCCTGCAAAGTACATTGGGGGCCCCCCTACCCTCCCGACCCAGTCAGGAGCTCTCTTGCTAGGGGATTGCTGGCTGTGCACTGTGCCGGAGGGGGCCCCCTGAAGCTTGGGGGCTCACCCGCACCGCGGGGGGCTGCAGGGGCTAATGTTATGCCGCTGATCTTATTCCCTTCTCTTTAAATTTAAAAGAGAAAGCATCATTGTCAATATGAAATGATGTCATGTTAAGATGTTTTGTGCTGTGGTAACCACATCATATACTACATCTATGCGCCAAGTGAGAGTGAAAATTCTGTTTAATTACGACAGGGAAACTCTGGAAGGCCTGACTTAAAATCACAGAATGTATTAAGCATTTGATGCAACCAGCATGCTTCACACCAGTAATTACTTTTACTACTGTTGGCGCCTCCCACTCAGTGAGGAAGATAAGAGGTTCCAGCTCCACTTTATCACAGAGGTTCATTATTGCTTCACCACCTACTGGGTAAAACAATTCACTTGCTCTGTTCAGTCACTTTTGCAAATAAGAAAAATGTATTGATGTATGGGTAAAGTCAGGCTCGATTGTTTTCATCAGAAGCCCTACACTATCTGCATGATTTTCAAAGATAAGACTAAGACCTTCATTACAAGTTAAGGACTACATTCTAGTCACTGTGCAGAGTTCTCATGGAGATAAGAATTACAAGTAGTGTGATAATTATCTCACTTGCTCTGATAAATACCTGCAGGTCCAAACTGTCAAAATGTACTGAGCGAACAGGCCTAGAAAAGGGAAAACATGCAGAATTTGTGGGCATATTAACAAGGGGCGGCGATAATATTATCGCCGCTTTAGAGCCCGTTTTCGGGCGAAAAGCGGCGATAATATTATCGCATTATCAACAAGGACATGCTAGCGTGTGTTTCCGTGCATTAGCGCCCCTTGTCAGCATGCCTCCCATCGCATCGCTAATGAGATGCAAAGGAGGCGTGCCTGACAAAACACCATGGGAAAATATCGCTAACCCAGCTTCGTCATATTAACAACGAGGGTTAGCGATATTTGAAATTGCGTTAAGTATGCCTTAACACAGGAATTTAACGTCTGTTAAATTCCTGACTGAGGCATACCTAACATGGGGGGTGGATTGTGTGGCTAAGACCACAGGCCCTATCACAAAGGATATCACCGTTTTCCATGGAACATTGCTGGAAAACCAGCGATGTTCCATGGAAAACACCGCTATCACTGGAATAATTATCGCCTTTGCGCTATGTGTTGTTGATACAGCGCTAGCTTGGCGATAATTTCCAGCGATAGCCGTCGATAAAAATCCTCACGCTAAGAGCGGCCAGCGATAATTATAGCTGCCGTTGATAATATGCCCCTTGGTGAGTTAAAAACGGATTCTGTTATGCCTCATTTTCGTGTTAAAAACGTGGATTAAGAGATAAAAACCTCACCCAGGAGGAATAGTATTTACCATGTGTGGTAAATATCCCATTCTATTCCGACCATCTTGTAATGAGGAACAAGTCGTACGTGCTGAAGGATGTGATATTGGATTATGTCAAAATAGAGACTCACAAAATTAAACTTCCCCTTCTTTACCTCAGCCACTCCTCAATTCAAATGTAAGTACAGGTTGCTGTGCAATAAAGTGGTATCTTTGGACTGTTATAGCAACAAAAACAGCTGTAAAATAAATATTATTTTGCGGGACAGCAATGATCATTCAGTGTTGAAAAAGGGAGTTAGACCATGCAGTACTGTTTTCTTTCCAACATACTTGTTTAGAGAAATACATATTACAGGTATGGTTGCATTCTTTGCATGAGAAGCAATGGCTTCAAGATGCAATGGGAAGTGTAGTCCACATCTGATTTCCTTCTTTGCAGCTAATTCATCTTTAAGAAGGCAGTTAGAGGGCAACAGTTAAAGCAAGCACTGACAAAGCCATTCGGTCTATTGACTTTGCCTATACTTGTTTGTACAGGATTGTTAAAAAAGCAAAAGAAAACAACATTTCACGATACTTGTGGGAAAACAAACACATATCTTAAGTTATTTATAAACTTTGCAATTAATTCAATATTTTTAGTATTTATAAACGGAATGGTTTATTTTCCAGCAACTATGAGCAGAATCCAATATTAAATAGGAAATGTTAGAATTTAATGTGAAACACTTGAAAAGTTTAAATTTCCCTTCACAGCAACCCAGAACTAAAACAAATGCTCCAACCATTTGGTGCTCTGCAGCCGCCAATGGAGCAGATTTATGGGCCTCAAGCAGAAAAAGAAATACAGGGAAGACACAAAAACAGACATATGTTTTAACTATGAAGGGATTATTTTAATTTGCACAGTACTTGGTGGTAAGACAGGGTGCGGGTTAGATAGAGGGCTTCGTGCAATACATTCCAGCTTAATACAAAATTCTTTCCTATGGAACTCAATTGCTATAGGCGGAGGTTAAGCATTCATTGGTTTTGGAAGATGGGAATCAACATCAGAAAAAAGTAATTCCGAGTGATTGGACGATGGGTACCATAGTTTATTGTTTCGGTATATGGACCTTTTAATAGAAGTCTCTTTAAGGATCTAATGCCCTGCGAAAATATTTGCCAAAAGAACAATTGATGGACAGAATGCAGAACAATGTCAAACATTCACCCCGGTGCAGAGATCTGGGCCTAAATCCGTCGTGTTTTTGCTCACCATGCCATTCCAGTTTGGACCCAGCCATATGCAAATCAGAGTTGACCCTGTGCCCAATGATAACAGTCCACCCCAAACTACCAGCCAGGACCTCTCTGGACTGGAAACAAGCATCCTAGGACCGGTTTCGGGCTTTCAACCCTCATCAGCCAGGATAGCTTGACTCCAGTAGCATGGAGAGCACGGGACCCAGCGAAAATAAATGAACAAGAGTACACATACAAATTCTCACAATCTCTTTTAAACTCAATCATAATCACAAATGCCTTGCATGAGTACTTTATCCTTTCCCGTACGAAGCTTCTGCCTTATAATGTAGTAATCATGGAGCTGCATCCTTAATTCTACTTAGCTGCTTTTCATAAACATAAATATAGAATAACGTGTTTATTTAGACAAGATCACAGTAATTGCTACACTGTTAAATCCAATAATTAGCATGATTATGTTAGGCAGTGTGAATCATTAAACTTTTAGAATTAGTTAATTGTTAATTTTCTATGTAATTGTGTATACTGTAATTCACTCCATTTGATTTCTCACTCTGTAATAAAATATCTCACACAGCCTCCCCCTGAGATCTACCTTCTCTTGCCTCCCTGACATGAACCCTTCTTTTTCACCAGTGAACCACAGGCCTAATCAACTACCGCGATCCTCGAAGTACTCACTCTTCAAGGCAGATTTATCAACACTGTGCACGATGTGTTGATATGGTATTTATTTTACAATGCCAAACTTTGTTTGTGCTGGAAAGTAGCGTTAAAGTAGTGCAAATTGTGTGCTTCACTAATTAGCATTGACCAGGCATCCCATAGGTGGGATATGAGCGTTTGTACGCTAACCAGTAGCGGCCCGTGGTGGGAGTGCTGCTGGGCGCTGACGTGGGGCGGGAGAGGGGCAGGGTGGGGGGTAGTAAACTACGGATTATGGCTGATTAGAGGCGAGTAAACATATAAATAAATAAAACCAATTTCGTTGTGTGCACTGCATCGCATTTGGTGATGCAGCGCGCGCAACGAAATTCGTTTTATTTATTTATATGCTTACTTACCTCTAATCAGCCATAATCCGTAGTTTACTACCCCTCGCCCCACGTCAGCACCCAGCAGCACTCCCACCACGGGCCGCTACTGACGCTAACATCTATGTTTCTTACTAACTACTAACCATGGTGGACAGGGCTTTGCGATAAAAAATAATGCCTCCTCAAAGCAGGTGTTAATTTGGAGAAATCTTTACATTTTTAGACACTTTCCCCACATGGCATGTCTGCTGTCCTGTACAGCACACACACAAAGTGGGAACTATTTTAAAGTTAATGTAAGCATAGTATTTTGTACTGGAAAGGTGCTCTTTTATTACAAAACCTATGCAAGATATCAGGCACGCCACTATTCACTTTGATACAAAGGTGTGTTTGTGGTTTTAGGCAGCCTGTTTGAACACCAGTTGAGGTGATGGTTGCTCCAATGCTATATCTTTGCAGATAGGACAGGACTCTGAGCTGTGTTTCCCCAGTGCAATACAGTATATTTGGTTGCCGCACTCAATCGTGCAACTTTTTAATACATCTGTCCTATCGTTTGGCCTTTCCTCATTTCCTCCTTTGTCTTTTTGATGACATTAGCTTATCACAAAAGGGCAGATTTATGTTTCCTGGCGCATCCCTGCAAATCAGCAAGGATGCACCAGGAATGATGCGTCACGCAAGTTTACCCTTGCGCCACACATGATGCGCCGCATTTACAATGCGGCGCATCATGGCGCAGGAATAAACAGATGCGTGACGCATCTGATGGCGTAAGGTTGGCGCAGTGCTTCAGTTGCGACGCAACTCCAGCACTGTTCCAACCTACCCTATCCCTAACATGGTGCGTCAAGCCTTACGCCTGCTTCAAGCAGGCGCAGGTTTTGGCGCATCAGCGTTGGGAAAGTGACTCAGTCAAATCTTATAGATTTGACTGAGTCACTTTTCAGGGGCGTTCCTGCGACGGAACGCCCCCCCCTCTGTCGACACGCCCACGTGAAACCTGACGCAGCTTTTACGTGGCGCAGAGCTTTACATCGTGACGCATCTCCATAGATGCGTCATGATGTAAATATGGCGCAACGTGGCGCAGGGTTTACACCGCCGCTGCGTCACAAAAGTGACGCAACGGCGGCGTAAAAGTGGCGCATCTCCAATATAGATCTGCCCCAAAGTGTTTTACAAACAGGCTAGCAATAACAATTTAATTGAAGAAATGACAAAAACTGCCATGAAGTACAACACTAAACAAAAAAATGTGAGCCAAGCTTTAATAGGAAAATATAAAAAACGATGAAGTTAGGATCAAATCAGTCTAGCCGTTCCTATTGTATTGCTATCGCATTTTAAGATCTTAAAAATGTGTGCTTCTGTATAAGGGAACCTCCTTTATTTTCATTGCTGAAATTATCACGAAAATAAAAAACATAGATTTATAGCTTTTCTTAAATTCTGTCACATTTACTCTTACAGAAAGGGGTGTTTCTCCTCTTCCTTAAAATCACCGAGCTAATTGATATTTGCCATAACTTCTATGCACCCCATTGGAGTTATTTGAAATTATGGCAAATATGAATTAGCTAGATCTGGTAACTCAGTGAACTAACTCTCCCACTCCAGGGATCTGCGTTTGACCCATGGTCAGAGGTTCAAATTATTTAAGGTCCTTTCAAGTGATTCATTCTTCTCAGTTCAAGTCACTACAACTGCTTTAGGTATCAAAACATATATAATTTCTGTCAGCAATTCCAAGAGAGCTCTTCAGGGCGCAGCTTTGTTATAGAAATACGCCTGTTATGTGGTCCATGGCGTGCTCAGCTAACCTCATGTAAAATCCATACGATTCATTTGTTTTTCCCTGTGTTTTTTTTAATTTGATAGAAGAAGGAGCTGCAGATATATCCACATCTAAAGACTTACGATAAACGTCAAATAACAAATAACACTCTGTAGAGGAAGCAAATCCACATAATTGAATACAATCGCAACAGCAAAAATGCAAAAGACGGTTGGATTCGGAATCCACCAAAAAGAAGTGTCCTTCTTTCATTTTCCACAAATCAGAGCATCTCCCCACCTCCTCGTTTCTAGGCTGCTGACATTCGCTTCCATCATACCAAGAAGCAATGTTGTAATTTTGTACGTCTGTGATTGTTGTGTATTAGTGATGCCTCACTGGATCCACCGCTGAGATGACTTTAACCCTGGCTGAAAATGTACCTTCTGTACAGCACATTATCTTATCTCTCAACCTAGAGCCGCTGTAACCAAGGATGGAGGCAGGAAGCTGAAAGAGGAATGAGGTAGGTTGCAATTTGCGAGTAAGAAACACAGGAGCGGCCCATGCAGGTAAGCGCGGTGGGGCTGGGTTGGGTCGGGAATCGACAGACGACCACAGGGGAATATTAAATGAATAATTAATTTTTCCTCGTCGTCTGTCGAAATCCCCCACAGCCGGCCCCACTGCTCTTATCTGCATGGGCCACGGCTGAAGAAACAAATACTCACTGCCCTCCATGCCACTAGATGTACAAAAGGATAACAGAACACAGTAGGCGATGCTAGGGTGTGGCACAAGAGCGCCCATTAATTGTCCTAGGAATTTATCGACATGCAATCAAACCGTCTGGATTCTATACAGTTGGACAACTTATTCATTAATATGACTGCTTGTCATAAGCAAATGTGTTGAAATAATTTGATTTTGGCGAGCAATCTGGAATAGGTTCCATTTCAGATACACTTGGTATCAATCTATGAATCGGTCACTCTACATGTTTCATACATCATGTATGGATGGTTATTTAAAAAAAAAAACACTTCAGAGGAGTAATTTCTTGCACAGTTAATTTGTGCATCAATGGTCTAGCCCAGTTATATTGTCTCCACTGATTGGACCGCAGGTCCCTCTTAAGGCTTCATACACTGATTCTGCGCTCTGGTTTCTAGCTATGTTATTGAAGTTCAATCAAGTGTACCACAGCTACCACTCCTAGGGCCTGGTGTATCAAAGGGTTTTTACCCATTCTGTGTCTATGGGAAAATGTGTTGATACATATGGCCCCTAGACCCCTAACCCTTTCATTTTATATCTTTATGATATTTACAGTCAGATGAACTACTGTGTATCATGCTGATTTTCAGTAAATGATTGAATCAATTTTGCATGAACTATAATTTAAGTCGTTGAAATGAATCGGTGGTTCAATACTCTCCGCTGACATCTGCTATGAACCGAAGTCCCAAGATTGAGTCCCCGCACCATCATCCATCCAAGTTCCGTCCTTTGAATAGCATAATATTATGCAATAGTAAAAAGCGCTAATCCCTATCACCCACCTTCACTCCTAACTTGTAAACCACCTTTCACTCCAGGTCATGATTCTTATGCCCCTTTTTAACTAGTGTGTGTTTTTGCTTTAAATTAAAAGGCATTACATGTCAAACTTCTTGTTCATTCGCTTCTCAGAAAAAAAATAATTGAGAATCAATTGATTCTAGCACCTTATATTTCCAATTATTGGGTAACAAACATATAACTAATTTATAACACAACGTTCCGTCTATATAGAGTTATCAAGAAAAGATATATTAAGTGTTTGGGAATTTGAGACTGCTTTCAATCGGATATTTACAACAATAGAGGAGTCAAATAGTCTTAGCTTTGTGTAAGTTAAAACATAGGAAACTTTTCTTTCAATGGTTCGGGAACTCAACACCCTCAAGTAAACAGGACAGGATTGCCTCTGCTGAAACCAGAATGTCTGGTAACTCTGCAAAAATGTGTCAGGTTACTGGTGATTTAAGATGTGTCAGGAATAGATCTCATGCATCCACTTCCTCTCGCCTGGCTTGATAAGCACGCCCACTTGTCAGTTACAGGAAGCTCCTGCCACACATCTTTGTTCTGGGTTTGTATAAACAGAGGCCATCTCTTCCGCAACACCAAGGGTGTCTGAAAACCTATATCGATGTGTACGCGAACATTTCAGCAAAAATTGCTCACACAACCAACAAAAACACCTGAGTAAATAGAACCCGTGTTACCATGCTAACATACGCAAGCAGTCACAATCTGAAGTGTAATACATCCTGTTAGGTATTGTTATCTACACCTCAGATATTTAAGTTTACAGGTAAATCAATTTACCTTCATGACAGGCTTCCCATTGATAGTCATACTTATAACGTACGGTTCCCTCCCTGAACATTTGGTGAAAGGCCTTGAGTTGAGATGGTGGCCTAACAAATATATATATATAGGGCTTGGCTGATAGGACTTCCACTGTGCCCCATAGTTTGCATGGGTCTATACTACTCCGCTGGATATTAGGAGGGTAATTATTTCCTTATGATGACATAACAGCAGGATAGAGTATCAATTAGCCATTCAGAATTCATTTATAATTTTTTTCTAATCAGTCGTAGATAACATAAATTGACCACTTTTTGTTTTTATGTGAGATTTATTTTGTTTCTTGCAATAACCCTCTTTTGATGTTATTTTTTAAAATGTACGAATTACTTTTGGCAACATTTTGCATATCTGTGACAATTATTAGATGATTAAAATGTTTTATGTAGAACTTGGTGCTACAGACTTTAAGCTTTAAACCAATGTTATTAATAGGTGTTACAATGACCAAACGAAGAGACAGCCATTAATTTGTCAAACGTAATGATGCTTATTTTGTTGACATGAGAAGAATGACCCTCTGAACACACTCTTTTGCCTCTGAAAACTTGGAATTGCTGGCCGCTCAAAAATTGCAGCAGCAGAGACTTTTATCCATTCAAACCATCTTTGAAGAGTGAAATTTAAAAGGTTTTCCATATTAGGTCTCATTACGCGTGGCCTCTTAATTTGGATAGAACCGGTTTTGTCCCTAGCAGAATTATGAGAGCAGCAGTTACACCGCAGATCTCTGAATGAAACTCTGGCTTAAAATGAGGAATTACTGAGGGAACTGGGCCCAGAATTACCCAGTAATTCCTCAATTCTAAGGAATCCCTTGCGTCAAACACAAAATGGGCCAGTGTTTCCCCAACGTTGAGTTGCCAGTAACCCCACTATGGTTAACCACAAAGGTGGGGAGAATCTGGCTTATTAACTGAGCCTCATAACGAGGGCCTCAGTATCTTTCACGAGGGGTCACATATCAGTGCACTACATTTCCTTTACACTTTGTGATGCTCCAAGTCTGAATCTGATGTGTACCAAGCTCTACTAAGCCTGAAGTGCAATGACAAGTCACTGCTAATTTATTTGGAAACATATGTTCAAAACCTTTAACAGAGCACATCTATTAAACATTTAGACAATTTAAAGGAAGAACAGGTGGGAACAATTTAATCTCAATGCTTGCGATTAAATGGATAAGAAAACATATAGTGAACTGTACCGGGAGGTTGTCCTTGGGCATCTGGGTGGACTACCGTTGGACAGCATTTTAGAAGAGATGTCTTTTTCGCTCAGACTAGAAGTTTGTAAAGTTCACAGTGCTGCTAAGATACAGCGGTATGGTGTTCCAGCTCTTTGCATCCAGCGGTATGGCGTTTCAGGCCATTGCTTCCGCTGTCCTTTATATGAAAGTCCAATCCGTGTATGGTCTGTGTAATATATTTGAGAAATTAGCTGTAGCAATTGGGCACTAAATTAGAGGTACAGTTATTTAGAGAAAGGAAATACAATAATGGCAAGACATGCAGCTGAATTGCAAAGATGATGTGGTTCTACATGTTGAATTTTGCTGGTGTGTTCTCCTGGATGTGTACAGGTAGGTTCCCATGATCCTCAGTGTGCTTATCCATAATTTGATTGATGGTGTAAAGGTCTTCTGCTATTTGGTGAGACAGCTGTCGTAAATTAAGGACAGAGCAGCTTCAATTCTCTCTGATTTTCAAAGCTTTCGTCCCATTGATCACACCTTCTTATATTTAGGCATAGATTTACTGGTATTGTCATTTAGGATTCCTCCCATTTATGGTTCCTTGTGTTGTTCTAGTAGTGTAAATAACAAAAAACGTGATTAATGGAAATGCCTTTAGTTTTTGCAGACCCTTTATCCCTTTTCCCATTTGTTTCTGAAAATTAACATGTGTCACTTTTTTCAGAATTTGGCCTGTTCTAAATCGTATATCATCCACCTCTTGCAGAAATCCTTATGTGATTCATCCATCTAGTTTCCAGTATATTTCTAAACCATTGTGCACAATTTAGAAAGATTCTCAAAACTAGCAGACAGAGAACCCATTAGTTCACCACTGGCCCTTTTTCATGAGTTCTATCCAGTGTCACAATCAAGTATCCCACCATAGGCAGGACATGCATTAGAAGAGGACACAAGCTTGTAGTATATAATCAGCCACAGCTAAAGACCAAGAGCCTTATTAAGAGTTTGGTGGACGGGATACTGCGTTACAAACGTGGCAGATGCCCTGTCTGCCGTTCTGCAAGTGCATTAAAGGCACTTGTAATACGGCAGACAGGCTATTTGTCATGTTTTGACAGAGTATCCTGTCGACCAAACTGGAAATAAGGTTCAAGTTCCTTTTAAATAAACGTATCAGAGTAATAACAGATGATAGCACCTCCTAACACCAGGTCTGAAACTTTGGACTGTGTGGCTGCCGATAGCGAATCTGTTTCTGAGTGTCTCATCTGTTATAAATCTGATCTTGTTAGGTTATCTCAAAGAAGCTTAGTCTGAAAAATCTAGTTCTGTAGAAATTGTTTTATTGAAGGTACACATGGATAAGCTGTGAAATCTTATTGTGTTGAAACCATGTTAAACACAGAGGACAGCCGCGGTCGGTAGTAGGGGTACCTGCAGGGCGGTGACTTAGGGAGGGGGAGGGGCAGGGTCGAGGGTAGTAAACTATGGATTACGGAGGTTTACAGGTAAGTTAACATATAAATTAATGAAACGAATTTTGTTGCGTGACCTGCATCCCCCACGTCACCGCCCTGCAGATACTCCTACTACCGACTGCGGCTGCCGGAGGAGTGACTTACAAAAAAATGTATGAGTACGGGAAGTAGTAATAAAGGATCAGCTTTTACGTATACTTACACGCCTTTGTGAATCTGCCCTTAAAAGTCCAAATCACAAAGAAATCTAAGTCATTTCTCTTCTGTTATATGACTATTTCCTGATTATTTCCATTTTACTCTGATATTTTTGGCCAATTCATAAAGGCCTGTACAAACATGTAAAAGATTATCACAGGGGTACTAGTTTATGTACCCAAAATGCCATTATGAATAGCCCTGGACTAATTTTCTTCCATAACTACCATAACTATTTCTGAAAAGCACCTCCCAATGATTCTGTAACACTTCCAAACAATGTATTTTACTGTAACTTCTCCAATTCATTCTGAGGTACACTGACCCTCCTTGGTGCCTACATCAGCCCAATTTGTACCTGAAAAATATTTGTTTTAAAAGCAAAGTAAAAGAGATGATACAAACATATTCTAGGACTGTCAACAGTGTATTGTGACATCTCAGCCCTGTGGGACTCAGGATACGATCTTGGCTAAGAGGTGCCTAGAACTGATTACCCTTACAGGTGACGGTGGTTTCCTACTCCTAGGCTTGTCATTATTAAACAGATGTTCTGTGGTTATTGTCTATCATGTCAAGCATCTAATTCACTTGAAGTAAATGAAGATGCAGATGTTTCTCTTTGTGATATATGTGATTGGGACAAATGCAAGACAAACAGTATTGGCCAATTACATCACTTACATATTACATCACTATTATCACTAATACATGAGCATGTTTCAACCTTTGATGAACACTGAGAGGATATTTGTTTTACAGTAGGATATACAAGTGGTTCAATGGCGTGGATTACGGAGCATGATGTGCCATGTATGATAGTAGGAAATGCAAGTAGCTGAATGGTGTGAATTACAAAGCTTGATTTGCCGTGTATGACAGAAAGATAACATTGGAAAATTAGGTCATGCAAGCCATCTAAACTTTTGTGGCCAGCTGGGAATGACTGGGGGTGAGTGTTTGCAATGTTCAGCACTCCGTCCATCATCTCCTTGTGCTTGCTTTGTTCGCCCTAAGTTGGCAGGCTATGCCCAGACGTGGGTCCCTTGCTCACTTTGCCACTGGATTCAAGCTAGCCTGGCTGATGAGGGCTGTTAGCTCAAAACCGGTCCCAGGATGCTTGTTTCCGGTCCATGGAAGACATGGATTGGCAGTTCGGTCTGGACTGTTCCGAAGAGGCACAGGGTCAAGACGGATTTGCATATAGCTGTGTCTGAACTGGGGTGGCAAAGTGAGCTAAAGAACGATGATGGATTCAACCCAGATCTGTGACTGGGGGTGAGTGTTTGCAATGTTCAGCACTCCGTCCATCATCTCCTTGTGTTTGCTTTGTTCGCCCTAAGTTGGCAGGGTATGCCCAGACGTGGGTCCCTTGCTCACTTTGCCACTGGATTCAAGCTAGCCTGGCTGATGAGGGCTGTTAGCTCGAAACCAGTCCCAGGATGCTTGTTTCTGGTCCAGGGAAGACATGGCTTGGCAGTTCGGTCTGGACTGTTCCCATGAGGCACAGGGTCAAGACTGATTTGTATATAGCTGTGTCTGAACTGGGGTGGCACAGTAAGCTAAAGAACAATGATGGATTCAACCCAGATCTGTGACTGGGGTTGAGCGTTTGCAATGTGCAGCACTCCGTCCATCATCTCCTTGTGTTTGCTATTTACCATATTCAATCTAAATTGACTTACAATTATCATTTTACCGATCATTCCTCTAACACAGATGCAAATGAAATGAGAAACGGGGGTGGACACTCCAATTTCGTCTCTTGACCTGTCCGGGAGATAATTTTCTCTCTCTGGAGTATTATTTGCCAGAACGTTTAAGGTATGTTATTTTATAGTTGGCTTTGTAAACTCCTCTTTCACCCCCATAATTGCCTCTAAATACTGACACTGAACGGAAGTTATTACAAGACTTTGCTTACTCTTTACTTGCTGTTGACGCTAGGCTAGCATCTGGTCAGTGCACTAGTGTAGCTTTTATTACCACCAAGATGGCTGTTCTTACCTCATGCATAATGCAGTTATTTTTCAGATTGAGGGTTTGATACAACAAATGTTTCCTAAAATCTATATCAAGCAACCACAAAATCCCACAGAAATTATTTATATCTCTGTGTATAACGGATGGAATATGGATGGAATATAATAAGAATTTTTGTTGGCAAAACCTTTTTACCCCATACTTCCACTCTTAGTAAACACGTAAGTTCAAGAAAATAGAAACATCGGAAAGCACCAATACGTATTAGTGCTGTAACTGAGGAGTAACATTTATTACCTTTTCATGTTGCTTACCATTATAGATGACATTGTAAACAATTCAGACAAAATGCAGTACAAATAAAATATCTATTTTTTTTAACTTTTTGAAATTAATGTAAGGCCGACCAAAAGATTTCCCGCATATTTTAAAAGCCAGCATCACATAACAAGCCATATTCATATGCACCTTTCGATCCATTAATATGGTTCCTCCTAACCTTTTAAAAATCCACATATTCAGGCATAAGGTAAAGAGTGTGTACATTTATCAGACAGATTTAATTATGAATATAACTCACCCCTGCATCCTCGACTAATGTTGCATTCAAACCATTATAATACATGCAAATGGAGATGAATGTGGTATAAATATAACACAGAAAATGAAATGCTAGTTAATTTGTTTTCACTTGTTATGGATGGCCATGCATAACTGTCTTAGGGTTCTGCTATGCCATGTCATTTGTGAGTTATGAGATCAGTCCTAACTTTCTGAAAATATAGGCTACCATCATCCTGCTTTGTTTAATTCGCGAAATAGCCTCATGTTCGATCCTCATTTAACACATTTGGCATAGTTATTTCCTTTTTAATGTGAATTACTTCCTTTGATAAAATCTATAATTACAGACTATCTTGCAGAAGTATAGATCTGTCCTAGTAGCAGTAAGAAATATATGTTTTTGATTTTGCATACACTGGAAGCCAGTGTCGGCTCACTTCAGCTGTAAATTGACTAGCATCACCCAGGGCCAGGGATCCCCTAATGTATAGAGGGCTAGTCTGATACTCTCTAATACGAAGCCCAACCGCCATACAATTTCACACTAGTTTAAAAGGGTTCTTGTGTATATTTATGGAAATTGAAAAAAGTCCAATTAAAGAATCAGATGAAGAATTTTAATAAGAAAGTAGGATAAATCTAGAGGCCATGGGTTAAATGTATAAATACATTTATGATTAAGTGAAGTAATACTCCTCTAATACTATGCCGCACCACATTTCTATTTCAGTCTTATTCCAAAAGGTCCTTGTATATATTTATCTGTAAATTGAGGCAAACATCCAGACAAGGAATCAATGGCATAATTGTAATAGGAAATTAGGCTAATTCTAGAGGCCATTGGGTCCAGTTCTCAAAGCCATTTATGAGTACATGAGTTCGTTTTCGGTAGCTCTATGCTCCATCAACTTCCCTTTTTAGTCTTATTCCAAAAGGTTCTTGTGTATATTTGCTTAACATTTTTTTTTTTTAAACACACCGACAGAGACTCAGTGAAACAATGGTAAATGAAAATTTGAGTAAATCTACAGACTCTGGCTCTATTCACAAATTAATTTGTGATTTAGCCCCATAGTTTGAAATATGATTGAGGATAAAAATGGTTTCCACGTGTGACAGAAAGTTAACCAATAAAAAAGGAAGGCACTGAAACATTAATTTAAAGTTGGCTGAAATATTATGGGGTCAATTCACAAGCATTTATGAGTTTGAGAAGTACTGCACTAATACTTTACATACTCATACATTCCTTTGTGAATTGACCCCATTCATCGCCATTTGTTGGGTATAGTGATCAATATAAAAGTTGTTTTCCGAATGTTGTTTTTCCTTTAAGTATCATATTGACTTTGTTTTGGTCTCTTTACTTGTTTATGGTACAAAGCCACTGCAACCATCTCTTCAAATCAATTATACTTTTCTGTTATCTGCTAAAGACCTCTTCCTTTTTACCAGTGCTTGCCGTCTCCTCTTCCCCAGAGTTCAGACCCTTCAATCTGGATCCTGTGAAGAGACAGGGCATGCTACTTCCTAGCATCCCACAAGGACAAAGCCTTAACCTATGACCGAGACCTGTCCTCTCCTTGACCATTTTCAGAACAGCTCTCACATCTCTGTCTTTCAGCTTCCACTACCCGCCATCTTGGATTGCATTATGACCCTTCCAAATGCTTTAACGTTAGTTTTGAACGTAAAGGCTTTTAGTTTTGGTTTATACTTTTGCTGGAAAATAATAGGAATATCGCACAGTAACAATGTTACCTGGTGCTTTTGATAATTGTTGGCCACTTAGTTGCCACCCGGCTACTGTTGGTAATAACGGCACAGTCACCGTGTGCAGATATGTTTTCATGAACTTATTAACGCAGTGACATCGAACTTCGCATCCCAATCACTGCTAAATGTAAAACACATCCTTATGCTATATTAAGCAGTTGGTAGGTTACTGCACAAGTGCACTATGGGCCTCATTCACAAAAAGTGTGGCATCGCTCAGGAAAAACAGCGATGCAACACTTTTCGTTGTGCCATCCTTGCAACACCATGGATGCGCCGTATTTACACTACGGCGCTCTATGTCACAAGGATTGCACAGATACGTCACGAATCCTGACGTCTCTGGTGGAGCAGTGATGACTCATTGCTGGAGTGTGTTGGTATACTGATGCAACTTCAGCAATGTGTCGCTACGCATTGGGGTGAATTCCGTGTAAAAGGCCTTGCGTCTCTCATTACACCTGCTTTAAGCAGGCGTTAGGATTGTGATGCAGTTAAGTCATAGGAGTGGCGCAGTGAAAATTAGATTATACTGCACTACTTCTACAAGGCTTTTTTACGTGGGAACGCCCACCCTGCATACATTATACCTGATGCAGGTATAATATAGCGCAGGGCTTTACAAAGAAAAACATCTGCCTAGGGCTCTCTGTAGCACATTGATTACGGCACCACAGCATCACTGAAAAGTGTCGCAACGGTGCGAGGCCTTCATAAATAAGGCCCTATGCCTTCACCTCCCAGAACAATCTTACTGCCAAATGTAAAATGTGTGAAAATAATATGGCAAATACATTAATATCCGTTTATCCGTTTGCGCAGTACTGTATGTGGGCTCCTAAGCTGTTATATGTGAGGAAACTGCTTTAACCATGTTATAATGTCTCAGCCTTCAACATTTCTACCGTCATATATGATATATGGTTGGAATGCAACCCACATGCACCATTTATTTTCAAAATGAAAAATATATAAATGAACACAAAAACAAAATATAAAAATGATTTTACCCAGCCTTTAAATAAACAAAGGCACACACAGCATAGCTACAGTATGACTGCCACAGTGCAGACGCAAGAGCCTGAAACCCATACATTTGGCGTGTACATGTGCATACACTTCTTGACGTAGGGCTATGCACAGGCAGGAGGCAGCTCTCAAAATGCATATCACATTCACTCAAGGAAGCCAATACGACATGGCAAACAAATCTTTATTATCCTGGCAGAATCTGTCCGAAAGAGTTTGCCTGATTAAAGAAATGCTTTGGTGAAATATGACATACGGTACAGTTTTATGACCCTGGTACAGAAGTATAAAAAGATGAAAAATATTCGTAGAGATACAACTGCTTACTAAACCCATAAATAACGTTCACACGGCGACGGTGTGACTTTATTCAGGGTCACAGAAGCCAGAGTCTGAGGCAGGGTAAACAATTCCCTGAGCATTTCTAAGGCATTGTGCAGTGGAAATCGACTGAGAGACCTGGAAATCTACACACTGCACCAGCCCCACGCTGTCCCGCAGGAGAGGGGATTACAACATTGCGTCTGTGAAACACCCACCCTACATCTAAAGTGCCATCAGGGAATGTCAATCCCTCTTTTATCTGACATGGTATTGCTACCGGTGTGCAAAGCGTGCCTTCCCGCGGTTTTAGCCTCGCTGATTTTCTCCAGTTCAAACCTGGCACAAACTGGACAGGTCAATAGCGCGCATGCACTATCATTGTGTTTGTCCTAATTCCAAAATGCACAAAGAATCTGTTGCAATTTGCATGTGCAGTAAACACTGATCAACATAGAATCATTACTTAGCATATGCACAATTTGCACCTGGAAGGTCACATAATTTGCAGGTCTCTTCTGATCAGAGTCTAATAGATTAGCATCACAAACTAATGTCATGTAGGATTGATACATGACTTTAACATCCAAAGACAGAAATCTCTCAGACGCAATCAACAATCAGAAATACGTTTCACACAGAAAAAGCACGTTTTACTCTTCGGAACAAGCCAGTTTGATGGAGTAAACCCGACTTTAAAGTACTGAAGTTCGTAGAATAAGGCTAGGTGGAGTAAAATAGTCCCTATACCTCAGGGATATGGTGACTTTAATAGATTATGGAAATGGAATATGACATGTTTAATCTAGTAATCATTGTTCCATAAGGGAACATCACATAAGCTGTTAACTGTTCTCCCCCGAGACAGCCACATTTCTCAACACCTCCGCAAACTCCACTGGCTCCTGGCAGACAGAAGAATAACCTTCAAACTCCTCACCCACATTTGCAAGGCCCTCCACAATGCTGGACCAGCATACCTGAACAGCCGCCTCTCCTTCCACGCACCCAGAAGACACCTCCGTTCCACTTAGCTTGCTAGGCCACCGTTCCACTGACCTGAAAGACCAGAGCCGGAGGAAAGTCCTTCTCCTTCCTTTCTGCCAAGACCTGGTACACCCTACCGCTCCACCTTAGACTATCTCCAACACTACCCCAGTTCAGGAAGGACTTCAAGACCTGGCTCTTCGAATTACCCCAGCACTTAGACTGACCTGCTCCCACATCCCCCCACCACTTTGAGACCTTGCCGGGTGAGTAGTTGCGCTTTACCAACCCTAGACTGATTGATTGATTGAACTGTTGAAAATAGCCAAGTCTTTCCCTGCTTGCAGAAGGTCAAATTTTGACCCTGATATTGCACTGACATGGGTAGGATATTCTAAGAGATATTGTACCCTAAAGGACCAACACCCTCTGATTGTGGGTCTTTCAAACCCAGCAAAGGCTCTGCATGTTCTTAGCGGGAGAATGGAGGCATAAGATTCAGTGATTGGCAATTAACACTACTGGTAATAGAAATGAGGGTATAATGAGAGAACGGCACCTCCGCCATGCATTAGGCATTAACCTTAATAATCTGGTTCACCAGAAACTAGTGTAGCTTTCTCAGGACAAAGGTAATACACTCACAGTGACAACTGACCTGTGCTTTCAGCAAGCTGAGTGGCCATGCCTCTTTCTGCAGGTGCTGTTATCAAGAAATAATGGCCCAATGAAAAAAGAGAATCTCGTTAATTTAGTCCAGAGGACATTACTGGAATTGAACACACGGAGGATGGTTAGAACTTGACTAAAATATTGATAATTGTCGTATTAGTGCATTGTCTCACTTTGAGTGTGAATCGATAAGTTGCCAACTAGTTGAACCTCCAGATTTCTTGCAATCTTTTGTTAGCTGTTGCCAAGACTCTGTAATGCCAGACCAGATGTCAATGGACTAAATAAATTCCTTTCTAGCCAACCGCCGGCAGACGGTCTGGGTCCCACCTGGATCTGCCGAAATGCCGCCATTGGGAGTCGGAGTGCCTCAGGGCTCTGTATTGAGCCCCACTCTATTTAACATCCTTATGACCCCTCTGGCGACATTGGCAGAGTCCTATGGGGCCCGGATCGTCTCTTATGCTGACGACACCCAGCTTCTGTTCACCTGCCGTAAGAGCGAAGAGTTCGATGGAGAAAGGATCCGTGAGTGCCTTGGGGCTGTTTTTAATTGGTTCCAACTCAACAGCCTCAAGTGCAACTCGGATAAATCCGAAATACTATTCTTCGGATGCCCATCGGAACCAGATTGGCATGGGTGGTGGCCTGCTGACATGTTCCCTCCAACTCAGTCATCTAAGTGGGCTAAGAACCTGGGAGTAAAAATTGACAATGAGCTTTCGCTCAAATCCCAGGTTTCTACTCTTACGGGAACATGTTTCGGGATCCTCAGAATGTTGCGTAAGTTCTTTCCCCTTCTATCTGAGGAACATCGGAGGATAACTGTCCAGGCACTTATAGGATCCAGATTGGACTATGCAAATGTTCTATATCTGGGTCTGCCAGAATATCTCCTTCAGCGTTTGCAGGTGACTCAGAACGCTGCTGCTCGAGCGATCTTTGGCCTGCATCGTCGCACTAGTGCCTCTAACCTTCTTCTATCCCTCCATTGGCTTCCTGTACGGAAGAGGATACTGTTCAAGGCCATGACCCTAGCCCATAAGGCCCTGCATGGTAATGGTGCAAAATATCTCCAGAAGAGGCTGGACTTCTACCGACCTACACGATCCCTCAGGTCGGAAACATTGGCTCTGGCTCGGGTACCACGTATCAAAAAGGCTCGTCTAGGCGGCCGGTCCTTTGGATTCCTTGCCCCCCAGCTATGGAACTCTCTACTGGTGTCCTTGCGGACTACCTTGAACTTGCTTGCCTTCAGGAAGGACTTAAAAACTTGGCTGTTCTCTGGTTAGTCCGCTTCCTCTTTTAGGCTCCTGTCTTTTTACTGTTATGTTTTCCAGTTCTTTCTTTAGGTCTGGAGCACAAAGCGCCGGGACACTCCTTTGGAGTAGCCGTTGCGCTATAAAAGTCCCATTTTAACATAACATAACATAACATGTTCAATTTCAGGAATGTGAGCAACTCCTAAAGTTAACTGAATCCCAACATGTATAACATTTAAACTTAATTGACAAGTAAAAGTTATTTGAGGGTAAATGGCACATAAACACGATTTCAAATTTGTTAAATATTCATGTATTTTCTTCTTATATCAATTTTACCAATAGATGGGCAACCAGCTTTAAATTTAGTAGAAACATACTGCAGAAAGTAAAAATAAATACAGGAAATTATTTAAAAGATTACCAGAAAATGTATTAGAGACAAGGTGACTTTTAAACTGGGACTGAAAGATGGTTAATGAGGCTTCTTGCTCCAGGATGGAAGGCGCTTACAAAATGGTGGTACATTTAGCAGTTATACATAAAGCTCAATACTTCGGTTCCATTTATTATGCACAAAAACAACTGATCCAAAAGGTAGATCAGCTTCTATAGCGGCATCAGCTCTCTAAAAGCCTTGTCCTGAAATCATTCCTCAAGCTAGTCTACGGTTATATTATTTTACTCCGTTACAACCACCACTGATGTCTACCTTCCTGAGAATATCAAGTATGTAGTATCATGTTACCACAGTATTGTAGCAAACCTACTGATAACAAAAGAATGGACAAAGTAGGTAATTGTAGGTTTAATACACCTAACCTTATACATATGAAAACTTAACAAAATATATATTTTCAAGATATGTAAATGTGGTGTATTGAATTGCAAATCTACACTGACCTATACATACTTACCTTATCAATACTTTGGTCATCCATATCTGTGCTAAATATTGATGTAGTATGACATAAAATACACAGCATTCTGGTTTATAATCCCCTTTGTGCTCTTTTAAGACAATGTCTTGTTATGTCTGTACATCTCTGATATATAGTTTGCAATATGTTATTTCATGAGTCAACTGCATTGGCTGCCTGTCCAGCAAAGAGTACAGTTCAAAGCGCTGACTACGGTCCATAAAGCTATTAATAAAATAGGACCCTCCCTGATTCAATCTATCTTTCATTTATTTCTACCAGGACGAGCTCTAAGGTCTGAAAATAAGAAGCTGATTGCAATTCCCAGAACCAGGAGAGTGCGAATGGGAGGCAGGCGCTTCTCCCTCCAAGCCGCCACCCTGTGGAACAAACTTCCTGACTCCATCAGATTGGAAGCTAACCATCTCAGGTTCAGGAAGAGTTTAAAAACCTTCCTGTTTGCCTGATTTCCTCAAGATCTAGTGAGTTAAGCGCTGGGATGCCTTCGGGTAGCTATGCGCTATATAAGACTGTAATCATTCATTCATTCATATTTTAAACATGTTTAAGTTGATATTTAACCAATTTAGCAACCTCTGTCAATACATGTCCACACTTCACGATTATACCTTGAAATGTTTTTCAGAATTGACATGAGTTTGAAATTACGATTGAGAGATGGACAATTCATTAAAAAAAACTTGTACAGTATAGTCTTGGATTTGTACACAAGATGCTTATATAAACAGACAAGCTTTTTACTGCATTAGACATACGGATAAAATTCAAAGGTGTTTATGAAGACTGAAAACACCGTTTTTGAAGAAAGTTTATATTAATGCATGTTGTGCTGAGTAGAGTTGTCCTAATACATTTTATATTGCATTGAGTCAGGTTTGTTTTCTTTGAATAGTAATTCTAAACTCAAGTCTGATCAGTGCATGCTGAACAGATTTCCTTTCAGAATAACACTGTTATTTAATTCCCCTAGGAGCTCCTTACTTGTATTACCATTGCAAGCTTAACAAACATTTTAAAACAAAACAAATATCTAAAAGAATCCCTTGAAATTGTTTCAGAGGCTTTTTTATGGCACCGAAAACAAATACTAAGTACATTATGAACAACAACAGAATACAAAGGAGATTTAACATAACAGTATGCTTCGAGTAATCTAGATTTGTTATTTTTTGTAATAAAAACCAGCACACAATAATTACATGCAGGACAAATAATTTGTTGGGTTATATGACTCCTCGCCCACAGCTTCAAAGCTGTACAGCTGGAAAACTGCCATCACTCATGCCAGTTGGTACTCATTACAGGAACAACTGCACAGTGGTCTTGTGAACGACCCCTGCTTAAAAATATATTACAGATTATCCATTCCTGCCCTCCACTTGTACTAGTTTCAAGATGCTGAGTTGCAACTAGTGAGGTAAACAGATGTCAATGAGCGCTGTTTGTTATTTTGTATGAAGGGATGTGGGAGCAGGAGGTGTAGTAATAGTTGTGTGGTCAGTGCTGCAGGGCGTCATATAGACTTATAGCCCGCCGTAGCGGGCTATACCGGCTATTAAAGGCCCGCTGCAGCGTTAAAGGCCCGAGCCGAAAGCAGCGGGACTTTAATAGCGGTATAGCCCTGCTACAAAGGGCTACAAGGCTATTGGAACATTCTGCCACTAGAGGGCAGAATGTTCTAACAAATTAAACAAAGGCTTCTCGAAGCTCGAGGAGATTTAAATCCCCTCGAGCTTCGAGAGGCTTTTGTAAAACACTGGAATGTTGCTCTGCGAGCCTTTACCGGCCCGTAGAAGCACGGAGCACTCCATTGTCTACAATGGAGTGCTCCACATTCCAATGTTCTAATATAGCCTTATAGCTTGACTGGCCATTAAAGGCCCACTCCAGCTTGAAGGCCTGAGCTGAAGGTGAGGGCCTTTAACAAGGGAGCGGGCCTTTAATGGTCGGTATAGCCCAGCTGCAGAGGGCTATAAGGCTATTAGAACATTCTGCCACTAGAGAACAGAATGTCCTAACAAATAAAACAAAGACTTCACGGAGCCCGAGGGGGTTTAAATCCCCTTGGGCTCGGAGAGGCCTTTGTTCACAGCAGCAGCTGTGAACGAGAAAGAAACATTAGAATGTCGCTCTGCAGGCCTCTACGGGCCCATAGAAGCCTGGAGCACTCCATTGGCTGCAATGGAGTGCTCAACATTCTAATGTTCTAATAAGAGGTACACAACTGGTGGAACTTCGGGAGCTTAATGGTGCGGTTAAGGTGATGCACTCTGCATACTATGGTGAGTATCTTCTTGTGGTGGACACAGCCCCATGAAAAATGAGGGCGGGGCTAGTTTGGCTGGGATTGCATTAAAGACTAAGATACGCATTGATCTGATAATCAATTCCAGGCATGAACTGTACCGGTACTGATGCCATTGGGGCTGCCTATGCTCCCTTTTACAGTGCAGAACCTAACATTTGAAACCTCTTCATGAACTCACATCGACTATGAAGGCCGTCATTTGAAAATGTTTTATCAACCCTCTTCTTTGGAATATACTGCAGGGATTGGGCCAACATTATAGGATTTGCAGGAGGTCCAATTTTGTAATGCTACACGCAGACATGCGCAAGTGGTGGGGTAATAACAGTGTTCAGCAGTACTGCATCATTGCAACCAGGGCTGGACTGGCCTTAGCGGGCACTCGGTGTTTTCCCGGCGGGTCGGTAGGGTGGGGGCCAGTTTTGAAGTGGTGGGGGGCGTTTTATTTTTTTATTGGGCCCAGTTTTGCAGCAGTGCTGCAAAATCAGCCCCCTGTAAAAATAATAACAAAAGCCGCAGCAGTGTTTCCCACCATCACCCCTCACCCTCCCCGGCCGGTCCAACTTAATTGCCAGGGCTGGTTTGCATTCTCAGTCTGGCCGTGCTTGCAAGCATAACACAGAAAAATACCATCACCCTTAGGTTTTTTCAACATTCCTGCCATTTTGTCTTCACTGGCGAAAATGCCTTCATGGAAAAACCTGAAGGTGCAGTGTTACTGCAAAACTAATAATCAAAATTCTGGTGGAAACTCTTGGTTCCACCCACATCAGGCTTTCCTCTACATTTGCAAGGAGAGCCTATAGGGACAATTTATTTTTCTGATGGGTGACAGTAGGTTTGTTCAGGGATGTATGGAGCCAGTAGGTGCTCAGTAGTCTGTCCTTAAACAGTCTTAATTGTGTTGGTGATGCTGCCAGCAGAACCCTTAGTTTGCCCTGCACTGGTTAGGTAATGTATTGATATTGCAAGGCAGATGGGCATAGTGAATTTGCATAGACAATCAATGTAAATTTAGCCACTCTGGTGGGACACTTTTTTTTACCACACTGGAGCAAGAGCATTAAATGTTGACTCTCCTGACCACCATTACATCTGTAGTAGGGATTAAGGACCACACATGGGACTCTACTACATTATTGCGTCTCCCAATACCAACCATTCTGTATTCGAGACCCATTTGTTTAATTCTAACTATACATCTAAAAATGATCTAAATCTGCACATTTTAGACTAATCAGGTGCACTTGTTAATGCAGAGAGGCCTCCACAATATTCTGAAAGGTAATGCATCAAATACCTAAAGCAGTGATTTTTTCTCCCTACTATCTAAATATTATTGTGCATAAAGTGCTCTGCATATATACACCTAGCAGCATTAGACTATTTAGCATTTACAAGCAGAGGCAATAGTTCACTGATTGACCCACTGATTTCAACTACAGCCTCACTAAAAACAACAAAAACACAGCAAGGGTTCTTGTTTGACGTGTGTTGAAACCAACCGTGGCCGCAAGCAGTTACTCTCCCAGTACTTCCAGAAGCTGCAAGCATTGTTATAAATAATAAAATGAGGTAATTTCGAGAAATGGGTGTAATTGTTTTTAGTGTGGTGCTAAGTGCAAATGTATTGCATGGATTCGTTTCGAAGAAGCAGTACAATAAATGCAACACTCCTGTGTCTAGACAAGTGTTGTCTTCCTGTTCTCAGGGGAACAAGCATTTCCAAAACAGCACCACTAAGAGGTGCCCGGACGATTCCCGCAAACGCCTCCATTATGAGGCCCTCTAAACACTTGCAAATCACAAGACAAAATGACTAATTACAAAATATTCTTAGTGGGCAGATGGCATGTTTAACCCCTGCCTAGCACTCTGCTCTCCCCGCTCCTCCCTCACTCACCTTCCGCGCCTGTTTTACACAACAGACTTCAGATGGGTAAAACCTCCATAAATCACTCATGGATCACCATTCATCACTCATCCGTTGCATCTGACATTAACTAATGGGCAAGCCTTGTGCAATCCATAACACATTTCAAATACATGGCAGGACAGCCCTGACTACAGCACACATTTAGGTAGTAATATGTGTGTGTGTGTATATATGTATATATATACACACACACACACACATATAGATACACACATATAAGTTAGATGTTCATTTATATATATAAAAATAACATCTTTATAACATATTATATATATATATACACACATATATAAAAAATAATATAAAAATAGCATAAACATAGATAGATAGATGGATAGATAGATAGATAGACAGACAGACAGACAGACAGACAGACAGACAGACAGACAGACAGACAGACAGACAGACAGACAGACAGACAGATAGATAGATAGATAGATAGATAGATAGATAGATAGATAGATAGATAGATAGATAGATAGATAGATAGATAGATAGATAGATTTCAATATTATTACCACAGTATAGTAAAATTGAAATGGGAAAACACTGTTTACTGCCTCAAAGTTTGCATAATACAATTATGTTTCACAGGAAACAACGGATGATAGTCACAAGGCCTATTCCAATTTTACCTCACAGCAGGAATGTAAGCCCTTGCATTCTGCTTTTTTGTAAAATATATTTTTTGAAACAAATACATATGTAAGCAGTGCACGGCATTAGCCACATATGCAGTTTGCTTTACAAGACACCAAGAGAGGGAAAAGCAGAAAAAGAAGAAGGAAGAAAATGATATGAAGAGCAGGGATGAAATAAAACCTGCAGGTGAGAGAAAGATACAGTAAGTGTAGGGTGGTGGATTCAAGAATCACAAGGTAGAGTCAAGAGTAGCCAGTTTTCGGCCTCAGCACCGCAGACGTGTTTTTTGTTTTGTTTTTTAAATTGAGGTAAAATGATGAAAGAGTAGAATTGTGACAGGCACAGTTGCAACACGGGGACCAGGGTAAAAGCTGAATGGCAAAATGTGTACAAGTCTCTGAAATAAGAGTAAGGAACAACAGCCATTATGCGGAGTGGATTCACTAATTGGCCAGAAAAATCAGTTTCTTTTGTTGTACCACCACATCTTAAATCAATGAAAGTGGTCACAAGTTTCCATGGATCCACATACCATTTCTACAATTCATAGAGGTTTCCAAATAAAACAATAACACCTTTAGCTCATATGTTAATGATAACAAGGGTTTGCAGAGTGATCAAATGGAAGTTTGATGTGAGTTTAATGGAAGGAAAATTACATATTTTGAACGGAAATTAAAAAACATCTTTACAAATATGAAGAATAACTTAGGAATCAGTGATATAAAATATCCTACATAAAATCTTTCATTGCCAATCCACAAACACAAGTTGATTATTTTTTTTTAAATGCATATTAAAACAAATTATGTGCACGCATTTCTAAAATATGATTCGACAGGTAAGCAACGAACTCAAAACAGATTTTATGTATTTAAAATCCTGGCACTTGCAAAGTAAATATGACTCTTTTGGAGACTTATTTTTTCAAAACAAAACGTGTTTCAGGATGGTGCTATTGAAATCAGAAACCATTTCTGAACTCTGACCGGTTTAGAATAGCAGGTACATATAGTAGAATCACACGGTTACATAGGTGCAAGAACAAAACTGGGTTTTAATGCATGGAAATTGGATGCTTTCAATTTTCAGATAAACAAAAGTTGTCCTGCTGCATTTAAGTGCTGGAAGGCCAAATAGCTTATGAAAAAACATAATGTATTGGTCAAGTCATGAAATGCATTCTTTCAAAATGATTGAGCATTGTCGAAGCTGGGCCACCAATGAAAGGGAGAAAATATATATTTTTAAAATGCATATTACTTTTTTCCCTCCAACTATGGATACACTTTTCACAATTCAAATGATGAGAATGTTCGCCAAGATTAGTGCACTTAGGGAACAGAGCCTTCACATGGCATAGAAGCTGCTCCACCAGGATCCTGTTAGTTTATTTTTCTAACCTGCCATGTGACTTTACACTACATTAAACTTAACAATATTCAATTCCACTGGAGTTACTCAAGTTTAGTTCGCAGTTTAACAGAGAACAAGGCTCTGCTGATCAGAAGGTGCATCCAAAGAAAACACAACACAAGGTAGATACCATGCCTTATACCAGGGTGCGGAGAGGCAGTACACTTGGAAGTGGTTGATTATTGATATGAGGCTCAAGCTTTTTTTATCCAGGCCAGCATAAGAGGCGCTGATGTACTGGGTCTTCTATGACAAGTCCCCTAGTTTCAAATAAATAGTATGTTACTGTTCCACAGCCTGTGTGCACTATATGCTGTGAGTTTAACATGTTGTCTATATGCAGACCATGCACAGGAAGAAAGGTGTTTGATGAAGAATAAGGTGAATACTGCATAATATCATCTTTCAGTCAGGATTTCCTCAGGAGAATCCTCGTATGACTCACTGTTTGGCGTCCACCATTCCACAAGTTCAGTAGAAGCCTGGGAAGAAGGAGGAAGGGACAGAGAGGTGTAGTCTGTCTAGACAGGAGGAGTTTTTTTAAATTATAAGAACTATAAAGGTAGCTTAACATTGACTGCCACTATGATCATAACAGTGTCTCCAAAGGCCGGTTAAAGACAGCTGGGCAGAGATTAATACTCTGTGCACCAGAACTTTTTTGCCAGGTGCAAGATTTCATGTGCTACAGTACCCTCCCATGCCAGTGCCAGCGATACAACTCTGGACGAGACTTGCTGCAGTAACTTATAACTAGAAGAAGATAAATCTGTGCCATCCAGCATGAGAGCAGCAGGCCCCAGGCCCGAAGCATAAGTGAAGTTCAATGGATTAAAGCCTCTGTGGAGCTCAACTCTACGTATTGAGTGACACATCAGGATCTTTAGTCCAGAAGTACAGATCTGTCTGTCATCCTCAATATAACTGAGAGTGTGAAGCACCTGCACAGAGCATTCAGGGCTATGTGTGTCTTTTATCGGCATCAACTACAACCCACTCTGTAACAACATTGACTTTGTGGGAGCCTGCAGCTGCCCCCCTTCCAGTCTGTGAGAGACACAATTTTTACTCAACTTCATCCTCATTTAGTTTGGAGATTAACTGAGCCTGCTTATGTATAGTTACGTATGTAATCCTTATTATAACACACTTAGCTAGTCTAGTAACAGTATGCAATTCTATTGCATACTTTTAATAGTCCATGGTGCTTTTGATAACTCAAATACCGCAAAATAAGAGACTGAAATTCGTGGCTACCTTTAGTGACTGTGCCAACTTTCTCTTATTGATATATTATCAGAGAGAATACTTGGGTGCAGAGATCTTTATCAATACGCAGGAATATGCTCTGTCATAAGGATCTCCAAGGCATAATTATAAAAAATAAAGCAAATCATGCACAAAGTGGAATAACAAAATAGGAACACCAGAAAGAAAGAAATTAAACTAAATGCAAATGAGTGACTGCACTATCCTTAAAACATACATACTGTGCTATTATTGTTAGTATTATTAGTAGTTATGGTAGTATTGTTATTATTATTAGCTTTACTACTATTGTTATTATTATTAGCATTACTACTATTATTAATAGTAGTATTACTACTGTTGTTATTATTATTACTATTATTATCACTACAGATACTACTAATAATGATTATTATTACTAATTATTATTATTAAAAATGGCAATGTTAATAATGATCATCATCTTCATCAGAATACTTTTACTATTTCTACTACACATTATCTGGCTTTTGATATGTTCTTGCAGCGGTTCTTTGCAGCAGAAGCGGTCCAGAGTGAAACACGTTTTGTTGTGATCTGCCTAAGAGTACATAATTCTCTTTTTTAACATACTGTAGTCTGAATGTACTGTAACTCAATTCACAGGGGTCCAAATCAAACCTCAACAATGGTATTACCAGACCTGTGAATAAGAAGAAACATATAAATCATAACACTATAATCCCCGAAGACCAATTTTCATGACTGCTGAACAGAAATTGACTTACCATATGCACTGGTAAAATACAATAAGAGTGTATGTGACACGATCACTAATTTCTATTGAGTTGAAACTGTTTACAAGCTAATCTGTTGTTTTGCCATGATGTAACAGCTGATCTTATGGTAGCGTTCACCAACAGCAAAACAGATATTACTGTTGGCAGTAACATACCTTGGAATACCAGCTCAGTGAATTCCAGTTAACCAATTATTAACTTTTGGCAGAGCGGGGCCTAACGATAAATTAGTGTATAGTAGTAATGTGCCATAATGATAGATTTATAAGACACATCTTCGAAACTTGCACATTTTAACTCACTCATTACTTTGGTGGTGGGAAATGGCCCTGAAATTCTGGGCTAACATGCGCATTTGGATAACTAATCTGTATCCATAAATGTATTGTGACATTCGTAAAATGAGAAATTAAATATATATTTTTGGGTTTACAAAACAGGGACTGCACAAATTACAAATAAAAGTTCTTAATTAAAAACAATTGTTGAAAACAGTCACGATGAAATACATATTAAAGCAAAATATTCAATGTCACGAGTGCATATGTAAATTAAATTGCTTACTGGCAATTCCTAAATTGTCAGTTATAAGTTAAATTGAGGTGCTAAAAGATTACTACCTAGAGCATTAATACATCATTAGCGCTAGACCCTACTTGTTTTATGTACTTAGCAATATAACATGAAAGAGATGACCCACGTGTTGAATAACACAGTGATAACACATCTGAAACTGATTGGATGTCTGAACGAAGGAATTAACCAGATTTTCCTTGCAAATTAATTTAATGGACAGAAAAATGGAAAGTGGGCAGTTGTTTTATCTTTGCATAGACAAACACCAGAAAGTGTTGACAGTTATGTCATTTCCTACTCTAGTCCTCATGTGGGGCAATTACCAATCGAAATGTATGGTCTCAACCATAAGTTCTCAAATATGGAGGATACATAACTTGCAAAAAGGGTTCACATCCCCTTCTACCTGTAATTAATAAATAATGTTGGCCACGGGTAGTACAACAGAATGCAATAATTGCCATTAAATTCAAGAAATTTGTGAACGGATGTTGAACATTTAGCCTCGTACTAAAGGAGGTGTTTCTGTCATAGAGGCTACTGAAGCAATTCCAGTAAGTATCTCAGAGTACTAAGAAATGTTTTTCCTCTTCCACCTCAGTACATGTTGCAGTGGTACGAGTGTAGCAAAAATCAAGGGAATGTTAGTACAGTTGAGGGAGACATTAGTTATTTATAATGTCCTGTGCAAATTGCAGCTCAACCCTCACCAAAACACCTAACTTCACCTACACTACATCCAAAGAATTATAAACAGAAGGGACACAGTGCGGATAATCATTTCTTGTGGAGCCCACAATGTCTGCGTAAGTGCTGTGGATATCGTCTGGGCCTATATTACAGGTTGCAGTGCTCTAGTTCCATGATAAAAAAAACAAGAACAATTGCTTGCTTTTGCCTTCTGGCATCAACCTCCACTAAGAAACAAACACTGTGGTGGAAGTATGATATTCCAGTGTGTAAGAGCACTTATAAAACCGCACAACAGAACACTAATTAAGAGCTTCCATAGATATCCTTCAATATTATCAAAAACACAAAACACCGATAACCCCAAAACAGTTCCCAACATCATCCTAATTTTTGAGCAACGTTTAAAACCTATTTGAACAACCAACATATAATCCAGCAGAGAAGCTCACACATGTGGTAATGGAAGACACAGAAAGCTGTTGTCAAGCATGACTTCCATACTAGTATCTGTGCAGGTTGACGACGTAAGGCTGATGCTTAAATAGGCTTGCAATGTGGTATTATGTATGGCTGCTTCCTGTGTTAAATAACAGGAACCCATGGGCAAGCATTCTTTATCAGCCAAATAAATACTGAAATATACTAATTGCATATTCGTTTTTTTACTGAACACAAAGTAAATAAGGATAAATTGTGATAAGATGAGCAAACCATGAATATGGTTAAATATGGAGGGAAACGTAAAAAAATAAAATTAAAAATAATAAAAACTAGAGCTCTGTCATCTTATATCTCCACTGAATGCCTATCAAGGGGCAACCCACTTCTTCCGTGCTCTTAGATTTCTTAAGTTGAAAGATGAAGGCGGCCCACTGGATTTCATGATACAAAATTTACATCCAATTGAAGGATATTTTTGTAAACGATATTTGACACCCTATATTACATCAGAGGATATTTCTATAAATGATAATCTGACATTATAAGATGTGACCATAGAAACTTGAGACAACATGTGCATGACAATGTGTTGAACATATGTATTACAATAGTAGAAGGGCGCTTACTGGACACAGAGGGGTAGACATTCTAAGAATTGTGGGTCAGATTAACTAACATTTTGAGTCATGGTTGTACCACTTTTGTGGCACATCCTTGATGCAAAATGCTAGTAGACATTTACAAAGCTACACAAGAGGTCATTTGTGCTTTAAAAAAACAGTAACGCAATGCAGCGGCTTGCATTGTTTTGAGTTAAATTTCATTCTGGAAGGAGTTCCATGAGTGGAACATGGGTGTTCCAATGCATCCACCCATGAATTTCACGCAATGCCCAGATTGACAAAGGTTTGTGAACCTGTAATTGGTTGAAATCACTTTGCCTCCCAGAGATGGCATAATGAGGCGAAAAATATTTTTTTACTTCTCGTTATTTCCGCTTCCTATGGGTGCTGCAATGTGCAGCACCCATAGAAAGAGGAAAATGCCTCGAGAATTTTTATTTGTGCAGGAAGGCATTTCTTCCGGCACAAAAACAATTCTCCTTGTAATGCAGGCCCCATTGCACCGTGGTGCAAGGATGCCGGCGCTATGAGAGAGCAGAAATGCGCCATACTTTGGTAGATATGACTCATTTCTGATCTCTCCCTTTCACCAATGAAGAACAGCAAATTGCCTTGCTACAATGAGTTGCCGGAAAGGTTGGTAAATCTGGCCCTGTATTTATGCAGGGAAGTTGTACCGATGAGCTGGGTAAGTGGACTATAGTTACTCTTTCTGACATCCCATCTGAAATCTAACTTTTTTCATTCATGTCACCATATTACAACATCCTTTCATGTCACCATATTACAACATCCCAATGAAGCATTCATTACTCAAAGTGCCTCAAAGCTAAAATACATATATGATCTTGCTTCTGTGACTCATGATAGTGCAGTATTTACTTAATATCCCCCCCTTGGTCTTTAACCTTTTCTAAATGTTCATAATATTCTATACATTTGAGCACAATGTAAGTAATGTAAGGATTGTTGAATGATGCAAGCCAAAGACTCTGCTGCCTCAGTCTGCCTGGCATTATATCCTTTGAGAAACTCTTATTTAAATGTGCTTGGTGAATAGTGTGTGAGTGTGTGCGCATACGCATGTGCATGCATATGTGTATGTGTGTACAAATAGACGCTTGTAAGCCTTTAAAAAGCACAATTAATTTAGGATGAATAAATGAATACGATGAGGCCCCAATCAAAGAATCACAAATGAAAAGCTGTAGACTTTACATTCACGTCTCTGACGCACATAGTAGGCTAGGTGCGGGCGAAAATATGTGAGCCATCAATTGTGGGTCGTTTCAACAACAAATGTTGAGGAATGTGCAAACATAAAAGTGAAATGGACATAAATGATGTGCAATGTGTGGCTAAAGGATCTGTGCATTCCTGCATTTGACAGGTTACTCAAACATCCTGGTCTGATGATTCATAATAAAGGTGCTGTCTACTCTGAGGCGAAATACCCTGTAAAAAGCTTCCATTCACTGCTCTAGAATCTTATATAGAAGAATGCATCATGTTGCAAGTCATTGTTATCTGTAAGAGTTAGTGTATCAGGAAATTTTCATATTGTAATTAAATCCATGGCAATTTTACTTCATTGAGAAACAATACTCTCAATACTATGGAATTTATTGGCTACAAAATGCATATGTTCAGATGGAGACATCACCTGATTGGTCAATAATCCTTTGAAAAGAACCCCTTTGATAATTTAACTTGGATTGGTGAATGGAATATTCACAAAGAATTGCATTATCTGCCTATTTTGCAGAGGTTCCTATGTGTCTGGAGGCAAACCGTTTAAATGGACAAAATTAAAATAAATACAAATATTACTTGAGGGGCATTTGTTTTTGTTCAAAGAGAATGCATATAAAGCTTCCAATCAGCAAACTAAATGTTAGATTATTTTATGAGGAACTTTATATTTTAAATAAATTTAAAATACCTCACATGGTCATTAAAAATTGTATTTTTGTTTTGTTTTGTGTTTATCTGCCAAGCACCTTGTGTCGCGTGTAAAAAATTAGGACAGTAGTCCATGCAAAAAGGTGTTGACCAAAAAGGACTGCCTGAAGATGACACACATGCGAAGTGGCGTATTTGTATTTTCCCAATTGTACATTAGTATGTGCCCCTATTATGCACCAACCTAGCACTCTATAAAGCACATGGGCCTTTGTTCCTAAACTTAAATCACTCAAAGATACACTGGCATGCAACCCCTGGTGCTATGCCCACGCAGAGCATCCGATGCTCTCCCGATGCACAGTTCTTAGGGCTCCCAAGAAATATCTTGGCCAATTTTCAAAAGAGACCTGCCACACAATGGTCTGCTGAGGTGTATGACTAGGGCTCACCAGTACACAAGACTGCCCTGGTAAGCACACTTTCCTGTGCTCACTTGGTGGGTTTCACTGTGCACTCCTTGCTGTTCATCATCCTGTTTTTACCAATAGAATGCACTGTGTGCTATCTATTGCACAAAACTATGTATGATTATTGGGCATTCTGAGTGACTAGCAATTGGTCTGTTGTCAATGTACATTTGTCTATGCATATTTGTAAGCGTTCAGTAGGCCTCTGTACCTGTACGGTGTGTGCCTCTGTGTAGATTCACTGCAAAAAAGACAAACCTATTGGTATTTTCAATGCTTGTTCTTACTAATTACCACTGGCCTTAGAAAAGGTTACGTTTCTCCCATGTTCCTTAATGCTGAAACCCTGAAACTTAAAAATGTAATTGTTGTATCCATTCAATCTGCTGCTTCTTGCCTGCCAATGGCACAAGAGCTTGGTTGTGACTGCGCACTCAGTAGGGTTGTGTGTTTTTTCTTCTCAGGCCTCTTTAAATTTACATAGTGGTGTTTGTGTCTTGTTAGTCTCTGCTGTACTGCATACATGTATTATAACTATTCATAACGGTAACCAAATAACTGCAGTGGTTTCTTCTTGTAACTTCAAACGTTGCACAATGCAGAATGTATATAATGAAAAATGTGATAATTCTGATTCACCAAGAAATAATCTTAAGTTTATATAACTATAGGTGACATTGTCAGTTGAAACATTACATTGTAAATGCTAAAACCCACTGAACCAAAATTCACCAGTTATAGTTAACTCAAGGAACAATATAACTCACACCCCACCACCATGCACAGTGTTGTCATCAATGATGTAATTTCATATGTTATCAGTGATGTTATCAATGATGTGATATAACACGTCATCAGTGATTCCATATGTTAGGTCATAAGCAGTGCATGGTGAGAGTGAGTTATAATTAATTATTTCAGTGGTTTTTAGAGTTTAAAATGTTATATTTTAACTGACATTTTCACTTATTAATAGCAACACTTTAACCTTTGTATTTTTTCAGTTAATTTTCAAGGTTTTTTTCTTTAATGTAAAGTATTAATATATATAAATGTCCATTCAAACCAAGCATATTGCTACAAAAACATTAACATGTGTTTGAGTTTTTCTTTAACACTACACAGATCACAATACGCAGTCATCGGGCAAATCTCAAGGGATCCTTGCACTCCAGCTGAAGAGCTGTAACTCGGATGGAAGCGTTTTAAAGACAATGGTAAGATCTCCTGGGGTCAAGAATTCAATGATCCAGGACTCAGGAGACTTACAGCTTTTTTTAAGTTTTCTGGCGGGCTTCTGTTCTCCTTGTTTGCCCCCTCTCCGCAACACTTTTGTGAATTATTAGTGCACCTGCTACTCCTTGGGGCACCACCTCAAATAAACTATATGAAAATAAAGTCCATGTAGGGTTTTATGAGGTGCTTCCGGGAGGGAGCAGTGAATATTAATAAGCTGCCTAGCCTCTTCAATAGAGAAGCCGTGAGGCCATGATTTATTTTGTATGTGTAAAAAGTGGGTGCCCCAGTCATATCCGGAGCAGCCTCAGCCTATTTTTATTTTGTGAAAAAATGGCAGCGGGAGTTAGCGACTCCAGAGCTGTCAATGTCTTTGCTCCACTTGGTAACATATGTGTTGGTATGGAAGTACTATTTCCAAAGGCACTATCACAATGCTGGACTGGCCTTTCAGGAAGACTAGCACCGCACGCCGTGATGGAACTAGGGGAACAAAACAGACCACACATTGGCCCTTTTGAGCTGGCCCAGAAGGTCAGTCTAACATTGCACTTTCACAGACACAGCCCTCTAGGATACCAGGAGATTTGAATGAGGCAAGACTGCTGACAGTGACTTTGCTGCTTCATTCCAAGAGTGAATATAGAGAAATCAAGTAAACGAGGCTTTTCATGAAACTTCAAAAACATTTGCAAATAAAAGACACTAGAGCAGTAGAGACCTACCCTTCTAGGGAAAGAAAACACAATCCAATCATTCATAGGTACAGACTGAAATGGCAAGACCTAATCCTTGATGGAAGCTATAGTCCCTGTGGGGCAGCCCATCGCTAGGCTGCTAACAAGGACCTGCTGGAAATGGGGACCGCTGCACTATGCAACTCCTCTGTAACATAACATAAAATCAGGGCTTTAAGTGGGATGAAAAAACTGGGGGGTCTCTCAAAGAGGCGTGGACAAAGTCATTAAGGACGTGGCTTAAAAACACAGAATCTAAAAATCTGTGCTTAGCATAGTGTGTCGTCCGACTCGCATTTTGCTGTTTCTGTCATTGCAAACAAGTAATATCATACCCAGCGACGGCCTGTATAGGGTGTGTTACCGGGGCGGTGACGTGGGGCAGAGGAGGGGCAGGGTGGGGGGTTGCAAAATGCGGCATACGGCCGATTGCAGGTAAGTTACGAAAAAAATAAAGAAAACTAATTTTGTTACGTGCGCTGCATCACATTTGGCGATGCTGCGCGCGCAAGAAATTCGTTGGGTTTTTTTTTTCGTAACTTACCTGCAATCGGCCGTATGCCGCATTTTGCAACCCCCCACCCTGCCCCTCCTCTGCCTCACGTCACCGCCCCGGTAACACGCCCTATACGGGCCGTCGCTGATCATACCTACAACAAGTCAGGACAATGGTTGTTGGCTGTGTACGATAAATAAACAGCAACTGTGGCTTGTTGTGTATAATATTGAAAAAGCTTCCACTTAAAGCCCTGGTGACACCAGGACAATGTTGCCGCTCCTGAGTTTCAAGAAGAGAAGGGAAATCCACAGAGAAAATGACTCTCTTTAAAGGATTTCCCTTCCCCTACAACGCTCACCTGGCATGACGTCATGCCGCAACTTCTCCTCTAGTGAGAGGTGAGCAGTGTGAGCACGTTCACATCGATGTGCCTGCTGTCACTGCAGTCTGGAAAAAAACGGACCGCTTGTGCCAGGGCACACAACAGAGCCCGATAGAGGCCCGTTTCAAGGCCTCCTTTAAAAAACTGCCGGTGCTCAGCACCGCCGAGACCCGGCCCACTTAAAGCCCTGCATAAAATATTCCAGATAAGTTATCCCGAAGAGATAAGGATCAGTGGGATTTGGCAAAGTTCCTGATAGCCATAGGGATAGTCAGGTAGGCCTGCACGTACATAATAACCTGCAGGGTTACTCCCACATCAACCAGGGTGGCTTCTTTTCAAGGAAGAAGCAACGCTGATAATTACACGTAATAACAGCAAATTATGCTCCTAGCACACTTTTCATTAAACACAACCTTCGGAGTAAATTGTACTCGGCCTCTGTTATCACTTTGAAAAAGATAAAACAAAAAATCAGACGTTGCCACAAACAGGCTGTAATGAGAATATATGTTCAGGCTGGCCCCCTCCTGCTACTGTACGTGTCGTTATCTCTCAAGATCTCATTAGCTTATAGAGCACATTAGCAGACAGGAGAGGTGAAATCGTGACCTACTTAATTCCGATGACACAGTCAGCTCAGCACTGTATGATTTTTCAAGGCAGCACGCGCGAACGCCATTGCATTATTGTTATTTCTGGGAGCGAAGCGTGCGTGGATTAGCGGCGCCATTTTATGCACTGCTGCCGAGTGGCGCAGCAACTGTTTCTGTGAAGTACAGGACAATGCACCCTATATCCACGTTTCCCAACTGCTCCTGTTTTTTTGGCAGGCACCTATACAGTGGAGGGACTCTAAAAGACCTTTTGTTAAAGCACGCCGTGGCTTTTCTCAAATAGATTGCCTTTGTTTCACCAATTACTCCTCTAAATTACCGTGACCATTGTTGGAATTTGGCAAGACTAAAGGTTCTTTCCGTTCAACAAAGATACAATCAGAATACATATTTTGACAGTCACACACTCTCGTAAATCATTGGCTAGAACTCGATAGCTGGATTGTGCCTAAAAAGTCCTCATATTACGTTATTTTATTATATGTAATTACGCATTGCGCCATCCCCAGCTGTGTACCTTTACATCCAAGTGGTCTATTTTGCTACATACATTTTTATGAGAAGAGAAATAAAACGGAAACCCCTGCTGTATCAGTGATTCAGCCAAACCAGTCTATCCAGTTCTGTGGCTGGCCTTTTTCCACACTGTTTCGGTTCTTTGAAGGGACTAATGAGAACGACCTGGCAGGTAAATCTGTAACCGACTTAAAAAGAACACAAGCGGTGTCACTGGTCACCGCTTAGCAGAATGGATTACATTTTTAAATTATGCCCTTATAAAGCATAAAAGAGTGCAATACATTGAGAGAAACATTGTGTTTGTAATTCTGCAGGACACATTTTAATTAAGCGTGACCAACCTATTGAAACATCTGTTGGAGTTGAAAGGGAAACCTCCAATGAAAAAACAAGCATTGGCATAGCCAATAGGTCTCGCGTTTGGGACCTTATAAGTGTTTAGCCATGCAACAGTTGCATAACTAAATACTTATAAGGTCCCAAAAGCGAGACCTATTGGCTATGCCAAGCGGTCGAGAGGCCGCGAAAGTAAAAGTGATCGCGATCAAACATCAAAGCGGCCGCGAAAGTGAAAGTAATCGCGTTCAAGTGGCCCCGCGCCCGCGCACATGCACTGTAGCTCTAGGCTGGCCTGGTAGCACTTTTTGGAGCCCTCTCAATAAGTCTCGCCAGACCAGCGCATGCGCTGGGTCAGACGAGACCTAACATAAGGGCTTCCTTTCTTCACACAGCCTTGCGGGGTGCTTTTTGGAAATGTTTTATGTGGGTCATGAGAAGAGATAAATATATTTGTTGGAGCCAGTGAGGAAAGCCGGATTCTCTCTACATACAATAGATTCCTCAAACTGGCAGCCAAACCTTAACATGTGTATTTGTAAAGCATGCGTTCACCCCCAAAGGGGCATTTTCAAGCGGAATAACAGATGTTTATTGTTACCCAACTCAATGGTACTCATTTTGTAGACCTTAGAAAGGATAAGAGACTGAGTGGATACCCAAGGATTTGAACCTGTGACCATGAGGTCAAACACAGGCCTCTGCAGTCGATGACTTAATCCACTGAGCCACCACACCAGCTTATATATACATGGAAGAAAAAAGGTGAGCACGACAGTAGAAATGAGTGGAGTCATAGCCAATGGTGGGTTAGGAGAGTAAACATCATTTTCTTCCATTGAAGTGTGAGGAGCAAATACTCAAAATTGTTTATACCCTACAGCATGTACGACTGAAGTCTTGAACACTGAGAACACCGTCTTCCGGCAGGCACAAGTCAATATAATTTGCGGCTGAAAAAGTTGATCCTGAACCACAATACATCACGTTTTTATGCCAGATGGAATGCTGGAACGTGATTCAGTTACTTTCAATGATAATTTGATTGATTCAGATCCATATTGATTACTGATACTTACAAATTAAGTGAGGACAGAAGTGAAAGTCATACAAAGGTCCAGATCATGATGTGGCCTTGGTATCGGAACACAAATTATGGGTGCTAACAGGACCCGCGCACTGTTTATTCACCTTGAAATGGAGAATAACTGGAGCTATCGCTTTTCCTCAATCCGAGGTGTCAACTCATAATCAGGAGCAAATGGTGCATCTGCTAATTTGTGAAATTAGTGGGGTGCGCATTTATTCCATGTTTTTGAAGGCAAATCATAATTCGGCCATATTCGTTTCTCTATTGCGCATTTACTCCATTTTAAGGTTTATTCCTCTTTTTAGGTTTGCTTTTCCCATCTGCTTATAGGGTCTGCGGATACTTACAACATAAACAATCCATTATAAATGGCGTTAAGCTAGCAGCTCATAATTCTGGAAACGTTTGTCCCAGATCTACTGATGGATCCCATGTCCCTTCAATGAGATGATTCAAACCAGCCTGGTGCCTGTGACGGAGGCATAACGCACAGCTAAACCAAATGGGAAAATGGGGCCTGCATTTGAAAATACTTTTTGTTGGATTGCCTCCAAAACTGTCTCAACCACAAATTGTATGTGTAGCAGAAAACAATAAATCACCTAATACTGGGCCATGAGGGGAAAAAATAGAATCAGCCTTAATACTTCACATACATTTGTTTGACTGCACCTTTTTTTTTTTTAAAGGAAGGACCAAATGTCTTGGTCTGGTGCAAAGAAAATGTTTTCATTTGGATTACATTTTGGGAGATATCAATGTTTTATTTTGGTGCCCTGTAGAGGCATTATTAGTTTGAGTTTTCAAAACCGTGCATAATCATTTGAAGCCACACTAAAACAAAACAAAGTTAGCCAGGGTATGGTTGGATATTAATAGACTTGGTTATACTGGTCTGTGGGCCTGTTTGCAGAGTACAAAAGGTATTTTGCAACCCACTCTACCTTGCAAACCAGGGGCGGGTGTAAAAGGGGTATCCCTTTCTTACTTTTGAGTCACTGTTGATTTATTTGAGAGTTTTACATAGCGCTAGCAAGACCCAAAGGTACCCGAGCGCTTTATCACAGTAAATGTTCACATCAAAGACAATAAGGGGCAGATGTACGACCGTTTTTTGCGGTCGCAAAATGGAATTTGGCCCGTTTGCGACCGCAAAATAGGTCAGCCCCATGTACAAACCATATTTTGCGAGTCGCTAACCTATAAGCAACTCGCTAAATATGGTGTGAGGTGGTAAGCCAGTCTCAAACAGGAAGGTGTCCCCAGGGGACCCCTTTCCCTTTATAAATGGGTGCGAAAATATTTTTTAAAAGCTGGCAGTGGTACCAGGGACCACTGCCTGCCATTAAATGGATCCCGTTTTCCTTAATTTAAAAAAAAAACTGCTTTATTGAAAAAGCAGTCACAGACATGCTAGTTGGCTGACCCCAGCAGGCCACCATCCCTGTGAGTGCTAGCCATTCCCATGGGGTCGCAAATTGTGCTTGCCTCATGAATATTGATGAGGCATGCAATTTGCGACCCCATTGGGAATCGCAAACAGTGTCTGAGACACTGTTGTACATTGCATTTAGCGAGTGGCAAATTGCAAGTCGCAATTTGACGCAATTTGCAACTCGCTAAATGCAAACATCGTACATCTGGCCCTTGGTATTTACAGAGCATGTGAGTCAGAGTGCTTTACAACAGTAAATGTTCACAACATAGATAATAAGCATAGTACCCATTTATTACAGCGCTAGCTGGACCTGAAGACATCTGAGTACTTCACATGCCATGCGACAATGTCCTCAAGAGGCACACAACGGGATCCACAAGAGCCACAGTTGTTCCCTGTCCCCAAATCACCAGCAAATGTGACAAGACATACAGATACTATGTATCAATGGTTTCTGACCACATTTGTGGTCACCAGGCACTGAATGGCTATAGACACCCAAGTTACGGTAGTACCCAGATCGCGAAGTGGAAGCTGTCCTCGTAGGACAGTGTTCAGTTTTAGAATGAGGCTTGCTGGCTTTGGGATAGTGCTCAACAGGATTACTGCATGCTTTCCTGTAACCATTATTTACATCTGAACATTCCTTTATACTTCAGGGTCAAAACTGGTCAGCTATAGGGAATGCTAAAACAGGGATGGAGGTTTTCTGGCCCTTGCAGGCCTTCATCCTTGCATTTGCAGGCATGTGCAGGGAGATGCAAAATGCCTCCATCAAAAATATCAACGAAACAAAAGACTTTGCACCTGCACGTAAAGGTATATTTTACAATGTGACTCAGTGCAGTTGCATCGCAAAAAGTAGCCTACGTCGCAAACCAATACGTGTGCTCAAAATATTCACTGGTTTGCGACCTGGCTTTAGCACTTAGGACCATGTCAGCTTAATATTTATATCCTTTGACAATATCAGTTTTTCATCTACCCTGTGCTATCCACCCTTAGATTTGTTCTTTCTCGCTGTATTGCGTTTTATATCAATTGCGCAACGAGCTGACTTGGTGTACATTAGTTTCATATTTCGTCTGGGAAATAAATTCTTGATGTGCAAACCAACTCTGTAGATACCTAACCAAAACTGTTACATTTTCTGTTCAGCAGAAATTCCTAAAGTTCAACAAATCCTTGCCTGCGAGATGGGAGTTGGAAGCCACAATCAAAAAAACAGACAGGCCCTTTTTTACAGAAATTTGGCGTAGGGCAGTGCAGCAAGTCATCTCACTGCGCTGCTTTAAGCCAAGGGGAAAGAGCAGGAATGAACCGCATTTATGAAATATGGTGCATTCCTGTCCTTTCTCCCTGCACTGGTGCAATTTCGGCTGCCTAACACCAATGCAAGCACCCTTGCACCATTGTGCAACAGTGCCTGTGTTGTACGCAGGATTGTTTTTGTGCAGGAAGGGGCAGTTTCCTGCACAGAAAGAGAAAATAACGAGGAGAAATAAAGAAGTTTCTCCTTGTTATGCCTCACCTTGGGAGGTGTAAGGATTTGACACTTCCCCAGGTTTACATGATCTTTTAATCTGGGGCAGCGTCAACATCCATGGATGTGGCATAGGAAAATCCAATACAAAGACAATGGAACACCTCCTGAGTGCAGAGTGAGGCAATGCAGCACTTTTCACTGCTTTGCCTTAATCCATATCTAAGAGGCCATCCACAGCCACGCATACTGGCTTTGCGTGGCCTCACAGATATGATTTAGTAATCTGTGTCGACGAAGCGTCACAAAAAGTCGCACTCCGGTATCGTAAATATGTCCCACAGAGTTTTAAAACCTAACAAAAACTTTAGAGATATTGACATGAAAATAAATCAAAGTCACCCATCAACCCACTGAGTTGAAGAAATTAGTGCTAGAATTCCTCCATGATCTGAATCTACCTTCCACAGCAGACTACTTTATAGGAGAGTGAAAGGGCAGAGACAAGCAGACAGGTTATGCAAATGAGCTAACTATCTTTAGGAAATTCTAATGCTTCCTTTTCACTTATGGAATGATGTGTGACCAAATATGGCTGGTGTGAGTAAATAAAAACAGTACCATGAGACATGCAACCAATTAAGAATAAAAATAGTTAGCAGACCTTGTGCCAGATTCAAAAAGTGATTTTCCTGTAAGTGTGATTTTTCCAGAATTTGTAATTGAATGTGACAAAAAGTCTCGATAAAAGTTCTAATGTCTCAGATACAGTCCATGCTTATAGAATGTACCTCTTTTTTATAGAAGTACTTGGAAAGGATCTTGGACATAAACACATTTAGACAGATGCTGTGGTTGCTATGAAAATATAAAAATATATTTGAACATAAAATGTAGAATTGTCTTCCAACAACCTACCTTTTGATTTGAAGCAAATTTCCTTTTCTGAACCATAGCAATTGCAAATACACTTTTACACTACCAGATGTGAATAGCTCAAAAGACGATTTTCTAACTGAGGAAGAGCATTCTTTGGATGTCATTGTAGCTGGTGGGCAAGGTGAGGGTGGAAAGAGGGGACATGATGTTGTTTTTAGAGTGTCAGCCAAACTTGATACTAGATCACATTAAACTCATTGCTAAGGCAACAATGATATCCAGAGCTTACGAATCACGAAGAACACCCCCCATGGGGAAACATCTGTTTTTTAAATCTGCTTTATGGAGTTTTGCAAAGGGTATACAAAGGATTCTCTGGAGGGCCGATGGCCTGAATGAGTGAAAGTTTCATGAAGAATATCACAGGCAAAGACAAGGAGTGTATCGGCGGAATGGAACCACAGAAGTATAAAAGCGGACGCATGTGTAGATAAAGCAACTGAAGAGAGATACCACCGAAGATTAAAAAGTTAATAAAACATTATACTTCTGATTCCTATCTTCCCTAAGCAGCCAAAATCCCAGACTGAGACAATGGCCTCCTGGGCAAGCAGAATGAGCCAATGGCAGTGTGGGGCGGCCATCTAGGACTTCTGCATAAACAGACTCAAAGGTCACTGTTGTAACATTCTATGTACAGGCTCCAGCCCGTATGCTGTTTCTTGAGGGTTCTCCGTGGGTTGATATGGTGAGGGATCTACATTTATGATATGCTATGTCCACTGTAAACTCTGCCCACCTTTCTCTATTGGTCCAATTAAGTCTTTTGTAGTTCCTCTCACAATCAGTTAAGATATAGAGTGAATACTAGACCACTAGTAAAATTTAGTGGTGTGAAATATTGCACCATGGATAACATTCTTGGCATATTCTTTTTGCTTCATTAAAAACAACTCCCGGACAAGGTATGGCACCTGAGTTAGTAGACCATGTTTATGAGACATGGCTCTGATTGCCTGAGTGACAGTTTGCCTTTGGTGTGGTAGACAACAAATAAGATTGTGGACCAACCACCAATGAGCAGTTTGAGGTACGCAGATATGAAGACTTCTGCAGTGCACAACGTGGATGCTTGGAAATTATCCAGCTGCCATGCAGGGCCAGAAGTAGCACAGACACCAATGTCTTGCCATTTATCTCGGTACTGCCATACTCCATCTCCTATCCCATTGACAGAAGTCCCAGTGTGAGAGTCCAACACGGGGAAATGAAGATGACGGAGTGCCGACTACTGTTTTTCCTCGCTGAAGCACTGGCGAAAGCAGGGAAACACATTCTCCTGTAGTCTGATGTCCCAATAATGGTATGTGGGAAATCAGGTTCCAAGGTATAGGATCGGGCGGGCAAAGTGAAACTTCGTTGAATGAGGGCAGAGTCTGTGAACTTAGCGCCTCTTTATGAGATGCAACGTTCTGCTACATCGCCAAACATTGCAGCCACCCCTTGTTGTGGTCATTTCAGACGGCTTCAGTGAGAACTTCGTTTTGCACACTCTGACCTCCTAATAGAAGGCAGGAATCCACAAAGTGCATAGTGGCTTCAAACCTGTATGGGCAGTGGCTTTTCATAATGATCTCCCCAGACTGAAGACTCTCTCCAACTACATGAATTGACCAGTTGCCACTGGTACTTCAGCAAGAATCAATTCTTCCTTCTAAGATACTTCATTACATTATTAGGATACGTGAAAATTGCACACTACACACAGTTTGAATGCATTCAGTTGGGCAGAACCAGCAATTACAATTAGAATGACATTGATGATTAATACTTTAAAATTGGCTCGGTATGACACAACATATAACTAACCTGTAATGATTATTTTCATTTCCCGTGTACAGTTGGACACTTTCTGTCTTGAGGCTGGCTACGTTTTCAACTATGAATTGACTGATATGATTATGATCAAAGAGATAGATAAATTGAAATAACATCCTCTTTTAGCCTTCAATAACAATACAAGAAGCAGAATCAAATGATTTGATCCCTGATGACAGCCCATTGTGTTTGCGATTTATTTTTAGTATCAATATTTGTATTGTGCACCCCTCCTGGCTCATACAGCGTGGGACCAAATTGTGCAGCAGGCTCGATTAAATTATGCAGCAAGAAAAGGGAAATTATGCAGCATTGTGGCATATTTTGTAATAGCATCACTTTGTTAATTCGTCATTTTTAAACTTGGTAACACCGTCTTGCATTAGTTACACCTCATTAGTACCATTTTAATACCCAAATATAGCAATAAGCAGATAAAGGTGACAAGTCCAATTTTGTAAAGGGCTTTTCACTGCGTTGCAACACGTGTTGCTGTATTTTTTGTAACTTTTGAACCGTTTGAGCTAGAAACCAAATGTTTTTTTTAAATCTGCAGGTTATGCAGCACATGATGGATTATGTGGCATATGCGGCAAATCTATAATTATGTGAAAATCACAGCTGCTGCACAATTGCATAATTCCAATGGCCCTGCTAATATTACAGCACTATGGCCTTCGGTCAAGGGCTTCTCATTAAAAGCCCTGTGCATGAGCTTTGCGACTAAGTCTGAAGTAAATGTTAATAATAAGAGAGAGGGCCTTTAGTGACCAATATAGACCCAGGTAAAAATACTATAATGCTATTATGTCATTCCACCGACCGAGGGTAGAATGTTGTAAATTAGACAGAGAGAGATTCAAACACGAGCATTGGAATGTTGGAGTACAAGGCCTATGTCAGAAAGTATTTGTCCTTTGCCGCACCACCGGAATTCTCAATAGTTCAATGTTCTAATATTGCCTCATAGCCTGCTGTTGAAAACGATATTGACTGTTAAGGCCTGAGCAACAGACAAGGGCATATGACAAAAAAGAGGGCCTTCTAGGATCTTTTGTAACCCTGGAACACCCTCCCTCTCCACCTAGGCCTATTCCCGTCGCTGACCCAATTCAGGAAGGCTCTCAAGACCTGACTCTTCGACTGAACCGCAGCACCCAGTTGGACCTGCAGCACCTCCTCCCCCCCAACCCCCCTTCCCCTTAAGACCTTCAAGGGTGAGTAGCCACGCTTAACAAGTACTAATTGATTGATTGCTTGACTGAAGGAAGAAGGGCTATAACGCTATCAGAATATTCCACCCACTGAGGGTAGATTGTTCTAAATTAAGAAGGGAGAAACAGAAAGATAAAAACTGGGATGTTAGTCTTCAATGGAACTCTCAATATTCCAGTGTTCTAATAATAAATGTTGATTGAGGAAAGATACACATATCCAGCTACTAAAACTAGTAAAATCTTCAAAAATTTTCTTTAAACGACAAGTCGTCATATTAGGTAAATCACCGGGGCTACATGCAGTAAAACAGAGTGGGGGGCAATAACTACCCTAGCGGCCCATAAATGCTGTCCCTGCTAGTTTGAACAGTCCCTGCTGGTGTAAAGCCTCCATGCCTGTTGGAACACGGCCATACTCCATTTGAGGCTGTCTTCCGCTCACTGTGAAATGCACATTCTGTGGGACTACAAGATGGCGGCGCTTGTTTATTGCAGCACGGAGCTGTGGTGGATTCAGACAAGAGGCTCGGTGACAGATGACATATTGATGCCGTTAGATTTTCTGGGGCTCAAGCACATCATTTCTCGGAAATGCTCCGCCACAGATACTTTACAGTTGGCCGGTGTCATTCGGTGAGTTCAAGTACAGGTCTCCCTGGCCGTGCAGTTCCCATGCTTGCCACATATTTTGGCATCACATTTCTCCCACGTGCAGGGACTCTTGACAGATATAATCTCCAGACCTGGGCTGGATTCATAAATTGTGAACATTTTGAGAGATGTGTGAGGCATCTGAAGGCATGGCTGGCTAAACATAAAGCACAAAGGGAGATGCTGACTCCGTTACTGAGGCAAGACGTCGGTAGCTTTACGACGTGTACGTATCTACGCACACACGCACGCATAGATTATTTAAATAGATCATATCACATCACCATTATGCAATCAGCGAAACATAACGTTTCCCTGCAGTGAGGCAGAAACATTGCACATTGTTATAACTCTGAAGTGATAAATTATCATCGCCTTTATGTATGGCACACTTGGGAAAAGGGTTTGTCTCCTATGAGGTGGGTCTTTTCTGACGAGGGGTGGTTTTGAAACAACGTTTCCATTTTTCAATAGCTTTTTTATCGATCTACATATCCATAAGGCAGTGATGCAGGTTTGTCCATTCAGTCATCTATTTTCTTTTTTCGTCTTCCAACCTGACCATACTGCCATGCGTATCCATCCGTCCATCCATCCGCCCGTCTGTCTGCCTGTCCGTCCATCAATCCCTGAAAATATCTGTATGTCTTTTAGCTTGTTTGTATGTTGGTCTCGATGTCTGTTTGTCTCCCATTGTTTTCTCCTTGCCAATCTACCAGTCTCCCTACTGTTTCAATCGCTGTTTCACTAATACTCCCCGGGTCTGTTTCTCCTTATTATAACCTAATAGAATCACACCAAGACTGGCTCTCCATCCTATGTTGTAAAACTCAGTACTGGAGAAGTGCAACAGCGATGCTCCTCATTTCACCATCCCTCATCCCTCATCCCCCATCCCATCATTCCACTGATGTCGAGCCATGCATCCATCCTTGACTTATCACATTGTCACTGAGGGATGCTTATCACCAAAAAATAGAACTCAGCTTAAAAATGAACTTTTCCTGAAAGGAATCCTGGTGACAAGATGTTGTTCAGGTAGCCATCATTCAAATAAAATGATGATATTCTGCAGGCACAGTGGTGTATCGAGAAACATGATCAGTAAAATGGCTGCTTCACATTACTGGTAATTTATGTTTTGTCTCTTTATGCTTCTTTCAGAAACATTATTGATTACAATAGAGTGTTATCTGAAATATGAGATGTCAATTCAAGTACTACCTAGGTTAATACACCTACCTTTAACTATAGGGACTTGCAGCCTTAAATGCACAGTTACAACCATCATATGCCTGCAGTCAGGTGCTGGGGCAATGCCAAATGCACTGGTATTGCCAAGATTTGCCTTGTGCAGCCATACATGGCGATCAACTGCCAGCATATGTTTAGGTAAAGCCACACATGCAAGGTGCAACCCAGTAGCGGCCCGTGGTGGGTGTGCTGCTGGGCACTGACGTGGGGCGAGGGAGGGGCAGGGTGGGGGGTAGTAAACTACAGATTATGGCTGATTAGAGGTAAGTAAACATATAAATAAATAAAACGCAGTTCGCTGTGTGCGCTGCATCGCATTTGGCGATGCAGCGCGCGCAACGAAATTAGTTTTATTTATTTATATGCTTACTTACCTCTAATCAGCCATAATCCGTAGTTTACTAACCCCCACCCTACCCCTCCCCCGCCCCACGTCAGCGCCCAGCAGCACTCCCACCTCGGGCCGCTACTGGTGCAACCTAATTTCCTGGGGGCAACCATACTATACAAGGTACATATATAATATTGCAACTACTACCTCAAATATGTAGGTGCTCCAATTATCTGCTCAGTGCAGTTCTAAATTTGTAAAAGAATAAGTAGCAGGGCCCTCGCCAGGAGGCCACTGTACCTTGCATAACTCATTACCCTCGCCAGCGCTGCCAAGGAGAGTATTAAGATAACTACTAACCATCACCCTCCTACAAGTATAACAATGTAGACTATTCCAGGTCCCCAAAGCTATAAGAGTGGCTTGGGAGGCAGGTAGTAGTATACTGTATATTGAATTAATAAATGACAAATGTTGTGCTAATCTCTAAATTAGACAAACTACGCAACCATGTGGCAGACTTTTATAAGTGTCTGTGTTGACAATTAAGAGCTGGTATGGCCACCAGAAGCCACCGGCTCAAATTAAGCACTGGAGTGTAAACGTTAAATACCCAAGTTCATCATGCTCATTTATTGCAGGTGCAGCAGCATATGCCCGGCTTCATCTTACATATTCTCTAGTAAACTCAAATGCCCAGTTATAGCTTTGTATATTCACACATCAGATTACGTATAGTATTGTCATATCCTTCCGAAAGAACCTATCACTAGTGCAACTATCATATGTTAGATTTGACTTTGCATGTATATTTAGGACCTTCAGACACCAAATGCAGGACCATGCTATTTTAAATTATGGTTATTGTTAGACCTGGTATATTTTGGCATGGTTTCCCCTCTCTTTTTGCTTCTGACCTTCAGTTTTTGACTGTGTGCTGAACTTCGTCTTTGTTGGTTAGAGGACCCTGGGCACTTTACCAATACTGACCAGAGCTCAAGTGCATGTGCTCTGTGTCTAAAATGTAATGGCATTTGGTTCCACCTTAATGGGAATATTTGATTTACAAATCAGTCCCTAGTACAGCACACTACACATGCCCAGGGCCTGTAAATCAAATGCTACTAGTGGGCCTGCTGCACTGATTGTGCCACCCACAAGAGTAGCCCTTCAAACATATCACAGGCCTGCCACTGCAGAGCCTGTGTGTGCAGTTTTAAACTGCCATGTCGACCTGGCAAGTTCACCTGCTTGCCAGGCACAAACCTTCCCTTTTATTACATGTAAGGCATCCCTAAGGTAGGGCAAAGGCAGCCCCATGGGACGGGTGCAGTGTATTTAAAAGGTGGGACATGTGCTTTTAAGTTTTACATGTCTGGTAGTGAAAAATGGCTAAATTCGTTTTTCATTACAGCAAGGCCTATCTCTCATATAGGTTAGCATTGGAGCTGCCGTGTACCACTTTTCAAGTGCAACTTCCAATTGGGAGCAGATTGAAAATTGGAGTTTGGTGTCTTTGGATTCTGAATTTAAAATCACGTTTTAGTGAAGTTGGTTTTTAAATTGTAGGTCTTAAAATGCCACTCCAATAAAGCAAAAGAGACATGAATGATGGATGGAATGCGGAACAAATCAAACATTCACCCTCAGTCAAGAGATCGGGGTTAAATCAATTGTTCTTTTGCTCACCATGCCACCCCAATTTAGACCCAGCCGTAAGCAAATCAGTCTTGACCCTGCTCCTCATTAGAACAGTCCAGCCTGAACCAGCAGGATAGGTCCTTTCTGGACCAGAAACAAGAATCCTGGGACCAGTTTCAGGGTATCACCCCTCATCAGCAAGACTAGATTGGATGCAGTGGTACATTGAGTCCGGGAAACACCTCTGGGCATACCCATCACACTTAAGGCGAGAAAGCAAAAGACACACAAATGATGGATGGAATGCGCCTGCACCTACCTAACATATGCGGCTTTACCCACGTTAACCGTGCCAAGAGTTTCCCAATCTGCTGGCTCTTCTCAAATACCTGTTGCTGAAAAACCCTAGAGCTGTTGATTTCTTCCATAATAAAAAAATCCCTCAAATTCTGCTTACCCTTTTCAAGATGGTTATTTAAGGGGAGGTGTTAATATTGATGCCTATTCATATTCTGAAGGGCTATATCTGCTGCCGATTACAACTCTACTATTTGGTGTGCACACACTTAACTTTGCTGGGCTATATAAGCAATAATCTACCCCCGGTCTGTGTCTTTAGAAGCTTCCCACACAGAAGACAGAGATGCCATACCCCTAATTAACCTGAAGAAATCCTGATAAAATGTCCAAAATTCTGTACGACACTCCTAATTAGAGAGAAGGTTCTGGTCCAGCTGCCACCTATGCCTATTCCCTCTAGTTGCATCCAACTCTATCATATAAATGACCTACAAGTGATCAGAAAAAGAATCTGCCCAAATCCAAATATTCAAACCTACCCTTTTGATAGAGTTTTTATAGCAGTGTGGAACCGATGTGAGAAGCAAGTATATTGTAGAATACCTGGATGGTCACTGCGCCATGGATCAACCAATTAAAAATCCTGCTTCAGCATATCGACCACTCGTTTAGTTTGGGTCTTCAATTGTTTTTAGCTTTATTCAATGTATCTAACGCTAAGTACTGGACATAATTGAAAACAGCCCTTAAAATGATGAGCCCCACCGCTCCCGTAGAAGTATTATAGAACTGAACTAGTGAATATACCTCATCAAAAACTGGGGTGTAATAGTTGACCAAATTCAAAGAGGTCCCATTAGTAAGAACTTTAAGCCATAGTCACCTTCTGTGTGGATCTCTAATAAGGTCACTTACCAGCCAATGAAGCCCTCTGCCTAATAAAATTGTCACCAGCCCTTATGTCAACCCGGGAAGGCAAAATAAGCATGTGGGTACTGCTTTGGAATGAAAATATTAGGGAAGTTCTTCTTGAGATGGGTCTCCTGTCAAAATAAGACTTCTGGGGAGAAAGAAACCAACCATCTAATCAACCCCCCACCCCGTATTTTTGCTTGTTCGCCATACCGTTAACATTACACAAAATCAATCTAACTTTAAGACCCATTACATAAGACAGCCCTTCCTGTTTAGTGCCACTCTTATGTCACTACTCATTATTAATTCAAATCTTGTTTCGATTCTGCTCCTTTTCGGTATAAAGTGCTCCCCACCACCCATGCAGCCAACCCGTAAAACTCCAGGTGACCCAATAAACCCCTAAGCCCAACGAGGGGGGAATTGCTGACATTACCCCGCTCGTAGCTCCTACATCCTTATGGAGCATATGAAACTGCACACTAGGACAGCCTTAACCCTCCCATCACACCCACCACCGCCCCCAAATATAACATGATGGGATCATCTATATCATAAACATCATCAAATATCCTAGCGCAAAGCATCATTCAAAATAAATTTAGATATCTTCTATGGAGGCTTCTGTGTCTCTAGCAGACTGGCACCTCCTGTATAAGTGGATGCTCTAAAGTTACAGCCTATGCGCTTTAATCCTCCAGCCCAGCCTGCTCAACCGGTAAGCACTGCCCATCAACATCATCCACCTGGCCGAGATTATCAAAACTGTAGGTTAGACACTCATGATTGATAAGAAATCTTCGGCAGGAGCGCCTGAGCCTCTGTCAAGCTAGTAAGCCAATGAAACTGTCCCTTTACCCGCACCTTCAATTTAGACTGCTGCACAATGGTAGCCTGAGCCCCTTAAACAAATACAACATTCTGATATGAAGTGTTTACGGCAGCGGGCCAATGAGGCCGACATATCTGCACATATAAGACAATGGGGTATTTCTGAAGTTGAAAACTGTTTTTTCTCAATTTGACTAGGTCAATATAAGTACTTTTATTTGATAGTCTGAGAAATTGACCAAGATAGTAGTACCTGGAAATGCAACGCATGTCATACAGTCACTAAATCACTCTTCCAAATGCCATCTGCCTTCTTATTCATTATTAGTTTTAACAAAAATGTTTTCCTGACTGTGCACTTTCGTGTATTTAGATTCAAAATAAGGAAATGTAAATATAAAAAAGAGAGCAGCAAACAGGAAGATGTAAATTTCTCCAAACGATATTAAAGCTTTTAGATTTTTTCTACGAGTTTGAACATAAAACTTGTAATTATGCACATACTCTTTTGCCACAGATATCTTCCTGCCCTCTTAAAACAGCCCCATCGAATGCTTGAGCATTGAAGACTGGAAAAGAACTGCTTTGATTTACAAATTCTCTTCATGTGATGCCACCAGGGCCAGGGGCTAAATGATGACACGGAAAAGCCATGTGACGTCACTTCCTGTGAGTTTATCCGAGGATTAAAGTTCACCAGAGGTAACTTCTGCTACTACGGACAATTTAGTACATCATTTGTGAAGTATAACCACTGATTCCACGTGTGCATTCTCATATGTCCTGGCGCTGCCATCCTATGAGAGGTGCAGTCAGTGCTTAATTTGTAAAAAAATAAGCGCCGGGACTCATTTCTCCAATTACCGCCGCCTAAAACAGAACCAACTACTAACCATGAAAGTGGGGAGAGGTTGTGGCGTAATGGCCAGAGCTGCCGACTTTGGAATGGGGGAACTGGATTCGAGTCTCGGCGTTGGCTTAACATCCTGTGCTTCTGGGCAAATCATGTAATCCCCCCGTGCCAAAATAAATGAATGTGTCCTTAATTACACTGCAGTGGAGCACTAAAGTCAAATTATGTAGCACAATGCGGAACATTTTTCAATAGTATTACTTCACTATTTTGCCATTTGTATGCAAGGTAATACTGTTGGGGCAAAGGTTTCACCACATTAATACCCCTTTCACAGCCACATACAGAAATAGGTGACTGAAAGATGACTGATTAACATTTGTGAAGGGACTTCCACTGAGCGTGAATTACGTGTTTAGTAACTTTTGATCCGTTTGAGCTAAAAACGATTTTTTGGGTTAAATTCTGCATATTAGACAGTAGATGACTGATTATGTGGCAAATGCGAATCCATACTAATGCAAAAGAAAAAAACATGGTTGCAGAATCACATAATTCCAGTGTCCCTGCCCATCTGCAGTTCATATGGCAGTAACAGCGGGAAATGCTACATATAGACTCCCAGGCGGAAGCACTGACAACATATTTTACAAGCAACTCACCTGTGAGTGCATTGCCGCCAAGGTCCGACCTAATGTGCCCATACACTGGTATCATATGCCAGGGAGCATCCCATGCTGCTAATTACAGCCCCTTGGTAGAGGGTGTACAGATTAAAAGCACAGGGGGGAGGAGACTGTTTGAGAGGATCTCTCTCTCCTTCCACATGGTACCGTGGCCTCGTGGGTGCCCATGCTCCACTCTGGGCAGGAGGCAGCAGAGCTGTGGAAGCGATAAAGGAGCCGCACAAAGATGCTGCTCTGCCTTTAACGCCTCAATAGTCTCTCTATTAATTTCCACAAGGAGCAGACAGTTGATCCTAAATATGGTAAAGTACTGTACGCAGTGGCATAATGCAAAATGATGAGGCCCACGTGCAGAATGTGATGACAGGCCTTTTTTGCCATATCTCACAGATGTACATTGACCATGAGATAAATGGGTTCCCCCGGAAGAGTTGACGGCTTCTTGAAGGTTTGCGATCCCCCCTCATGCTGTGGAGGCTGCTAGGGCATGTGTTACACCTCGACTATACGGATTATCTCTCCCACTCTCATTTATCTATCTATCTATCTATCTATCTATCTATCTATCTATCTATCTATCTATCTATCTATCTATCTATCTATCTATCTATCTATCTATCTATCTATCTATCTATCTATCTATCTATCTATCTATCTATCTATCTATCTACCTATCTACCTACCTACCTACCTACCTACCTACCTACCTAATGGGGTCTGGTGGCTATTTATCTGCCTAAGGTGGTCTACGGTTCAGTGGACTTACGCATCCACTGCAGAAATCTGTCAGAATAAGAAACAAAACACCCCTACGTCATTTAATATAACATTTCCAGTGAATATAATATTATGTTACTCAGCATTTAGAAAGTGCACCATCTGCCATTTAAATGCCACCTTGGCGCTGAGTAGTCTTGGCACAATTGTAAGTACATGACTAGCAGAATGAAAATAGCTCAAATTATACCAAGGTATTATTGCAAAATCCCCAGAAACAGAGAAAGGCTGTATGAAAGGTACCTGAGATAAAAAAAATTATGTGCTGTGCACACAGTGGCGGCCGGCACAGGTAAGAGCGGTGAGGCAGGGTGGGGGAGAAGTCGACAGATGACGGGGTAGGTACAATTAAATAAATAAATAAATACAACCACTTACCTTGCGCTCGCCGCATCGCCGAGTCAACTGTTTTTATTTAATTTTACCTACCCCGTCGTCTATTGACTTCCCCCCACTCCAACCCGCCCCACAGATCTTACCTGTGCTGGTTGCCACTGTGTGCAAAAACATTAATGTGCTTTTCTCTCTCTCCCTCTTTCTGTATATATATTTATATATATCTATCTATCTATCTATATATATATATATATATATATATATATATATATATATATATATATATATATATATATATATACATATATATATATTTTTTATTTTTTATTTATTTTTTATATACATATATATATTCACTTAAAATACCATAGGTTTCACACATGTTATAGTTAGCTGGACATTTCCCTCGTAAAAAACTAATGAAATTCCCCCGTTATAGTTAGTGCAGGCAACTATAACTCACGCGACCGCAATCCTCTGCTGATGACGTCAGATATTACATCACTGTATTTAGACACCTATTTACCCATGTCTTCTTCCATTAATCTTTAGCTATACATATATTACAAATATTTATTTTTCAGAAAGACACATATTTAATCAGTGATGTAATATCTGACGTCATCAGCAGAGGATTGCGGTCGCGTGAGTTATAGTTGCCTGCACTAACTATAACGGGGGAATTTAATTGGTTTTTTACGAGGGAAATGTCCAGCTAACTATAACATGTGTGAAACCTATGGTTTTTTAAGTGAATTTGCAAGGTTTTTTAAATGCTATTTCCTAACTATAACGTGTGTGAAACCTATGGTTTTTTAAGTGAATTTGTACGGTTTTTTAAATGCTAAGTTATGTATTTATTAATATTTTTTTTTCAGGTTCTTCACCGTGCGCGCACCGAGAACTCCAAAATAGCAATACAGAACCGTCTTAAACAAGTTATCCGTTGTATATTTTTTGTATTACAGCTTATTTTGGCTTAGTTAGCTTTACAAATGCTGTTTTCTTTAAAGTGCAGCTAATAATGGCCACTTGAATGGGAATGGACAGGTTGCACCTTTCAAGAAAAAAATGCTAATAAAACAATAGACAATGGTAAGAGCGAGTGGATTCATCTGATTCTGTGCCTGCAGCGCTTCCCATATCGTTATTGATTTACTGCACTGGCCACTCAACTTGCCACATAATTTGTGTAATGCTAAGATTTCACACAAAAATGTTTTGAGTTCAAATGGAGGAAAATAATACTGCCAGAGAATGTTCCGAAAAATGTGCCTTTTTTATGCGTTTAGATAACGTCGCTGCTTCATTTAATCCTCCACTGCCACATAGTTCTAGTAGCCCTGACAATAGTAAACCTCTTGAGAGCTTTGGGGGATGTTACTATGGTGATGAAATCCATATTTCCAAGTGAAGGCAGTCTATGTTCTCTGGAAAGTGAAACTGGTTAAAAGTAGCATGCTCAGCTTGGTGACCACAAGTTGATTGGCCTGGGAGAAGTTAAGTAAAAAGGTGAACATAAAATGATGAGAAATCAGTGTCCTTTGTAGCATCCGCAGAATGCACATCAGGACGCACAGTCAGGCGTAAGGGTTCTGCTTTCAGGGGTTGTTGTGAGCGGATCTGCCGTTCCCTTGTGGGCTTGAAGGGCCCATTGGCGACGCCAGAGAGTGGCGCTCCCCAAATGATGTTAAAAGCAGCTGCTGCTCTAACAGAAACAACAACAGGAACTGAGGGCCCAATTTACTGACATCTGGCACCGGTCCAATTAGCAGTGTCAGATCCAGGAGGGAAGTAAATGATGTCAAGCTGGCTCCGTGAAGATGTGCTGATGCAACTGAAGCAAACTCTCCAATCAACTCAAGGCTCCTTCAACCTAAAGCTTCCACGTTTTGGTTTTTTATGGTTTTCCTAAAATAGCCTCATAAGTCAGAAAAAGAAAATCCAAGACAGACAACAATGTTAGTAAGCAGGCCTGAGCCTGGTGGGCAAAGGCAGAAACGCGCTGTCGAAAAAGTAGGGAGAGAATACCGATTTTTACTTAATTAGTTTAATTTTTGGGGCACTCACATCAGGAGGGCCACTTCAAAGTGCTTTTCAGGAACAGTGAAAAGAGGAGGAATGCTAAGATTAAAGTAGAGACATTCGTCTCAATTTTCGACTTGCTTCCTTCATTTCCGGCAATTGATTAGAGACGATTATGGGAGCTCAAGGAAAAATAAAAAAAATTAAAATCCTTATCATCAAGCTACTTTAGACTGTCACTAAGTATTATTCAGTGGAGGACCTATTCCCCATATTCTCACATAGAGTGATTAAGAGACATATGTAGCAAGCAGTGGCAAATCAAAAGAACTGGCCTGCCGCATTAGCACATTAGAGTGAGAGGAACTGGAGAGAGCCAGCAGGAGCAAGCAAAGAGGCCATAAACTGAAAGCGCTCCCTCATGAAGTTCAAGGCACTCACTCAAGTTGAAACAGAAGGAAACGCCCAAATACCCCACTAGGCTGATCTAAAGAAGGCAATGACTAAAAGGGGCAGACCCATTGTACGCTCTATGTTAATTATAGTGGACAGACCAGTTTGACAGGCATGGTGCATGGTATTTAAAAGCAGGACATGTAAACATTCAATGTTACAGTGCCAAGGCCCCAAAAGCTATTTTCACTGTAATAACACGTTATTTGTAAAGTGCAAACTAATCACCCCTAAGGGTCTCAAGACCCTGGGGGCGTTGGGAATATTAAGCGAGCTATTGCCTAGAGTCACATGGTGCAGGGCTTACCTGCCGCCGGAACCGGGGATCGAACCGCGAGCCCCGTGTTCCGGAGGGCTGTAATAAGTTTAGTTGTTGCAGAGGAAATCGTTTGGTTACAATATTACATGTAAAAATGTTACCTCTGCCTAGGACACAGTTACAAAGTTAATTCCTTGACTTTTTAAAAATACTATTATAAGCCCAACACAATGGTAAAGTCACATTTGTAACAAATATTTTAGAAAAGGGACTTTTAGAAAATCACCCTTTCTCTGCCTAAAACTTCAGGAACCCATTTTGATGATCTTCCAACTGTTACCCAGGAGTTGGATAGGCAGCTTGATGATAAGTGAACTCACTCACAGAGCTGGGACAGAGGCCTTGGCAGTGGGGAGGCACTACACTTCTCTGGAAGGATGACCACCTGGGCTGTGCCTAGGAATTTAATTAACTTCAAAGAATCCTTCCCTATCACAGGCAAATGTAGCTAACATCTGGGTCTACCCCTCCTTTGTCCCTCTAATCAACCAGGCCTCAATCCCAGTGGGAGAGATGTTGCCCCCTGAACCGGTTTTGAGTGACCACAGAGTAGGGGTTGTCATTTCCCCAGCCACTCCTCTAGGGTGGGCACATGAGCTCTGCATATAGGAAGAAAGGTTCTGCCACCTTGGATTTAGGTAGAGAGGGGCAATGTGGGATTGCTTGCAGTAGAGGACACAGGAACTGTGGCAAAAGAGGGTGGGTTACCCTTGGGAACTTTTTGCCTATTAGTTAGGAAGGGGCCAGGAGACACCCTCACCCACAGTCTATTGCAAGGCATAAACGTGGACACTACTGGACATACGAAAGACAGAAGAAGAAATGCATCTGCTGTTGAGACCTGTGAGGTGACCTGAAAGACTAAACCTGCTCCCACATGTACCCAAGACAAAGAAGTGGATTCCAAGGGTCAGTTAGCTGGCCTCCAGTTAAACTACAGGGACACAAGAAGCTGCTTGAAGCCCTTTTCTTGAAGTGACCAGGTAACCAGTTCCAACTGGACAAGCCATGGACCCTGTTGATTGTTTCTGCAGGTGTAAGTCTTGACCCCCAAGTGCTGTGGTTGAGGTCATGGGACCTTTGGCTATGTCAAAGTGTAATCCTCCTAACCTCCTGAGAAACCTGGGACTTAGAACGGTTTTTGCTCCAAAGACCTCTAGAGGACTAGGACAAACCAACTAATCAATCTGACAAAGGTGCATTGCCACTGGGCAAAAGATTTAGGTTGCATTTTCACAGCAGCGAATCAGCTTCAGCGGGACATGACGGAAAAGGTTTCTGGCCTCATAGAGGCCTGCTTCGCTACAGCTTTCAGCCCTGCTCTTCTGCTGAATGCGAGCTCTAAAAAAGTGACTACGTCCGAATGTAGAAATCTGCTCTGGGCAATGGCGCCAAAGGTTCTGGCTGGCGAGGGATCTTCCTTGTGCATGAATTTTGAATTTCTTCCACACTGAGCTTTCCTTCATAAATCAGTTACTTCATTGGGTCCTTGTCTCACAGCAATCCGGCCTTGTGGAACCTTCCTTGGCCACAGCATGTTACCTTACCCCATTGAGTATTTCTGACCTCCATTTCTGATTTGAAGTCAGAAGTTAACACTTCCAACTGGGTTGAACATGGTTTATGTATCTGACCTGCACTCTATTTTGGTCATCTTCAACTTGTGCCTAGGTACCAGTAAATTGCAACCAGATCACCGTTGTTAAAGCTTAATGCTTTTTGCTTTTTTGTATCATTCTGTTCATAAACTTATTCTCTATTTTTATAAATTGAAGAGGGATTTCTATTGTGTGTTTTTTAAACCTTTTAACTGTTTTAGTACTTCTACATGCTTTACAAATGTTCTAAAGTTAAGCCTGGCTGCTCTGAGCCGTAGCTGTCAGGGGTTGAGCTAGGGTTTAAATTATTGAAACATTCACTGGAAATAATAAGAAAAGTGACATTATTACTTGTGGTGGACTATCATCTACCCCAACTAACAATACACTTTCTTAAAAGTATCAACACTCCATTGTTATTACTTTAAAAACATTTCAGCTCACTGTCCAGCATAGTTTTGCCTATCATTATGCCTTGGCCATCAAACTAAGCAATTGTCACACCCTTGGCTCTTGCTGCTGCTCTGTAATACATGTCTGTGGTCTTCAAATGACAAACTATACAAAAGGAATATCCAATAACAAAAGCCGTCAACTTCTTTCACTACAATTTGGCCAAAAACTGTGACTTTGAAACTCAAAACAAAGCTGCAAGTAAGCACTTTCTATCTTCTGTCCGCTAGTCACAGTGGCAGGGATGTCGTCCCATCTCTTATCAAGGTTTCTACCTTTCAACTTAGACAATAGTCATCCTGTCTCATGCCAGACTGTCCCCTTCAGACAGCACACTAGCCCAATTGCTCTGCCCCGGTCTCTCCTAGATCACCTTAGGACGTAGGTCGTTATTCATTCACTTGCCTAACAGCAAGGGCTGCAATGATTGCACTCAAAATGGCCGACATGAATCACAAAAATGTCTCCACTCTAAAACCACATCCCTCAGGAAAAAGGAGTGTTCGAAACACAGCCACACTTACTTCACTCAGCTATTAAAAAACCTTCTCTCCCCACCTAAGCAGTTTCAAGAAAGTTACTTGGGGGGGGGGGTGGATTCTTTTCTGTACCGCCGCCAAGAACATGGAACTTATTGCCTTTTCACCTCCAAGCAGAAACTGATCTGTTTAGTTTCCTTAAGCATCGGGAAATACATTAATTCTAACAGCTCTGGCTCTTCTCTACTCCCTGCAGAAATCACCAGGACGTGTGCATGAATCACCTCTTGGCAACAACAACTACAGGTTTCATTTCAACATAGCTTCCCAAAATATGTACATACAAACACCTACCCACACAACGCACCTACGCGCGTAGCAACACTCTCCCAATCTAATGGGAAGCATCTAGCGGAAGTCAAAGGTTGTTTTAGACATTAACATGATGGTTCAGCTCAGCTGGAAACATCACAGTAGATCCTACTTCCCTGCTAACTAACAATGGACAATGTTAAATTATGAAATGGACACTAGCATCAATTCACCCATTTCAAAGGATTCGTTAACATCCCTGAATTGATGAGTCTGTAGTAGATATCAATCGCATAAATATTTATACATCCTTCTTGAATATAAAATACCTACTTAGAAGTCTGCAACAGTGAAGGGGTTACTTATGTAAGCTGTTTACTCATTTTAATTACTGTATGGTTGGGTGTGCATCGAGCAGGAATTAAGAAAATGAATTTGAATCAAATGGGACAGTACGCCTTTGGTTTTATGTGTGCCATAAGGTGAGACGCAACCATAACACATTTCCCCTCATGTGTAAGATGTCGCACTATGCAGCTGTGCAATGTCTGGAGCACATTCTCTAGGCCTCACAAACAACACCAAACTACACTACTCCATTCCACATGAAAATGCTTCTCTGTGAATGCACAGCAAAATGAGTAGCTACTTACGCAACCAACATGAAACCTCTTTGTTGCCTCGCCAGTTGGTAGGAAAGTACTACAGAAATCCTATAATGCTATCCAGTAAAGTGACTGGCAAAGCTCAGATTGTGAGGTTAGACTAAAAAGGCGACCCATAAACAACTAAGACACAATGCACTACCTTCTCATCTCCAATTAATTTTGCATGACAAGAAGAAGGGAAATTACAGAATCTGCTACAGAAGTTAAATATATTATATGCTCATGTCTAATCTGTTTCTGTAAAGCTTATGAAAACACAGATATGTACCTGGGATATCATCAATTATTCCAAAATACTGTCAGAAACATTAAGGTGCTGCTTAAATAGCTCTAATCAATATGGGCTAATATTCTATGCCACTGTTTCAAAAAAGACATCCACCGAGTTGGCAATGAAGCGAGCGCAAGGTAAATAGTTTTATTTATTTAATTACTTACCTTACTCCCGTTCGTCGCATGTCCGAGTCCACTACCCCCCCACCCTGCCGTACCCCCGGCCCACCACCCCGCAGCACTCACTCAGCGATTAACACTTTAATCCCTCCTGCCGAGATTTTGAGGCTGGTTGAAAGCTTGGCAAATGGAAGGGACTCCATCGAGATGGCAGGGGACATTGCTCCCTCCATCATGAAGGACCTCACCAGTTAAATCTAGAATTTGACCTCCAGCCCCATGGACATCTTTTACAAGTTTGACAGGAAACGCTGAGAGGGCATTTCCTATCAATGTTGTAAATATTTGACAGGGCGATGCCCATTAAACTTTTACACAGTTTTTTGGGGAAATTTAAAACGAACAGCCCCCACACATCCTGGGAGTTTTCTCATGTGAGGGGGGTGATTATTATTTTTTTTGTCCTCCACCAGGTGGTTTTCCCAGGTGGTGACAGACAGCAAAAGAAGGCCCTCTAATTGCAATCGAATGGCTAACCTCTGACGAAGCGTACTCTGTTGGGCTGTCAAAGGAGTTTGTCGGAGACAGAACCAGAGTAGGCTCCATGGGCTACATACTTTCAGTCTGCTCGCCTCTAAACCGGGCAGGCAACAATGATTTTGGAGGAGAGGGCACCCTGTCACCGCTGTGACGGAGAACCCTCTCCATCAAACTCTAAATCAGCTTCTTAGTCTTCTTTACATTACTGATTTTCCCATTGCCTTTTATGCCATATGTTTTAAAAACGTGTCTTCAATAAAATAAAACGCGGTACAATACATTTTGTATATTTAGGGGAATAAATCTTATTTTCTAAATATTTCTAATCAGTACAACCGCCTTTCCATGGAAGAAAGAAGAGGTATAGATTTTTTTAATTAAATACAGTTTCTGCTTTTTGAAAGCCGCTTGGGTCTTATGGAATTACCATTTCATTTTTTTTCTCTGCTAGCTACAGCTTTGGTCAAGGGTGCACTTTCAAGGAACATTCAGCCAGACTAGTCTACATATGTGAAGGCATCAGCCAAATTTCAAAGCTTACTTTTGACCTCCAGCAGAAAATTGAGCACATACGCTGCAGAAGCCAACTGGGACTACAGAACATCAAGTTGATTCATCAAATTAGCTCAAACATAATTGTGCTGCATGACTGGGTATGGAAGTTGTCAGCTATAAACCTGTCAAAAAGCCATCAGCTCTAATGTTAAATAGAGACGCAGAGTAATGTGGTTCAGAGTTTGACATTTGTTGGACATCAGCCTGCTAAGGATGTGATCTGCTTCGTCTCCTGAATTGAAAAATAAATGAGATGGTAAAAAGGTACCAAAAATGTTAGTTATATACACAGGTTTAACTAAAAATAGTACGCTATTCAACTGCCCGAGAAAGATTTCTGATTGATTAAAAATACTGCAAATGTGTATCTGATCCTTCAGAAGAATAATGTATAAAACGTTATTGTTCTTTATAATATTTTCTGCATTAATGTCATTGGTACAGAATTGCCAGTGATTCTCAGAAACATTATTATGTCTTTCTTTTTGGATTTACAAAAGGCTTGCACAGGCACAAATAAAATGAGAATTTGATCAAATATGAAATCTGGTTTCAAGGAGAGCAACTGAAAAACATGCTTCTAGACAGCACATTTACTAATAGGTTACAATGTACATCTTCATGAACTTCAGGGGCCGTATTACAGTAAATGTCCCGGGGCACAACAGGCGTTTGCGCCCACTTTGCACGCTCCCGGGGCACTCTGGTATTACAGAAGGGGGCCTCAGACGCTTCTGCGTCCCCTTCCGTAATACCGATAGCGCTGACACTCTTAAAGTGCCAGCGCTACCTTCAGGGGGGCATTCCCTCGTTTGCAATGGGGCGTGCCCTATGCAGATGAGGGAATTCCTTTACCTCTGCGCCCGTGACATATTACAGATGCAGGCGCAAAGGCAAAGAAGCTTTTAGGAGGCGCACTCACAGCAGGCATGACTCACAGTGCACCACCTTCTAGGTGGCGCACAGTGAGTGGGCCCCCTGACAACAGCCCTCTGGAGGTGGCAAAGGGGGTTTTATGGACCCCTCAGACACTCCCTTGCAGGCGGGTGCAGTCACTGCACTTAATTTTGAAAAGTGTGTTACATTAATTAAAACAGGCCACCCCAATAACATCGATCTTGGAAAACTCAGCATCCCATGGAATGTTCAAAAACTCCACTCAAAGAAAAATAAGAGATATATGCAATCAATATGAGCTAATACAACAAATGACACTACAAGTGCAATAAAAGGTTAACACCTATGACCTTATACTCTATTCACCAAACATTATATTTTCACACAATCATTGTGGCTTGATTTGCCAGATCCGCTTGCTTTTCCCCTGCCATATGAAATAGCGATGAAGCGTCTAGTTAAACAAAGAAAACATAAAACACAAACATAAAACACACAGTAATTCAGCGGCAATCAGATCATCTCAAAAGTGTCACCTCCTTTCCTAATCTGACAAACGTGGTCAAAACTCTACAATGAAGCAATGGAAGGCATTCTAAATAACTTTGTTCCTTTAAAACTTAAATACCTTAGAGATAAACCTGCCACACCATGGTACTCAAACCTTTCTCAAAGCCAGCAAAAAAATATAATTAGAAAACAAATCTGGAGGAAAGAAAGGACAGCTGAAGCTCTAGCATTTGTCAAAGAACAAAAGATCTCCGTTAAGAATCTCTACAAAAAATCTGAAATCAAATACCTAATGACAAAAAAGAAAGCTACCAACCATCGCAAAACTCTCTTCGACTGTGCGACCCCTATCCCAACATCACATATCCCTCTGCTCAAAGTCCACTATTAACATTGTCAGTTTTTTGATGTAGAAAATCAACTATATGATGAACTCTCCTCAAAATCTAAAAAACACTCTTGTCAATCAAAAGTAAAAGATCCACTGTTCCATGGTCTACCTTTAACAAACTCTGCATTGCACTGTGCATCACACAAATCATCAATGTTCTCATTCCCTCTTCTTGCACTAATGACCCCATATTTGAATTGCTTCTAAAAACCTGCTGACGAGATATCTCTCCTCTCAAACTAAAAATATTCAATCTTTTTCTTAAAGAAGGCATTTTTACCTCTACTCTAATAACCAATCAATTCAGCATGTTTCGCAAGAAGGCAATGTTAGACCCCTCTGTTCTTCAAAACCTCAAATCAGTCTCTTAACTCTCCTACCTTGGAAAGATCGTTGTGAATTGAGTCACCACACAAGTAATAAATCACATTGCATCGCAACCTACTAAATGCCCACAAATCCTGATTCCAACATGAATATAGTACAGAAAATCTCAAAATCCAGTTGATAGATGATAGATTCAATATTCTTGATGATGGGAATACCTACCTCCTGATGATTCTTGATCTCTCAGCAGCATTCAATGTCCTGGATCATCATACACTGCTACATATCCAGTATGTCAGGAAGGGAATAAAATGATGTCTTTGTAAAACTAATTAAAACCTTCTTCTCTTCAACGTGTCGGTTTGTTAAACTGGAATACTTTGAATCAGACGGAAAAATCAGAGTGCTGCCAGGTTCAATTCTCGCTATCTCTTTGACTTACATATGGAATACCTTACTTCAGGACAGTACCACATACTTTCATCAATAAGCCTCTGATACCTAGATGTACCTTCATGCCTCTGACCCTTCTAGTATCTCAAGCCTGAAATATTTAAAAGCTCATAAAAGCATGTTTTTCTTCTCCTTACTAATGAACCCAAACAAAACTGAATTAATTCTTTGCTGCTCCAAAGATTTTCCACCTCCAGGACAAAAATTGCTAGACTTGTTACACCACTTTTACTTTTCCTTCTTTAGTACCACATGTGAAGTCACTTGCCATTCTCTTCTGCCATATCTCCAAACTAAGCAAATCCGCCTCTTAATAATTACATGTACTCAGGAAATTAAAGACCATCAGTCCTTCACTCAGACTTCAGAAATGCTGAAAAATCACTCGCTCTCAATCACGTAGAAGGAGCAAATTCAGTCCTTGTCAACTTAATTCCTCACCGCTCTTCTATGAGATATGCTGCAAGTCACAAGCAGACTTCTTACAGGTGCCAAAAATCAGGCCACGACACACCCATTAAGAAACACCTTCATTGGCTTCCTCTCAAAGCAATGATTGGACAGAAGATTGACTACATTGACCATTATAAATCTACCTATAATTGTTACCCTGCTACTTGAAAGAACAAGCATTTGCAATGCAATTGGTCTCGCATTAACGAGAGTTTAAGCTATTGGCAATGCAATAGCTTAAGCTCTCGCAAATGCGAGACCTGCTGCATTGCAAATATTATTTGTTTCTAGCGCTCATCTGGAGCTTTCACATTCATAGAGGCCACGTCCCTTTCTTTAAACAAGCTGAGTCTAAAGAAAGGGGTGTGTCTGACAGTAAAGTGAAACCGCGACATGGACACTTTGACAAACAAAAAACATCTGTTTGTCAAGGTGACAAACAGATGGTTTCTTTGGGTAAACGGGCCCATACCGCGGTTTCACTTTAATGTTTTAGACGTGGTTTTTGTAAAGAAAGGAGTGCGGCCTCTACGAATGTGAAAGCGCCACATGGGCACTAATAAACAAAATAAATAAATAAGCGTGGCCACTAAATGCGGACCGTGTTGCTAAAATAAATACAGAAAAAACACGGCCGCTATAGATAAAGCGCGTTTCATTATTAAAAATTTAAATAACAGCAGGCGGCGTGCTGCGAGATAGTGGGAGAACAGGGGAAGAGCATTAAATAAAATAGTGCTCACAGACTTATAAAGCAGACCATGTAACAACACCAGTAAACGGTCCAGTCATTATGGGAGGTAACAAATGCAGACAAGGTGGTACCAAGGCGGGACTAACAAACCTAATAATGACTCGGAAGCCAGCGTTTATGAAGGACAATGACACAAGCTAGTTAAAAATATGGACGGAGAGTGGGCGGGGCTTCAAAGCCATACTCCACCACTGCATGCCTCGCAATAGCGCATGCGCTGCCTAGGCTCGACCTGAAAAACTTAATACAAGCACAAATTGATCCTCAAAAAAGCTAAAGCCATGAAAAACAAAACTCGAACACAAGCCTTTTCATCCCTTGTCCAAAAACTATGGAACACCATTCTAGACAACATAAATGTAGCTCAGTACTAGTATTATTTCAGAAAGAAATAAAAACTTAACTCTTGAGACTAAGGACTAACAACCGACCCCTCCGTCAGGAACAGCTTATACTATGCCAATATGTTATATTCTAATACAATCAGAGTGGTTTTAAGGCATGCGCAAAGTGGGCACTGACCCAGGGCTCCAGTCTTTCTGGGGGCCCTGATAGAGCCAGCTGTTCTACAGAGACTCTTGCCCTGATTACCTTTATACCGTTTTCCTTTAGTTCATTTTTAATGTGGGTGATTGATGGGAACTATAGGAGTCATTTAGCAGAGAAATGTTTATGTTTTTCAACACCATCTAAAATCCATAAAGAAAGTTTCTTTTAGATCAAAACAGGACCTCACATATGAAAAACTGTCAGGAGTCACAAAGATTAGTTGCAATAATAGTAGTGAGCTGCTGTTGTATAATAATATTGAAAACACACGTCACAATCCTTAAATATTTAATGTAAAGAGTTTTAGAATTTGGACCTGTGTATCTGTGCACTATCAGAGACCTAGCCAAAAAGGACATGAATGAGCTGGTTTTGTATCATAAATTCAAAGCTGTTCTGAACAGGGGCCCTCAAATTGCTTTTGGCCCCAGGCCCCCGAAATCCTTAAGAAGTCCCTGAATACAGTTAATATTCTAATTATTATTAGATACAAATATGTTATGTAGAATGATGGGTTTCCCTAGAGTTAAGTCTGAGCTATGGAAAATTCCACAACTCAACAGAGACATTATGAGGCATAAGCAAAATGGCCAATTGCCGATGGCCACTATTTTGTAAAGGCCCTACTGGCAAAGGGATCTGTAAGTCAGATATCCCTGTAATAACAGTGTGCATGTGAAACAGATATTTTATTTTCATTTCTCAGCTGAGCAGGAGTGTTCACAAAAGCATAGTGCCATGCCTGCCCAACCTTAACCCTTGCACTCTCAGGCAGTTGGTGACAAATTATAAAACACTTGTAACTGGGAAGACACTTTAATTATGACTGAATTCAGCACAAGAGTCTGATTGGAAATTGTCACTTTCATCCAGGAAAGTTCTTTCCCCAATGGATGAACCACTACCAATTTATACAGTCACTCTTTTTAATCCAGAAACGCGTATACACAAAGTCCCAAATCTGCTCCAGGGGGTCGAAGGGGTCTATGAACCCTTGTAAGGGTCTGTGAACCCTAAATCAGTGGTGTGTTCGGTACGAATACATATACTCTTGTAAGCTCATTGTCATGCCAAGGGAAATCTTTAGTGTGTTATGCTGCATTTTATTGCTGTATTAAGCAGAAAATATTCATTGTTACCGCCTTTGTCAAACTGAAATGCAAAGATGCCTGCTTCCTTGGTTTATGGCAACGTGAGATCCCTTTCTTATCCCAGAACTGTCACAATACTAATACTGCCATTTCATCATAGACCTATCTACCTGCATATGGTCTGTACAGCAGTTTTGACAAGACAGCATTAGAGACATAATGAAAAAAGGAAATAATAGAAGCTTTGTTGAAGGCATGTTGTAATATATGATTGTCATGCAGTGGGTGAAGTTGAGCTAGCGTGGGGCTGGGGAAGGCAAGGGAGATGCATAATTACAGTGTGCAGTTGCCAGTATTATAGAGCCAAAGAAAGAACAAACCCTATAATTGGAAAGTTGAGCATCATCAACCTGTGAAAATCAATCACGTGGATTCTGCTTTGCAAGTCAGTGCTAGCCAGAATGTGCTGTAAAGACACCCAATGCAGAGAAGCAGATTTAATGATAACAATCCTACACTTTCTCAGACATAAAAGGACATAATCCCCTCCGCCATTTTTAAGCTCTCATATGATTTAATGAGGAGTGCACAAGTATTTAACAAACCCAAGGGGTTAAGATTGAAAATAATTTAGAATATTTTGAAAAAATCACTATTAAAATTGTGTTTGTGCTCGTTATTGTTACCCGCATGAGACTTAAAATCGAACAAGATTAATCCACGTAATTGTCAAGCAAAATGAGGTACACTTCATTGCAATATACAATGTGAAGTCAGCAGTTCCTTGCAAATATGTTATTTTACATTTACTCCTATAATATAATGTAGTAAGCTTTTGGGGGTAAAATGCAACACACATCAGTGGATTGCTTTTTTTTTTACCATTTCCAGTAAAGCTCCCTTGGAAGGATAGCTAAGTTGAGCAATTATTGGCTTATTATATTTTGGAAAAATTAACACAATTATCAAGTTGGTTTTACTCTTAAAATAGGAATGTGTTTCTATGGTGATGGACAGTTGCTGCTAGATAATGTCCCAGCAGCAGACAGCGGGGATGGCGAGTTAATGATCTGGCATTTCCTTAGCTCTTTTCTTCAAAAACCGCCTGCTACGGACAATGGAACCCAGACCCCTATTGTCTTTCTTGGTCTCCCCAAGTTTTGCGTTGCTCATCTGCGGCTGAAAAGAGCCCCCACATCAGCCCTGGCCCATGCAGGTAATAGCGGTGGGGCCGGGTGGGGGAATTTCGACGGACGATGACGAGGGAAATTTAATAAATGACTCATTTTCCCTCGTGGTCGTCTGTCGAAATCCCCCCACCCTGCCCCACCGCTCTTACCTGCACGGGCCGCGGCTGGCCCACATGCTCATCGGCAAAAAGAACGTAGGCATCATATGACAGATCACCTGCAATCTAAACATAGCTATCATCTATTTTCTAATGTGCTTGGTCATCATCATGGCAGTTTCTTGGCACTGATAAAAGATGATTTGGGTACAAGAATCAGTGCATTGTGTACTTGTTGAACATAAATACAAGCTACAGCAGTGGTTGCATTAGTCCTCTGAATCATCACATTGACAAATCTACATTTGATGATCATACATGGTAGGTTAACCTCTTCGGTGCCCGTGACGAGCTGGACTCGTCATGGGCCGCGGTGGCGCTGTGCCCATGACGAGTCCAGCTCGTCACAAACCCCGCCCGCTAATGTAACGGCCGGCACAGGGCGGGGAAAGGGGCGGGCACCGAAGGGGTTAAAGATGGAGTTCTTAAAATTAAAGGGCGATTTTTCCAGACGAAATTACCAACAACACACTATCTACATATTCGAGGAAATTGCACTGGTTCATTCTCCCATGCAGCACCATTTCCTCCAGAAATCTGAATTATTTCCTCAACCACACTATTCTTAAAAAGTGCTGCTCAATGTGTTAGTGGCAGTGATCAGTTATATTGATCACTCAGTTCAGCTAGAGAGATTTTCGGTCTGTTAGTTAGCTGCCTAGCATGCTAGTTAATGGTTCAGGATCTCCTGGGAGATGCTGAAAGGCACCAGAGGGCAGCCCCTATATGCGTTGAAAGTGCTCAACTGTGATAACGCAATTCTCACCTATGCCAAAAAACTCATGAACTGCGCCTAAGTATCTCTCCAAAGGCAGGGCCCTTCAACGTGGCTGGATGATGCTTGGAAGTGGTTGGGAAGATAGCGTGTGACAGGATATTCTCACATGTGACAGAGAGTGTGCACATATCAGAGAGGTATTTACATGAATGGGTTTTGAAGGAGATAAACTATTATGGTACTTTTCCCATTTGTCAAAACGAACTCAAGTATTTAAATTGCAGAACTCTCAAAGTTTCTCTGGAACAAGGGGTTTCTCAAGGGTCCATTTCTTCACCAACATTGTTCACGCTCTATTTGGGACACTCAGTGCCATCTTTAAAAATGATGGGTTATTTAGTCACTGATATGCTGATGACTCTCAAATTACCTTAAGGTCTTGTCCCCAGCAACATTTCTCTGCTCTCTAACAGTCTGAAATAGACCAAAAATAGATGTACAATCACCACTTTAAGTTCAACCCATCTAAAACAGAGTAAATTGATTCTTCTACTCTGTTGGGTTGTAAACGGGATCCCTAAGTAGACTGAACCTACACGTTCACGTTTATGCTATGGTCCAAAGTGCATGTCTCCAACTCAAGACTCTCAGGGGAATCAGGCAGAACATGACTTGAAGTCCCTTGCTCAAGTTTATGTCCCCTCTAGACTTGATTATGGGAACTCACTTCTTACTTGCCTTCTCAAAGCCCACCCACATTCACCCATCGGAGCGGTGCTGAATGCAGCAAATAAAATTGGGAGCAACACTCCTATACTGATCACACGACCATGACACCAAATTGAAGCACAAACACAATTCAAGTGGACCCGCATACCCAACAAAGCCCTCCACACATTTCGACTCCCAACTACTCAGCTATGAAACTGAAAATCTCTGGCCACATACCTTCTCCTGGAGTCACTGTCATTTCAAAAAGAACATTGTATTTCTCTTTGGAAGCCCCATCAGAATTTTGGTATCTTTGAAAAAGGAACTTAAATACGTGCTGTATCAAAGACACTTAGTGAATGAGAAACAACCAGCTTCATCTAACCAATACAACACGCCTGATGATTGTTTCTACGAGTTTGTTGTTGTTGTTTTTGGTTGAACTATTGTTAGTTGACCTTGCTGCTCAATGTTCAAACTGTACATATTGACTTTTATCTGCACATTACTTTTTGCTTTGTAAAGCTCGCTGTTGTCTTCGGGCCCAACTGCATATATAAATAATACAAAAATAAATAGGCCAGGAAACTGATCTAAAGTTCCATTGTTTGCTTAAATGTTGCTGGGAGCTTTTTGTCTGTGCCAGGGTCTTTTTTTTTTTTTTTTTAGCCCTCTGGTACCTTTGTTCTTCAGTGCACATATCCTAGAGTGCTGGGGGCCACTGAAGTTTTCTGGAGAAGGACTAGTTGGGGATTTGTTGAACCACCATTTGGTGTCGAACGGATACAGTAATATAGTACCCTTGTCCCTGCCCCATGTCCTTTCGCTGGTCTCCAGGGCCACTAACTGGAAGCTGTTTTCGGGCATAGGCAGACCGGTGATTTAAGGAAACTGGAAAAGCTGCAGCCTCGGATCTACTCCCAGCAGGTTTCAATCACTTGTATCAAAGGTGGTCAGTTCCATCATAATTATCAGAACTAAGGGCAGGGATTGTATCAATTCATAGTTAATTCAGGTGAGAAGGCAACAGACGACACCAGCAGATAAGGGATTTATTGTTATGTCATTAGGACAAATCAGCTGTGCGCATCATTCACAATTGTCACAGAGCTGCCATCCTGTTCTCTGTTTCAGGTGTGAGGACATGCGTCCTTTAAAGACAGACACCGTCCTGCCCTCCTATTGGTTGAAGACAGTAGCCACCGGGTCATGCTGCACAGGACTCTCATTTCCACTGTTCTCAGTCCAGCAACTTTGTTGAGCGCTAAGTCCACACCCTAAATTTAATGAGGTGCTTAAAGTTTCTTTTTTACAGTTCACTGCATAGATTGGAGATGAAGAACTATCTTTACATTCGAATGGCCATCATCTGCAGCCTAAAATGTCCTTTCTGCTCGTGGTTGACCAATACAGAAGGTGCGCTTTGGTGTACTGCTTATGCTGTTCAAGCGGCTTCTGAATAGGATGGTATACCGACACATGAAACGAGGTGTTTAACTGTAACCCATAGGTTGTAATCCTTCTACACCTTTTTATTGGTGACAGTTGTGTTTGTTTTATATTTTATTTTTTTATTCACTTGAACTACTCAACCTATTTGTTTTTCGATGTGTTGATGCCTCTCTCTAGTACTGTCGTAAATGCGCTACTATGTAATTATTAAGAGTTCTGGTACCCTTTGCGTAATGTTAGGACTATATAAAACTCTGAATAAATAAATAAAAATTCTCCCACAGTCTGCTGAGATAAGACAGTTGCAGAGTTTGGGGGATTTCGTGCCCATTACATCCCTCTTGTAAGAATTTTTAGTGATTGTCAATCATTTCGTAAAGATGAACCTTTGATTTCTATTCTAATGCTACCACTTGTGGATTCATTTATTCAGCGTGTGTAAAAGACATACGTGTATGAATATAATCAAAAGAGAACATTATTAAAGACATTTAAAGTGCTTTTTGTATTTGTTCAGGAGGCACTACATTACAGTAAGCCTTCTTGGCATGCCCAATCTGGTGATAATGTATTAAGCAGCAAAGCGGTTCATGAGTCTAGGGAGGTTAGATGTAAAGTCCCTCAAAACAAATGATTTGGGAAAACAAAAACTTCCCCACACAACACTTACCGTATCATTCGATGTTTACGAAAACTGGCAAAGAAATTCACAGTGGGCCAGAAAATCTTTAAGACAGTGTAGAACAGGCCCAAGGTCATTGATTATCAAAATTCAGCTCACAAATATAATCTTTAATGTAGCCTTAACTTTAGAGGTCTGTTTCGCTCTAAAAGTGATCTGCGTAAATTTAAATACGCATGCACGCTTACTAAAGTATGCAAAGCCTCACTTTTGTACTGTCACTATCAGGAAAATCGTTCTGCATCGTCATTTAGTCGATTTTCCCCGTGCGATTGAAGTTACTCGAATGTGCCATAAAACACTTTGATGGGAAATACAATAAACCGTTTACAGTTTATACAACAATTCGCGCTCACCCAAAGGTGGAGCCTAAATCCATTTCAGGTGGGCACAAAAAAAATCAGAGGCCAAGATTTATCTCCAGCTGTCACCTGTGAGTAATGATAACGTCTTTACCACTGTCAAGACCAGTAGACTGCGCCATCAGTCTATTAAAGCTCCAGGAACAGGGAGGAGAACTCCCGGATTCTGTTCCCGTGAGAAATGGACTCCGAGCACGACACTGTTATTATTTCTAACATCACGGACCTTCAATTACTGCCGCCCCGGATGCTGGCCCCTGCAGTCTTGTGGCTACTGGACATGTTTGCAAAACGGTGACAATAAATGTGACAACGGGGAACGCCTTGGCGGGGTCACGTTATTGTGCGCTATCATTATCGCCCAGTGCGCCCCCTTTTTTGCAGTTTTACATAACGCGAATCGCCTAGTGCGTCCCCACCCCTTTTTTGGTGGGGGGCGGGGGTGGGTAGTTTTATATAGCGCGGACTCGACTCGAAGGTGTTGGAGCGGTTCACACGAGCACAAGTTACTTTACACAAACACATATTCATTTTTGGCAGGCACGAGGAGATTGGGTGATTTGCTTAGAATCACAGAAAGTTGAGCCGACGCCGCGACTCGAACCGGGTTCCCCATCTTCAAGGTTGGCAGCTCTGGCACTTAATGCCACATCCCCTCCCTCAATTCTTTATCAAAGTAAAATGTAAATTAACACATTTCGAAAATTCCAGTACGTCACAAAATACATCACAGTGCTAATTTAAAGTCAACTATGGTAAAAAAAAGATAAATAAATTGAAAAGGTATGCTTTTTATTTCGTAGAAAATCCAGGGGGAATTCTCAAAAATACCACAGCCAACATTAGAAACATACCATTAGTAATTCTTATTGATATACCATGTGTGTATTAACACCAGAAACAAACTACAAGCAGTCATGATTTTTATAGAGCTAGCCCCTGTATGGAATCATGTCTCAAAACCCAATCATTTATTTTGCCACATGAGATAGATTGGCAAATGTCATAGACATGAGAGACATTTTGAAAGTGCAACCTAGGCATCCCTCAGAGGGTGCTTTTATAACCACGACCATAGTTTCGAGTTGAAACTCTGCCCCAGATACCTTGGGTAGATGGACAAAATATTTATCTACGCAATGGCTTGTGATGGTAATAGTCAATTTTATATTTCTTCACGGCACAGTGATCGTCCATGAGGGAGCGGTGGGGAATGACATCACCTCACTTTCTGAGGGGGGGTGCGTCTTAACCTTTGATCTCAGGAGTCAAAGTGCATCCAGGGTGTGTAGTGAAATAAATGACTAATACAGCAGAATTGACAACAGCAGATTTTGGTCAATAGCCTGTTATTTACACGGTCTGTGAACCACTGAAGGTCCCTTCCTGCTATTCCACCGAAATTGTTTTGAAGGAGAGACTACATGAGCTCCTATCTCCAAGGAATCAAGGCTGAGATGTGCCGGACCATTAGCAATACAATCAATCATTCAACACTAAAGGCACTGCAAAAGGTAGATGTTTGCTAAGGCCAAAAACTGCATCATTTCTATCTAAATGAACATTCTAGCACTTGAAAGATGCTTGTTTTATGTATCTACAAGAATAGTGCTGTTAGAAGACCTTCTGTTTTAGGATCCTGTAGCATCTCATGTGTCTCCTCTCCCTCTATGTGTGAGATGGTGTCTGGGATGCTGAGAGTGAATGATATAATAGAAAGCTGGTGCGGAGAGGAATCGTGGCGAGAGACACAGTTGGAGGGAGGATGGAGCCATAATTGTTGCCGTAATCTACGGGCCAAACGTGCAGTAGCATAGCAAGAGGGGTGGGTGTGGGGGGCTGCCAGCCTGGGGCGGCGTGACTTTTGGGGACACAGCCTCCCCCTGACCCCTGCTCATACCTGCGGCTGTCGCGGGGGCAGCCGCAGCAGGAATAGCCAGCACCCCCCTATCCCATCTCCACTCTTTCAAACAGCAAACGCACGGGCCGCCACGGGCCGCCGAAGGTCTAGGTATGCCACTGCTAACTTGAAATAAAGAACTGGCCTCCCCGACCTTGGTGGCTCCAGACTCTTGTATGAAGACCCTGCCCTCTAACTACAACACTTCCACTACACACTCAGCAACGTTCTTGTAAAAATGTTAGATATGCCAGTCAGCGGCGTAACACAGGCTCCCGCAGCCCCCACTGTGCGGGGTGCCCCCAAGCTCCAGGGGGGCTCCTCAGCACAATTCTTTGGCTGGAGAACTTCCGATTGAGTCCGGAGGGGACCCCTCCACGTACCTTGCAGGGAGGCTCCAGGTACCTTGCAGGAGGGCCCCCTCAAGTTTCGTGATGCCAGTGATGCCAGTAGACACAATGTATTTATTCTGTCACATGAATAGAAGCCCATCAATCAAGAAAAACAGTAGGCAATTGCTGACAAATGTTACATATTTGTCAAATAATGTATTCCATAAAAAAAAAAAAAACTAACTTTTGGCTCCTCTAGGTCTAATGTCATTTATTGCTCCATTCCATTAAATATTTGTGTACCGTGCACTAATACCCCCCAGAACATTCTCTAGTTGTTTTTCAGGGTACACTTACGCATACATTGGTTGAGAATGCTAGTAAATTCTATACAAGTCTTGCATATTTGTTTGATTTGTTAATATGGATACTGTGCACCAAACATGTTAATATCAGAAACGAATGATGTTAAGTAAGTCTCACGGAGGAGGATCTGATGTTGTTTGTAAAATATTTGTATATTCCAGGTTTGCGGCTTGAATCCTATATCTGCACATGCGCAATGAGTTGGCAATCATCTGACTATGACAAGCAGTCATCTATAGGGTTTCTTGTACTGACGTCTTAGGCCTAAAGGCATCCTGGTCCCTGATATTTGACAGCTCTTCCACATGACATTAAATATTGGCAATCAGTGTTTATTTGAGAAAGAATTAAGATAAAGGTTTTGTGTCCTGTATTCATTCTCTCTCTCTCTCTCTCTCTCTCTCTCTCTCTCTCTCTCTCTCTCTCTCATTTTAGACAGCATTCCTGTATCAACATGCAAGTGTGCTACAATGGAGCCTCTTTACACATGCAGAATAAGTACCTTCATTTTCCTTGAAGTTTGTAAACAAGTGCAAGGATGAATAGATATGGCACATGGCCAGGCATGCATAGCTATCCAAAAAGCACATCATTGGGTGTCAAAAATGTTATTTTCAGACCCGCTCATCTGATTTGGTGGAGTACACTCTGCTCGTGTGGGTCACGTGTCTCTCATCATGTTCTGTTGGCTTGAGGCTATTGCCCACGCCTCATGGTGTTCTCTTTCCGATTAATGCTGCCCTTTCCTCTCTTGACTTCTCAATAGATCAGTTCTTGCTGCACCAGTCAATTTGCCTATGATAACTGGCATACTGTCTCCCTTCCCGAAGGAAACTTAATTAATCCTACATATTTCCTTGCATAATCAATGGCTATATTAATTTGCAGTTCTATCAACAATACTTCACTGGGCTCTGTGTCTATTCTTCATTCCCTAGTCCTATCTCAGATTCCATGAAGATCACAGGACACACAAACATTCACAAAGCTAGCCACTCACCTAATTCTCTACATAAAACAGTCTTCTAGGCCGAAAAGCAGTATGTAGGGTGCCTTCACAGGATGGGTACTTTAAAATAATAAGTACTATTATTTGAGGGGCCCCATCATTTTGATGAACACCTCAAGGTGATGACAAGAGGCGACACATAGTCACCACCTTCAACTGCACACATTCTGTCTTTGTGTGTATCATCCTGGATGACTTCTACCTAATCCCCCATAGTAAGGTCACTTGGCATGGAATTCAAAATATTACTTTATTAGCCATCAACTTGTCAAAGTATACATCCACTATAGGTGCTACAGTTAAGAATTATCATTCACAGTGCTGTCTCACATTCCTTTTTCTTCTTTATCAAAGTATTAGCTGACAACTTTGACCTCCTAATGCAAGAGAATGACCATGAAAATTAGGGTCAAGCTTGCGAAGCCCTTGTGTTGTAATTTCTTCATACACGGTGACACAGGGCAACGGAAGGGCTTAAGTCAAATTTACTAAGCCATGCAGAGCCATCTTACGTGGCCTTGCGTGCCTTTGTAAATCTAGAGTAACGCAAGGGAGTGCAAGTCGCTTCCTTGTGTTACTATGCGCTGGGAAGGCGTTCTATGGGTGGAGCATGGATGTTCTCGCACACCCACCCATGGTTTTTGGCACATTCCCAGATTTATTAACTCTAGTGAACCTGGGAATGCGTCTAGATGGTAAGCCTTTCCAGGTGAGGCGTAACAAGGAGAAATATGTTTATTTCTCTGCTTTATTTACTCGTTCTATGAGTGCAGGAGGGAGGCGTCCCTTCCTGCACACAAACAATCCTGCTTGTAAAGCAGACACTCATGCGCCATAGCACAAGGGTCCCTGCTTTGGTGCTGGGCTACACTCAGTGTTCCAGCACAGGGAGAGAGCAGGAATGCGACAAATCTTAGTACATATGGCACATTCCTGCTCATTGCCCGTCGCTCAACGCAGCACAGCAAGTTGTCTTGCTGCATTGGGTTGCGTGACCTCTTAGTTAATATGGCCCTTAGCCTCTAATTCTCTGTTCTACTGTATCGCGCCACTCCCCTTAACAGAGATGAGGCCAACCACAATCTGCATCATCATTCAGCCGCATTGGGGTACACATAGGTCTGTGACCCGGGTGGCAGGTACTAATGTTCTGTGCGGACAACAATCAGATAATTTCAGGTAAGAGTCTAACAGTAAACACGCGAATGGTGATAATACGACAGTAGAGTGGAAAAAGTATTGTCACAAAACACGACACTGGCCACAATTTGAAGGCACTGTCAACATGCTGCTTGATTCCTTACATAAGCTTTCTGTATACAGAGAATGATAAAAGGGAATTTAGGAAAGGGACTTGGAAGGGTAACTCTCTGTTTGACAGTAGGATTTGTTGCATAAATAGAAAACAGAGTAGTGACATTCTTATTTCCAATATTCAATATGCACACTCTACTTAACTACTGGGTGAACGTAGAACTAGGGAGAGACATAGAAACAAAGTTGACAGATAGGATTCAGGATAAAATGTATCTTACACTGACATCCCGTCATCATTCATTCAGTAAACCACACCACTCTAAAGCTGGCCTATTAAAGACAACGGGACACATACTAAAAGTTGTTTTGAGCAAGACAGAGACAACAACCTAGATGTTATGCAAAAATGAAGAACTTTTTACTCTGTAGCCTTTCTGAGTCACATCATAAAACATAATTATTTCTGTAATTTAGAAGACAAACTGTCTGATCATATAGTTTCATTCTTAAGTATAAAATAACGTTCACTCGCCCAGGTACATATGAAATGCATTGTCAGTGACACACTTCACTGTAAGCACATGGTGTGCGCAATGGGGCACCATGAAATGAGGCAGCAAGTTTTACAGTGATACATTTGTGAATCAAAAATGCCTTTCTCTTTAATTATCTTTTTTTAAAACTAGTACAAAGGCTATAATGCTTAGTGAGACAGAACCACTCTGCACTTGAATTTCTTTTGTTTGCAGAGCAAAAAGCGGGTATTTTATTTATAAAGCCATTGATTTTAGTACATTTTCAATGGTTGCTATTGTTCATAGAAGTAAGTATTAAAAGTAGCCTTTTGTGATTTATCTCCAACAGCTCTTGCCAATAAATTTGCTAATAGGCCAGCAAAGAAAAATAGCTTTCACCAGATTAGAAAAAAGCATTATTTTATGCACTTCTAAGATATTACAAGAACAAAGCATTGTTTTGTCTCCAACCATGATGCAGTAGAAAGTAATCAATTTTTCATCACTATCAGAAACAGCAGTAAGGCATTTAAGCAGAATTAGGTTGTCACGGAGGGCTTAGTGTACTATGACTGATGCATACATTTGAGTCGCAATTTTTTCTTGGTTTGTGGGTGACCATTTTACTTTACAATAGTGCGTAATGAACTTATAACAAGGCACATACAACTAATGCTATGCTACACCCAAATCAATCAAAAGGGGTCTGTGGAAGATTATAGTACAAATCCTTAGCCTCTGTAAAGTCTTTAATTTCATTCAGATCAAATATTTTAACAACTAAAGGAGACAAATGGACGTATGAACAAAACATTTAATGAAAAATGATTTTCATGTGAAACTCTAATAATAAGATAATTGAGAAATGTGCTATCTCTAAGGATTTCTGAAAAGGGCTTCTACCAAGATGTTATGCTCCCAACTAGGAATCAAAAAACAACTAATGAAGTTTGAAATGAAGCTACAGATGCACAATCATACTTAAATAAATATAAGTAAAGTAAGTTACAATTAAACAAAAAGCACAAAAAGAGACCAGTCACATACAAAAAGAGATCAATCACTTGCATGAAGTCAATCTAATGCAACAAAAGGCCAGACAGATATTAATGAACAAACCTACCCATAAATCAGACAGTGATTCAGAGGATGCTATTTGATCTACGTGACACCTTCGACTTCAATGTAAGGCAGACCAGCATCAAGCATTAATTATTTTATAAGTACTACAACTGAAGATGGCCAATGCTTACCTGATGACATATGGATAGGTCAAGTGGAAATTGGATGCCATGCAACATTGGAACCCCAATAGGTTAGTTACTCTATGTTATCATTGGATATTTATATGGGCAAATACGGTGCCAAATTGTTATCGGTACATTGTTAACCATGTCTGATTGCCTAGAGACTAGAGTTGGGATATTCTTGGAAAACACTAAGAATGGGGTGATGGTGTCAATGAGAGTCAAAATTACCAAGTATGAAATGAGGCCAATAAATTACTACCTAGGTGGATTGCCTTACTAAAACTACATTAATAGTGTAAAAGCAGACCTCTAATAGTTATTATTCTGGATGAGATTGGAGAATTATTGGCACATGATTGATATGATTGTAATTCCTGGCCTAGAAACTGATGGCAACATTTTGTCATAGTCAGTTTTATTGTACGGTTAATTAAAACCTTAACCAACATGTGTGAAAGCTACAAGTATTCAGCATAAAAAACTTAAAACAGCCTTAATATAGGGACAGACAGAACAATATTCAGCACACAAATAGTAAAACAGCCCATTGTAAAGACAGACAGACCAATATAAAATACCAAGCGCAAAGCAGCATTTATGATCGGTCCCATGTAAATCTGGTGAGCCTTTATAGCTCAGTCGAGAAATGTACAAGTGCAATAGCGGAATAAACCAGGAGTATATCACTTGGCTTCCAAGACCAGAACAAACCCAAATCAAAACACGCAGTACACTCAAAAGGGGTAAGTGCAATACAAGGTTTTCCAGCTCCTGGACCAGCCCATTGTAAAAGCAGACAATACAATATAAAATACCGAATTCAAAGGAAAATTTTTGAATGATGACACAATGTGAAAGCAAGCAGAACACTATAACAATATATGGTGACAAGTGCCAAGCAGCCTTTTTGATCGGCGCCACATAGATCGGGCTGTCTTTTCGATCCGCTCAAGAGAGCAGTGTGCAAAGCGCAATAATACAGTAACCAGAACCAGCCCATTTGAATGCACACGGTATACTAAAAAGTTCCATATTCAAGACAGGATTTTTGAACTGTGATATATAGTTTGGGGCATTTTTTTCAACATAGACCAGCCCATTATAATTTTTATTTTCAAAACAAGCGATATCTGATTACATGGCGTATTAAAAGTTTTGTTTGTGACGACCTGAAGAAAAAAGTGCAGTGTGCAATGTCAAGTAAGAAGTGTAGTTAAGTTGGAGCACTTAGCATTGCAGAATTTAGCCACTGGAATTTGGATGTCATGCAACACTGGAACCCCGATATGTTACTCTATGTGATCCCTGGATATTTATAAGAGCAATTTCTGAGCCAAATTGTTTTCTGCACATTGTTAATTACGTCTGATAGCCAAGAGACCAGAGATGGGATGTTCCTGAAAAACACAACGAATGGGGTGATGGTGCCAACGCGAGTCATACATGCCGAGTATGAAATGAGCCCAATAAATGACTACCTAGACGGATTGAGTTGCTAAAGCTACATTAATAGTGCAAAAGCAGACCTCTAATAGT